>NC_133659.1:256444621-257644621 GCF_037893015.1 Macrotis lagotis | reverse complement strand
ATGTGATCTAGGTGTCTGCCACATTTTCTGAACCTCTCTCAGGCTTGAGGTTACCCCCTGAGGAGTCACCTCCAAAGTGAGATGGAAAATATTCATTATCTTAACTCAACAGTTAGCCATTTCCATTCAACACTCTTCTTTGTTTTTCTTGTACCTATTACTACTTTTCTCCTGTCAGACCTCAACTTTGGATTACTTGTCCTCCTCCTCCTCCTTTCCTACTCACAAGTCATAGAATTGAACTATTCCTTTGTGACTCACTGAAAAAGAGAGAGGTATTCATAATTTATTAAGGAATACTTTATTAACAATTCACACTTCATCATCTATGATTATGTCTCATTATTATATTAACTGGACTTTGGAGAGAAAAGAAGAGAATCCTTCCTACCTTTGAAATATATAATAACCTTTTCCTAAGTTTTATTCATATACTACTTAAGTAATAATTATATACATTACAAAAGAACATAAAATATACCTTAAAAAGAATGAGATAATATCATAGTAAAGTCATTGAGGAAAGCAAGGATTCCAACTACTAGGGTTAGGATTCATTGCTCAATAGAAACTGCTGGGAAAGCTGAAAAGCAGTTTGAAAGAAATTAAATGAATACCAGTATCTCACACTATCAAGCAGGGTAAGCTTCAAATGACCTAAATGTGAAGTCATGATAAATAAGGGGATCAGGGAAGGAGATACTTTTTACAACCATGGAAGGGTTCTTAACCAAACAATGGAAAGGGAGATAAAAATGGACCATAAGATCATAGATTTAGAACTGGAAAGGGACCTTGAAGTTGAACTCCTCTTTCTCACAGATGAGAGAAGTAAAACCCTATATTAAGTGGCTTGCCCCAATCACGTAACTAGTTAGTAGTTTACGTAACAACTGAACCCAGAGTTTCAATTAAATAATTATCTATTTTAATTACATAAAACTGAAAAGTTTTTGCACAAAATCAATGTAGATGGAATTATAAGGAAACAGTAAATCAGGGGAAATGTTTATAACAATTTCTCTGATAAATGTCTGATTTCTAAGATGATGATATTTTTCCTTCATTCTTTTTCTTGAAAGATTTTGTTTATTTTGAATTTTACATTTTTTTCTCCCAATCTTGCTTCCCTTCTCCCACCCTCCACAGAAGGTAGTCTGTTAGTACATTGGTGTCCATTGTTTTCATGGTGTGCAATGATCTAAGTTGAATGTGATGAGAGAGAAATCATATCCTTATGGAGGAAATATAAAGTATGAGATATAGCAGAATTACATAATATAATTTTTTTAATTAAAGGTAATAGTCCTTGGTCTTTGTTCAAACTCCACAATTCTTTCTCAGGATACAGATGGCATTCTCTGTCGCAGATGCCCCAAAATTGTGTCTGATTGTTGCCCTGTTGGTATAATCAAGTCCATTAATGTTAATCATCACTCCCATGTTGCTTTTAGGGTATACAATGTTCTTCTGGTTCTGCTCATCTCACTCAACATCAATTCATGAAAATCCTTCCAGGCTTCCTTGAATTCCCATCCCTTCTGGTTTCTAATAGAACAATAGTATTCCATCACATACATATACCACAGAAAATGGTGGCATCAGGACAGCCATGTCATGACATACATGTTAATTAGATTTGAGTGAGGTGGTGCTGTGCTAAGTCACCAGGCTCACTTTCTCCCCCACAGCCATCTGGATCCAGTGGCCAGATATGAATCAAGATGTCTGGAGATGGTTCTAGATGTGAGGCAATCAGGGTTAAATGACTTGTCCAAGGTCACCCAGATAGTAAGTGTCAAGTGTCTGAGGTTGAATTTGAACTAAGATCCTTTTAACTCCACTGTGCCACCTAACTGCCCCAATCTCCAAGATATATAAAAATTGTTTGAATAAGAATAAAAGCCATTCTTCAATAGGCCAAAACATTACCAGACACTCTCAAAAAAAAAAAAAGAAAGATATCAACCATTACCTTTAAAACAAGGAGTGATACAAATCATTAATAAAAGAAGTAGAATTTTTTTTTAAAGAGCTCTGAGATTTCATATTAAGCTCATCAGATTGGCAAATCTGGGAGGAGCAAAAGAAGGGTAGCCATGCTAATATATAATTGTTAAAGCTGTGAATTGATGCAGACATTCTGGAAAACAAATGGAACTATGCCCCTCAAAGTCACTACTAATTTATACATACACCTTGACCTAGTGATACATTTATTAAATATATTAAATATATCCAATAAATCTCAATATATACAAATATATTTATGGCAGCACTTTGTGCTGTAGCAAAAAACTAGAAACAAAATGGATGTCCTTCATTTCGGGAATGGGTAAACAAATTATAGCCTGTTATATGATGAAATATTATTATGCTAATAAGAAATGACTAAAGGTAAAAACTTAGATAAACCTGTGAAGACATGTAAGAACTAAGGCAGGACTAGGTTTAAAAAAACAGAACTATTTAAATAGTTAAAACAACACTGAAGAAAAGAAAAAAGAAAAAATATCATAAAAAAACAAGCTTAGAGTCCATCAAAAAGAATTCACACTGGCAATATTTTTTTCTGCATTGTAATATCTTTTTCTGCTTAAGATCATCACCTCTTTAGCAAAAGGTGATGGCATGTTTCATCTATGGTCTTTGGGACTAGTGATTTATTATTGCATTAATCAGAATTCTAAAGTCTTTCAAAATTGTTTTTCTTCATTATATTGTTTTCATGTTATAAGCTATTATACTAGTTCTATTCACTTTGATCTCTATCAGTCACTGAAGCATTTTTTCAAATAAACAAAAAAAGAACAATAAGAGGTTGAAAAGGAAACACAGACAAGAAAGACAGCTCTGAAAATAAATGTTACCAGCCAATATGAAAATGTTTTATCTTGGAGCAGCTAGGTGGTGCAGCAGATAAAGCACTGGCCCTGGAGGCAGGAGTACCTGGGTTCAAATCCAGTCTCAGACACTTAATAATTATCTATCTGTGTGACCTTGGGCACTTAACCCCATTTGCCTTGCAAAAACCTTAAAAAAAAGAAAATATTTTGTCTTATTTCATATGTATATTACTAGCCTTCTCAATGACTAGGGGAGAGGCTAGAGGGACTTAGAGAATTTGGAACTTAATATTTTTTAAATGAGTGTTTAAATAAATAAATATATATTATAAAAGAAACATATTTACTAAATCTTTTTTTTAAATAATCAAGATGAAGGTAATAAATATTTGAAGGTTTTCATGAAGTTGTCCCTTCCTGTTCTACTTTCATTTTGTGTGTTTGCTAAGTTTTTGTTAAATTATTTTTATAAACTGTCATGAGCTGAGATTTGAAGTAAATCAGAGATTCTAAAGGCAGAAATGAGCAGCAAGTACATTCTTTTTATGTTTCTTTTAATTCTTAGTTTGATCTTCAAAGTTCCTGATTTCCTCTAATCTATTTATTAGGAATGTTTGAAAATCCTCTATTTCATTAAAAATCTCTGATCCATTTCCCCCTGTAAGATTATACACAGTTTTTCTGGGTAAGTTAGTCTTGCAAGCTTATATTGTTTGCCTTCTGTAATATTATATTCCAAGCTCTCTAGATCTTTATATTATATTGATGACTGATAAATCTTGTATGATCTTAACTATGACTCCTTGGTACTTAAATTATTTCATTTTGGCTGTTTATAGTGTTTTTATGGAGCTAGAAGTTCTGAGTTTAGTTCCTAGGAGTTTCTTTCAAGAGATAATCATTAGATTCTATTTCCATTTTGCCTTTCTAATTCTAGGAGAACTGGAGTGTTGTTTTTTTTATGATTTCTTGAATTAAGACATCTGAACTTTTTGTCATGATTTTTAAGTAGTCCAATGATTCTAAAATTATCCTCAACCTGTTTTCTAGGTCACTTGTTTTCGCTATACAAATACCTTATATTTTCTCCTATTTATTTCTGTCTTTTGACTCTAATATTTCTTGCTATCACATGGAATCACTAGCTTTTATTTAGTCCATTTTAATTTTCAGGGAACATTTTTCCCTTGGTAAGGTTTTTTTTTATTTTATGTGTCATATGTCAAGGGGTTAATTTCCTTTTTGCTTCATCACTTCCAGAAATTCTAGTTTATTTTTGTGATCTGTTTCTCTCGCTCAGGCTGGAAACCTGAAAGCTTTCACTGTTACCAAAATGATCTGACTCAGGATAAGGGACCCCTAGGATGAGCTCTAAAAGTTCCTTACCTGTATTTGGACCTGAACAACAGGCCTGTGAGCTGGTCCCATTTGTATCAATTACCTAAAAAGTTCTGCTGGCTCAGTAACAGAATTTTAATATAGGATCCCTGCCTTGGTTCTTCCTCTTAAAAATCCTTTCAATCAATCAATCAACCAATAAACATTTATTAAGCAACTAACTGTGCTAAGCATAGTGGGTGTAAAAAGAGGTCAAAAAGAGTCCTAAAAAAAAGGCCTAAAAAATTTCCCAATCTAATACAGAGACAACAAGCAAACATACATGCACAAACAAGCTTTATACAGGTAAATAGGAAAGGTAAGGTGCTAGAATTAAGAGGGATTGGGAAATGCTTCCTGTAGAAGATGAGATTTAAGTTGGAATTTAGAGAAAATAAGGAAGCCAGGAAGTAGAGATGAAAAGGGAGAGAATGTCAGATGTCGGGAGAGCCAGGAAAAAAAAAAAAGCCCAGGTTTCAGAAACTGAGGGTCTTTTCA
The DNA here is from genome assembly GCF_037893015.1 of Macrotis lagotis. Lineage (NCBI taxonomy): Eukaryota > Metazoa > Chordata > Mammalia > Peramelemorphia > Peramelidae > Macrotis > Macrotis lagotis. The sequence continues at coordinate 257,639,900 of NC_133659.1, read as the reverse complement.
TGGAACAACAAGGAGGTCATTATTACTATATTGAAGAGTATGTGGTGGATAGTACATCTGGAAGGATAGAAAGAGGCTAGGTTATGAAGGTCTTTGATTACAAAGCAGAGGATTTTGTATTTGATACCAAGGGTGAGAGGAAGCCACTGGAGTTTACTGAGTGGGGGTGGGGGGTGGGGATGACATGATCAGACCTGCATTTTAGAAAAATCACTTTAGTGTCTGATTGGAGGCTGGATTAGAGAAGGAGTGGCTTGAGGCAGACAGAGCCACCAGCAGACTACAGCGATAACCCAGGTATAAGTTAATAAAGGCTTGTACTTAAGTGATCAGAGGAGAGAAGAGGATATATTTGAGAGAGGTTGCCAAGATGAAATTAATAACCCTTGGTAATGGCTTGACTATTTAGACTAGACTAGAAGCTAAACCAAGGATCCAAGTCCTCTCCTGAGGTTAGAATCCCAAAGTGACTACTTGCTACTTAAACTAGTTCTTCCCTAAGTATACAGTCTAGGGCCTATGGATCTTCTTGATTAGATCATTTCTTCAGTTGTCCTGGATCTATGAGCCAAAACTAAGTAGTTAGCAACAAAGCTACCATTTTTGCTCCTATTCCTGCACTCTATACAAATTTATGTCTTTTTCTACTAAATCTGGGAGTGAGCAGCCTCTCCCTTAGCTGAAATGCTCTATAGTCTCTATACAATGCCCCTGGCCAGACTCCATCCCCAGTGTCTAGGTTTCTCTCTATCTGACTTCCTATGGTCACCTGGGCTAGAAAAACTTACTATCATTTTTTTCTTAGCTTTCCTGATCAGAATTCAGTCTGATATATTATCTAGATCTGTTTGTAGAAATGGAGGGAAAGGGTTTCTCTTCCTTTGGTTTCTCTTCCTTTCCTAAAGACATAGAGTTAGGAGACTAAATACTATGTGTGAAGAACAATAAGAAAGTCAATTTGCCCTAGCAGCAGTGTGCATGAATAATAAAAATATGTAATAATTATGGAAAGGTAAATTAGAACAGAAATGACTTTAAATGCAAGTAATTTATATTCAATCATACAGATAATAAATAGCACAGGAATTACTGAGTAGAAAAATGAAATGATCAGACCTGAACTTTGGGTAAAACACTTTGTCAGCTCTGTGGAGGATGGATTGGAGAGGGAAGAGACTTAAGGCAGAGAGATAAGTTAGAAGACTTTTGTAACAGTCCTGTAAAGATGTTAATGATAAAGGGCTGAATTAGGGTGATATTCATATGATGCAGAAAAGAAAACAGATATGCTGTGGAGGTAGAAATGGTAATATTTGGCAACTGAATGGATCTGTGTAGTATGTGAAATTGAAAAGTCAAAAAGCAATATTGAGATTGTGAATCTGGACGTTTAGAAAGATCTGATGCCCATAAAAAGGATAAGAGAGTTTGGAGGAAGGGTGGATTTTGGCAGAGAAAAGAAAATGAGACATCTATGGGACATCCAGTACAAAATGTCCCACAGGCAGTTTTGATGCATGACTGAAGATCAAAAGAAAGATCAGGACTGGATATCTGAGAGTCTTCAGCTTAGAAATGATGATTAAATCTATGTGAGTTTATAAGGTTAAACAAGAAAAAAAAGGACAAAGAGAGGAGAGAAATTCCAGGACAGGGCCTTAGGAGTTGTTAGGGGAGGGGGGTAATGTGGATAATGAAAAGGAGCAGAGTTCACAGTCACAAAAATTGATAGAGAAAAGGATACAGAGGGGAGTCAACAAGATCAAATATTTAAGAAAGGTCAAGGGTGATGAAGATAGAAAAATGCCACCAGATTTGGCTATAAAGACACTATTAGTAACTTTGGAGAGAGCAGTTTGATTGGGTGATGTAGTCAGAAACCATACTGCAAAAAAACTGAAAAGCTAATGAACATGGACAGCTTTAGATAAGAATCTGGCTAGAAAAGGAAGAAGAGCTATTGGATAGTAGCTTGTGAAGATGGCAGAGTCTAGAGAGGGTTTTAATGGGTTAGAAAAAATTGTAAGTAAATTCATATGGAGAAATAAAAAATCAAGAATTTCCAGGGATTTAATGAAAAAAAAGTACAAAAAAGGATGGCTTAGTCCTACCAGATCTAAAATTATAGCATAATGCATCAATCATCAAAACTACCTGGTATTGGCTAAGAAGCAGAGTAGTAGATCAGTGGAATAGACTAGGTTTTATTTTTTTGTTTGTTTAGTTTTTTTTGCAAGGCAAATGGGATTAAGTGGCCCAAGGCCACACAGCTAGGTAATTATTAAGTGTCTGAGGCAGGACCCGTGCTCTATCCACTGAGCCACCTAGACACCCCTGTTGGAATAGACTAGGTGCAAAAGAGATAGCAGAAAATGATTGTAGTAATCTGCTGTTTGATGAACCCAAAGTGTCTAGCTTCTGGGATAAAAATTCTCTCTTCAATAAAAACTGTTGGGAAAATTGGAAGTTTATATGGCAGAAACTTGGATTAGACCTACATCTCACATCCTATTCCAAGATAAGATCAAAATGAGTACAGGATTTAGACATAAAAGACAATATTATAAGAAAACTAGGAGATCAAGGAATAGTTTACCTGTCAGATCTATAGAAAGGGAAGCAGTTCATGACCAAGGAAGAGATGGAGAATATCATTAAAAACAAACTAGATAATTTTGAATGTATTAAATTAAAAATTTTTTGCACAAACAAAACCACTATAACCAAGATCAAAAGAAATGTGGTAAATTGGGAAACAATTTTCACAACTAGTATTTCTGTTAAAGGACTCATTTCTAAAATATAGAGAGAACTGAGTCAAATTTATAAAAAAAAAAGTCATTCCTCAATTGATGAATGGTCAAAGGATATGCAAAGGCAATTTACATTGCCAATGAGGAAATCAAAGAGATCCCTAGTCATACAAAAAATTGCTCTAAATCATTACTGATTAGAGAAATGCAAATTAAAGCATCTCTGAGGTATCACCTCACACCTTTCAGACTGGTCAATATGACCAGAAAAGACAATGATCAATGTTGGAAGGGACGTGGGAAATCTGGGACACTAATGCAGTATTGGTGGAGCTGTGAACTCATCCAATCTTTCTGTAGAGAAATTTGGAATTATACCCAAAGGGAAATAAAAATATACATACCCTTTGATCCAGCAATACCCTGAAAAGATCATGATAAAGGGTAAAAAAAATATTCATAGCCGCTCTGTTTGTGGTAGCAAAGAATTGGAAATTGAATGAATGGCCATCAATTGGGGAATGGCTGAACAAATTGTGGTATATTGCATGTTATGGAACACTATTAGTCTATTAGAAACCAGGAGGGATAGGAATTCAGGGAAGCCTGGAGGGATTTGCATGAACTGATGCTGAGCAAGATGAGCACAATCAGAAGAACATTGTATACCCTAACAGCAACATGAAGTTGATGATCAATCTTGATGGACTTCCTCATCAGTGTAACAATCAGGGACAATTTGGGGGTATCTGCGATGGAGAATACCATCTGTATACAAAGAGGGAATTGTGGAGTTTGAACAAAGAGCAAAGACTTTTAATTTTTTTTTTAAAAAAAGTATCGGGGCGGCTAGGTGGCATAGTGGATAAAGCACCGGCCCTGGAGTCAGGAGCACCTGGGTTCAAATCAGGTCTCAGACACTTAATAATTACCTAGCTGTGTGGCCTTGGGCAAGCTACTTAACCCTGTTTGCCTTGCAAAAAAAACCTAAAAAAAAAGTATCTTATGTAATTTTGCTATCTCTTATATTTTATTTTGTCCTTAAGAATATGATTTTTCTCTCAACACATTCAATTTTGATCAATGTATTACATGGAAACAATGTAAAGACTATCAGACTGCCTTCTGTGGGGGTGGGGGAAGGGAAGCGAGATTTGGGGAAAAAATTGTAAAATTCAAAAAACAATACAATTAAGAATGTATTAAATGTTCATCTGATTAACTGAAAAAAAGAGTACATGTCAAAAGGTTGGTAGAAAAGAGTTACCTCTTTCTCAGAACGTAGATAAATGAAGAGATGATAGAAATTATATCAAAGGTTATGAGATGTAGGAAAGGGGAGAAGAGAGATCACAGTAAGCAAATGGTCTGTATATTTTCAGTAAAGTACAATGCAAAGTCCTCTGTGAAAGTGAGGACGGAATGGAAGAGTCTAGAGGAGATAATTTCGAACAGTCTTTGGGAAGTGGGATAGAGAACCTCTGAGAAGGAGTAAAAGAATTCCTTTGCTCCAGTGAGGTTCCACTAGGGAACCTGGTCTCTACCTTTGCCACAAGCCTGATTTTGCAGTAGGGGGGACAGTGAACTTGTTTAATTATGTTGTTATCACAGAAGAAATAGCTACAGGAAATCTTGACTTGAATAGATCACCATTTGTTCTGGGAGTAATTGTCATAAGTTGACCCTTATGTGTCTGATGCTACAAGATTTGCAAAACTATGTCTCTTTCTGAGCCTGTGTGTGTGTGTGTGTGTGTGTGTGTGTGTGTGTGTGTGTGTGTGTGTGTGTGTTTCTATAATCTAATCTCTACAACAACCCTGGGACGGGAAGGGGAGGGGGGTCTTCTACCCATTTTACTGTTAAGTCAAGTCAGTAAGCATCCTCAGGGCCAGGTTCTAGACACTAGACAAACAAAAAAGGCAGAGGACAGTTCTTGGCCTCAGGGAGCTCAAGCACAGGACGATTCTGTGGCAGGGTGGATAAAGTCAGGAGGTCCTGAGTTCAAATTTGACTTTTGACACTTGACACCTTCTAGCCTTGGGCAAGTCACTTAACCCTGATGGCTTCACATCCAGGGTCATCTTCAGATGTCTTCATTCATCTCTCTGGCCACCAGACCCAGATGGCTCTGGAGGAGAAAGTGAGGCTGATGACTTAGCACAGCACCCCCTCACTCAAATCCAATTCCCATGCTTATCATGACATCACCTCCCTGAAGGACAAACAACAGCAGAGAACATAAAGTTGTAGTGGGGTCCCCACAGCATTTTCATTATTTTCTCCAGTTCTCTTCAGCTTCTGAAATTAAGAGTGGAGAGAGATGATGATGGTGGGAGTCATCCGAGTCTATTAGTTGAAAGTATGATGTAGAAATAGCTAAACAAAATAGTGAAGTCAGAAAAGAGTTAATGGGCTGGCAAAAAAATGAATGTCAGAGAGATTGTAAGTCACGTGGAAGACAAAGAACAGGTATAAGAAAAATAAAATGCCATAGTCCAAAGATCAATATATAAGTGAAAATTAGGGGCAAATGTGGTCCTTTCTTGTTTCATTTAGAGTAACTTTGTAATGAAAAATGACAAAACTAATGTCTCTTCCTGAAGCAAGTTTGACTATTCTTTAAACCCATTTCTTTGTAAATTCACATCCCTTACCTATTGTATAGCTTGTTTATCTCACTGAATATAAATAGCAATTTTTCTAGTCTTAGTGGAATATTTTCCTATAAGGATGCTTCCCCAAATGGACAGTCTCTTCCAGTGAACTCTGAAGGATTCACCTAACAACCAGGTTGAAGTCTCAGGCCACAATTTAGAGCTCCTATTAAGATGACTTAAGAAGTTGTATCTCTGTCCCACCCCCCCCACCCTACCCCAAGCAGTGAGGAGACACATTTTACCCACATGGAAAGTATCCACTTAAGCTTATAGGATTACCATTTTTCCAATACTTGTTTGATTTCAGCATGTTTTGAAACCCTGGGGTCTGATTAGTTTGACAGGTTACTAGTCAGATGGAAATTAGTTATAACAGAGTTAATTTGGCATATTTTGTCTGGTTCATGGAATTAAAAAGGCTAGATACAAATATATCATGGAAATCACTATAAAAGTGTGGTCAATGAAACATATATGGTGCTGATTCAGGAAAAGGAGATAGAGAGTTATGGACCAATTTCACTAATGAATATTGATATAAAAATTTTAAATAAAACACAGAAAGGAGGCTATAGCAATATATCACAAAGATCATATGCTGTGACCTGTGGAATTTTTACTAGGAATTCTTGACTAGTTCAATATCTGGAAAACTAGCATCAATATTTGGAAAAACTATTTAATATTTGACCACATCAATAACAAAAACATCAAAAATTATATGACTATCTCGATAGACACAGAAAAGCTTTTGACAACACTGTGTGGGATAAAAAATCCACTGAAAAACCAAAAAAAAGAGAAAGTTTATTTTGACTTTTCTCAAGAAAAGATCACACTCCAAGTCTCACAAAGGTAGTGAAGATCAAGGAGCTGTACTGAATTGACAGTCAAGCAGTATTATATGGCCTAACACAATCCCCTCCTCCTCCCTATCATCCCTTTCTGTAGACTCATTGCTTAGTCTTCAGAGTTGCATTCTACTTCTGAAAATCTACCCTAGCAACAAAGAAAGAATGAAAGGTTTTCATAAAATATTACCTCACCATCCAGATGGTGAGAATAACCTTCAGGATCATAGCTATTTTATTGAAGTAAGTCTACTTATCATCAAACAAGAAAAGTCTTATGAGCTTTGTTGGATTGCAAGATTTTTCTCATGAGAACAATCTGCTGTTCTCCCAGTAAGATAGTTTTATTATCAAATAGGTGACTAACTAAAAATGCAAGCTCTCTCTGGAAATAGTTCACTATCCCCACCCCCAACAGAATTGGGAGGTTCCCTGGCTTGGAATGCAAGATGTCTCTCCTTCTTTCTTCTAAGAATAGTCTAAGAGTAATAGTCTGTCTTTGTTGTAATTATTTTTAACCCTGAGAAGACTTCACTAGGAATATTAACTCTTAAGAGGGAATATTCCACTCATCACCGATTTCTATTCAAAAGATTAGAGACTATAGGAATAAATGGAACTTTCCTTAAAATAATGTTTCAAGTTTTTAAAAAGAGTAAAAAGCCCAAGTTTAAATTAATTTTTCCCCTTAAAATGATAAGAAGCATTTACATTAAAACCATCTACAAGCATTATTTGTAATAGGGTCAGAACTGAGTACAGGCCTGGAGAGTAGTTTAAAAATCTCTCCTTAGATCATAAGATCTTGAAAGAATAGAAAATTTTCAGGTCCCTAGAAGTATCTCTCAAAATAGCTGCAAAAGTCATAAAAGTTTGGGATAGTGTGTTCTCTACCCTGGAAGCAGAACCCTACCTTAATAAAGAGTTAAAATCAAGTCATAGACTGGGGGAAATGATTGCAAACAGAAGAAAAAAATCTTGCCATAGATAATTACTATAGTGATAAGGAAGATCAAAATACACACTCAGGAAAAAAAATAACAAAGTCAAAACTTCTACATCCAAAGCCTCCACGAGAAATATGAATTGATCTCAGGTCATGGAAGAGTTCAAAAGGGATTTTGAAAAGACACAAAAAAAAAATACTTAAGAAAATAAATCCTAAAAACCAGACGGGGCCAAATGGAAAAGGAGATACAAAAGTTCACTGAAGAAAATAATTCCTTAAAATAAGAATTGAGCAAAGGGAATGTCTTGACTTTGTGAGAAATCAAGAAACCATATAACAATACCAAAAGAATAAAAAAAAAACTAGAAGAAAATGTGAACTATCTCCTTAGAAAAAGAACTGGCCTGGAAAATAGATTCAGGAGAGATAATTTGAAAATTATGGAATTACCTGAAAATCATGATCAAGAAAAGAGCCTAGACATCATCTTTCAAGAAAATATAAGGGAAAACTTGATATTCTAGATATTCTAGAAGTAGAGGGTAAAATAGAAATTGAAAGACTTCACCAATCACCTCCTGAAAGAGATCCCAAAATGAAAATTTCCAGGAATATTTTAGCCAAATTTCAGAGTTCTCAGATCAAGGAAAAAATATTTTAAGTAACCAGAAATAAATAACTCAATTATCGTGGAGCCACAGTTAGGGATAACACACATAAGGTATCATAAGACTTGGAGTATGTTACAGAAGATAAAGAACTTGAATTACAACCAAGAATCAACTATCCAGCAAACTGGACATTCTGTCTTAGGGGAAAAGATGGACATTCAATGAAATAGGGGACTTTCAAACTTTTCTGATGAAAGTCCCCCAGATTCCAGTGAAGCATAAAAAGTTTAACAGGAAAGGAAAATCATAAGGGACTTAATGATGTTGAACTGCTTATATTTCTGCAAGGAAAGATGATAATGATAACTGATATGAATTTTTTCATTTATTAGAGCAATTAGAAGGTGCATATGTAGACAAAGCACAGGTGGAAGTTGAATATGAAGGAATAATATATTAAAAATATGGAAATAAGGGGTGGGAGAGAAATGTACTGGGAGAAAGAGGAGGTAGAATGGGTTAAGTTATTTCATATAAAAGAAGCAAGAAAAAGTTTTTGCCGGGAGTGGTAACAGGGAAGTTGAGGAGTGAGTGAGCCTTACTCTTATTGAAACTGGTTCAAAGAGAAAATACCATATAAACTCAATTGGCTATAGAAATCTGTCTTACCGTAGAGAAAAATAGGAGGAGAAATGTATGAGAAAAAAGGGGCAGAGGTGATAGAAGGGAGGGAAAATTATAAGTAGGGGGGGTAGTCAGATGCAAAACACTTTTGAGGAAGACAGAATAGGAGAGAAAGAATAGAATAAATGGAAGTGGGATATAGGATGGAGAAAATAAATTGAGCAATAGTAACAATGGGAAATATTATTGAAACAAGTTTTTCTGATAAGACCGCATTTCTCAAACATAGAGAACTAAATCAAACTTATAAAAAATAAGTCTTTCCTCAATTGATAAATGATCAAAAGATTTTAACAGCTTTCAGACAAGGTTATCAATGCTATTTATGGTCATATTTTTTTTAATGTCCTAACTCACTATTGATTGGAAAAATGCAAATTAGAACAATTCTGAGATATTACCTTATACCTATTGGATTATAAAGTAGTAGCTCAGAATTGTTCTATTACCATATTACATTATTGTTCTTATACCTATTGGATTGGCTAATAGAACAAAAAGAGAAAATGACAAACATTGGACAGTATGTAGGAAACACGACACACTGATGCACTGCTGGGAAATTTGTGAAATGATTTGACAATTCTGGAGAGCAATTTGGAACTAAACCCAAAAGACTATAAAATCATGCCTATCCTTTGACTTAGCAATGCCACTACCAGGACTATATTCCAGAAGAGATGAAAAACAGGAAAGAAGAGGACGCGTGTGTGTGTGTGTGTGTGTGTGTGTGTGTGTGTGTGTGTGTGTGTGTGTAGAAAATTCCCCATCGATTGAGGAATGGCTGAACAAATTGTAGTATGTGATTACCAAGATGCTCTCAGTAAAACCTGAAAAGATTTACATGAGCAGATACAATGGGAAATGGTTTATATACAAAGTATTAGCAATATTATAGTATGATCAGCTGAGAATAACTTATCTCTTCTCAACAAACTGTTACCAAGACATGATATACAATACTGTCCATCCCCAAAGATAGAACTCATGGAGTTTGTATACAGATTGAGGCATGTTTTTTTTTATTTTATTTTTCTTGAAGTTTGTCTTTTGGAGGGGAGGAGTGGGACTATGTTTACTTTCTTTTTATTTTGTTTTGTTTTTAATATGTTTACTTTCACAACATAACTATTATAGTAATAATTTGCATCACTACACATTTTTAACATATAATTTGCTTTCTTAATGAAGGGGAATGGATGGGAAGAAGGGAGAGAATTCAGAACATAAAGTTTTAAAAATTAATGCTAAAACTTGTTTTTACATATAACCAGGGAAAAAGTAAATTCAAATAAAATATTTGTAATGGGGTGAGCTAGAAGCCTTCCCAATAACATCATGAATAAAACAAGGATGCCCATTATCACCAATCTTATTCAGTATTGTATTAGGAATACTAAAAATTAACAATAAGAAGAAAAAGAAATTGGAGGAATCACAATGAGAAATAAGGTAATAAAACTATTTCTTTGCAGACAATATGATGATGTACTTAGAAAATCCTGGAGAGTCAACTAAAACTAATTGAAAATAATTTTAGCAAAGGAGCAGGATATAAAATATGCCCACAAAAATCATCAACATTTCTATATATCACTAATAAAAACCTGAAAAAAAAGAGATTAAAAGAGATACTTTATTTAAAATATAGACAGTATAAAATATCTGTGAGTATACCTGCCAAGACAAACACAAAAAGTTTCAGATTGCTCCCTAGAATGGCTGTCTGAGTTCACAACTCCACCAACGATGCATTAATGCAAAGGAAAAAAATATTCTAAATCATTACTGAATAGAGAAATACAAATTAAGACAATTTTGGGTTATCATCTTATACTTATTAGATTGCCTAATATGAAAGAAGAGAAAAGTGACAATTATTGGAGGGGATATGGGAAAATTGGGAAACAAATGCACACTATTGGTAGAATTGTGAACTAATTTGACCATTTTGAAAAGCAATCTGGTATTATGCCCAAAGATTACAAAACTATGTCTATATTCTGACCCAAATATTAGATCTATTTCTCAAAGTGATTAGGAAAAAGGAAAAGAATTTATATGTTCTAAAATATTTACAGCAGTCTTTTTGCGTTGGCAAAGAACTGGAAATAGAGGGGATGCTTATCAATTGTGGCATATGACTGTGATGAAATACTTCTGTATTATAAAAAATGATGAGTTGATTGATTTTAGAAAAATGTGGAAAGACAGGAAATAATGAAGAATAAAATAAGCAGAATCTAGAAAATATTTTATATGGTAACAATATAGTTATAAGAATTGTGAACGGCTACTCATTTTAAGTATTCTAAATACTCAAATCAGTTGCAAAGGACCTATGAAGATAATATCCACCTTCAGTGAAAGAACAGATAAATCACAATATGTATAACATGATTTTACACACACATATATCAAACAAAAAACCAGAATCACAGAAAAGCAGAGTAGCTTTGAAAAGAATCTGTACTATTTATTATATAGTTTTTTAAAAAAGTAAACAGTGTGAAATGGAAATTCATGGTTTCATATTCAATCCTATTTTTTATGCTTTGTACAAGGAAGGTTTTTGGTTTTTTGTATTTAAGTTCAAAATGAATAAAAATATGAAAAAAAGTATGAGTGGTATCCAAAAATATGGTCTGTATAGAGATTGTCTAGAAACATTCTCAATAACATCATGAGTAAAAAAAAATGTCCATTATCACCACTACTATTCAAAATTGTACTTGAAATGTTAGCATTAGAAATAAGAGAAGAAAAAGAAATCAAAGAAATCAAAATGGGTAAAGAGAAGATTAAATGATGATAAGCTATTTGAAACAATAATTTAAGCAAAGCAGCAGAATATAAAATAAATCCATGAAAATTAGTAGCATGTCTATATATTATCAACAAAGCCCTTCAAGAAGAGATAGTAAAAGACATTTCATTTTAAATAAATATAGACAATTTAAAATAACTGGAAACACAGCCATCAAGATAAACCCAGAAACTATATTAACATAATTATAAACTCTTTCTATACGAATAGGAACAGATTTAAATAACTGGAGAAATATTAATTGCTGCTCATTAGGCTGAGTCAATAAAATAAAAATGACAATTCCACCTACACTAATCTACTTATTCAATACCATCCCAATTAAACTACCAAAAAATATTTTATGAACCTAGGAAAAATATCAAAATTCATTTGGAAGAACAAAAGGTCAAGAATATAAAAATATCAAAGGAAATAGTGAAAAAATATATAAAGGAACACCTAGCAGTACCCAGATCTTTAACTGAATTATAAAGTTATAATTATCAAAATTATCTGACAAAGAGATAGAATGGTGGCTCACTGAAATTTAGAAGGTTGTACAATATACAGTTATAAATGAACATAATAACCTTATGTTTAATTGGATAAACAAAAATTTATAAGAATAGAAGTAATTTCCAAATTGATGGTCATAGGACGTGAACAGACAAGTTTTTGATGAAGACATCAAAGTTATAGAGTCAAATATGAAAATAATGTTCTTAATCATTTTTGATTTGAGACAAGAACTCACTATTTGGTTTAAAACATTGCTGGGGAAAATGGAAAGCAGTCTGGTAGAAATTATGTATGGGCCAATTTTGTATATTATTTGCCAAGATAAGTCAAAATTGATACATGACCAAGAAATAAAGGAAAAATATATTATCTATCAATTTTATGGGAAGGAGAAAAATTTATGAATAAATAAGAAATAAAGAGCATTGTGGGATGGAAAATGTATAATTTTGACTATATTAAATTTCAAAAGTTTTGTTTAAATAAAACCAATGTAATCAAGATTAGAAAGGTGGCGGCTAGGTGGCGCAGTGAATAAAGCACCAGCCCTGGAGTCAGGAGTACCTGGGTTCAAATCTGGTCTCAGACACTTAATAATTACCCAGCTGTGTGGCCTTGGGCAGGCCATTTAACCCCATTTGCCTTGCAAAAACCTTAAAAAAAAAAGATTAGAAAGAAAACAGAAAACTAAGGGGAGGAAATTTTATAGCCAGTTTCATACTCCCATCTCAAATGAACTTTAAAATGTAGTCAAATTTATAAGAATTTGAGTCATTTCCTAATTGATAAATAGTCAAAGTATATAAGTGACAATTTTTGGAAGAAATCAGTTACATATTTTCATATGAAAAAATGCTTTAAAAAATTTTTCTTCCTGGGGGTTATTTTTTTGGGGGGGGGGGGTATCTCTTTCAGTAGGAGATTGGTGGATTCTCTCAATTTCTATTTTTCCCTCTACTTCTAAAATATCAGGACAATTTTCCTGTACAAATTCTTTAAAATGAATTCAAGGCTCTTTTCCTAATCATGATTTTCAGGTAGCCCAATAATTTTTGAATTATCTCTCTAGATCTGTTTTCCAGATTCATTGTGTTTTTTTCATTAAGATGTTTCATGTTTTCTTTTAGTTTTTCATTCTTTTGATATTGTTTTATTGTGTCTTGATTACTTGCAAAGTCATCAGCTTCCTTTGGCTCCATTCTACATTTTAAGAATTTGTTTTCTTCAGAGAGCTTTCTTATCTCCTTTTCCATCTGTCCAATTCTACTTTTTAAGATATTTTTCTCCTCATTAAGTTTTTGAATAGTTTTTTCCATTTTACCTGAACTAGTTTTTAGTATGCTATTTTCTTCAGCATTTTTTTTGGATCTCCTTGACTAAACTGTTGACTTGGTTTTCATGTTTTTCCTGCATCTCCTCATTTCTCTTCCCAATTTTTCCTCTACCTCCCTTACTTGATTTTCAAAATATTTTTTGAGCTCTGAAATAACCTGAGCCCAACTTCCATATTTCTTGAAGTCTTTAGATGAAGAAGCTTGAACTTTATCATCTTCAGAGTATGTGTTTTGGTCCTCCATGGGACCAAAGTAATTGTCTAGGATCAGGTTCCTTTTTTTTCTGTCTACACATTTCCCCAGCCCATGCCTGGTTTTGAGGTGATTCCCGAGCTTTTGAGTATTATTGGGACATCCTCACAAGAACCTCAGTATGTAAGGCTCTGACTACTCTCTTGCATGTGCCCTGGTCTGTGAATGGCAATGGGGACCCCCAGTCTGCAACCAGAGTCTGAATATGGACAAAGCACCAGAGTCCTGTCCCAGGGCCAGAGGAGAGACCTTGACAGTCTCCCCCCACCTCCTTACCTTCTGTGGGCTGAGCACTCTGGGAGCAGCTGCCAGGCGACTCTGTGTACCTGCTTCTATTTCCTGGGATCTGGGCTGCAATGAGGGCCACACCTATGTTGGTGGCTGCAGCTACACTGAGGGTCACACTGACTCCCTCTCACTTGGGCAGAAGTTTCCCCACTGATTTTCCAAGTTGGGCTTGGTATTTCCTGGGTTTCCAGGTCAGGAAACTGCTTCTACTGTTGAGAGCCAGTGCTCCCCGTGCCACAGGTGTCTAGGCACCTAATAGGCTGTTTTGGAAAATCAGAGCTCCTTCCCTCCAGTGAGATAATCCTGGCTGTGCTGCCACTCCTTCCACCCCTGTGGAACAGAGCTTTCCCATGATTTTCCAGGTTACCTTGGGCTGGAGAATTGCCTCACTAGATCTTTCTGTGGGTTCTCTCAAAAATTTAGTTAGAGCCATAATTTTAGGGTTTTTGGAATATTTTTGAGACAGCTTCTAGGAAAGGCTGTTCTCATGCTGCTTTCTTGGCTTCTCCCTCAATCATTTTCCTTTAGAGATATGCAAATTAAAACAATTCTGAGATATCATCTCACACCTAACAAAATGGCTAAAATAACAAAAAGGGAAAATAGCAAACACTGGAGGGGACATGGAAAAATTGGGACAGTAATATCTTGTTGATAGAATAGAGGACTGATTGCAATCATTCTGGAGAGCAATTTGGAATTATGCCCAAAGAGTTATAAAACTGTGTATCATTCGCTTTAACCCAGCAATATCACAATTAGATCAAGTGTCCCAAGGTTATCAGGGGAAAAGAAAAATAACTCACATGCTATAAAATATTTATAACAACTCTCTTTGTGATAGGAAATAATTGGAAATTGAAGGAATGCCTGTCAATTAATTAGGAAATAGTTGAACAAGTTGGTATGTGGTTGTGATAGAAAACCACTGTTATAAGAAATAATGACCAAGATGCTTTCAGAACTGATGCAGAATCATGAGAATATTTGTACACAGCAATATTATACTATGATCAACTGTGAATGAATGATTTAGCTATTTTCATCAAGCCATTTCTGAGGGACTTTTAATGACAGATGTTATCCACCTCCAGAGAAAGAAGTGATGAAGTCTATTCTTTTTTTTTTTTTGGTCTGGATTTTATTTTGCAGCATGGCTAATATGGAAATATTTTTCATGAATGCACAAGTATAGTTTATATCAAGCTGCATACCTTCTCAGGGAAAGGAGATAAAAGGAAGGGAGGGAAAGAATTTGAAACTCAAAAATTTCCTAAAAGCAATGTTATATATTTTGTTTACATTTTTTTTTTAGGTTTTTGCGAGGCAAATGGGATTAAGTAGCTTGCCCAAGGCCTCACAGCTAGGTAATTAAGTGTCTGAGACAAAATTTGAACCCAGGTACTCCTGACTCCAGGGCCAGTGCTTTATCCACTATACCACCTAGCCACCCCTATTTTGTTTACATTTAATTGAAAAAATAAAATGTCAAAATATTGGGAAGTGACTGAATAAGTTATGGAATACTACTGTACTGTGAATGACTAAACTATTTTGAGTAATATGATCATAACAATTTTTTATAGTTATTTTTAGTCATGTCCAACTCTTTGTGACCCCATGTGGGATTTTCTCGGTAGAAATATTGAAGTAGTATGTTATTTCCTTCTCTAGTTCATTTTATAGGTGAAGAAACTAAAATAAGCAAGGCTAAGGGACTTGCCCAGGGTCACACAGTTAGTAAGTTTCTGAGGCCAGATAAATCTTCCTATTCCACAGGCCACTCTATGCACCTTCTAGATGCCCTTCACAACAACTATGAAAGACTTATGAAAGACAATGCTATTCACCTCTTAAGAAAGAACTGATACACAGAAGTAAGCATTGCATATTTCTGCACATATATTATATGTATATATAAATATATATATATATATAATATAAAATATGTTTTACTTCTCTAATCGGGAGAGATGAGGGAGTTTGACAACTTGGGACTCAAAATGAAACAATGGAATCAGTCAGAATTGAATGTGAATAGTGCTTGTACACCTGGAATTAATCAAAACTATTGTATAAGATAAGCAAATTGGAAGACCAAGGACTAGTTTACCTGTCAGATCTATGGAAAGGGGAGCAGTTTATGAATAAGGAAGAGTTGGAGAACATCACCAAAAACCAACTAGATGATTTCAATTACATTAAATTAAAAAGCTTTTGCACAGATAAAACCACTGTAACCAAGATCAAAAGAAATGTAGTAAATTGGGAAACAATTTTTACAACTATTGATTCTGACAAAGGACTCATTTCTAAAATATACAGAGAACTGAGTCATATTCTTAAAACAAAAACCATTCCCCAGTTGACAAATGGTCAAAGGATATGCAAAGGCAACTTACAAATGAGGAGATCAAAGCAATCCATAGCCATATGAAAAATTGCTCTAAATCATTAATTATTAGAGAAATGCAAATTAAAGCTTCTCTGAGGTACCACCTCACACCTCTCAGATTGGCCAATATGACCAGAAAAGATAATGATCATTGTTGGAAGGGTTGTGGGAAATCTGGGACACTATTACACTGTTGGTGGAGCTGTGAACTCATCCAACCCTTCTGGAGAGCTATTTGGAACTATGCCCAAAGGGCAACAAAAATGTGCTTACCCTTTGACCCAGCAATACCACTACTGGGTCTATATCCTGAAGTGATGATGAAAAGGGGTAAAAACATCACTTGTACAAAAATATTTATAGCAGCCCTGTTTATGGTGGCAAAGAATTGGAAATCCAGTAAATGTCCTTCAATTGGGGAATGGCTTAGAAAACTGTAGTATATGTATGTCATGGAACACTATTGTTCTATTAGAAACCAGGAGGGATGGGATTTCAGGGAAGCCTGGAGGGATTTGCATGAACTGATGCTGAGTGAGATGAGCAGAACCAGAAAAACACTGTATACCCTAACAGCAACATGGGAGTGATGTTCAACCTTGAAGGACTCGCTCATTCCATCAGTGCAACAATCAGGAACAATTTTGGGCTGTCTGCAAAGGAGAGTGCCATCTGTATCCAGATAAAGAGCTGTGGATTTTGAACAAAGTGCAAGGACTATTCCCTTTAATTTAGGAAAAAAACCAGATATCTTATTGTCTGATCTTGTTACCTCTTGTCTCTTCCTTAAAGATATGATTTCTCTCTCATCACACCTAATTTGGATCAATATATAACATGGAAATAAAGTAAAGACTGACAGATTGCTTCTGGGGGTGGGGGTGGGGGTGGGGGAGGGAAGTAAGATGGGGGGAAAATTGTAAAACTCAAATAATATCTTTAAAAAAAACCTATTGGGGTGGCTAGGTGGCACAGTGGATAAAGCACCAGCCCTGGAGTCAGGAGTACCTGGGTTCAAATTCGGTCTCAGATACTTAATAATTACCTAGCTGTGTGGCCTTGAGCAAGCCACTTAACTCCATTTGCCTTGCAAAAACCTAAGAAAATAAATAAACAAATAAATAAATACACAAATAAATAAATAAACAATTTAGGAAAAACTATTGTATAAGAGCCTGGGTTACATTCTAAGCATTTGTCTAAAAGAAATAATCTATTTCAGAATTAGGGAAGGAGATTTTGATTAACTGAAATTGAAAGGTTGGAGCAAGCATGGAACAAATGAAAAGATAAAGCAATGAACTGTAGCAAAGAAGGAACACTCCAGAGTTCCTATTTTTATGCATCATGGTATAGAAAAGGTAATTGTTTTCTTCTCAACTTCTTTTGCCAATATCTATCCAAAAACACTACAATATATCTGCTGTTTTATTATGCAAATGTTCCCAAGTAAACTGAATTTTGTCTCAATAAAAAGAGTCCTAGAGTTAATGAAACCAACAGTTCTCAAAGTGTAGTTTTTAAAGTCTGCATGGCACCCCAGGAATTCCAAGAGCCTTTCAGGGGAATGGTTAAAAGTAATTTCATAATAATACTAAGACATTATTATTCTGATCACTCTAGCATAATGGAGGGATCACACATACTTGATCAGTAGTATATGGAAAGAACTACCAG
The DNA here is from genome assembly GCF_037893015.1 of Macrotis lagotis. Lineage (NCBI taxonomy): Eukaryota > Metazoa > Chordata > Mammalia > Peramelemorphia > Peramelidae > Macrotis > Macrotis lagotis. The sequence goes on along the minus strand of NC_133659.1, from coordinate 257,622,121 downwards.
TGAAACTATGTGGTAAACAAATTAGGAATGACCATAGTTAGAACTTACCCTTGCCATCAACCTGCTCTAGGTTCTAATTAGGATAGGCTCCTGTCTTTTCAATACTGAGATTTAAGCAGCCCACCTTGATGTGCAGGCACAGCACACCTCAACTACCTCCAAGGGAGAGATACAGCCTACACTTAGTCAGGCTGAGGATCAGTTTGTACTAAGAAGGAGCTTAGTGCTTTGTTCTTGAGACGATTTTTGCATTGTTTGCCCACACTGATTAATAATATGTGAGTGCATACATTGAGAAATATGTCTAATTGGTATTTCCATATACTAGTTAGCAGATGTATTGGTAAATAGGCCATAGATGTAAACCATGAAAGAGACTTAAATTTACCATCATGAATTCAACAGCTTCCCAGTACTTCTGATGAGATAGATGATGATATTAACATATGTGATTTTTTTACATTGTATAATTAAATGGATAAATTTAGAATTTATATATAACTCAGTGAACCAATACTTTCCAAATGATGTTATGAAATTATGTATGCATAAAAATTCATTCAAAGTAAAAGGTAGAACAATGAATTTATTTTAATGTAACAACCAAAGGTTCATTGATGTGGACTACTAATCTTTATAAAATTCCCATTTATCTAGTTTTGCTGTAATTCCAAAGAAGAATATCCATAAGATATTTGTGAAAAAAAGACTTTTTAAAATACTCCTTTTTTTCTCTCTAAATATTTGAGACCAGATTTTTAAACACCAACCAAACAACATATGACCACAAATTGAATGCAGAAACAAATATGAAAATTCAGATGTTTTCTACTAAACCAGGCATTAAAGAGATTTGCAAAAAATGTAAGCAATAGGGGCAGCTAGGTGGTACAGTGGATAGAGCACTAGCCCTGGAGTCAAGAGGATCTGAGTTCAAATCTGCCCTCAGACATTTAATTATGACCTAGCTTGTGTGACCTTGGGCAAGTCACTTGACCCCATTTGCCTTGCAAAAAAAATGTAAGCAATGCTACTGTTTTGTTTGGAAAATATTGTTATATTTCATTAAAAATATGACTTATGTTACTATGTAATGCATTTATTATTGTTATTTTAATGAATTAATAAGTAAATATTTTTCAAGTTTATCAGTTGTAATTTCTGATAAGGCAAATATTAATAGATGCAACCCACATAACCAAAAAACCCACAAAACAATCTTTTGGGTTCTCAATAATTTTAAGGGTATATAAGAGTTCGGACAAGAAAAATATTGAGAATTGCTGAACAAGAGAGATATATAAATGTAAGATTACACATAGAACCCAATCTCTAACTTCATGTTAGGAATTTTCCCCTAGAACTCAAAATTTTCATCAAAAACAAACCCCTGAAACTAATGTACTTTCAGGGGCTACTATATTAAAACCTAATCTTCAATTGAGCTAATTATTATAAGTGTTTACATTATAAGGAAAAGGACAACAAGTGAGAGAAGTTGTTCTGCATCATATCTCTTTTACCTACTTAACTCACAAGTTTACCTGACAGAATCCAGCACACTGAAGGTTGGGAAATTCCCATTCTGAGTCACTTGGAAAAAGTAACATTTGGTAAATGAGACATGTCATGGTTAGAAATAAGGACTAGCTCATTTCTAAAATATATAGAAACTTGAATCAAGTTTATACGGTTATAAATCATTCATCATTTGAAAAATGGTCAAAGGATATGAACAGGCAGTTTTTAAACAAAAAAATTAAAGCTATATATATATATATATATATAAAATCATTTGAAAAAATACTTCATTATTGATTAGAGGAATATAAATTTAAAAGGTACCACTTCACATCTATCTGATTGAATAAGATGATTAAAAGGGAAAATGATCAGTGTTGGAGAGGTTGTGGGAAGATTGGGACTCTGGTGCACTGTTGGTGGAGCTGTGAACTAATCCCATTCTGGAGAGCAATTTGAAATTATTCCCAAAGAGCAATAAAACCAATCATACCCTTTGACCTAGCAATACCAATACTAGGCCTATATCCAAAAGAAATCATAAAAAATGGGAAAAGTCTGGGGCAGCTAGGTAGCATAGTGGATAAAGCACCAGCCTTGGAGTCAGGAGTACCTAGGTTCAAATCCCGTCTCAGACACTTAGTAATTACCTAGCTATGTGGCCTTGGGCAAAGCCACTTAACCCCATTTGCCCTGCAAAAAAAAAAACCTAAAAAAAAAAATTGGGAAAAGTCCCACATATTCAAAATCAAATTTTAGCAGCTCTTTTTGAAGTGGCAAAGAATTGGAAATTAAGGAAATATCCATCAATTAGGGAATGGCCAAACAAGTGATGGTTTATGCAGGGTTAAAGAATACTCTTATTCTATAAGAAACCATGAATGGTTAGACTTTAGAGAAGAATGGAAAAAATTACATGAACTAATGTTGAGCAAAGGGAGCAGAGCCAAGAGATCATTGAACACATTAACAACATTGTGAGTTGATCAACTATGATGGATACCACTCCTCTCAGCAATTCAGAGCTACCATAAACCTGGGAAACCTATTATGGACAATGCTAGACTCATCCAGAGGAAAAAACAAAAACTAAAAAAATCACAAAATTTTAATGGATACTATGTTCATTTTTTTAAAAACTGCTCTTGGGGCAGCTAAGGCAGTGGATAGAGTATCGACGCTGGAGTCAGGAGGACCTGAGTTCAAATTCAGACTCAGGCACTTAATAATTGCCCAGCTATATGACTTTGGACAAGTTATTTAACCCTTATTGCCTTAAATACATGAAATTTTTATTTAAAAACTATTCTTATGTCTTTCCTTCCTATCCCATGGTTTTCTTTCTTTTCTCTTTGTCTTAATTTCTCAAATGCAAAATGACCAATATGTAAACATGTTAAACACAAATGTATAAGCACAACTTTTACCAGACTGTTCACTGATGAGGGGAGGGAGGGTAGTAGAAAAATGTGAAACTTATAAATATGCAAAAGTTGATTTTGTCCTTTGGTACAGAAGAAGACCATGATATCAGGGAGGTGATGCCATGATAAGCACATGAATTGGATTAGAGTGAGGGGGTGCTGTGCTAAATTACTTTCTTCTCTGGAGTCATGTGCATCCAGTGGCCAGATAGGAATCATGATGACTGGAAATGGCCCTAGATACAAGGCAACCAAGATTAAGTGACTTACCCAAGGTCATACAGTTAGTGGCAAGTGTCTGAGACTGCATTTGAACTCAGGTCTTCCTGACTCCAGGGCCAGTTTCTAAGCACATCACCTAGCTATTCCTAAATATTTCATCTTTTTTAGTTTGTCCTCATATCTTTTTTCTGAATACTTGACATTCCTTTGCCTTTTTGTCAAAAGATTTTCTTAACCCCATTGCCTTGCAAAAACCTAAAAACAAAACAAACAAAAAAAAAGCAAAACCAGAGCACACTTAAAGCAGGATTAAGATTAACAACCCTAGGGGTGGCTCAGGTGATGCAGTGGATAAAGGAGTCAGGAGTACCTGGGTTCAAATCTGGCCTTAGACATTTAATAATTACCTAGCTGTGTGGCCTTGGGCAAGCCACTTAACCCCATTTGCCTTGCAAAAAAAAAAAAGATTAACAACCCTTTCACCTACCCAATTACAATTTTAACAGTACCCCATGTTATTTTTTTCCTTCAAGTAATTCTTCCTGTCTCCTTTCCCCTCTAGAGCCCTCAAACAACTAACACTGCAGCCGAGGACCATCTCCTCTCAGTAGTTACTTACAGAAGTTCCTCAAACATACCCTGAGATATTTTCCTTTTTGCCCCACCTAAGGTAAATGCCAGAAGAGGGTCCAAGGGGATTTGGTTCCCCACCCCTTGGTCAACCACAGACTTGAAAAACCTTGTCTCCCAATTTCCCTAAACTTAGGAAGTTCTGACAAATTTCCAGAGATAAATAAGACTTTTTTTTTGTTAAATGTTAGGTAATTAAAGGAATCAATTATATGGAAATAATTTATCATTAAATTATATTTAATATATAATTAAATTATATTTAATTATAGTAAATTATATTTAATATATAATTTAATTATTTTTAACATTTTTTTAAATGTTATGTTTCCTATTCTCTCCCTCCTTCCCTCCCCTCTCTCCACTTTGAGAAGACAAGCAATTCAATATAGAATGTTTTTGAGAATTATGACTCTACATGGCAGAACTGTAATTAGCTCTTTCACTATATTTCCCTCAATGACAAGCTAAGAAAATTCCAGTTTGAAGTTGGATGGTCAAAGGCATCCAATAGATAAAAACATACACAGAAGAGCCACATTAAAGTCATCTGTGTTGTTCAAAGAGAATAGTTTAGTCAAAAATTAATTCAGTCAAAAGAAACAAAAGATCTCAGACACTTTTGGGAGCTGTTTCACTCTATGTAATTTTGAACACTATTCTGGGATATCAATCTTTTATAAATTCCTCTCCCTTGCCCCCCCCCCCAGAATAATTAAGTGCTATTTCTGTCAAGGGCCTCCTCTAAGTAATCCAAAAACAATTAAAAACAGTGCCATGAGGTTAAGAGGGGGAGACCTTTGAGAGAAACCAAACCAGAGAACTAAATCATACTCATTGTCAAGAGAAACAAAATGAAGTGACTAGCAAAACCCAATCATCCCTTTAAGTCCATTGACTCATCTTTCTTAATTTACAGTCTTGTCCCTTCCTCTTAGAGGAATCAAAGGATCTGCTTTTGTTGGTCAAAGGGACCAGAAAGATTTCACCATCCCCCTAGGATATCAATGAGTTAATGGAGTAAAACAAGAATGTATCCATGCTTTTTAGCATGATGTTTTCAGCCATACTATCAAATTCCTTCACTGAGGAGGAGCATAGCCTCAAGGTCAGCTACCACAATGAATGCCAAATCCTTCAACTTGAAAAGGCTATAAGCCAAGACCAAAGTGAAGGGAGTGTTGGTGTATGATATTGTGTTTGCAGATGATTGTGCACTCAATTCAGCCTCTGAAGCTGAGATGCAACTAAGTAAGTTTTTAAAGAAGTTAGTGAATTTAAACAAAGAAGAGACAGCTACAAATGCTGGGCTGGGAAGAATAGCAAAGACAGTTAAGAAAGGGAAACAAGGGAAATAGCCAAGAAATGGCAACTGGACTTAGATTGTCTTGGATCCGGTAACATGGAGCTGTTTCTCATTCATTATTGACTATAGCTATTCCTTAAGACAAAGACCCAACATGCCGATCACCCTGATATGAGATCCCTTTCCACAAATACTTTTTTTCACATACTACTTCATGTTGGAGAAAACTCCATGGCTACATAATCCTCACTCTCTCTCATGTAATTTTGAACACTATTTTTGGAAATCAACCACTGAGAAATGCAAAATAGTTCCAAAAAGTGCCTGAACCCCACCTAGGAGTCAGGCTGTAAATATCTAAATAGGCTCCTGTTATAATTTTGGGTAGGCTTTTAATTTTGGTGCCCTTTCCTACCAATATGGATATTTGGCTTGGTAAGTAAACCTACTTAAGATGATCCCATCATCACATCACCTCCCAGTTGGTTGCCTCACTATTTGCTTTCTCCCTTACTATTGCTAAATGGGATACTCTTGTAGCTATTGTTGATGAACTCTAAAGAAAGTGTCCTGAAGGTCTCCAGGCATCTTCACTAGCTCTGATACTGATTATATCATTTTATTAAAGACTTGGATAAAGACTTTGATTGTTTAGTTCATCAGATTATCAGAGGATACAGAATTTGAGTGGATTATTAATGCAAAGGATAAGATGATCAGGATCCAAAAGGATCCTAAGAGACCAATCACTGAAAATTCAAGATCAAATTCAGCATAAAATTCAATAAATCTAAGTCTTCTCTTTAGGTACAAAAAAAATTACTAAACAAGTAAAAGATAAGGGAAGCGTGGATGGATAATAGTTTTTCTGGAAAATATATATAAGGATTTTAGTGGACAAGTATATCACTATGTCAACTATGTAATATAGCACTAAAAAAAGTTAATGCAGTCTTGGACTCCATTAAGGGGACATAAATACCAGGAATAAGAAAATGATGGTACAGTACTCTATCCTGTCCTCCTCGGACTCCTGGAATAATCAGTTATATAGCTTTACTATGTATTTCCTCTGTAACATTTAATTTCTTACTTAGAAATATGAATGTTATACTATTTGTTGCAAACTTGTTTATTATTTATTATTATTATTATTATTATTTATTTGTTACTTTAATGTTTATGGTACCTGTAAGCAAGATATAGTTTCCTTTTTTGTCTCTTAATTGGATCTATCTGTGCTTTTGTCTTTTCTAAGATCACGATTGCTATCCCCTGCTTTATTTCATTTTAGATAGGGCAGCTAGATAGTGCAGTGAATAAAGCACTGGCCTTGAAGTCAGGAGGACAGGAGTTGAAATCCAACCTCAAACACTTGATATTCATTAGCTGTGTGTCCTTGGGTAAGTCACTTAACCCTTGACTGCCTCACATCCAAGACCATTTCAGTCATTCTGATTCATATCTGGTCACTGGACCTAAATGGCTAAGGAAGAGAAAGGCTGGTGACAGCTCAACACCCCCCTCACTCAAATCTAATTCACCTGCTTGTCATGAAACCATCTGCTCTAATATCATGTCTTCTTCAAGAATGAAGAACTGGGGGCAGCTAGGTGGCCCAGTGAATAGAGCAGTGGTCCTGTAGTCAGGAGTGCCTAAGTTCAAATCCAGCCTCAGACACTTAATAACTACCTAGCTGTGTGGCCTTGGGCAAGCCACTTAACCCCATTTGTCTTGTAAAAAAAAAATGAAGAACTTGCAAAACCAAAAAAAAAAAATTGAAGGACAAACATTATTGTTTGTTTAGCTAAAACTAAAGTAAAAAAAAAAAGCTCCAGTCTTTTACTTTTACTCTGTGTCTCCATGATTCAAATGTATTTCTTGCAAACAACATATTATAGGATTCTGGTTTTAAATCCATTCTGCTATCTACTTTCATTTTAATGAGTGAGTTCATCCCATTCCCATTCCATCCTATTTTCCCCCTGTTTATCCTTCTGTCTCTTTCTCAGCTTTCACCCTGCCCTTCCTAACAATTGTTTTACTTCTGACCACCACATTCCCAAATTCACCTTTCCTTCTATCAGATACCCCTCTCTGTCTCTTATTCCAGGCCCTTCCCACTACCCAAAGTTTAAAATAGATTTCTATACCCAACCAAATGTGCATGATATTCCCTCTCTGAGCCAATTTCAATAAAAGTCAAGTGTTGCCTACCATCCCTTCTATTTTTCCCTTCCACTGTAATAGTTCATTTATATCTTTTCTCTATGAGATTATTTAACCCTATTTTATCTCTTCCTTTCCTTTTCTTCCACTACAATCCTATTTCTCGTCTTGATTTTTTATATCATATTATCATAACTCACAGCAATACTAGCTATGTAGATACAGTTCTTGTAATTATGATAAAGTTCTTAAGAGTTACAAGTATCATCTTCCTTTGTAGTGATATAATTTAAACTTATTGAATCTCCTTAGGGTTTATCTTTTCTGCTTACTTTTTTTTTAATTCTCTTGAGTCTTATATTTGAAGAACAAATTTTATGCTCAGCTCTGGTCTTTCCATAAGAAAGACTTGAAAGTTCCCTCATTAAATATGTTTTTTCCTCTGAAGGATTATAATCAGTTGAGATGGGGACATGATTCCTGGTTGAAATACTAGATCCTTTGGCTTCCTAAATCCTCCAATCCTTGCTAAATCTTGCATGAGAGCCTGAGTATGGTTTCATGATATTTTAACTATTTTCTTTCTGGCTACTTACAATATTTTCTCCTTGATGTGGGATCTCTGGGATTTGGCTATAATATTCCTGGGAGTTTTCATTTTGGGATCTCTTTCAGAAGGTGATTGGTAGATTCTTTCAATTTCTATTTCACCCTCGATTCTGGGACATCAGGGTAGTTTATCTTGTTCATTTCTTGAAAAATGATGTGTAGGCACTCAGTTGGATACAGAAATATATTTGACCCTAGGGGAAAATAGGAGAGGAAAGGGATGGGAGAAAGGGGACAGGGGAAAGGAGAGGGGTATAGATGATAGAAGAGAGGGAAGATTGTGGTAGAGGCTAGTCAGGTACAACACACTTTTGAAGAGGGACAGGATGAATTGAAAGAGAATAGAATAAATGGGGGTGGGGAGGAAAAAAGTAAGCAATAGCAACTGTGGGGGGAAAAAATGTTAGAGCAATTTCTCTGATGGACTTATGATAAAGAATGCAATCCAACCCAAAGACAGAACTGATAGGGTCTGAATACAGACTGAAGTATCCTTTCCCCCACTCACTTTATTTTTCATGAGGTTTCTTTCTTTGTGTGTATGGGGGGGGGGGGGTTGTGTTTACTTTTGCAGCATGACTGCTGTAGTGATATTTTTCATGGCTACATATTTTTAATCTCCACCAAGTATCTGACTTTTACAATGGAGGGTGTAGGGAAAGGAGAGAATTTGGAACTGAACTCAAGATTTTGGAAGTAAATGTTGAAACTTGCATGTAGCTGTGGGGGGGGGGATTTAAAAATAAAATAAATCAATTTTTAAAAAAACATGTGTAGGTTCCTTTTTTGATCATAACTTTCAAGTAGTCCAGTAATTGTTAAATGATCTCTTTTTGATCTATTTTTCAGGTAAATTGTTTTTCCATTGTTAAATTTCACTTTTTATTTTTTTTTTCACTGTTTAGATTTTTTTTTATCATTTCTTGATGTCTCATAGCATTATTAGGTTCCACTTACCCAATTCTAACTTTTTTTTTTTTTTTTTAGAATTTTGCAAGGCAAATGGAGTTAAGTAGCTTGCCCAAGGCCACACAGCTAGGTAATTATTAAGTGTCTGAGCCTGAATTTGAACCCAGGTACTCCTGACTCCAGGGCCGGTGCTTTATCCACTGCGCCACCTAGCTGCCCCGCAATTCTAATTTTTAAAGAATTATTTTATTCAATGAAACTTTGTAATTCCTTTTCCATTTATCCTGTTCTACTTTTTAGGAGTTATTTTCTCCCATAAATTTTTGTACTCCCTTTTCCATTTGGACAATTCTATTTTTTAAGGAACAGTTTTCTTTAGTGAGTCTTTGTAGATCTTTTTCCATTTTTCTTACTAACTATTGACTCTTTTCCCTTGATTCTCTTACATAACTTTCATTTCTTTACCCAATTTTTCTTCCATCCTCTCTTATTTCATTTTTAAAATCCTTTATACATTTTTTCTAGTTCTTTTTTGGGCCTAGCACCACTTCACATTTTTCTTTGAGACTTTGCAGTGAGTTGTTTTGACATTGTTATCCTTTTAAAAGTTTATGCCTTGATCTTCCCTGTCATCATGGTAACTTCTTATTGTCTGGATCTTCTTGTTTGTTTATTTTTTGCTAATTTTTCCAACCTTTTTCAATATTTTTCACTTTATGTTAAAGCTGAACTCTGCTCTAGAATGGAGAGGATTGTTCCAAGATTCTCATGCTGGGGCTCTAGGCTTTGATGCTGGCTTGCACTGAGGGTAGGGTCTGCTGCTGGTTTATACTGGGAGTGAAGTCTCAATACTGGCTCAATACTGGCTTTTTCCAAGCACAGAACCACCCTGCTGGCTTGACTAGACTTTGGGTCTCAAGGCTGGCCCCCTGGGGTAGAGGCTGTCATTAGCTTTCTTGGATGCACTCCCTTTGAGACCTTTTCTACTGATCTCCAAGCTGTTCTGGCATAGAAAACCACTTCCCTTAATTGGTTTTGAAGCATTATTCTAAAGAAGTTTAGAAGGGAATTTGTGAGAGCTCAGATGAATTCCTGCATCACTCTGCTATTTTGGTCCCAGAAGAAATATAGACCTCAAATCTTAGGTAAATTTCTGTATCTCTTTAATTCCTTTATCTATTTCACAAATCATTAACTGCCTATCTCTTCTATTCTTAATGCCTTGCTCTTCACAAATAATGAAGCAAATACCAGGAATAGTTGGGATCAATAATTTATCTAGACAGCTTTGATGAATTAAAACAGCAAATAAACAGAAAAATACCAGATAAAACATATTTCTTCTCAGACAGAATCTGAGGAGAGAAGAGGAAAGAAACATTTCACCATATGGATGAATTCCTGACCAAGAGAAAGCCTTACAATAAGGAAAACTTGGGATTGATCTTTATTTAGCCAGCTTTATTTAAAAATTTAAAAAGCAAGCAAATTAAAAAAGCAAGCAAAAACTTTTTTGGGGGGACAGAACCAGAACAATTTATTTAATATCAACAACTTTGAAAGATAAGAATTTTTTTTATTAAACATTTTATTTGAGATTTTGAGTTTTACAATTTTTCCCCAATCTTACTTCCCTCCCCCCCACCCCCCCACCCCCACGGAAAGCAACCTGTCAGTCTTTACTTAAGCAAAAACTTTAAGGAAGGAAAAAAACTCTTAAATTAGATATTCATTCTGTCAAACAGAAAGGGGGAAAATTTTGCCACTTATATTCTCAGGAAAAATTCACCACTAATTGGATTTATCTGGTCATAGATATTTTATCTACTCTGGTGGACAAAGACCCTAAAGTGTAGTACAGTCACATTCATCACCAACCTTGGCCAGGCACCCTTTTTAATTTTTGTTTCTATATTTTATGTTTCCTCTCCTTGGAATCCCAACAGGCAGACATGATTCAAGCAGCCACTTGAATGCCAGGTGAGTTCAAATTCAGTCTCAGGCATGTGCTAGCTGTGTGACCCTGGGCAAGTCACTTAACTTCTATAGGAATCAGTTTCCTCAACCATAAAATGGGAAATGCAATAACACCTACCTCCCAGGGTTGTTATAAGGATTAAATGAGATAATATTTGTAAAAAGCACTAGTGTCTGGAACACAGGTACTATATAAATATTTCATTTTCTTTCCCTACCGTTCCATGTGTCTGTAACATTTCCCAAAAACATAGCCAAACACTATTTGCTTTCTGCCTATAAAGAAATAGGTCATTCCAAACTCTGCTTTCAGAATAATTTCCAAATACTTTAATATAAAATAGAATCAATAATACTTAAATCATGTCCAGGGAAAGGAAAAAAATGCGAGCAAATCAGTATGGCAAGCTATTTGACAATTACCATTTTCTTTTACATAATTACTAAATATTTGCTCTTTCACTCACTCATTATTTAGAATTTCATTTTAGTTTTCTTTTGGATCCATGTTTTTGTTTGTACTCCCTGAATTGATTCTTATTTTTATTACAAAGTAGTCTATAAAGGATGTTTACTAGTTCTGCTTTTTTTCTTAACATTTTTTTCTAATATCTTTGCACCCTAATGGTATAAAATTCAATTTTCTCAGTCAATTAAGTCTATGTTTTCTTGAAGTACAATAAACTTTTCCTTTATACATTTAGATGCTAAGACATTTAGAGCACATAATTTTAATAGCTGATATTGACTTGTTGTCTATGATGCCTTTCAGTATAATGTAATTTCCTATTTATCCCTTTTTAGGTTTTGAATCTTTGTCTGATAATATGACAGGTGAGATATGAAATAATGAGGAAACAGAATTGAACTTCCAAGTATATTGATTTATTGAGCATTATATTCCAATTGCATAACAAGTGGGGATCAGGCCTCACTGTACCCCAAATAAAGGAGAAGACAAATTTTCTGTTGTGCTTCACTCTTTGAAATATCAATTCTTATAGATGATAAAAAAAAATATGACCTTATAGAGGAAATTTTCCTATATATCTTTGATTGTACAGTTCGTTTTTAAACTACTTTCCCCTGGTCATGGAATCTGCTGTCAGCAGAGAGTTGTGAGGCTTAATCTATACTCTTTCAGGCCTGTTTCCTCCACTTTTTCCTTGCAAATTTTTATAAAGAAATCTCTCAATGGTTACAGCCTGCTCAAGAACATGGGAGATCCTGAAATTGCTCTGCCTTTTATGTATAATTCCTACTTTTGAGAAGCATGAAAACTGGAGAAAATATCTAGAAAATATCTAGAAACATAATCAAGAAAAGTGAGTAAATCAGCTCAAAATGGCCTAAGATGCTTCCTTTTTCTTCAGTAAGGATGCAAGGAATGCCAAACCATATGGCAGATTTAAGCTCTTAAGAAGGTCATTATGGGAAGAAATATAAAACTCTTAGTAACCAGTGATTCCTCATAATAGTAATGTCTAGTCAACAAATCAGGTCTGCAAGCATTTATCAAGTGACTATTATATACAAAAAACTATACTAAGCACTGGGGACACAACCAAGGTAAATATAATCCATACATAAAGAAGTTCATAATCAAATGTAGGCAATTCTTCCTCATGATGAAAAAGAAATTCCAACATGGCTGGGCTTCTACAAAGGAGCAAATGGGAATTATATAAATACAAATAAAAACATTTTACAGAAAATTTTAAAGATAGATCTACAAATTGGAGATCGAGTAATTGCTCAATTAGGTCATACTAGTTTAATCTTTTAAATGACAACACTACCTGAATTCATTTACAAATTCAGTGTGATAATAACTAGCTGACCAAAGGATTATTTTATAAAACTAGATAAAATAATGACAAAATTTACTGGACTGGTGAAAGAGTTCAGTATACAAAAATAGTTAAAAAACTGGTTTTGACCAGTAATACTTCAATCATTTACCAAGCATAGTTCCAAATAAACTGGTTATATCCTTGATGGACTTGCTTATTCCATCAGTGCATCAATCAGGGACAATTCTGAGCTATCTGCAATGGAGAATACCATCTGTATCCAGAGAAAGAATTGGAGTTTGAACAAAGACCAAAGACTATTACCTTTAATTTAAGGGGAAAAAAAAACCATTATCTTATTATGTAATTTTGCTATCTCTCATACTTTATGTTTCTTTCTTAAGGATATGATTTCTCTCTCATCACATTCAATTTAGATCAATGTATACCATGGAAACAATGTAAAGACTAACAGACTGCCTTCTGTGGGGGGAGGGAAGCAAGATTAGGGGAAAAATTGTAAAACTCAAAATAAATAAAATCTTTCTAAAAAATAAACTGGTTATAAAAGAACACATTGTAAAGTAATTAGATGAACAGGGAAGATTTTTTTAAACTGCGGATAAAAGAAGGAATAAGAATCATTAGGAGAGAAAATATACAATTATGATTTGAAATCACAATCAAATCAGTACTTCCATAAGTTTTTGCACAAACAAAATCAATACAACTAAAACTAAAAGGGAACTGGTTAACTAGAAAAAAAAATCTTTGCAGTAAATTTCTCTGATGAAAGTTTGATATTCAAGATAAGGACATGATTTGAATATTTAAGAACAAGAACTACTTCTCAAAGACAAATGCTTAAAGAAAATGAAAAGGCATTTCTCAAAAGAAGAAAAGAAAGCTATTATCATCCATATGGGACTTGAGAAGAGTAAATGGGAGCAAAACAGCCCATTTCTTGTACAAATATTATACAAAAGATTTAAAAAAAAAAATTTTAAAGAGCACTGTACTAAGCAATGATCAAGAAATGTACATAGAAACCACAGGAAGTTCAATACCATACAAAAAACACAGAAGCTGCTGGGCACTTGAGAAAGAGTTAAACCAGAAAAGTTCAGATTGAGGGCGCACTAGAAGTCTTCTAGTATATTAACTAAGGGAAATACAGAGACCTGTCTCCTGAAGTTGTGTCCTAAGAAATTATAAAAGTGATAGTTTAACAACCTATTACTTCCCATTGTACTAACCATTGCTCTGTAAGAACAGCTATCTAATAGAGACCTGACAAGCACCTAAATGTAGGTTGTTAAACTATCACTTCTATAATTTCCTAGAATAACATTCACAACCATACATCTTCTTTCAAATTTTAGGCTCTGATAGCAATAACAGTCCCATCCTCACTCATATCATCAGTGCCTGGAAACATGGCTCTATTATTTTACAATACAGTGAAATAAAAAAAAATAGCATGATCATTAAAGGTAAACAATTCATATGTTAATCATTACAGATAGCTTATATAACAATATATAAACATATAAGAAAACATTCTATATTTTTATTTTTTAGGTTTTTGCAAGGCAAATGGAATTAAGTGGCTTGGACAAGGCCACACAGCTAGGTAATTATTAAGTGTCTGAGACTAGATTTGAACCCAGGTACTCCTGACTCTAGGGCTGGTGCTTTATCCACTTCGCCACCTAGCCACCCTAAGAAAATATTCTTAAAGAATTCATCTGTGGTCACTGAGGGAAAGAGAAGTAAAGATCTATGAGTCAGCATGTATTTACAAGAAATAATCAACGACCTCCTAATTGCCAAATTAAAGGGCTTTTCTCAATTCTTATCATTCTTGACTTCTCTGAAACCTGTGACACTGCTCACTACTCCCTAGCCTGAAACTCTTCTTCTCTCTATGTTTTTTTCAGCACTCTCTTGGTTTTTCTCCTATCTGACTACTCCTCAGTCTTTTTTTGCTGGATCCTCTTTCAGGTCACTCCCACTAACTCTGGATGGTCCCACAGCTCACACTATTTCCAATATGGTACAGATCCTCATTAATTCACACCTGGACTATATAGCCTTCTGGTAGGTCTGCCTGCCTCAAGTCTCTCCCCAATCCAGTTCATCAGACATTCAGTCATCCAAGTGATTTTACTAAAAGCACAAATCTAATCATGTCACTCCCCTACTCAATAAACTCCAGTGGCTCCCTATTGCCTCCAGGAACAAATACAAAAGCATTTGCTTGACATTTTAATTGTTTTATAATATGCCTTCCTTCCCTTTCTAGACTTCTTATATTTTATTCCCTCTCAACAGTCCAGTAACAATGACTTCCTTGATAGGTAATTTGTCTGATTGTCTCTGATGCCTGGAATGTTCTTCTTCCTCATCTCTGCTTCCTAGCTTCCCTAGTTCCTTTCAGGTCACAGCTAAAATCCTACCTTCCTAGGAAACCTTTCTCAATCCAATTTCTTTCTAGTGCTTTCTTTTTTTTAATTATTTACAGTTAATTCTGAATATAACTTGTTTGTACATATCAGTTTATAAATTGTCTCCCCTATTATGCTGTGAGCTCTTTGAGAGGGACTGTCTTTTGCCTTCCCTTGTATCCTCAGGACTTTAGCACACAGTCTAATGTACAGACTAACTAAGAAATGCAACTAGTTGGCACAGTGGACAGAATCTGGACCTGGAAATAGAAAAACTTGAGTTCAAATTTGACCTTGGACAGGTACTAGCTGTGTAACCAAGCAAGTCACTTAATCTCCACCTTCTTTCAATTTCCTCAACTGTAAATAAATAAATAAAAATTAAATGTATGTTTTAAAATCCTTCAGCAGATTTCCTTTTAATTCCTTTGGGGTCTACCTTAGCAGTAAGGCAAACTCTAACTCATTCTGAAAGCAATTGTAGCAATAAGAATAATAATAAAAGCAGCATGTATATAGTATCTACTATGTTCAAAGAACTATGCCAAGCACCTTTTTTATAATTATTATTTCATTTGATCCTCATAACTACTCTGGGAAATAAGAGCTATCATGATCCCATTTTACAGTTGGAGAAACTGAAGCAAATAAAGGTTAAGTGTTTTTTGCAAAGTCATACATCTATTATGTGTCTTGGGTGAGACGAATTAAGATTTTCCTAACTCCAGGCCCAGTTCTCTCTCTTCTGTGCCATTTATGTCATAATAATAGCATAGTATTTTCATAACTATAGTATTTAATCACTTGGAGGAGAGGAAAAAAAACCATCACTTGCTCATTTTATCAGTGCAACAATCAGGGACAATTTGTGGCTCTCTGCAATGGAGAATACCATCTGTATCCAGAGAAACAATTGCGGAGTTTGAACAAAGTCCAAGGACTATTTCCTTTAATTTAGAAAAAAAAAACTGATATCTTATTATCTGATCTCTTATACCTTATGTTTCTTCCTTAAGAATATGATTTCTCTCTCATCACACTCAATTTGGACCAATGTATAATGTGGAAACGATGTAAAGACTAACAAATTGCCTTCTGTGAGGGGTAGGGGGAGGGAAGTAAGATTAGGGGGAAAAATTGTAAAATTCAAAATAAATAAAATCTTTAATAAAAAAAGAAAAAAAGAACCATCACAAATTCTGCCCTTTTGACTTGATTGACAGTTACCCTACTATTGTTAGTTTGTTAAAGCAATGTTTGAACTTACTGACCAATTTTTAGCCTATAGCAAAACTTATTCTCCCTTCTTTACCTTATCTAAGCATCAGAGCAAAGGACTGTCTAAGGCCAAACTAGGCCTGACTTGTAAAAGAGCATGGTTTTTCTATACTGTCTAATAATAGAAGGTGAGAGAGAGAGGGGGAAAAATAAAGCAAAACCTTAGCCTGAGGAGAAAGAGAAGAAGAAAAACCTATATGATTGGTGATGGATATCAGCTTAGGTCTTCTGTTTCTGGAGACCCTCATCATTTCTGGAGGATGGCCTTGGATCATACTTCTGAAAAATCCTTCAGTGCAATCTTCACATAGACAACAAAAACCAAGTATAATGTTTTTTTGTGGTCTGAATTTTTTATAATTTCTTCAGAGGCAGCTAAGAGTACATTAACTGGAGTCAGGAAGACTTGAGTTTAAATCCAACTTAGATTCTTAGTAGCTATGTGATCCAGGGCAAATCACCTAACTTGTTTGCCCCAATTTTTCCAAACCATAAAATGGGGGTGGGGTAGGGGATGGTGGGAAGGAACAGGAGGGAAAGGGAAAGGGAAAGGAATAGCCATTTATATAGCTGCAACTACATGCTAAGTATTTTTATAAATACTATCTCGGGGCAACCAGTGGGTAGAGCACTAGCCCTGAAGTACAAATTTGACCTCAGACACTTGATACTTAATAGCTGTGTGGCTTTGGGTGAGTCACTTAACCCCATCTGCCCTACCAAAAAAAAAAGAAAAAGACATACATGGATATATATATATATATATATATATATATATATATATATATACTATCTCATTTAAATCTTACAACAATTCTGAGAAATAGGTGTTATTATTATCCACATATTACAACTCAGGAAAATGTGGCAAATAGAGGTTAAGTGATATAGCTAGTAAGTAAAAGTAAGACCACTACCCCCTAGGATTGTTGTGAGAATCAAATGAGACAATTTATTTGTGGAAGCACTTAGCCCATTGTCTAGGATATCAAAGATGCTGCATCAACTTATTTCCTTCTACCGTTTCAACCCAATTTTCTGTGAAAAGGTTCAACATTCACTCATGGAGCGTGGCCTACTGCCAATTGTCTGGGGCTGTTCTAGGCTCTGTTACAAAAGTCATTTGATAGAAGTTTAATAGATAGGATAAAAGTCACCTGGAACAGTTGTAGAAGTATTTTTTTTAAATGTATTTTATTCTTATTTTGAATTTAATGAATATAAATAAAATTAGCATGTTCTTAAATATAGAACTGAAAAAGATTATATATGAAACTGTTGAGCTCTCATATATAACTTGCTTTTCTTTTATAGTATGTAATAAATTCAGCCTGTTGATTTCAAAACTGTCCAACTTGTGATTATGGAAATATCCTTTAGATCTCTAGAAATCACCAAATTGATTATATATATATATATATATATATATATATATATATACACATATATATATATTCCTTAAATACACTCTAAAAATTCCCAGTCCTTGTGAACTTTACTTTTTTCCTAAAGTTTACAGTTTTCTAATGTCTGTTGTACTACTTATCAAATCCCAAGTAATTTTTGACATACTTTAAATACTTGAAACAATCATTAACCATATTTGTCTTCTAGAAAACTATCTCTACCACAATTAGCTCTAAATCCTTAAAATCATATTATTCAATTCAAAGAGGATCTATCCTCCTAATGTTGCATATGCATCAACTCTAGGTATCATCAAATACTAGCAGACTTCTATATATTTTCCAAAATTACAATGCAAGAAATTCATAAACATCTAGATAATATAAGAAAATCTTATGAGCTAAAAACTCCAGCTGTCAGAAACTAATATTATTCCTGTCCATTGCAACATTTTCTGCATGTACCTTCCAGTTTTACATCCTATGCTAATTGCACTAAGGAACCAGTCTAGAATAAATAACATTTTTTAAGGTGCCATACCATCAACTACATTACTACCCAGAAAATAGATTAACAGGGGCATCTAGGTGGTTCAGTGGATAGAGCACCAGTCCTGGAGTCAAGAGGACCTGGTAAAAACAACAATAACAAAATAGATTATGCCAATTAATTTATAAAACACAATACAAATTCAATTTTAAACTCTAATGATGGCTATGATTTCAGTCACTTTACCAAATCCAAAAAGTCTTTAATATCTAAAGGTAGACAACTAAACAAAATGGTTAATAAAACACTGGATCTAGAGTCACAAAGAACTGAGTTCAAATCTAACCTCAGACCCTAATTAGCTGTGTGATCATGGGAAACTCATATAACTTCTGTCTGCCTTAGTTTACTCAATTGTAAAATGTGGGTAACAGTTCCTACCTCCCAGAGTTGTAATAATCAACTGAGAACATTTTTAATGTGCCTGGCCTAAACTAGGTGTTTAATAAAGGTCTATTTCCTCTTCACCTCTAACTCGGACTCCTTGTGAAGGAAGGAAGTTTTTCTAAAATGGCATTCATAGGATTGACCATCTCTATTTATCCTGCTAATCTCCTCAGTGAAATCAAAAAATATTTGCTTAAATCTATTTTACAACTTTCTATTTCTACTCTACCTGTTGTTTGTTTGCTGTATGCATAGTTGTGTTTTTAAAATGTTCTAGAGTTATATCTTCATACATTTCTTATAATCTAATTAAGGTTCACATCTACACTGTTACAAAGTCTTTTTAATTTTTCTTAATTGATTTTTTTCTTAATTACTAACTGATGAACCCAGATTGATTCTAATTGCAAGACTTTTTTTCTCTTTTTTATAAATTCAGTATTTTGCTCTTTATTCACTGTCATTTTCTTAACCATATATCTCTATTTTCAAATCCTATTTCAAATGAGATTGTTAAAATCTAGTCTCTAACAAATTAGGATGACTTTCTTCTACATCTAAAAATCACTTCATTATCAGAGAAGAAACCTGCAGTTTTAAAAGCAAAGTTTCTCTTTCTATCTCAGTCATTTCCAACTTAGTTTCTCTACCTTTGCATTGTCCATTCCAATTCACTTTTAGGAACAGCCCTTCTGCCTTTGTTGTTGTTCAGTCATTTCACTTGCATCTGACTCTTTATGACCCCATTTGAGGTTTTCTTATCAAAGATACTGCAGTTATTTGCCATTTCCTTCTCTAGTTCATTTTACAGATGAGTAAACTGAGACAAATGAGTTAAGAAACTTGCCCAGGGTCATTACAGTTAGTGAGTGTCTGTCAAAGGTTGGATTTGAATTCTGTAGCTTTGTACCCACTGTCCTTCTGGTTTATTGGCAATTAAATTCTGCCAACTTATTCAGAGAAGCCTACTAAGGCCA
Source organism: Macrotis lagotis (assembly GCF_037893015.1). Lineage (NCBI taxonomy): Eukaryota > Metazoa > Chordata > Mammalia > Peramelemorphia > Peramelidae > Macrotis > Macrotis lagotis. The sequence continues at coordinate 257,602,516 of NC_133659.1, read as the reverse complement.
GGTATTTCAAACACTTTCTCAAAAAATGAATTATTTCCTTTTTTTTTTCAAAAATATTTTACTACAGAGTACCAACCTTGAAGTCAGGAGGACCTGATGCACATTTAACATTTAATAATAACCTAGCTGTCTGACCTTGGGCAAGTCACTTAACCCCACTGCCTTGTTTAAAAAAAAAAGCTATAAAAATTTATATTTTACTTACCTTCTTTTCCTAAAGCAAATCCTTTCCTCAAGGGCTGTGATTTTTTTTGAGGGGGGGGGTGTTTTGGGGTTTTTTTGTTTTTCTTTTTTCCCAAATAGGCCACCTTTTCTTAGGAAAAAACTTTAAGAGGAAAGTTAAGAGGACAAGATTCTCAAACACTAAATAAAACTGGAAGTCAAAACTGCAAAACAACTTTAGAGGTTTTTCTTTATTTTCAGATTTATTTCAGAGATAAATTTTTCAAAAGATTTAAATTCTGATAATGGCTGAGCACCTTTTTCAGTGATCATAGACATAGAAGAGAAAAAAATTAGGGTTTCTTTTTAAGTTTTTCTATTTTTATTTTAAAGTTTTGGTTCTTAACTCTGTGTACATAATTAAAAATCTGCTGAGTGTACTCTTATTTTAGATGAATCGTTCCTTTGAAAAAACTTGAAATAATCCATTTTAGTTAAAAATCTATACATCTCATTTCTTTAGTGAGTGAGATATAAATGTTGGCATTCCCCAGATCAAATGAGGTTTTTTTTTTATAATCTCTTAGTTACCGATTCTGAGATTCTCCCAACCTCTCTCAGCGCTGCATGCTCAGTTTTGATATTACTTGAATGGTGGGGACTCCATCTTTAAAGCATACCAACTTCAACCTCCACCTTGCCTAAGCCTCACCCATTTACCAGGAAATCCAGTTTTCTAGTCTAGGTCTTTTGCTGCTTTGAATTTCTAAATTTCATTCACTTAGCACAGAGACATCTTTAGAGACCTAATTTACTATCCTAAGGAAGTTTCTCTGACACTCCTTTTAAACACAGAGCAAATCCATGTATATTGAACAAGAAATCAACAGATCGGGGTGGGGAGGTGAGGGGATCAGATATATCACACATATGACAATTATAATACCCAAGTAGAGAAGCATAGTGTTCATGGAAGGCCAAAGGAGCTAGGAACAGGTAAACTAATTGGGCCATCTATCCTTAGTTTGGGATTTATCCTGTTACTAGGTTATGGTACTGGGACAATCTCCCCTGCCTTCAGAAAATTCTTACCTTTTTGGGTCACAAACAGTCCATTGTATCTGAAATTGGTTTAATCACAGACCTACTAAGTGACTTACAGTCATTAAAAGGGAGGGCTTTTATTGCCAATGGCTTAAGGATTATTATAGACAACAAAAAAAGGAACTACAAGTATAGACATGGCCAGAGATACAAATACTTGTGCTGAGTCTGGCAGACTTGACCTTCCTTTCAAAATATTCAGATTCTGTGAGCCTAAAGGAGAATTCTGCAAGACTGGGCAGCTTTTCTCTGAAAAAGCTTCCTTTGAGGATTCAAAGGGTCCTTTACCTTTATTTAGTTGGCCATGAAAGTCTTTCTAACAAGAGCAGTCCTGTCCCATGCTGGCTTCCATCAAGCTTTGGAATCTGAGTCCAAAGGCACTATTTAATGTTGAAGGAAGAAAAAAAACAAGTTATACTCTGCATTAGGAGCACAAGCCTGCCAGAGACAACTTATTAATGAAAATTAAACCAATTATAACCATTTCTGCACAGAGAGAAACAGAGGCTCATCATTCATTTAAAATCTCTAAAACTGTCATTTAGGCATTACAACTTAGGGTATTCTCAAACAAAATTCCCTCATAAAGTTCAGTCTAACATTTTATTCTCTCACACAGAATAACAGTCATTTAAATGTCAGCATGCCCTAAAGAATCATTTTCCTAAAATAATTTAATCCTTTTTTTAATCACTCTTAAGGATTCTCCTTTCTACTTGGTCAAAAGTGAATTTAAGAGATACTCTGTTAGCTAAATAAAGCAGGCATTATTTCTTCTCTTAATCTTAATTTTAATCACTTTAGGAAGAATTCTTCCTTGGCTAATAAAGGGGACTGAGAATGGATTAGAAATTGGCAACATGCAGTAAGAGTGACATAAAAATATTTCAATGCAGGACATTGTTGCAAAATTGATGATTTAAAAAAATAGATGATAAATTTTCTCATTCAGGTTGTATCAAACACTTCAGACTTCAATTCTAATATTATTTGGTTATATTTTAAACTAACCATAGAACTTGATTGGTTGGGAAGTGGGGGAAAGGGAAATGTGGAGAAAAAAGGAAATAGGTTTAATGTGCTTCCACAGAACTGGAATTAATGAAATTGCCATCCTAGATTCAAGGACACAGACAAAAGAAATGATAGAAATGAAATGCAATATAATCAATTTTGGATATAGTTAATGTATGGATTTGTTTTGTACAACAAGACATGTTTGTATCATCAAGGAAACTTTTTTTTTTAATGATAGATTTAAAGGAACCTGGAAAGATTTGTATGAACTAATGTGGAATGAGTAAACAGAAACAGGAAAGCTATATATAATAATAACATTTTTTGCTGATGGAATTTTTTGCTTTTTTTAATGTTTATTTAATATTTTATTCTCATTACCTATTATTAGCTACTATAAATATCTTAATACATATGGGCCCTTTTCTTCTCCCTTTGACCTCTTTAAGATATAGACTTACTAGCAGTATTAGTGGTTCAAAGGATATGCACAATTTTATAGTCTTTTAGGCATAGTCCCATATTGTTCCCCAGAATGGTTCCACCATATTGGGGGTCTCAATTTTCCCACATCCCCTCCAATATTTATTATTTTCCTTTTCTGTCATATTACTTGATCTGATAGGTGTGGGGTGGTACCTCAGAATTCTTGTTTTTCCAATCAATAGTGATTGAGAGTACTTTTTTCATATGACTATAGATACTTTTGATTATTTCACCTGAAAATTGCCTGTTGATTTATCAATTGAAATGGCTCTTATTTTCATGAATTGATGCAGATTTCTATATATTTGATAAATGAAACCTTTATCTGAAAAACTTATGTAAAAATTTCTTTAGTTATAATTATCATATATTTGTTGATATATTGATCGTTTTACCTTTCGATTCTACACTCTCTCTCTCTCTCTCTCCTTTCCTCAAAAATGTTGTTTCTGACTCTTCTTCCCAAAATGGACTCATCTTTCTATATGCCCTCTCTATCCCTTCTGCCCCACCCGCTCCACCCCATTCCCTTCCCCTCCTACTTTCCTGTAGGATAAGATAGATATGTGTACCCAAATCAGAGAGTATGTTATGCCTTCTTTGAACTAATTCCAAAGACAGTAAAGTTCAAGCCCTCTCCTTCTCCCCCCCATCATCCCCTCTAGTGTAAAAACCTTTTGTTATCTCGTTAATGTGAGATAATTTACGCTATTTTATCTTTTCCTTTCCCCTTCTTCTAGTGCATTCTGCTTTCTCATTAATTTTTTTTAGACATCATTCCATTATATTCAATCACAGTTGTGTCTTATATATGCATTCCTTTTAAATGCCCCCCAAAATGGGAAAGTTCTTTTTTTATTTATTTTTATTAAAGATATTATTTGAGTTTTACAATTTTTTCCCCCATCTTACTTCCCTCCCCCCACCCCCCCCCCCACGGAAAGCAATCTGTCAGTCTTTACTTTGTTTCCATGTTGTACCTTGATCCAAATTGGGTGTGATGAGAGAGAAATCATATCCTTAAAGAAGAGACAAGAAGTCTAAGAGGTAACGAGATCAGACAATAAGATAGCTGTTTTTTTCTAAATTAAAGGGAATAGTCCTTGCACTCTGTTCAAACTCCTCAGCTCCTTATCTGGATACAGATGGCACTCTCCTTCGCAGACAGCCCAAAATGGTTCCCAGTTGTTGCACTGATGAAAGTCCTTCAAGGTTGAACATCACTCCCATGTTGTTGTTAGGGTGTACAGTGTTTTTCTGCTTCTGCTCATCTCACTCAGCATCAGTTCATGCAAATCCCTCCAGGTTTCCCTGAAATCCCGTCCCTCCTGGTTTCTAATGGAACAATAGTGTTCCATGACATACATATACCACAGTTTGCTAAGCCATTCCCCAATTGAAGGACATTTACTTGATTTCCAATTCTTTGCCACCACAAACAGGGCTGCTATAAATATTTTTGTACAAGTGGTATTTTTACCCTTTATCATCATCTCTTCAGGATATAGACCCAGTAGTGGTATTGCTGGGTCAAAGGGTAAGCACATTTTTGTTGCCCTTTGGGCATAGTTCCAAATAGCTCTACAGAAAGGTTGGATGAGTTCACAGCTCCACCAACAGTGTAATAGTGTCCCAGATTTCCCACATCCCTTCCAACAATGATCACTACACTTCCTGGTCATACTGGCCAATCTGAGAGGTGTGAGGTGGTACCTCAGAGAAGCTTTAATTTGCATTTCTCTAATAATTAATGATTTAGAGCATTTTTTCATATGGCTATGGATTGCTTTGATCTCCTCATCTGTAAATTGCCTTTGCATATCCTTTGACCATTTGTCAATTGGGGAATGGCTTTTTGTTTTAAAAATATGACTCAGTTCTCTATATATTTTAGAAATGAGTCCTTTGTCAGAATCATTAGTTGTAAAGATTGTTTCCCAGTTTACTACATTTCTTTTGATCTTGACTACATTGGTTTTATCTGTGCAAAAGCCTTTTAATTTAATGTAATCAAAATCATCTAATTGGTTTTTGGTGATGTTCTCCAACTCTTCCTTAGTCATAAACTGCTCCCCTTTCCATAGATCTGACAGGTAAACTAATCCTTGATCTTCTAATTTGCTTATAGTATTGTTTGTTATGTCTAAGTCCTGTAACCATTTGTATCTTATCTTGGTAAAGGGTGTGAGGTGTTGGTCTAATCTAAGTTTCTTCCATACTAACTTCCAATTATCCCAGCAGTTTTTAATCAAAGAGGGAGTTTTTATCCCAATGGCTGGACTCTTTGGGTTTATCAAACAGCAGATTACTATAATCATCTCCTGCTTTTACACCTAGGCTATTCCACTGGTCCACCACTCTATTTCTTAGCCAATACCAAACAATTTTGATGACTGATGCTTGATAAGATAATTTTAGATCAGGTAGGGCTAAGCCACCTTCTTTTGCACTTTTTTTCATTAAGCTCCTGGCAATTCTTGACTTTATTTCTCCATATGAATTTACTTACAATTTTTTCTAACTCATTAATTTTTTGGAATTTTGATTGGTAGGGTACTAAATAGGTAGTTTATTTTTGGTAGAATTGTCATTTTTATTATATTAGCTCTACCTATCCATGAGCAGTTGATATTTGCCCAGTTATTTAAATGTGATTTAATTTGTATGAGAAGTGCTTTATAATTGTTTTCAAAAAAATTCCGAGTCTCTCTTGGCAAATAGACTCCCAAGTATTTTATATTGTCTGAGGTTACTTTGAATGGGATTTCTCCTTCTAGCTCTTCCTGCTGTATCTTGCTAGACATATATAGAAAAGTTGAGGATTTATGAGGGTTTATTTTATAACCTGCAACTTTGCTAAAATTGCTAATTGTTGCCAGTAGTTTTTTGGATGATTTCTTGAGATTCTCTAGGTAGACCATCATGTCATCTGCAAAGAGTGAGAGTTTTGTCTCTTCCTTCCCAATTCTAATTCCTTCAATTTCTTTTTCTTCTCTAATTGCTGATGCTAACATTTCTAATACAATATTGAATAGTAGTGGTGATAATGGGCACCCTTGTTTCACCCCTGATCTTATTGGGAATGCCTCTAGCCTCTCCCCATTGAATATAATGCTTGTTGATGGTTTCAGATAGATACTGCTAATTATTTTAAGGAACAGTCAAAATGGGAAAGTTCTTAAGATTTACAAGAATAATCTTCCTATGTAGGAATTTAAACAATTTTACCTTATGGAATCCCTTATGATTTCTCTTTCTTGTTTACCTTTTTATACTTTTCTTGATTAATGTGTTAAGAATGTCAAATTTTCTATTCAGTTCTGGTCTTTTTAAAATCAGGAATGCTTAAATGTCTCTGTTTCATTAAATATCCATTTTTTTTTTTTACCCCCAAAGGATTATACTTAGTTTGGCTGGGTAGGTGAATCTGGTTGTAATCCTAGCTCCTTTGCCTTCCAGACTATTATACTCCAAATCTTTAATTAGCAGAAACTGCTAAATCTTGCATAATCCTGACTTTGAATTGTTTCTGGATTTTTCCTTGACCTGAAAGCTCTGGAAGCTGGCTATAATATTCCTGGGAATTTTCACTTGGGGAATCTCTTTCAAGAGGTGATCAGTGGATTCTTTCCATTTCTATTTTACTCTCTGGTTCTAGGATATCAGGGCAGTTTGATAATTTCTTTAAAGATGATGTGTAGGGGCTGCTGGGTGTGGCAGCCCTGGAGTTAGGAGTACTGAATTCAAATCTGACCTCAGACACTTAAGAATTACCTAGCTGTATGGCCTTGGGCAAGTCACATAATCCCATTGCCTTGCAAAAAAAAAAAACCTAAAAAAATTAAAAATAAAGATTATGTGTAGATTTTTTTGATTATGATAATTCTTAAATTATCTCACCAATTAATTCCCTAGTTTGCCACAAAAAAGGCATAAGGAGAGATAGAATGATAAGAGATTAAGGTCAGGAGGACCTGGGTTCAAATCTGCCTTCAGATGTTAATTGCCTATCCATGTGACCTTGGGCAAGTCACTTAACCCCATTGCCTTGCAAATACCTAAAAAAAAGAGAGATTAAGATCAGAAAAGGGAATTTAAAAGTTCTTGATCACAAAAGTGGAACTATAAATGATGGCAAGATAAAGAGTATCATCATTTTAATGTATAGGAGATGTAAAGTGGGGGAGTAGGTCTTGAGAATTGAAAAAATTAAGGACCTAGAATTGAGGATCTATATTAAAGTTCCCTAGTTTGAGGACAAGAATTGTGGTGAAGAGAAAGAAGCTGAGCTAGGTTCTTTATGAACTTCATGAAAATGGAAAGACAATGGCCTAAAGGCCAAGAGGATAACAGCTACCAGATCCAGATTAGGTGATAAATTGAGGTAGAGTGAACCTTATCTATATTTATCTTACATCAATCCTGGGAAGTAGGTACTATTATTATTTGTATTTTACAGATGAGGAAAATGAGACAAAAAAGGTTAAGTGACTTGTCCAAGGTCACATTTTTATCCATATAATTGTTTTTATAATTGTTTGTCTATTTCAAAGAGGATCAATGACATCACAAGATGTCTTGACTTGTACATTAATTGATTTTAAGTGATGCACAGTTGCACAAAAATATCAACCCCACTCTCTCTTCCAGAGGTATAGAAGATCAGAGGCAAGATAAAAGGAAGGACAAATGGTGATGTCTCAGGATGCAGTGGATGATGTTGGCAAATTTAATGATTGACCAAGCTCTAAGTGCTACACCGAGCCTGATTCAGCTACCTTCATGGCCATTGAAACAAATTGTTCTCATCTACCCATTCACTGGGAGGGAAGCTTGGGGTGGACATCTCCTAAATCACCTATAGATTTATTAGTTTAGCCCATCTGCCCAAAAGGGTTTACTAGAGAATGGATAATTTTCATGCTATAGCTTCTTGGAATCACAGGTGGGAGGTGGGTAAAGGTAGACACCAGAGGTGGATGAGCAGCCCTGAAAACGGTTCACCAAGCCCTTACACCTCCTTCTCTAGAGTCTTGAAGATACAGATTCAAAAACCACTAGTGCAATGGGATCTTCAAGCACCAGAATCCACAGTAATCTCCCCCAAAGTTTTGAGCACAAAAATCCCTGAATTCCATTGGGCTTCAGAACTCTGTCCTCAATAATAGAGTTTAGTCTCATCTCATGTTGCTCAGAAGCTTTTTGCCACTATCTCCTTCTTTCAATGCCTTCCTTGCCAAGGTAAGCCATTTTATCTACACAGTGATCCCATTCTGTGTTGTCTCTTTCCACTGACTGCCTTAACGCTCACTTTAGTGTACATCTGTCTACTGCCGTGTATGTCTGTCTACTGCTGTGTACATCTGTCTACTGCCTGCTTCCCTCCTGCCTACAAAAACATTCCCATACTCAAAAATCCCTCACTTCATCCACTCCAGAAGCTTCTATCCCCCAAAACTACCAATCCATATATTTTCTTCCCTTTGTGACTAAACATCTTGAGGCCAACTACAACAGGTACCTGAACTTTTTTCTTATTTTCATCTTAACCCCTTACAATATTGAAGTTGTAATCACCATTCTGACTTTACCATTCCATGCAAACTGTGTTCTCCAAAATTGCCAGTAATCTTTTAATTGCTAAATCCATGGCCTTTTCTTAATTTTCATTCTTCTGGACTTGTCTGTAGCTTTTGACACTGTTGATAACCCTTTTCTCCCTAGTACTCTCTTCTCTCTCTAGATTTCCAATATACCACTCTGTCCTGGTTTTCTTCCTATCTAGCTGACTTCTTCTGGATTCCCATCCAGGTTTTGTCAACTGTTATGTGTCAAAATGAAGTATATTGAAGCACAAAGTTCCACATTCTATCAATTTATTAGTAAAACATAAATTTACCACAAAGAGAATCTCAGCCTTCTCAGCAAAACTAAGACCCTAAATAAGGGAGATAGCTCTCCTTCACAGTTTTGAGGAGTATACAACAAAGAACAGGACATTTGTAGGTAGCAAACAAATTATGATTGATTAAAAGAGTTCTATATCAGGGGCAGCTAGGTGGCGTAGTGGATAAAGCACTGGCCCTGGAGTCAGGAGTACCTGGGTTCAAATCTGAGCTCAGACACTTGATAATTACCTAGCTGTGTGGCCTTGGGCAAGCCACTTAACCCCATTTACCTTGCAAAATCCTAATAAAAAAAATAAACTTCTTTTAAAAAAAAGAGTTCAATATCATGAATGGAAAAATCAGTAAGATTGGTTACAGAACTTAGGTATGGGGGCCAAAATATTGATTGGAAGTTGGAAATAAAGGGTTAACAACAATCCTTCCTTCACTCTTGTGACTAAAAAATATTCATTGTTTGAGTCCACCTTCAAAGTTAGAGATAGGGGACCAGTCTTCTTTGGTTAATAAACCAGATATCTTTGAAGGACAGCTTGATGGTATAAAGATACTAGACCAAACTCCCTGGGGTCTACCCACATCCCTCAAAGATAAAAGATTTCCTTGAGGCAATAATAGAACAGTGATTATTAGCAGGAGAAATGAATTTCTAAACTAACTCATTACAAGTCCTGAATTTATGAACTAAGTTCAGAGATAAAGAACCATGACTTAGGTTAATTAACAGGATCAAATCAATTGACTGGAAATAGGATCAATTTTTAAAAGATACAGAATCAATTTGATCATTTCACCACTAACCCTAGATGTCCCACAGGGCTCTGTCCTGGGTCTTATTTTTTTCCCCCTCTACACCACTTCACTTAGAAATCTGATCAGATCCCATGGATATAAGTGTCATTCCTATGCTGATGCATCTCACATCTCCCTGCTCTGTCCTAACATCTCTGACCTCCAATCTCACATCTACAGATTTTCAGACATATCAGACTGCCAGTAGACATCTTAAACTTAAATAGATCCAAAATTGAACTTATCTCTCTTCTTAAACTTTCCTACCCACTCCTAACTTCCCTATTATGGTCAAAGGCATCATTTCCCAGTCCTCCAGGCTTACAATTTAAGGTGTCAATCTCAATTCCTCACTATCTCTTATCACCAATATTAAATCAATTATCAAGGCTTGTCACTTTCATCTTCATAATCTATCTCCAATAGTCCTCTCTTCTCTTTTTTGATAGTATAGTACCTCATCACCTCATGCTTGAATTATTGCAATAGATGGCTCATGGGTCAGCCTGCCTCATCTTCCCACTCCAAATCCATCTTTTATTAAGCCTCCAAAACAGCTAAAGCACAGGTTCAACCATGAACTCCCTACTCCATAAACTCCAATGGTTCCAAGATCAAATATAAATTTCTCTGTCATTCTAAACCTTACATAAAGCTAGCACTTGCTAACCTATTTTAATAATCTTCCTACACCTTCTTTCCACCTCATATTCTTCAGTCCAGTGACAATGCTGTTCCATGAAACAACAATTTTTCTGGTGGTCTCACATACTCAAATTCTCTTGCTTCTCATCTTTGCCTCTTGCCTTTCTTCATGTCTTACCTAAAATCCTATTTTCTACAGGAAACCATTTTCAACCTCTCTCTCTTTTTTTTTTTGCAAGGCAATGGGTTAAGTGACTTACCCAGAGTCACACAGCTAAGTATTAAGTGTCTGAGGCTGAATTTGTATTCAGGTCCTCCTGACTCAAAGGCTGGTGCTCTATCCACTGTGCCACCTAGACACCCCTCATAAATCTAGAGTCTTCCCATTTTTATCCTATATATGTAATATATTTATAAATAATATATTACAGGATAGTTTTATATATTATTTATGTATTTATTTATATTTTATATATTCTATATATGTATACATATATGTATTTGTTTGGTGTCTCTATTAGATTCCTTATGGGCAAGAAAAGTCCCTTTATTAACTGCCCCAGATTTTAGCAGTTTGCTTAATTGACCAACAGAAGTCACACCCAAAGCTCCCTTCAGGAGTTTTTTTTGCCCTCTGCCCATTTAGGGTTCTGGGGCTCTGACTCCTCCCCCCATTCTCAGAGTGCCAGTTCTCAATGTCAGCAGTATTTGCCAAGCCACTAATGTCCCAACCTCCTGCTTATATTTCAAAAACTGGTCAGGCCACACTTGGATGGTGCAGAGGATGTAGAGATAAAGTTCAGATGACATTATGTGGGGGTCTACTAGGAAAGCAAGATCTAATTGCTCCTGAAGCAAGTTAAGCATAGGGTGTGGCAAGCCTCTTGGTTGATCTCTAACTTACTATGATTAAATTCTATGCTTCCAGGGGAAGGGTGTAGTACAAAGACCAACTCTTTTACATTTATATTTCACCTAGATAAAAAGTCCTTAAGGGCAGGACCTGTTTCTTTTTCTTTTCTGCAGGGCCTAGAACAGAACTTAATAAATACTTGTTTTAATTTAGTTAAGTTGGTAAATACTTGTTTTAATTTAATTAAATTGGTGTGAACTAATTACCTAATCTCTTAGTGAACTAGACAGTTCTTGGAAACAAAATCACAATTGTAAAAGGTTGCTGATCCGAGTTCATCTGACTTCTTGCAATACTCTTGGTTAGTCTCTTCATTCCAGTTCATCCTCCACAAAGCCACCAAAACAATTTTCTAAAGTTGTTTTTTTTTAAAAAATGAATCTATTTTTCCAGCTACATGCAGAGAGAGTTTTCAACATTCAGTTTTTTGGTAAGGTTTTGAGTTCCACATTTTTTGACCCTCCCTTCTCTCCCCTCCCTTTAACATGACGTAATCTAATATAGGTTATACATATATAACTATGTTAAACATTTTCATATGGCCATGTGGTGAATGAAGAATCAGAACAAAATGGAAAAAAAAAACATGAGAGAGGAAAAAACAAAGTATAAAACAAATTTTTAAAAGTGTAGTTCTGACAGACTCACTAAAGTCCAGTGGTTCTCTCCTACTTCAAGAAACAAATATAAACTTCTCAGGCACGTAGAGTTCTTCACAATTGGCTCCCAACCAACGTTTTAATATTACTCCCCTCCAGGGTATGACAGAATGAATCTATCTAAAATAAGGAGACATCCTGGTTGAGTTTGGCCTTTTGGAAATAAATATATGTTAACCTTCCCAGAGTTTGTCCTCATCAAGGACAACCAACAATGACCAGAGGTTCTGCTTTTAAGGAAGAGTAAAATAGAATTAGGTTAATAAGTACATTTAATGTTATTTCTCTAAATGGAGAATTTCTGTACTGGGGAAGGGTGGGGCCCGGGGCCAGGGTGGATCTCCTGACTTGAATAGCTGTGTTCAGTGGGATGTGTGATCTGAAATGCCACCAAAGGTTTGTTCAATCTAGGAAGGGCAGAGCCCCCAACCTAGGATAGGATGGGGCAATACAAAAGAGGTGGAGGGAACCCAAAAAGAGACTGGGAGGAGGGTGGCAGAGGAGGCAAAGTCTATACCTCTAGGGTCTATAGATGACTTTAGATGGTGACCCTTTTGTTTTGTTTTACTATTTAACTGAGTTTTCTCTAAGTACCCTTTTCAAATGCTAATTGACTTGATTACTGAGAAATACTTTGGTATCTTGACTGGACCTTTCCAATTCCTAGGTTCCCTAATTTCATAAGTAGGAGAATTTCCAGTCATTTGATTCAGAAATATAAGTTTAAAATGCATTCACCTTTGATCAGGGATATTGCTGTTTTGCCAAGCTGGACTTTTTACTATTCTGCATACATGATATTCCATCTCTTGCCTCCTACAAGTGTAGCATATAATCCTTCCTAAACTGTCCCTTGAAATACCTAATTTTCTTTAAGACTCGGTTTAAACACGCATTTTTCTGCCTTTCACGATCCGCTTCCTCTAACTCCCCAACTATCAGTGCACAAAGTAGTTGATTTTCAACGTCCTGAAGAGACTGGAAATGGAGGCTCTTTCACACTAGGTTTTCACCTTTGTAATCTTCATTTTAATGATTATATAATTAATTTGATTTCAGAAAATTATGATATTTTGAGAGCTCAAAAAAATGAATCAGAACCAGAAAACATGTTAGTGGTAAAACAAGCCCTGATAAAAATAAAATTCCCTCTATTGAAACAAAAATCAGAGTAATTGCAGCGAGAAGAAGCATTGTTAGTAAGTCTCCTTCAAACTCCCCATCTTGGGCCCCAGAAGCAGAGAAACTATCACAGGATCGATCCCAAGGAGCAGAACCCTCCAGGATCCTCTGTAATAAGATCCTCCTTTACTGGATTCCTGCAGAGACAGCCAAGAGATCTTGAAATCAGAACCACTGGAGGACTTCTTCCCCCCAAATAGCCCCACCACAACCCTACCAAGATCTCCCCTTACCAAGAATAAAATCTAAAAGACCCAAGTCTCAATGTCTTTCTATTATACCCTAAGGGCCACCAGGCCTAAACCTAGTTTCTAGGCACTGTCTCTCTCAATTAGAATCTTTTGATAAGAGGCTTTTCTATTTCCAGCATTTATGGTGAGTAGTAAGCAATTAATATTTTTTCTGCTCCACTCCCATGTCCCCCTCTCCTTCAAATTGCAGCCTAGGAAATACAACAATTTTGTTTATCTACCTGTTATCTTCTTCCACCTACCTAGTAAACTTCTTGGTCCATAGTAGGTATTTAATGAATGTTTGCTGGTTGAGGTCATAGTACTCATCAAGACTAAATATCAGTCCCTCTGCTAGACTATAGATTCTAGTAAGGCTAGAAGGGCCTGCATTTTCTTCCTTTAAAAAAAAAATCGGTGAAGCTAAATAGAGTGACCCGAGTAAACTTGCACTTCGGATACTTGCCAGCTAGTGTGACCTTGGGCAAGTCATTTGACCTCGGTTTTTTCATCTGGAAAATCAGAGTTACATAACAGGGCACCTATGTCGCGGGGTTGTCACGCAGAAGAAATGGTATTTTCCTACTGATATGACCCCCGGCAAACCTAATGCTATATGAGATGGTAACTGTTACGTCAGAGCAGGTACTGGGTGAATGCTGTTCGATCTATAGACATTGCTTTATTTCGCGTGCTACGTTTGGGTTTGGAAAACTACATCTGAGATAGACGACTGCGGCCCTTCGCCCGGCCGGCCGGCGGACCGCTTGACCTCCGAACTCCGGCCCCGGCCCCGGCCCCGGCGGGCGGAGGGGGAGGGGCCCTGCCCGGCTCCGAGGGGCGTTTCCGTCCTGTGAGCGCCCCTCGGGCCGCCCCTTCAACTTCCAGCTCGGCTCGGCAAACGGCACGGACGCGGCCCCGCGGCGCGCGCCCAGCCCGCGCCCCCGCCCGCCGCGCCCTCCCGCATGGCGCCGGAAGGGGGGGCCAGGCGTTCCGTTGGGCGCGCTGCGGGCCCCGCCCCGCGGGCCGCCGGGAGCGCGACGTCGGCCCTGACGTCCCTCGCCCAGTTCCCAGTGTCTCCTGCCCTCGGAAGCGCTCCGTGTCCCGCCCCGGAAGCAGTTGCTATCTCATAGGAGGCGGAGCCTGAGGGGCCGGGGCTGGGAGCCGCCGCCGCTCGCTGAGGAGGAGCCGGGGCCTCAGCCGGGTGGAAGGGGAACGCTGAGTGTCCTTCGGGCAGCGGCTGGCACCGGGGGGGTGGGGGGGTCTTTGTGAGCGGGAGCGAGTTCCGTAGACCGGGAGGACCCGGCGGCAGAGGAGATGCTGCTCTTCGTGGAGGTGAGCAGAGGTGGCGGGGACCTTGGCCCGCGGGCACCGGGGAGGAGGAGGAGGAGGAGGAGGAGGCAGAGCCCCGCGGTGCCGGCCGGCCCGCCAGCCCGCGCCGCCATGTGACTCTCCAGGCCGCACACGCCGCGGGGCCGGCGGAGCCTCTGACACAGCAGCACGGCCCGCGGCGCTGCGGGGCCCCCCGGTGCCAGCCCGGGGGGCCGCCCGGGCTGGAGGGTGGGTGCCGCGTGGAGCCGGAGCACGGCGCCCGGGGGCGGGGGGAGGCGGTTGGGGGAGGAGAGGGCAGCCGGAGGGGGCGCTCTTGCGGCGGAGGGGGCAACGTGGGGCCGGCGTGAGGGACCCTCCGGGAGGGCGGCGAGCAACATGTGGGGCCTCGGAGGGACGCAGGTGAGGAGGGCGCCCGGGCCCTCGCCCCGGGGGTCCCTGGAAGGTTCCGCGGGCGGAGAGCGAGGGAGGCCCCGGGCCGCCGCCGGGAGGGAGAGCCTCGAAAGGCACCGCGATGACCTTTTGTAAAAGTTGTTCTGGCGGCGTCACCGCCGCGGCTGCCGCGCGGCCGGGATTGGCCCAGGGCGGCCGAGGCCTGCGGGGACAGCGGCGCCCTGGCGCCCGCACTGGGAGCGGGCCGAGGCCCTCGCGCGCCCGGGCCCGCCCCGGGCATCGTCCCGGCGCTGAACAAGGGTTTGTGTTGGAGGGGGTCCCCCGTGCCCGGGCGGCCGCATCAGCTGACCGCCGGCCTAATGGGCTGAGTAGATTCCAGATCATATTGTTAATGGCATTGTGGAAACGTCAACCGAGCAAAGTTGCCACTTAGCAACTTGGCGCTTAGAACTGTGCCCTTTTAAAAAGGACTTTTTCTTTTTTTAAGTGAGGGAAGCAGTTTGTGGGTCACAAAACAAGGTTTTTGTAGAGGTAGTGGGAGCTTGGTTTTATAGATAGCAAATGAGGCTTTTAATTTTTTTTTAACGCATAGCTCATTTCGTGGAACTCTAATTTTACTTTTTACTGGTTGGAATTTAAACTTTGTACTACAAGAAACTGAAGGCAGATTTCTGGATTTTTTTTTTTAACCACTGCTTTCCATCCCTCGACTTTATAATTCTGCTGGGCTGTTTATTTTCTGGATGGTTGTTAATTAAGGGTTACATTTAAATTATTACTTGCATCTGACATAGAGTAAAAACGTTTATAAATTAAGTTGTACACATTTTATACCGTTTAAAAAAAACACAGTTTTAGTTTCTGCCTGTGGGGGAGGTAACATGCACAGATAGCACTTTGCAAATCTGCCTGCTAGTTTGGGGATGTGAATACTATAATATTTACAATTTCTTTTCTTGGAAAATTTAGATTTTGAACTTTGATCTTAACATGAATTCCATAATTATGTTCATGTCCAAAGGTTTTCACCTCGATTTTGCTGTAGAGGGAGAAAATCTCTTTTGACTCAGCTTTAGTAATGTTTAGTAATGTTAAAAGTTGTAAATTACTGTTCCACTTTTATAGTTATAGTAAAATAATATTGTTTTTGTTAGTTCCATTTCTACCAAGTGATTATGTTTAGTTTGGCTAAAAATACACAAAGTTTTCATAAAACTTAGGGTTAAATTTATGGCATTAACATTTAATCAGAATGCCACATGGCTTATTTGATATTTCTCAGTAGTTCAAATTTATTTTTGCAGATGCTATTTGCAAGTAGAGCCAACTTTGATAATTAGTATAACATTGGATAGTGATGAAAGAGAAAACTTGTAATATATATAGGTAAAAATCTTAACTAGTTCTTGGATAAAACCTCTTTTTCCCCTTAAACTGGACTGGCTTTAGAAACCTCATGTTTTAGACAAAATGAAAATGAGTCATCTACCCCAAAAAAATAGTTTTTTGGATTCATATTACATACATATATATTTTGTACTGTATTTGAATATAACTTGTTTACTTTATAAGCCTATGCAATGTATAATTCAAAAAACATTCTGAGGAGTTCATAAACTTCAGTAAAAAGAGATCAGTGACACCAAAGGTTAAGAATTTCTCATCTGAAATGAAATGTAAGGATGATACTTGGCAAAATAAATGAATAGTATCCTATTTGTTGACACAGGTCCACAAATTTCTTGAATATATAGATATATATGTAGACAAGTGAGTGCACATTTGAAATCTAGTACTTCAACAAAAAGTCAAATAAGCGGTTTTTGACTCATTTAATCCAAGCAAAATATCTCTACTTGCCATACTTCAAAATTTGTGCAAAACAAAAAAAAAGTGGAAACTAAAAGATTGGAAGCAGTCTTTGACCTAACTGCCATTATAAAGCTATAGATACATTTCTGAATTTTCTGTAAAAATAACGTTAAATGAAGTTACAATATTTTGCTTACTGTTGGTTTCTTTGAAGATATCATTGATCTTAAATGGATCATATGTTTTTGTTTTTGTTTTTTGCTAGGCCATGAGATTGAGTGACTTGCTCAAGATCACTTAGCTGGTTAATTAAGTGTCTGAGGTCGGATTTGAAATAGTCCTCCTGACTCAAGCGCCACCTAGCTGCCCCAAATGGATCATATTTGTTGATATTAACCCCTCAAAAAGGAGAGTTGCATAAGTGACAGGTTGATAAGAGAGCAGTTTTAGGGATAGAGGTGTAACCTGAGTTCAAGTTCTGATCCTGGTAATTGAGGATAATCACTTATCTTCTTTCACTAAATGCTCTAGGCAACTCTTATATTTTTCAAGGCAATAGGGTTAAGTGTCTTGCCCAAGGTCACACAGCCAGATAATTGTTAAATGTCTGAGATCAGATTTGAACCCAGGTATTCCAGTGCTCTATCCACTATGCCACCTAGCCACCCCTCTAGGCAACTCTTTAAGAGTATATTTGTAAACCCTGGGGTCAGGAGGACCTGAGTTCAAATGTGACCTCAGACACTTTACACACCTAGCTGTGTGACCTGGGCAAGTCACTTAACCCCACAGCCTTGCCAAAACAAAAAAAAAGTATGTTATAGAAAAGAATCTGCATTTCTAGAAGTATTCTCATCAAGGAGTTCCCTATGGCAGCAAAATAACAAATCTAGTAGATTCCTTTCTTCCTGCAGTTATTTTCTAAACCATGTTTAATGAAAATTTTGGAGAAATTTATGTAATACTTTAATAATAATAATACTTAATATCAGCGGTTTAAAACTAGTATTGGATGTAAATTTAAGGATTAACGAAACTACATAACTAAACTGACATTCTAATTTCTCTGTTTACAGTATTGAGTCTTATATTATGAGTGGGTTATTTAATTCTCTTTTAAAATTCCTCTCTAAAATAGAATTTTATTTTAAAATTAGAATACAGTTTTTATTGTCTCCCTTTCACAAGACACTACCTGTAGAATCATTTTTTTGCAAGGCAAATGGGGTTAAGTGGCTTGCCTGAGGCCACACAGCTAGGTAATTATTAAGTGTCTGAGATCAAATTTGAACCCAGGTCCTCCTGACTCCAGGGCCAGTGCTATATCCACTGTGCCACCTAGCCACCCCTAGAATCATTTCTTAAGCTGTACCCTTCATCCTTTCCTATTCCATTCCTACCAAGACTTCTTAACCCCTATAGGATTTGTTATGGAACTAGACTTGCATTACCCACTTCTGGATTTGAGTCTACTCATATCAGTATTACTGTTTTCTTTCATTCTCTATACTTGCACCCCCCCCATCCCACTCACAAGCCTGATAGTAGGTATTAGCAGTTTGAAGATAACAGTGTAGTTTTAACTTAGAATATTTTCAGAGTAGTTAAGTTTGATTTCTAGAACTAGACCTGTCTGGTGGTCTTCATGTTTAAGTATTTATATGAATGGCACCATAAAATGAATTTTACAGTTATGGAAGAGTAATGCAATGTTGAAGTTTTAAAATTACATTTCTTAAGGTTTTTCTTGAAGTGGTTCGTTTTATACTAATTTCCAAGTGCAGAAACTGCCATTTGATGGACTAAACAATACTTTGGATAATATTTGAGAGAAAGCTTATTGGTTTCAAAAACTAAGTGTTAAAGAAGATTATAAAGAAGCAGGACTTAAGCCTGTGATATTACTTAAAATTTTGGTGTTAAGAATTTTATTTTTATTTTCTTGGAAATGAAGAACAGGGAGAAGGAGCCTTAAGATTTAGAGTTCAGATCAGATAATAATTAATCTATTCAAACTACTACATAATGTACTTAAGTGGGGGTGGGGAGGTAGATGTCCCTGTCCATAAGAATTTCTAAGAAGTCAAGACACTTTATATATTTTATTTGTTTTTCCATCTTCATGCAGGGGTAATTTTTACCAATCATTTTTTTCAAGGTTTTACCTTAACTAATATAGACTCCACATTAAAACCATGCTAAAGATAGATCGACTTTGATCCTGTTGTGAGGGAAGAATCAAATCCAAATGGAAGAAAGAAAACATTAGAAGGAAATGACATAATACATGACAACTTTTAAAAATTGAAGATAGAAGCTGTGGTCTTCATTTAAATTCTACAGTTCCTTCTCTGGATATGGATAGTATTTTCCATCACAAGTCTTTTGAAATTGAGTCAAGACACTTTTGAAACAACTTTTGTGTACTGATTAAATTTTTCCCTAGATACATATGTATTTTGTCTTAAATCCTTATAAATTCTGTAGGAAGTACTATACCCTCTGTCCTATCACATATTTAATTGTACTTATATTTTTAAATTGTAAGTGAAATCTCAACAATCTTTCTCCAGAATGTATGAATTGAATTCCCTTCTACAACATCTTATTTCTTATAAAATGACTTGAGGCAGCTACATGGTGCAGTGGATAGAGCAGTGGTCTTGTAATCTGTAGGTTGGAGTTTGAATTCAGCCTTTGACATTTTCCAGCCAAGTGACCTTAGCAAGTCACTTAACCCTGATTGCCCCACATTCAGGGCCATCTCCAGTTCTGATTCATATCAGTCCAGTGGACCCAGATGACTCTAGAGGAGAAAATGAGGATAGTCACTCTATTTCATTTGCTTGTCAGTAGCATCACTTCCCTGATCTTGTGGTCTTCTGGAATGAGGGGTTAACATACAAAATGTCAGTGATGTCGGTTGCCCATAAGGGGATTCAATTAGAGTAGGGCTGAATTGAGGCCAGAAATGGTGTTGGGACAGTTTTCCTTTTTGATCATTTTCCAGTCTCATTTATCATTTATCAAAGTGTCCAAGCCTCTCCTATCAGTTTTTAATAAAACAAAAAACTTGACTGCTTTTCCCTAAAGCTGTGATCTTACCTTCTTTTCCTTTTCATATCCAACACTTAGGGAATAAGCTATCTTAATACATTTTCCTCTATTTAGTCACATCTCAACTCCTTGCAATACAGATTTGAGCCTTACCACTCTAAAATGGCTTCACCCAAGATTATCAATAATTTCTTAATTGCTACATTGGGTGAACTTTTTCATCCTTTAACTTATTAACTTCATCTCTTTTCCCTCTGCAACATTGGTACTGTGTTGACTTACCCTTCTGGATATTTTTCTTGTTTTTCAGATTCTTACTTTTTTTGAGAACTTCAGTAGCTTTTGCTTGGATCAACATCCTGCAAAAAAAAATTCTCTTAATGTTGTTCTCAACACTTCTTACTTTTTAATCAGTTCTTTCATGAGTTGGATTAGCACATGATTTCCAGATTTTTTATATCCTACTAATTTCTCTTGAGCTTTATTCCTACTTACTGAACCTCAACTGATTATTCTTATTGCATTTCAAACATAACATGTCCCAAATCTCTTCATCTTTTTTTTTTGTAATCTTAAATTTCCTCTGAAACTTCTCAACTTTTGAAAGTACCACCATCTTGAAGACATACATTTGCAACCTCTTGAATCATTCTGACTTTTCCCTCCTTGAATCTTTTCACTTTGTCTCCATAACATACTTTTGTCTACTAATACAGCTATCACTTCAGTCACTCATCTCTTAACTATAGTAATAATAATGTCCTAATTTCCTATCTTCTCCATTGCATCTTCCACACCAGTGCCAAAACAATTTTCATAAAGAAGCTTCAATAGTTCCCTGTTGTCTCTAGGATGAAATACAGACTCTCAGCTTGGCTTTTAAAGCCCTTCCATTTCATTCCAACCTACCTTGTTTCACATTACATGCCTTTCAGACAGACTAGATTCCCCCTAACTGAATTACTTGTGATTCCTTGAACTTCCGTCTCCCATCTTCTGCCAAGTCTGCATCCCTGAAATGTTACTTGACCACTCTCCTTAGAAGCATTACCTTTTTACAAAGTGACAGTGGATAACAATCTTAGAAGAATTTTACTAAAAGTTTAGTTAAATCTTAATGAAATTGGCATGTGAAAAAAAAAATGGTATACTCTAGTATAGTACTATAAGGATATCTTGACTCTTAACTCAATTACTTTATCCTGTAAATTGAAGTTAATAGCTTACTGACAAGTCTACACACCATGAATAGTAAAGTGTCCTTTCAGGAGAAAAATTTAGTAATTAAAATATTATATGTCTACTTTTATGATATTCTATTATTTCTTTAAATTCAGAGGCTTTTATTTTGAATGATATAGGAAAAAACTTAGGACTGAGGGGCTATTAGAATTTAGGAAGTTTACATAATATTTTCATAATAGCCTTGTTTACTTCAAGTAAGAAATAAGGAACTTGGTTTGTTCTCCCTCATATTTTACTATTTCAATTCAATAAACATTAACTACTATATTGAAGGCACTGTAGTATGTGATGATGCAACGATGGAAAATAAGTCCCTTTGCACTCAGTCTATTCTAATATAGAGATGCATGATTATTTTCATTATGAATTTATGTCAGCAAATGGCTACTAAATAAAACAAACAATAAAACCTTAAGTATAACAAGCTACTGATTTTTAATATATAAATTTAACATAATAGTAAATTTGTCCTTTACTCTGTTCATTATGACTTTTATTGTAATTAATTCATTTCTGTTAACTGTTCAAAATGACTTGTATAAGTTTTTCCATGTTTCTTGATAGTTTGCATATTTTTTACAATATAGTGATATTGGTGTTACATTAATTATGACCACATTTTTGGCCATTTATCAGCTATTGCAAAGAAAGCAGCTATTTGTGTGCTGATCTATTTTTCCTTTTTTTATGTGACAGTCTTAGGATACAGACTTAAATTAACAAATCAAAAGCAAGAGCATAATTTTTGTAACAGTTCACAACTCCAACCATGGTAATATGTCTTTTTTCTCATAGTCCAATAATCATGAATTTTAAAAATTATTTTAGTGTCCTTTTTCAATTTGTGTATGGGAATAATACCTCAAAATTGTTTTAAGTAGTATTTCTCAATGGAATTGATTCTAAACAATTTCCAAATGATAATTTGCTTCCTTTGCTTTATTTTAATATAAATCAAAAGAAAGGAAACCCCCCCCCAAAAAAAAAGCCAGAGAAATTAAAGGAATATGCACTACAATTTGGGGAGGATTGGGAAGGTTTCTTGGAGGAGATAATTTGAGCTTTGTTGGAAAGCCTTTTATTTTCAGTATTGAGCTTGGCTATCTCTTTTCTCATGGGCAGCTAGGTGGCGCTCTGGGTACCGGGCCAGGTCCTTAATAGCTATATGACCTTGGACAAGTGCCTTAACCCTGTTTTCTGGAGAAGACAGTGGCAAACCACTGCAGTATATTTGCCAGGAAAATCCCAAAAAGGGATGGATCATGAAGACGCAGACACAACTGAAATGACTTAATGTTTGGGTTTGGTGTGTCCTCATTTATATTGTTGTAGTCTTTGTGTTTGGGTAGCTTGGTGACCTTGTGGATAGTCTGGGGCCAGTTAGGAAGATCTTTCTTCCAGAGTTTGTTTGGCCTCGGATACTGTGTGACCCTGGATAGCTGTGTGACCCTCTCAAGTTCCTTAATCCTGTTTGCCTCATTTTCCTCATCTATAAAGCTGGAGAAGACATGACAGTGACAAACCACTCCATTATCTTTGCCAAGAAAACCCCAGATGGGTTCATGAAGAATGAGACACAACTCAAAACCAACTGATCAACAATAAATTATTGTCTCTGTTTTCTTGGTTCTGTGTACTTTGCATCAGTTCATACAGAGATCTTTTCTATTCTTTTCTGTATTCAATACACTTCATTTCTTAGAGCATAGTAATGCTCCATTTTATTACCATACCAGTTTGTTTAGTCATTCCCTAATTGATGGGTATCTATTTTGGAGTCTATGGAACCTTTCCAAAACAGTTTAATTTCACTGTTCCTGTAGGGATCCTTATATTCTCTATATATTTCAGCCAATTGTGAGATACTAAAGACATGATCCTTTTTTGTCTGCCATCCTTATATCAAGGTCATTGAAAAATTTTGGAAGAGAAAGCAGCAGTTAAGCATTTTCTATGGCCTTCTGATGAACATATGAAGCATAAAATGAGCTTTGTGTTCACCAGAAGTGTTTGCAGCTGTGATGAAAGAGAACTAATGTAGAGACCAGTTGGATGATGAAGTCTTCCAGATGCTTGATTTTGTATGACATTGGGTTGATTGAATCAAACTAGAAGATGTGCAGAACCTCCTGGAAGAGATTATTATTCAGATTATTTTTGTTTAGTCTGGATACACCAGAAAGATCAAATGGATCAAGATGATCTGTTGCCTATACTTGAGCATTCATTTGAATGGACAGTATATTCATCTGAGATAGGAAGACAGTGAACTCACTCTAGAAGTGAAGAAAAGGGTAGATTGCTCTTAGGAAATTGCAAAACACTTTTACTGACCGCATGCTTTCTTTTCCTAGCTTTTATGTTTATTTAGAATGTAGCCAGGACAGATTTATAGAAATTTGCCCAGAACCATGGCATTAACCCTCTCTAATCACCTTGGTCCCTTGAAAGAGTTCATTAAATGGGTGTCTACTTTGTAGTCTATGGAGCCTTTCTCTTTGGTATGAAATATTACATGTTCACTCCCAGGGAAGTGCAGTAAGGGGGGGGGTAGCAGGTGAGGCAGAGGTGAGACTCAGGCTCTGCCTGACCTGTTACTCCTTCTCCAAAGGTCCCCTGCACCCCACCAAGTTTACTTCTAGGTATGACACAGGGCTGACTTCTTGCTCACCTGATTGTGAATTTTTGCAAAATGCTATGTATTCCAGTTAATAGACCTCTGGTAGCTCTTGTAACCTTTCAAAGATCATCTGATACATTTAGTCTTTGAGATATATATATATATATATATATTCACCTAAGATCAGGAAAGAAAAGACAAGAGAACTTCCCACCACTCCCCTCCCCTCTCAATAACACAAGAACCCAGTTCTCAACAGGTGTATGGCTGCCAAATATGGGGACCTAAGTCATCTGGGTATCCAGCCTTACCCCTTGCTTCAGCTGCTGCTTATAGCAGTTATTTCTCCTTATTTGAAAGCTCCTGGGGAAGAATACCTTATTTCTGATATTTCTCTGTGTCAACAAGACTTGGCACACCCCTGATTCCAAAGAATTAAAAGGTAAGCATCATCACATAGAGGCAATGCAAAACAGGAGGTGTGACTAGACTGTAACCTATAACCATTAAGGGACTCTGAAGGAAAAGAGTAAAGGATGTTATCAACAAATTGTATAAACTGAGAAGATAGGCTGACCAAAGCAATCAATGATTTTGGAAGAGGATAATGTTGAGAATCACACAGGAAAAGGAGTTATATGTGGACTGTGGTCTATATCTTTGAAGGATACAAAGAGGCAAAATACATTTTCCTGAATAAATTAGATCGAAAATCCATTAACATTCATGAATAAGCATGAATATTTCAGTATATTAAATATATGAAATATCTGCTTGTTATATAATTTTTAAATGTACACAA
Organism: Macrotis lagotis; assembly: GCF_037893015.1. Lineage (NCBI taxonomy): Eukaryota > Metazoa > Chordata > Mammalia > Peramelemorphia > Peramelidae > Macrotis > Macrotis lagotis. The sequence goes on along the minus strand of NC_133659.1, from coordinate 257,578,162 downwards.
AATTGATACTTGAAAAAGTTCCATATGATACTGAGAAAATTCTTTAGCATTTAGATGTCATAAGTTTCTCAATATTTGACAGAAGAATTTGTTCACTTATACTAAAATCTGCCATTATTGTTATCTTGTCTAGTAATGGACTTAAAGCATTTGGAGCATAAGTTTATTGACATGTTTTCTTTGGCACTTTTCAGCATAATATCATTTATCTTCGTATGTTGTGAATTTTGGGTTTTGCTTTGGCAGTGTGATTTGCAACCTGTTTGCTTTTTTGTTGTTGGTTTTTGCAAAGGCAAATTGGGGCTGAGTGGCTTGCCCAAGGCCACACAACTAGGTAATTATTAAGTGAGGCTGGATTTGAACTCAGGTACTCCTGACTCCAGGGCCAGTGCTCTATCCACTGCGCCATCTAGCCACCCCACTTTGTCTATTTATTTTTTGGGGTGTTTATTTTTTGCGAAGCAGGTGGGCTTAAGTGGCTTACCCAAAGGCCACATAGCTAAGTAATTATTAAGTGTCTTGAGACTGGGTTTGAACCCAGGTACTCCTGACTCTAGGGCTGGTGTTTTATCCACTGTGCCACCTAGTTGCCCCCCCCCACTTTATTTTTTCACTTTATTTTTAACTGAGCCTTAGTTCACTTCCACTCTCTGCTACCTTAATTCCTGAACACAGGAGAAAATGATGAAACTGTTCTAATTGGGTCTATTGCAAATTGGTGTTATACAACTTTAACTGGACTTTCTACTGCTGCTATACCTCCTTTATCATCTCATTGTCCTATTTTTCATTCCTCAAACCTCCCATGGTTCCCCTGTACACTACCATATCAGTTTTAAAACCTTCAAATATTTTACAGGATTTAAAAAAAACTTAAGATAATTCACCAGGAACTCCTTCCTCTTCCTTCTCCATGTGATACCACTCCAGTGCCTTCTGTCACCAATTCCTTCACTGTTGTTTTATTCCTTACCTAGGCTTTTGACCTTGTCATTTTATGGAAATTGCTTTTTCCAAACTGACCTTTTCTTAATCTCACTCCTAAGTACAGGTCTAAACATAACACCACCATTCTCTCCTATCACCTAGAATCAAATAGAAAATTCTTTGTGATGTTCAGAGCCTTTCAAAGCCTCATCTCCCTATCTCCATCTCTCTAGTCTTCTCACCCTTGCTGTCTTCCACGGGAGTCTTCTAATACAGTGTCATTGGCCGTCCTTCAGTCTAGGAATTTTCTGACTTTGCCCATGTCTAGAATGCTTCCTTATCTCCACTTTCTAGGCTTCCATGACAAGCATATGAATTGGATTTGAGTGAGGGATTGCCATGCAATTCATCAGTCTCACTTTCTCATTTAGAGTCATCTGAGTACAATGGCCAGATCTGAATCAGATTGAATGAGATGAAGTGACTTGCTCAAGGTCACTCAACAAGTGTCAAGTGTATGAGTTAGGGATTTAAACTTCCATCCTCCTGACTCCAAGACCAGTGCTCTATACGCACTATGCTACCTGTCTTCTGCAGGAAGCCCTGACCGAAACCATTTCATCCTAGTTCCTCCCTCTTATTACCATATTTATGCCATATATAGCTTTTTTTGTCTCCCATTAGGCTGAGTTCTTGGAGGCCAAGAGCTGTCTTTTGCCTCTTTTTGCATCTCCAGCACATGACTGCATGTTTTTTACTATATCATGCCATTATATTCAGCACTTTCCTGTGCTATATATATATATATATATATATATATACTCCTTCTAACTGCTCTTATGAATGAGAAAGTTCATGAGTTAACAGTATTTTCTTTCTACGCAGGAATATAAATAGTTCAACATCATTATGTTCCTCATTAGTCCTCTGTCCTCTCTATGGTTCACTGTATTTAGAGATCAGACTTTTTTGTTAAACTCTGGTTGTTTCAATAGGAACAGTCCCCTGTTGCATTGAAAGTCCATCTTTTCAGGGCGGCTAGGTGGCGTAGTGGATAAAGCACCGGCCCTGGAGTCAGGAGTACCTGGGTTCAAATCTGGTCTCAGACATTTAATAATTACCTAGCTGTGTGGCCTTGGGCAAGCCACTTTAACCCCATTTGCCTTGCAAAAAAAAAAAGGAAGTCCATCTTTTCCCATGAAAGAGAATATTCAGTTTTGCTGGGTAGTTGATTCTCAGTTGCAAGCCAAGATCTTTTGCCTTTCGGAATATCATATTCCAAGCCCTATGAGCCCTTAATGTAGGTGCTGTCAGATCCTGTGTAATCCTGACTAGAGAGCCTTGGTAGTTGAATTGTTTCTGGTAGCTTTTTAGTATTTTCTCTTTGACTTGGGAGTTTTGGGATTTGGCTATAATATTCCTGGAAGTTTTTTGGAATCTCTTTCAGGAGGTGATCAGTGAATTCCCTCAATTTCTATTTTATCCTCTGCTTCTGGGATCTCAGAACAATTTTGCTGTATTCTTGAAATATGAAATCTAGGCACTTTCCTTGTCATGACTTTCAGGTAGTCCAATAATTTTTAAATTATCTCTTCTGGATCTGTTTTTGAGGTCAGTTGTTTTTCCAATGAGATATTCACATTTTCTTCTAATTTTTGGGGGGGTTTTAGAAGACTTAGTTCTTCCTGATTTCTTGCAAAAGTCATCAGCTTCCTTTAGTTCCATTTTGTATTTGAAGGAGTTAATTTCTTCAGAGAGCTTTTTTTATCTCCCTTTCCAGCTGGTCAATTCTGCTTTTTAAGGTGTTCTCTTCATTTGCCTCTTCCATTAGGCCTAAACTGGTTTTTAACATATTTTCTTAAGGAATTTTTTGGATTTCTTTCACCAAGTTGCTGGCTTGGTTTTCATGATTTATCTACATTTCTCCTCCCAACTTTTTCTCTACCTCTTAATTTACCCCACTGCTTTGCACAAATACACAAAAAGGGTTTGCATGAAATATTTTAAAAGAAAAGCAAGCACTAAATATAAGCTAAGTAATAAATTCAACAACTTTCAAAGAGCTTTGTAATATCATAAATGAATACTAGAGTTCTATAGCAAGAAATATTGGTCAAATACAGTGGTTCTTAACTTGTCTTTTCTTAAGTTAATAAGTTTTATAAAATGTAGAATTGCATTGGACAGATATTGATTATATTAAAATAAAGGTGTAATTTTTTTTTCTGGTTTTACTGACCCTTGAAATGTCTAGACTCCTTGAATATCCAATTGACTTAGGACTTTTTATGAATAAAATCTAGAGACCCTCCAGATTTAGTAAGACTTTGTTGGGTACATTTGTAAGTTTTTCTATAAGAAGAGGCTACCTGTAATGTAAGTTATTGGGAAAACATTTGTGACTTAATACTTGTCACCCTGGGATTGAGTTTCATAGTCAGGAGAATAACCTTGAATTACTTATTCCCATTGTTATTTTCATTATACCACACTTTCAGGAGAGATCCACCCTCCACATTGTTGAGTGGATATTCTATGATGGATATATAGAAAAATCTGCATGGGTAGCCAGACTTGGAAAGGTTACAATTCAGTGGAAGGGAGTAAATTTACTAATGAAATCAAATGAATGAAAGAAAGAAAAAAAATGTAAAAAAACTTATATGTATTATATGTATGCCAAGACAATCTCTGCTCTCAAGGAGTGCTCAAATTTTAATTGGGGAACAGCACATGGAAGATTTCAGCTGCAGTCAGATGCAAAGGTCCCATGGTATTTAGGATGCAATGACAATGCAGATAGTAATGCCTCTTTTTAAAATATTGTTTCCATTGATAAAGTAATATCATTTTTTTTGACAGTGCCAAAGACTTTAGTGGCCAAAACTTTGTTTTCTGATTCTTTAGTAAGCCATTCATTTTGTTTTTTTGGGTTTTGTTTTGTTTTGTTTTGTTTTTAGATTTTTCAAGGCTGTGGGGTTAAGTGGCTTGCCCAAGGCCATACAGCTTAGGTAATTACTAAGTGTCTACGATCAGATTTGAACCCAGGTACTCCTGACTCCAAGGCTGGTGCTCTATCCACTGCGCCATGTAGGCGCCCCCAAGCCATTCATTTTGAAGCACCTGCAAGAGTATCTCCTTAGAGGCTGCTTTCCAGAATGATGACTGTGAGCACTGTGCTGGAAGTATTGCTGATTTCAAAACTGGGGATCACAGTGCTAGACTGTCTTCATCTAATTATGAAGGAAGATGGCTGTCAAGATGATAGTGGGAGTTTTATTTGCCTGGTCCATTTGTACAACCCATTTGTCTCCTTCAGGGTTTTCTGCTGTTCTTATGTGTGGCACTTGGTAGTTGGAGTTTTTTCTTGGATAATGGCTATGAAAACTGAGGCTGAAGCAAGATAGGGAAGGAGTGCCACCACTCTTAGGACTCTTTGAGCTTATCTGGTTATTGATGGCAGTTGGTGGTGGTGAGCAAGATGGGGCTCCTTCTATACAATGATTTTTCTGTTGATGATGACTGTTAAGTCTAGACTGGAAAATATGGAGAGCGGACTTCTGATTTTTGTGATGCTGAGTGAGATGAGCAGAATCAGAATACTGTACATAGCAACGTGGGGGTAATGATCTTTGATCAAGCTCTGCAATTCTTTCTCTGAACACAGATGGTATTCTCTATCGCAGATACCTCAGTTGTGCCTGATTGTTGCACTGATGGAGTGAGCAAGTCTAAGGTTGATCATTACCCCCACGTTGCTATGTACAGTATTCTGCTGGTTCAGCTCATCTCACTCAGCATCAGTTCAATACTGCATCAGTTTTTAAAGAAGCTTTTTTTTTCTTTTGCATCTCTAATATTACCTGTGATTTCAGCAGTATTCCAATAGAACTTCTAGTAAGAAATTGATACAGTCAAGCCAGAAAATAAAACTCACACTGCCTTGATCCAAAAATGTCTTATTCTTTATCTGTTAATTATCTGCAAAGAAATGGGAAAGTTCATCATCAGTGTTGTGACATCATGATTAGTCATTGCCCCAAGTTCCTAAGTCTCTCAGAATTCTTTTCCTTTACATTATTGTAGTCATTGAATAGAGTGTTCTGGTTCTGCTCACTTTACCCTGAGTCAGTTCATAGAAGTCTTCTCAGGTTTCTCTGAAACCATATCATTTTTTAGAACAGAATAGTATATAAATGATATATACTGTTAACATTTATAGATGTGTAATTCCCAGTTTGATTATCTATTAAGTTTTCACTATTAAAAAAGAGTTTCTATAAATATTTGTAAAGATCGTTTTTCTTTGATCTTTCTGGATTAAAAGCCTAATAGTCATATGCTAGCATATGCTGCTAGTCATATGCTAACAACCAGCATTACTGGATCTACATCATATAATGGTGTTGCTTTATTCCTTCTTTTACTCTAAAGTGCTCAAGCATATTGTCAGATGGTATTCTATCTTCAAGCATCTAGTTTTTGGAATATGAAAGGCCCTCTGCTAGATGCTGAGGATACAAAAGTAAAAAACAACAGTCCTTGTCCTCAAGTCACAGTATAATATAGGTAGGTTCTAACTTTTATGGAAACAAATGTTTTTACCATAAAAATAAAAGCAGAGAAAACCTTTGTCTAGTGGATGTTTTTTCAGATGTGTCCTGTAAATATGCATTGAGTTATAAATGCTCTCAAAGTGAATTGTATCTTCATCTCTTATATGCACTCATACTTCCTCAATCTTGTCAGCTTTCATTAATGTGGTAACTTGTTTTGTGCTAGATCAAACCCAATTTTTGATTATTGTTACTACAATCAAAATGATATTCACTGTATCTATGTGCAGATACAGTCCTTTGTTTCCTATAAGAAAATTCCATGGCACAGAAAAAAAATGAGCAATTCCTACTTTTCTAGAGCTTCTGATTATGGTGACCTCAATGCAGACTAATTGTAATATTAGTAGATTTCTGTATTTTAACATTGTATTTTACACTGTCTGACTAAAGTCTATTTTCACATGCTTATAGTTCATATATATGTATGTATGTGTGTGTGTGTGTACATACATATATATATATATATATAAATAATTAAGTGTCAGAGGCTGGATTTGAACTCAGGTACTCCTGACTCCAGGGCCAGCCATCTAGCTGCCCCTCAATGTTTTTCTAATAATAAACTACAAGAAGACTATGGAGTGATTTTTATCAAACTACTGGTGTAGGATTATGGGAATACAAATTTTAAAATTACTAGTTTTGGTTAAATGTTTGATTCTCACTTTCAGTTACCCCAAACTAGTTGAATTCTCCTTGTTTTATGAAAAGATTTTATATTTAGGCATGTATCCCTCCCTGTTTGAATGGCAAACCATTCCAATACCTTTGTCAAGGAAATCTCAAATGGGATCACAAAGAGTTGGACATGACTGAAAACAAATGAACAAAATTCTGCATTTAAGTTAAATGGAGAATTGGTCCTTAAATTTGTTCTTAGATGATTGATGAACAGAACACAGTGAATTTGCTAATATTTAAAAATTCAAGAAAACCATACTGTTAGAACTGACAGAAATGGTTCATCTACTTAGGGAAACGTGTTCCATCACTAATTTTTAGAAGATCTCATTTCTAAAAATATTTTTACATGTAATATCAACCACATAAAATTAGGAGGAGGGCAGGAATGTTTGTTCAGTTTTTATTCAGAGTCATGTTACTTTTGCCCATTTCTCCTATTTGATCACAAATAAGATGACATTTGCTTCCATATTTAGTATGACATACAAGAATAGTTTTCATGTTGTTTCACTCTTACTAAAATATATTATATTTATTTATAAATAAACAAAAAATGGTAAGAGGGTAAAGCAATGTAAACATCTTTCCACTTTTAAATGTCCATGATGGGGCAGCTATGGCCATGATGGCTCAGTGGATAGAGCACTGGCCCTGGAGTCAGGAGTGCCTGAGTTCAAATCCGAACTCAGACACTTAATAATTACCTAGCTATGTGGCCTTGGGCAAGCCACTTAACCCTGTTTGCCTTGCAAAAAAAATCTTTAAAAAAAATGCCATGGCATTTTTAACTTTTTGTTCAGACCTGTAATTTCCTTGGTGTAGGAACCAATTGAGGATAAGAACTGTTTTGCTTGGAAAGTTGCTTGAAAGGCTGAGGTTAAGTGAGAAGCCTAGGGTCACAAATGTCATTATGACCCAAAGGGATGTCTGGAATGCACATCTTCCTGGTTTGCAGACTCTACTTCACCACAATTAATTAGACCTCATCAGCTTAATTTATGCTGCTCTCATTTAGGTTTTAAAGCAGTATATTTAAGAAATACTACCTCTCTTGGATTGTGAATTTACAATTCCATTGCTTTTAGCAATATCTTTGTTGGGACTGGACTTGTGATTTCATTTCTTGAGGGAGCTACTGAAAGGAAAAAAGTCTTTTAAGTGGGACTTGAACTCAGTTCTTTCTGTTTCTGACTAGTTCTTCCCATCCATCCTGCCACCCTACCCAACTTTTGTATCAGAATTAAACTATTCAAAATATTTATAGTCTTTATAAGGATAGCTTTCACCCATTCAATATTCAAGTTCTCCGTCAAGCCTGTTTGACACATGACAAAAAATTATGTATATAGTAGAAACCATTTTGAAGAAGAGTTCTGTATTACACTCTTGGTGTATCTTAAAATAAAGTTTAAAAATATTCTGTAGTGATTAATATGCTAGTCATCTCCCTACACTAAGAATTGAATCACACCAGTAGTATCCTTGAAAGCTACATTAAGTTCCAGCAACAGGAAACTCATTTCCAATCCCCCAGGTCCCAGGTAGCCCATTGTAGTCTGTTCTGTTTCAAAGTTTTCATTGTTGGAAACATCTGAAAGTTGCCTTATAATTTTCACCAGTTGGTCCTCTTCTCTAAGGTGCTCCTTTACTATTCCCCTACTTGTCCAAATGACATTTCTCTAGCTTTAATGTTTCTAAATTTAATTCCTTTAAACCAGTTTTTCATATGATTTTGTTTCAAAACTGATACTTCTAAACTCTCAGAGAAACTAAAAGAAAAGGGAGCCTTACTCTTAACCTATGAATTTTAAGAAGAGAAGGAGTGGAAGTCTTGCTTGCTGATAGGTGATATAAGAAAATTTGACAACAGGACAGAAGCAGGAAGGAATGAGGATTGTCTTTTGGTATGAAGTTATGCACTTTATTTTCTTGTTATTAATACTGTTTTTACTGGATTATAAATTCAAAGTCAGTGACTGTCAAAGACTTAAAATTGTTGTAGAAATGTTGACCCAACATAATTACATGTACCTTGTTCTTTTAGCAGGTAACATCTAAAGGTGCTGGTTTAAATCCTAATGCCAAAGTGTGGCAGGAAGTTCCTCAAGGAGGCACTGATGCTCCTTCATCTGCTCATGGAACGGAGAGTTCTTGGCAAGAAACAGCAGCTACTGCAGGGCCTAATCCTGATGGTAGGTCCTAACTAATAAGAAAAAGTTTATTTTGTTGTCTTTTTTTTAGTACCAAGTACATGAGTAAACTTAGGATCTCCTTATATTTTTCTGATCACTGTCCTGTGTTCCTTCAGATTCTAGTTTCAAAATTTCCTCATCTGTCCTTTGTTTATTTGGTGTAAGACAAGGTATTCTATCTATAAAGATGTATTGTATGCCTGAACATTTGCCCCTGGCCAGACCATAATTTGTGAGATTATACAATATATTAAGACTCAAAATATTCCATATTAGAGAGAGCTTTTTTGGTGAGTTGAAAAGTGGGCATTAAAAACAGACTAAAATGAAAGTACTTCACAATAAAAACAATTAGTAGCAAAAATACAGATCCATATTGTGAATGTCTAGTGGAAAGAGACAAGAGTTGATCCACAAGGGTTAAAGATGTTCAACCAAGCTAATGTGGTGGCCACTATTTTCCTAAGCCCTGAAAAATTAATTATTTCATTTTTGACCCTTGATGGGCCTATTATATAGTATACATTCCTCCTACTTTCAATTAAGAAAGTACACAAGGGAGTAGAGAAACGCATTAAAGGAACTTTATTAATGTCTAATTAATTTTTAGGTAAATTATTGAGAAAAATGAAACTGTTTGTAAGGCTATCCTTGATATTCTTAATGGAAGTAGAGGGTAAAAGAGCCGGAAAGAAATGGTAGGAAAAGGTTATGTGGAAACCTTGTGATTTGTTAAACCTCTACAAAAAAAGAATACCATTGGTGTTTCCTGATGCAACTATTGAACAGATTTTTCCAAATGGCATGGGATCATAGAAAATACACTACCAGAAAATACAACACCAAGAAATGTATAGAGCAAATACTTTGCTTTCTGCCTTTACCATTCAGTCCAACTCCCAATAGAATATTTGCCTGATCTTAATATTATATTAGGTTACAGTTTGTGAGTTAAAAGACAAAACAAAAAACTTAACACAGAGATATTATAAATGCCAAAGTCTACTTCACATTCTTATTATGTGCATATCTAGAACACGCTTAGAGATGGTGACAAGCCTGCTCTCCCCAGATGCTTTCATTCAATAACGTTCAATTATGATAAACTTTCCCTTTACTTAGAACAACTATGATTTCACCATAATTTAAAGGTTGAATAGTATTGTTGTGCTTTCCAGGTCTTAAAGTAGAATTTCAAATGCATAAATAGCCTTAACTATGTCTTTGGAGGACCCCATTTGACCTAAGTTCTAACAGGAATATATATATATATATCCCTCCTAAGTATACTCCTACTCCTTGTCCTATAGCTCAGGCATTAATTAAATAAGCAATTATTTTCATTTTTTAAAAGTATTTCACCATAATTATCAAGATTTTGCTACAGTTTAGTACCACTGCCAATATAAAGGAACAATATTTTATATAAAGGAGACTTTGGATTCTGGAATATGTATTTACAAGTTGATGCAGTATAATCAAAAGTTGGACACTGCCAATTAGCTATATTATTATGAACAGGATAACAACTTAATCTTTATTTTCTTATCTTAAAAGTTGGGTGTGTACTACAAAGCTTATCAAAGATCTTAAAAGAAAAAAAACTGAATCATAAAGGAAATAAGTGGGTCTGCAAAAATTTGATCACTGATATTTCCCTAAAAGCAGTAGAAAGCTCATATCCAATCTCACTGTGACAACTTTACTACTGAAGTCCCCAAAAGTCTATATAGAAAAATCTTACCTCATCCTTGATTATCATTTATTGTTTTATTTTATCCAGGTACCTTGGAGATTCCAGATGACAGCTGTAAAGAATATGATGTGTTGTATTCATCTTGTGAAGCTTCACAGAGTAACACAGGCGTTGAAGAAGTACCTACAGATGGAATGGTTTTATCACCAGAAGATTTGAGTTATCAAATTTACGATTTATCTGGTAAATACTATGGTTTCACGGGCCATTACCATTCATGGTCTAGTGCTAGTCATTTTCGAGGTGGTTTTTATTTATTTATCTAGTCTCTACTTCCCTATTCCTTAAGCTTTATTTGTTTATTTCAAACAGAACATTAATGAATCTAATACCCTGATTCACTTCTGTGAACTCTCTCTTGGCTTTTGCTATTGAATTACAAAAAAACATAGTCACAACTTTTCCAGTAACTGATTTGAATTGATTTTTTTTTTCCTAACAAAATGAGAGGGGTGGGTTTTTTGGGTTGTTGTTTTTCTTTAAGGCAATGGAGTTAAGACTTGTACAAGCTCACACAGCTAGGCAATCATTAAGTCTGAGCTCGCAATTTGAACTCAGGTCCTTCTGACTCCAGGGCAAGTGCTCTATCCACTGCACCACTTTAGCTGCCTCCAAGAGGTATTTTTAAAAAAATGAACATATCACTCCAAATAAAACTTGGTCCATTTGTAAAATGACCATTTAATCATTCTAGGCTTATTTTTTGGCTTGTAGAATGAGGAGATTGAAATAATTACTGTGGTCCCTTTAATATTGAGTTCTGAAAGGAAGAATCTTTTATCGCCTTTCTATTTTTATAAGAACATCTAAAATCCCAGAGAAATCATTACTAATAAAGTATCTATAAACTGGTGGGTTTTAATGTTTACTTGAAATGAGTTTTGTGAAAAATTGAGTTAGCATTATATCTCTTTTGTAGCCATGGACAAATCACTTAATATGCCATATATAGGTGCTGGAGTTTATTTACTAGATGCAAGGATATATCTCATTTAGAATATAGCTCTTTCTATATTCCCCATATAGAAAACTACAGGCTACATATTGGCAAATGCAAAATTCCTGAGAATTCTTTGATCTTTTAAAACTTTAAGGTTGTACAGCTGTATAAAATAACAAAAGTCAGCAGAGAAATTGCTGAGAATATATCACTTTAATATTGCTTTTAAGGACTAAAATTTTTTTAAAATGTGTTAAAAATGAGTTTATGCTATATTGGCATTAATGACTTAGTTTTTTTTTTGTTTTTTGTTTTGCTAGGCAATGGGGTTAAGAGGCTTGCCCAAGGCCACACAGCTAGGTAATTATTAAGTGTCTGAGACTGGATTTGAACCCAGGTACTCCTGACTCCAGGGCCAGTGCTCTAGCCACTGCACCACCTAGCTGCCCCAAGTATTCTTTTTTTCTTCTTTTTTTTTCTTTTTTTTCTTTTTTTAGATTTTTGCAAGGCAAATGGGTTAAGTGGCTTGCCATACAGTTAAGTAATTATTAAGTGTCTGAGGCCAGATTTAAACTCAGGTACTCCTGACTCCAGGGCCGGTGCTCTATCCACTGCACCACCTAGTCATCACTTGCCCCAAGTATTCTTAACCCCACTTTACAGAGGAGCAAATTGAGACAGACATAAGATTAAGTGGCATGCTCAAGGTCATTATGTTTCATCTTAATCCCAACTCAAAATCCAGATACTATTTTTGTCTTTTTTACTCATATCCCACAAATCAAATTCCTCACCAAGTTTTGTTTTCTACTTTCAAAACATCTTTTCTCTTCATTCAGGCTTTAGGTCTTGACCTTCTGATTGAAGATCATCTCTGAAGAAGGGTCTTTTCAAAGTTCTCTACCTTTTCCAGTATATTTACCCCCTATCCATTCTATCCTTCCTGACCTCCACTTTCTGACTTTCTTTTTGACTTTTTTAACAGGGTTTTCTCTTTCTTTTGAGACTCTTTACAAAGGAGGAAGGAAAAAAGAAATCTTTTGCATTTTTTATTCTACGTTTCTCTCATTAGAATGTGAGCTAGGCCTTGAGAGTTCTTTGTTTCACTAGGGCTTAGCACAGAATCTGGCAACTAAGTACATAATAAATGCGAGTTGACTTAGAAGAAGAAAAGGGAGTAAACAGTTGTTAGGTCCTTTTAATATATACTATTACAGTACTAAAGGGATTTTTAATTAAATGCTCTGGTTCCTTGGTAAATAACTCCTTTTCAGTTGGTCAGAATTCTACCATGAGCCAGTTGGACCATGGGTATTTTCTTCCTATCTACCCTCCTTAGGACATTTCCCCCTTTTAGATCTGAAATTGTAATAAAATCAGTACTTTCATTACTATTGGAAAAGGTATGTATGAACACCCAATTCTCCTGTGACTCCATTCACCACACTTTATATACTAAAGCACCCCTTCCTCACTACCTCTTAAATGCTGTCTCTTCCTTTTAGCAGAGACCATCTAACCTTTTTTTATCTTCAACATTTGGCACATAGTACCCTTAATAGATGTTTTAAAATTAATTGATGAGGAAAGTGAATTTTTAAAGGTTTGATTGTTTAGTATGTTTTCATTTTAAATGACATAATTTCATTTCTTAGGGAACTTTATAAAGTTTCAGCATCAATGAAGTATTTGTTAGGGTTGCTAAATTTCTGACAGTTTATAATCCCTAAGTAACTCTGACACTAAATTTTTTTTTCTTTACTTTCCTAAAAAGGTGAAGGCAGTTGTACAGTTTCTGTTGAAGATTTAAAGGAATGTCTAAAGAAACAGTTAGAATTCTGTTTTTCAAGGTAATGTGATTTGTCTTCTCACTTTTAAGAAAATTGCTGAGTCAATGGAAACAAAATAATAGAAATAATAGAAAAGGAAGAATAATAGAATAATGGAAGGGAAGAAAGTTACTTTTTAGAAGCAGATTTATTGACTCCTGTTATGTTTATATGAAGGTTTAGAGTTAGGTGAACTATAAATTCAATTCAATTTATAGAATTCAATTTACTTTATCCTGAAAAAAGGATGATTATAAAAAGGAAAAGACTATAAATATATCACCTCTTTTTGAGGTAGCAAAGGACTAGAAACTAAGAGACTAAGGGCATGTCTATCATTTGGAAGGATTGAATAAATTATAATATATAAATTGGAATGCTACTAGACTGCTAGCAATGTTCACAGCGACAATTTTAGAAAACTTGAAAGACATAGATTCTCATATAACTCATCTTTGAATGCAGAGGACCAGTTGAGAGAAATCTTATCCAACTCCTTAGAGATGATAGATTAAATGTGGCTGAGACAAATTTTGTTTTGCTTGACTATACATAGTTTTTCTTCAATCGAAAGGTAAGGAAGGGGGATTTATAACTGAAAAAATACAAATAAAATAAGAGATGACTTGTTGGAGGAAGCAAAATAAATTTAGAAATGAAAGGAATAACACAACAACGTATCAATGAAAAGATAATTTAGAAAAGAAAATGTAATTACTGTCCAGATAAAATATAACTGCATGACTTCCACAGTTTAGACACATACCATTGCAGACCACATTTATCATCTTAATAAAATTTTAATTTAAGAGAATTTAAAGGTTTAAATGATTAACATGTAAGAAATTTTGTTTTCCAGCCTTTTTTTCATTATCTGCATTCTATAATTCAATATTTTTCCTAATAATTATATTTCCATTTTTTAAAAATGACCTTTTCAGTCATAATCTCAGATTAATTTACTCACATCTCACATTTTGTTAATTCTTTCAGAGAAAATCTATCTAAGGATCTCTACTTGATGTCTCAAATGGACAGTGATCAGTTTATCCCAATTTGGACAGTTGCCAACATGGAAGAAATAAAAAAGTTGACCACAGACTTCGATCTTATTCTTGAAGTATTGAGATGTATGTTATTAATTAATTTTAAACTGAATGACTTGAAGGAGATGATGGATGGCTTTCTGGTTTAATATTTTAACAAATATACTTTACTTTTCATGTCACAGTCTCTAACTCAGTAAATTAAAGTTTTAGAAATGTCAGCTTAAGATAATAGAAGTAGTTTACTGATCTGGCAGTTTTCCTGTAGCAGTTAAATTGCAGGTTCATGGCCATGTTTCTTAGATATATAGGCTATAAAGAATAAAGAACAGATTTTTCTGTTTTAATCCACCAATAACAGTTATTGTGTACATTTTCTAATTTGTCAAATCTTTCTTTTATAAACATCAACTATTTTGTAATGCTAGCTATAGCCTATAAATCCATTGCAGGAGGTTTCTTTTGTTCAGACTCTTAAGTATTTTTTAACATTATCTTTTAATACAATAAGTGGAGATTTCTTAGAGATTATCCATTTTAGTTCAATATTAGGTATATAATAGGCTTTTTTAATTTAAGTGATAAATTTGTTATATTAAATTTTTGCTGATTTAGTAAAAAGAAAATGATTTCTTGTGCCTTTTGTGATACTTAAAACAAATATCAGGCAAATTTCATAACTAGTCACTGAGAAAAATGACTTTTGATCTTAATAAATAGTATCCCTTCTTTCAGAAGCTATATTCACCTAGAACTTAGCATCTACAAATGATTTTTGATTTCTGTCTAATGGAGTGTTGTGGCATTTTCACTGGCAGCTTTTAATTCTTTTTAATACATTTTAGCCTCTCCTATGGTTCAAGTTGATGAGAAGGGAGAGAAAGTGAGACCAAATCATAAACGATGTATCATCATCCTTCGAGAAATTCCTGAAACTACACCAATAGAGGTAAGAGATGGTGGGCAAACTAGATGCAGATGCCAAATAGGGGACAGATCAACCATCTGTCTGAATTTCTACCCACATAGACTATCCATATCTCTTCCCTCATGCCTCCCATCCTTCCCCATTTCCGCAGTCCTCTTAGCTTACACATTTGCTACTGAATTTATTGAGAGTAATAATGAAGACCCCATTGATGTCATTTCCCATTTACTACTCCTTTATACCTGTCTTTGATGTCTCCCTTTTTAAAAAAGACAGTAATGCCTTTCAGTTCATCACCTCTTCAGCATATTGCCCTTCTATTATCCCTTCTTTCTAAACTTGATTCTCTGTTTTTCTCCCTTCATCACTCAAAAAAAAAAATCCTAGGAAAAAGCTATCAGCATCTGTTTACCTCTGCTAATCTTTCATTCACTTTCAAACCATGGCAATCTGAAACTGTTGTCTTGCAATAAAGCTGATTGCTTTTTTCAGTTTATTTTCACATTGATCTCTCTGCTGTATTTGACATGATTGTGACTCTCCTTGTGTACTCTCTTGAGTTTTCAAGTAACTGCTCCGTCCTGGTTCTTATCCTGTCAATCCTCATTGCTGGAGCATCCATAATCCCCTGACTGAAAATTTTCCAAATTCCCACCTCGGTATTCCCAAAAAAATGTCTCATCCTGCATTCTGAGTTAGTGAGCAGTGTGATTCATCATCAGTGCTTTTGAAACATGATTCTCTCTTTGCATTGATCAGAGCCTTTCATGTAGCTAGGAGAGAAATTGATATAAAAGAGCTTACCAGGCAAACTAGGGAATTTACATTCTATCTTAGAGGCAATAAAGAGTCTCTGGAGTTTTATTGAATAGGAGTGATATGCTAAGATCTGCATTTTGAGCTGAAGTGATCTTTAATTGACAGTTTTGGTCGCTCTGAGCAATCTTTATTCATCTGCAATTTTCTTCATAATCATCCTTGAATCTTGTGACTTTTCAGCCAAAGTCATATTTTTCCTGGGCTCTTATTAAAGAAAGAGTATTTTTGCATGGAATATTTATACATGGAACTAACTATTGTGGGAGTAAAATAGCCTAGTAATAACTGAGAAAGGAAAAAGGACAAAAGTGGGGTAGGAGGAAGAATAACTTAATGAACAAGAGATTGAAACTATTAGTAAAACCATACACTAGTCTATAATATCAGACTGCATTTTCTTGGGGGGGGAACAATTTGACACATTAGATTTTCCTAGTATTTTGGGATATTTGGAGATCTAACAGTTGTTTCATCTAAGTTCTTGTCTATATTATACTTAAAGCAAAATGGCTTATTCTTATTCCCATAGTATAGAAAAGTTATTTTTCAAACCTTCATTGACTAGGCATATTCATTACCTTTTTCAATTTTTTAGCAGTTTTCAAATGTATTATTTTATGTAACTTCTCATCTCTCTTAAGTCAAATAGAAGAATTAAATTTTATTGCTATTTTGCTATCATGATGGAATCTTGACCCCAAATATCTGCTTTCATTTTTTAAATAAACTTAATGTTTCGGTTTTAATCTACTATATTTGCCATATTTTCTTTCCTTACCTGGAGTATTGCCTGGGAAGATCCATGAATTTAAAATCAGGACCTGAATTTTTGCACTTCTTTGTATTTAGTTTCCTCACTTATTAAAATTTTGAGGTTGGACTAGATGATTTCCTTATACTCCATGGGGCAGCTAGGTGGTACAGTGGATAGAGCACCAGCCCTGGAGTCATAAGTACTTGAGTTCAAATCCAGCCTCAGACACTTAATAATTACCTAGCTGTGTGGCCTTGGGCAAGCCACTTAACACCATTTGCCTTGCAAAAACCTAAAAAAAAAGATTCCCTTATACTCTAGACATTGGCCTTAAAATAAATTTGACTTCACATAAAATAAGAACTAACCCAATATTTATTCAGCTGGTAAAGTATTGAATTCAGAGCCACTAAGTGTCTTAGGTATTAGGGAAATATTCATAATCCCTTTGTTATCTTTAGTAAGAAACTTTTCAAGTGGACTCTGCCCCTTGAATTATAGAAGTATCTAGTGCTCAAAAATTACCTTTTTTTCTTTTTAAAGACAATTGTCATTAGGAATTGAATGTTAAATTGAATTAGGAATTGAATGTTAAAGCAGCCATAGTACTTAGTAATAAGGAATCCAGGCGAGGGTCACAGAAGGAATCATAGAAGGGCAATAATAAAGTGGTTTCTAGTTTTGTTCAAAAAACCCTGATATTTAAGATTCTTTAGCATAGTGTGTCAGTTCAGAGCATGATGGTTATTTTCTGTCCCTCAAGCCAGGGCTTCTTCACTTAAGGAGCAAGGCTGAGGGGGGGTGGAGAGCTATTCTACAGACCTGAAGAGAGGGGAGGAGCAGTCTGTGGAACAGTACTGGTTGAAATGAAAATTTTATTTTGTTTTGCAAGGCACTGGGGTTGAGTGACTTGCCCAAGGTCACACAGTTAATTATTAAGTATCTGAGGCTGGATTTGAACTCAGGTCCTCCTGATTTCATGAGATGAAAATAAAAGGACAAAAGGATTTAGTGTAATATTTAGTAGCTAAAAGACTAACTGTATTGGGTTCTTGAGAAAAAGATCTATCATTACTCTCTTCATGTAGCGAAGTTAATCCACAAGTACCCACTCCCAATTCTTTCATGATTTACTAAGATTATTGAAAGTGTTTTTTGGTTTTTATTTTGAGTTTGTAATGAGTGGAGAATCAGGCAAAACTTTCTTTTGATTCTCACCTTTAACCCAAACCAGTGATGTTTCCTTTTTGAGTTTTGCAAGGCATTGTAGTTAAGTGATTTTCCCAAGGCCATACAGCTAGTGTTTCTTCCAGGTCCTCCTGATTTCAGGGCTGGTCCTTTTAACTGCCCCCTCAAGTGACATTTCTGAGACTTAAGTAGGGATAATATCACTGACATCTTTTCAAATACCATATGAGTATACTGGTACTTAAAAATATTAAGGGACTTACTCAAGTTAACAGTCTCCTGACTCCACATCTTCTTATAATGCCAATATAAGAACTTGTATTCTGTCTAAGGTGCATTGTAACAACTCCAACAGCTCGTTAGAACATGTTTAATTTTCATTTTGAGCAACTCAAATGGGCAAACTAAAAATTGTAGCTTAATTTATTGTTTTACTAGTTGTTTAGACTTGAGAAAGTCTTGGTAAAAATGTTAATACAGTATAGGGGGCAAGCTAGGTAGTTCAGGGCACTGGCCCTGGAGGCAGGAGTACCTAAATTCAAATCAGTCTCATTTAAACTCAATGTCCTACAAACCCCCTCCCCCCAAAAAATAATAATGTCAGGATAAATTTTAAAATGTGTCCAGTCACTCTTCCCCCTCTATTGTAGAACTAGTTGCCAATATACACTTCTTTGTAAATCTTAAATAACTGTATAAATTCCAGCTATTATTCTTTAAAGGAAGTTATTTCACAAGCTTTTTCCAACCCTAGCGTTGTAATTATAGTAGATAAGTTTTCAGTTTATAATCTGAACCCTAAAATTTGAATTTCTGTATGTCCTTTACAGCTAATTGGGTTTTCTACTTTTTATATTTAAGGAAGTTAAAGCACTCTTCAAAAATGAAAACTGTCCCAAAGTGATAAGCTGTGAGTTTGCTCACAATAGCAGCTGGTACATTACATTCCAGTCTGATACAGATGCACAACAGGTAAGGAAATATGTTATAGTGTTGTCTCAAGTGGCCATCTGTTTTCACCATTATAGTCTAACTCTTTGGACACTTCATTTTTTTTCTTAATTTTTTACTTTTTTTTTAGTTGTCCAGCAAAAAACTCATTGAAAGTTATTGACTAGACAAAATTGATAGCTTTTATTAAAATTTGGGGATTGTTTTCATTAAAACTAGGGATTAGTTGGAATACCTAGTACTCATCATTCAGATTTTTACCTTGGGTTTTGAGTTAGGAATGGAAGTTTTATACATTTATTCATTATTTTATTTATTTAATCATGACCTTAAACCAAAGAATTCCTTTGTAAGGTTTGGACATTTGAAATTGTGGTTTTATTGATTTCCTTTTTTAATGTCTCCCCTTAGAAATAAGTTATATAGTTAGTCTGCATGACTTGAGTGATCTGCTTAAGTATTTGTTTTACTCTTTCTTAGTCTTAGAATAAATTTGTTTCTTTTTATTTTGAATCCCTGATGATTTTTTCATGTTTTCACTTTTTACCTTAGTCCTGTCAGGGTGCTTGAGGGGAGGGGAGAGAAAGTGGCATCATTTGCTTTTTGAAAATGTTGAGTGGTAATTTACATCATTTTTCTTGAAAAATTTTAAATATCAATCTTAAGAAATTTTTCTAATGTGCTTTTCATTTTTTTTGCAGGCTTTTAGATATTTGAGGGAAGAAGTTAAAACTTTTCAGGGCAAGCCAATCATGGTATGAAGTTTTTGATTAATTAAATTATCATGTAGACATATAGCACTTTTCTTTTTCATTGAGATACTATTTTCTAATATGATCTTAACTCAGAGCTAAAAATTATGGTGAATTTATTGTTTTCTGTTTACCTTTGACTCCCATCAAATAACCTCTGCAAGTATTTATAGTATGTTTATATATAGTTTATAGAAAAACTAGCCTGGAAAAGAGGGATTTTTATCCCATTAGTAACTTAGGTCACATTGAACAAATTATTTAACCTCCCCATGAAAGAATAAGTTACGCGAACTCATTGGTCATTTCATCTTCAATAAGCAGACTTGAAAGCCCAGCCACCAAATTGTGGTTCAGCCTAAATACATAAACAAAAATGAGAATAATAATGATAATTAAAACATTTTACATAATTGGATCATAGTCTTTTAGAGGAGCAGCTAAGTAGCTTTGTGAGGTCTGAAATCAGAAGACTTGAGTTCAAATGCAGCCCCAGACACTTAATATCTATATGACCTTGGGCAAATTTCTTTACTGTTTGCCCTGAGTTTCTTCATTTGTAAAATGAACTTCAGAAGGAAATAACAAACCGTTTCCAGTATCTTTGCCAAGAAAACCCCAAGTGGAATCAATGAAGAATTAGACATGATAGAAATGAATGAATAGCATGGTCTTTTAGAACTGAGTTGGAGAAGATTACAAAGCCATTCTGATTAGTAATCTTATATCTCAGAGCTGGCTTCTTTTTTTCAAGAAACTGGTCTTTGGAAAAAATTTTTCCACACAAGTCTCAAGATTAAAATCAGCACACTCTCATAGCACTACCTCTGTCTATCCTACCTGGGTTGACTTTATAATAACTTGATCATATTTGTCAAAGTAGGAGTTTTTTGAGTCCTTTACTGTTGATAAAACAAAAGTACTTTTCTCTTAGGCAAGGATAAAAGCCATCAATACATTTTTCGCTAAGAATGGTTACCGCATAATGGATTCCACTGTATATACTCAACCAGTTCAGACTCAAGCACAGTATGCCTCTCCGCTCTTTATGCAGCCTGTATATAGCCCTCATCAACAGTACTCAATCTATAGTATTGTGCCTCAGCCCTGGTCTCCAAACCCTGCACCTTACTTTGAAACACCACTGGTACGTAATTTCACAAAATAATAGATATTTTTACTTGAGATTTGAAAGGAATGTATAGTTTTGTGGTTCTCAACCATGTTTCAGTATATTCTGAGACAACTAGTTTGCGTATAATTTCATCCTTTTGGATAAGTGAAAGAAGAAAATGCTTTATACTTTTACCAAACTAAAATTTTGTCTGTTCTCTGATACTTCTGAAGGAATAAACAGTAAAATAGAAGAATTCTGTTACTTAATAAATCTGATGCTTTTGGGGTTTTGAGGTCTCTGAGGTACCTAATTCAAGACATTTGAAATGTGTAATTCTCATGAAAAAGTGAACTGAGAGTGAAGAATTTTATTTTCCTGGTTGCTTTACTATCTTAATTTCTTTCTAGGCCCCCTTTCCCAATGGTGGATTTGTGAATGGCTTTAACTCACCAGGTTCTTATAAAGCAAATGCTGCTGCTTTGAGTATAGGTCGACCATTCCATAGAAATCGGTAAGAATATAGTATTATGCATAAGTGGAAAGGCTCAAACCCCTGTGCTTATATTGAAAATGTTGCTTTATTCAGAATCTTCGTGTTCCATGTAGCAGTTTTATGTGGTGAAATTATCCTGGCAACTGATTTCTTACATCAAACCATTCATGTTCGGGACTAGTAGAGTATAAATATAAATAAATATTATTTTGTCTGTGCTAATAATTCTTCTGAAGTGGATTTTGACAAAGATCTCACTCACCTTTGCAAGGGAATAGCACAGTGATATTTTCTCATACATCTTTGGTATCATATTTGTTATTTTTCACTTTTTAATATTGACTTTCTATTGTATTATGACCTCATGTATTAACTTTCTTGACATTGTGGTTTTGTGATTTGTTTTTGTGGGTTATTGCTCATATTTGTTATTTTCTTTGAACTTAATACTTTAAGAAAAGGATTGAGAGTGACTAGTTTTGCATACTGGGTTTAAGATTTACAGCAGGATAATTATTACAATTATCACGTGAAATAGAAAGTAAGGATTGGTTCTGTTAAGCTTTAAGATCTTCCATATTTCAAATGATCACAATCATTGAGTATGACGAGCTTTGAGAAAAACTTTTCCTCATTTGATTACCAAGCTAGGATCTGATTGAATTAGTGTTGGCCCAGTGATGATCAAAAATTGCGCTTAGAGAGAACAGGACTAACATTTCAAGGTCCAGGCATTTCTTGAGTTTTTCCCTCCCTTTTTTCTCTCTCCTTTTCTTCCATCCTTTTTCCTTTAACTTTCTTTGTTTTTCTGCCTAGACTGAGATTGTGTGTCCTTCTCAATGACGGGTAAGATTATGAGATCTGAGGGCTAATAATTTGTCTCCAGAAAGGTTGGATGAGTTCACAGCTCCACCAACAGTGTAATAGTTAGCCATTTCTTAAAAATTTCAACAATAGATTTAGTATATAAGTGGAGGGGAATTTTACTTGAATCAATTAAAGAACAATAAATGAGCATTGATTGAATGCCTTCTAAATTCTATGCCTGGGAAGTTCCCCACTGTCTCATAACTTTCAAAAAGGAAATAGCATTTTTAGATCTAGAAGTCTTCAAAGATCTTTTATTTTAAAACTATTTTAGAGATACTGAGGTGCAAAACATATTCTCACATCTATTGATAATAGACATCAACCTACTTTTTCTTTTGTTATGACATGAAGGTATTAGTTATCTTTTCATGGCTTTAGTTTTTTCTTATTCATGAAATTTATTTGAAAAAATCATGAGTGGATACAATTTTAAGAAATGGTTTAAATGACATGTTTTTTGTCTTTCCACACAATTTTGATTTATAGCATGAAGCCTCATTTTAGGTCATCTGGTAGTTCAGAA
This sequence comes from Macrotis lagotis, assembly GCF_037893015.1. NCBI lineage: Eukaryota > Metazoa > Chordata > Mammalia > Peramelemorphia > Peramelidae > Macrotis > Macrotis lagotis. Next base: position 257,555,774 of record NC_133659.1, on the reverse strand, counting down.
CACTCAGTGGAAGGGTCGACTGTTGTTGGATCAGTATCATTAGGTGATGGACCATTGAACAGAACTAGCTCAAGGAACTTTCAGACTGAACGGCCTAACCACACACTATCTGGGAACCAAGAACAAGTATCTCCGAAAGAGTCTCCCACATTACAGATGGAGCAGAATGGTGATTATGGTGTTGGTAGAGGCAGGTAAGAAAATGATTGTAAAAATCCTGTTATTGGAATATGGGGTTGCTTGAGATTAGTGGATAGCAAACCTACTTCAGAATCAGAATGACTTGTCTCAGATGTCTCCCTGATCCTGTGCAAATCAGTGAATCTATTGTCTAGTTACTAGTTTGCATTGGTAAGAGTTTCCTGCACCAGGAATTTTGAAATCATAGGATCAAAAAATTGGAATGATGATGTAATTTTGGGATTTATTTGTTTTTAAAATATTAATTATTCTTTAAACACTCCTTATCTTATAGAAGTATAATCAAGCAAAACCAAATCAAGAAGTTGGGAATGTCTAACGTCTTCTAATTCTATACACACTCATGGAGATTACACAGGCAAATACATAACCAAATTTATTGTAATTCTTCAGAGTTAATTTTGTTCTTGGATTGTAACTGGTATTCTGCTGTAATGGTTTTCTAAAATTTCTGGCATCATTCCTCACATAAAGAGTTGTTATTAAAGGAATGATTCTTGATGACTCTGGAAATCTAATCAAGTTTGTACTTTAGGTTTTTATTTTACCTGTATTTTGCAAGTTCCTCTAGTTGTCTTTTTTGTCTGTCTTGAAATGTATAAATTACTGTTCTCATCACTACAGTGTAGTGCAGTTTTTAAATGTATTTGGAATTAGAACACAGGTTCAATATGAGTCAAATGGTGTGATAGCATCCCAAGAAGTTAATTCAGTATTAAATTGCATTTAATACAGGTATAGGGTATAATAATGGTGGATATAATAGTGGATCCTTGCAGGCCATATTTTAATATAGAATCCCAGAAAAAACATGTTGAATTGCTTTGTTTCATTTCTGCTTTTTATAGTGATTGTAGACTGATATGGTCGGTGGGCCATGTTTGAGACTCTGATATGTGAAACTTAAAAGAGGTCCTATATCTGGAATACTGAGAACATGTAACTCCTGTAACTCATTTCAGAGTACCAAAAGTTAGGAAAGTCATTAGTACACCTAGGAAGATATCTAAGAATGGGTGAATCAGGATGATGACGACCCTTGCAACTTTTCCAAATGAGAGTTAAAGACAAAAAAGTGAACCTTTGTGTCAGTTTTCAACTATTTGAAAGAATTTTGTGAAAGAGATTTTTAGTCTGTTTGGTTTCAGGGGACAGAATGGGAGCATTTGTGGGAAGCTGATTTAATTTTTAATAGTTTTATGTACCATGTTTAACTTGCAGCCTTTTAAAGGGATACTAGAATATTATCTTTTCTTTTTTAAATTAAAAGCCAGTATCTAGTGATTTGGATGTTCATCTTTCCCTCCTTTTCTTTTCTACCCTTCCCTTCTCTCCTTTTCCCTTTCTTTCCTTCCATTCTTATTTCTTCCCTCCCTCCCCTTCCCCCTCCCTCCCTCTTTTTTAAAAGGAGAACCCTTTATAGAGGCCGGAGACGTAGAGACGAGGACCGAATTTCAGTAAGTAATTTTTCTCTGTAAAGTAAAATGTGGGATTTGGATTTTTTTTTTATTCTTAGACTTTTGTTTAGAGGTTTCATTATGGGGTGGCTAGGTCCCGCAGAGGAGTACCTGGGTTCAAATCTGGTCTCAGATACTTAATAATTACCTAGCTATGTGGCCCTGGGCATGCCACTTAACCCCATTTGCCTTGCCAAAAAAAAAGTTTCATTATGTATGAAATAGGACAGAATTCATTTTCTATATACTTCTCTTAGATTTCTCTTAAAGCTTGTTTTCATAACACCAATCTGGGTTGACCCTCTCTAAGACCATAATCATTTTAATGTTGCACCTTTAATAGCTGAAAATAAATAATATGCAAAACACAACCACCCTAATTTGAGTGCCTGTGTTTTCTAAAGCTTATATTTATTAAGCCACATTCTAGTATTTTTACATCATTCTTATTCTTCACTGTCCAGAAAGGTGAAATTAAATCTAATTTCTAAGTAGACAAGGATTCCTAGTATAAGTGTCATTGTTTATTTGACTTAAATTGTAATAGTGAATATGGCTTATACAGGCTAAATTCTTATTTGCTTCAGTCACTATTGGATAACTCTGATTTGTTCTTTGACTCATGTACATGTTGTTTTGTATTTGAATGCCACTTGTATAAACTCTAGTGTAAGTGAATTCTTTTATCTGTGTCTTCTAGCGACCCCATCCTATAGCTGAAACAAAGACTCCTACACCAAAGTTTGACTTGTTAGCATCAAATTTTCCTCCTTTGCCTGGTAGCTCATCAAGAACACAAGGTGAACCTACGTTGGAAAGCAGAATGTCAGATGTTGTTAAGGGAATTTCCAAAGAAAAGGTGATTGATACAGATTCTCAAGTATTAATTTATCTCTCATTTTAGTAGCAATTAAGTTTTAATTAATTGATGCTGAGTACAAGGTTCTCTCAGATGTCTCAGACCCTGATTTCAAAGTGTTTTCAAACGTAGGGGAAAAACATGCACATATATACATACATATATACATACACATACTGACAAAGGACAATTAGGCTATGTTCAAAGGAGAAATTTTGTGCAGAACTATATATACAGCACCTCAGTGGGGGACATGGGTTGGGGAAGATATATGAACTAAGTGGCACCTGACTTGGCCCTTAGAGAGTTAAGGAACTCAATAGTTAATTCTAGCTGTTAACAGGCAAAACACATAGGGAAATAATATGAGAAAGTGCTGGCAAGATAGACTGGATCCACGTTTTGATCCTTTACTAGTTTTTAATTTCAGTAATTCCTGTAGTTTTGACACTTTCCTTTGTAGAAAATTTCTTTGAACTTTTGATTCCTGTTAATCATACAGAGATCTGTCTTGTTTTTAGATTAAATTGAGGTTACCAAACATTAGAAATTATAATCAAGTTTGCAGTCAAATGGATTATGTAGTATAATCCCAGCTATACTTTGCAAATTTTGCTTCTTTGCCCTATTTATTTGAAGATTACCATTCCAATTAATTTTATAGGAGCAGAACAAACTTTAATTTGTAAAGGCATTTGACCTGTTAGTCCTTTCATCTTATCACAGTAGTAGAACATCTTTTCACAAATACCCATTCAAGAAGGGTTCTTGTTCAAAAATATTAACTAATTTTGATATATATATATATATATATATATATATATATATATATATATATATATACCTACCTACAGAAAATGAAATGTTTACTTGACTTGACACTGACTAAAAGATTCTATCTATGAAATAAAATGAAGGCAATCTTGATATTCTTAACCAAAGTGAACAAATTCAAAAATCAATCATAGATAAATGTGAGTCCTGTAGAAAACAAGTCCCAGATTTTTGTTTAGCAAAGTATATTAGACAAAATAGCATAATGAGAACAATGAGAGCAATATAATTTCTTGGAAACAATTTTATGTTGATGAATTTTGTTAAAATAGGAATTCATGTCAACCTTGAGACCTTGAATTCCATTTTATTAATCCAGGGAGCTCCCTGGATAAGGCAACTTTTTCATTGCAGATTGCCACTTTCTCTACAACTTAATCTGAGAGTTCAAAAGAAAACAAGTGTGCCCAAGCACTCCATATAATATCAAGTGTGTGTTAGAGGTGTGAAGTTGGCTTTCTTCTCTTCTTAGTTATTGTATACTGATGATATAGCTATCTAGGCCAACTTTAACTTTCACTGTCATATGATTAGAACCAAGCAGAAAAGCTTAGTATTAAAAGGCAACCAGAGTCCTTTGATCTTTCTTAGTGAAATAGAAAAACCAAGCATCACTCCCTTTGGCAAGCTAAAAAGCTGAGGAAATCTGTGGTAAATAGTTTTGTACCAAGGAATTTTTCAAAGATGAATGGGAGGAATTACCAAAAGACATTAAGGGTTGGTCATCTAGGTGGCACAGTGGATAGAGCACTGACCCTGGAGTCAAGAGTACCTGAGTTCAAATTTGACCTCAGACACTTCATAATTACCTAGCTGTGTGGCCTTGGGCAAGCCATCTAACCCCACTGACTTGCAAAAACAACAACAAAAGGGATATAAAGGACCAAATTAGGAAATAGAATTTAATTCCCTTTTTCTAGCCATATTATGAATTCTAGGACAGATAAGGAGAAAATAGATAATGGAATGATTGCTCATTGATAAAAACCTACAGAAAATGAAAGGAGAAAGGGTTTTTAGATTATAGAGAATGCAACATTGAAGCAGCCAAACATCAGGAGGTGAGTGAGAGAGAGAGTGTACACTGAAATATCTTGTCACTAGGAGGATCTAAATCTAGGTAGGGTAATTGGATTGTATAGAAAGAACATGGTGGGAAGTTGAAGAGATATAGGAAAGTTGATCTCAGAAAAAAAAGCTTCTGAAATCTCAGATCTAGGATAGCACAGATGGAAAGATCACTGAATTTGGAATTAGAAGATCTAGACAAATCTTGGTTCACCTGCTTACCTGCAATAGGTCTCTGAAATGAGGAAAGCACTACTATTTATCATTATCATTTTCTTTTACATAGTTTAAATTCATTGTTTCTGTGAATTTGGTCATTGACCCCACCCATTATTTAATATTTCTTTGTCTCCATATTGAATTGACATTTCTGTCATTTTTCTTAAAGCTAAAGCATTTGAAGCTTAATATTGAGTTCCTTGTTTAACTCTTTAATTTTTGAATATTTTTCTTTTGTCTCTGATAGCATGATGGCAATTGCTTCCCTTTTTTGGATTCACTTGATGCATGTTAACATTTTTCCCCATCTCCTCATTTATCTTTGTGTCTTGGATTTTTTTTTTTCTTTTTGCAGTTTTGTTTTCTTATCCAGTCTATCCTTTTTCATTTTATTTCATTATTTAATCTTTTCACTTTTGAGATTGAGGAGTTGATTTCTTTCTGAAATCTTTGGTGCTTTTTTCTGAACCGTTATTTTTCTCATTATTCACTTCCTTATTGTGGTCCTTGTGGATTGGATCTCAAATTGTCTCAACCTCCTCCTACACATAGTTCATCACCTAGTACTCTGCTTCAAGGGATGCTGGGGGTAGTCAGAACTGGTCCCATTTGGAACTGTGCTCTTTTCCTCAGGTACTGCACAATTCCTGACATAGTGTTCTATTCTGGTAACTTACACCATTCCCCTTTTCTCTGACTGGACACCAGTTCCTAGCCTGCTTTCCCTAATACTAGCAGCTTAGAACTTCATAGTGTGCTTCTGGGTTGCATCCTCTAACAATCTTTTGCTCCTGAAGGGTTGCCAAGCTAAGACACTTAATTCAGATTAGAGCCAGAGTCTCTATAGCTCTAAAAAGAGGGAAGCAGCAGTAGGATACAGGGCTGGGTTTTGTTGTACCCCTGTGTCTTTGAGTCTGCTAGTGCAGCTTCAATTCCTGTATTATGAGAGTTGGTAGAAGGTTGCTAGGTGGTAAGTCCAAGGTTAAGTGAGCTTCACTTCCTGGGTTTGGGGGGACCTTTGGAGATTTTTTTTTAACCTTTTGGATTCTGATAATCCTTGATCAGGACTGTCCAAAATGCAGTGCAATTTTATACAGCCCCATGTGGGTTTACTAAATGTTTTATTAAAGGAACTTGAGCTACTGCAGAGCTCTCACTAAAATAGCAAATCAAAATATTGTCTATTGTTTCGATGAAAACTTTAAAAGTAAGCTTGGACAGTTCTGTCCTAGATCATGGAAGCAGCTAATGTTGCTTTACCTTCATTGTATAATTTCTGTTTCGGAAAAGTTTGAGAAATTTGAGAATTGAAAATAATTTCTTCATTTCTCTCAGGAGCTTAAAATATTCTACTATTAGAATAACAATATTATTCAGCTCTAATTTCTCTTTCCCAAGCATAGAGAGCTATAAATTTATATAGTATAGTTTGGAAGGGAGGAGCAAGACAGGCAGTGGGGCTGAGTGACTTGCCTAGGGGCCCACAACTAGTAAGTCCCTGGGAACAGATTTGAACTCAGATCCTCCTGACTCCAGGATCAGTGCCCTATCCACTGTTCCTCATTATAATTGATAGCTTTGATTTCTTACTCTAAAAAGTAATTGATTTATCAAATGAGGAATGGTTCTTATTTTTTGCAAATTGTCTCAGGTTCTCTAAAATTTTAAGAAATTAGATTTTTATCAAAGAAACTTTGTGGAGTTTTCCCAGTTTCTAGCTTTTCTCTGAATTGGTTTTGTGAGTATAAAAATATATAACCAAAAAACTTATTGCCTCTTGAACTTTATTTTTTATTTGATCACCTTTCCCCTTTCTATAGATCTGACATTATTTCCTCTCTGCACCACTAATTTGCTAATGATTTCATCCTTAATGCTTAAATTTTAAACCTATTTTGAGTTGTCTCAATAGATGATGTAAGATGTTGGTTCATGCCTTGTTTATGTTTTCCCAACAACTTTCACTAGTATTTTTACATTTATCAAATACTAGTTTATGTTGCTTATTTACTTATATATATTTTGTGAACCTTACAGTTTGAGACTGGTACTGCTAGTTCCCTCCCCCCCTTTTTTTCCATTGCTTATGTTAATAGCAATAGTCTTGACTTTTTATTCTTCTAGATGAATTTTATTGTTTTAGTTCTCTAAAGTAATTCTCTAATAGTTTTGGTATGCATGGAATAAATGGTCATTTTGATGTTTTTATGTTGGTTTTACCTAATCATGAGCAATTATTATTGCATTAATTTAGATATGTCTTATTTGTGTGAAGTGTTTAAAATTATTCATTTAATTTCTCTGTGTTTTGACAGTTACACTCAAAAAAAAATCCACATTTTTTAAATAAAATTTCACTTTATCTCTTCCTAGTGATGTGTTGGCAATATACCAACATGCTGATGATTTTGGGCGGGTTTATAATTTGGAAAAAATATTGAATAGTAATGGTGGTAAAGGACTTCCTTGTTTAAGACAGTATGTAATGCAGTGACCAGACTTCACATTGTGAAACCATGCTTTGGTTTTCAGAGCCTCAGTTTCATCCCATAACATAGTTTATCCTTTTGTTCAACATGAAAGTACCAGTGAAACTACTCTTTTCTTTAAATCAGTTAATGAAATATTGGGTAAAGTAGCTTGTAGTTTTTTCTTTTTCAGAAAAGCTAAGTTAAAAAAAAGTGGTTTATCTGCTTTTCTAATCATATTCTTTTAAATAGCAACCTTTTAGTCGAATTTTAATTAATCAGATTGACTTGTGTACAATACAAATTTTTGTTTATTTTAAGAAACTTCATATCTTTTGGGGGGGTACTTAGAATTGAACATTATTATTATTGCCCCCAAAACATCATTTATCTTTTACTCTTAGCTATGCGATTTATTCCTTAGTATACTAACAACCTATGCCAGAAGGTTAGTGTGTTGGAATGTGAATCTAGTTAGTAACTGTCCATTTTATATAGGGATATTTAAAAACAATAGATAAAATTAAATTTTGAGTATTTTGGGTTTTGTCTATCAGTTTTCTTTAGTCTTTCACAAAAAAAGTTGAAAGTTGATTATGTGTTTTACATTTTCTACAACTTGAGTTTACTTGTGAAGTTGGTAAAATAGATTTTTGGTTCTTTTTTTTAAGGTGTTTTGTTTTTTTTTTTTTTTGCAAGGCAAATGGGGGTAAGTGGCTTGCCCAAGGCCACACAGCTAGGTAATTATTAAGTGTCTGAGGCTGGATTTGAACACAGGTACTCCTGACTCCAGGCCCGTTGCTCTATCCACTGGGCCAACTAGCCACCCCATAACCAAAATATTTTAACAGATGAACAATGAAACCCACTTTGATCAATACTCCTAGCCACACTTAAATAGATTTTTAAAGCAGGATAAATCAATAATTAAATTTCTAAATGTGTACCATTCTTCAGTACTAGCAATTTCTTGTTCTTTTGTCATGTTAATGAAACCTTATTGTCCCACTATTTTATCTTTTTTACTTGACTGAGGGAGTAAAGAATCTTAATGATAATATAATAAAATGTTTCAAGCACCAATATCAATTTTTACTTTTGACTTTTTCCTTTAAGGAGAATAAAGAATTGCCAACCAGTTGCCCGATCTCTACTGAGGACAGACAGACAGACAGTAATACCCAGCTGCCAAGCTTGAATGCAGGTTCTCCAAAAACTGAGATTTCTGTGTTAAGGTACAAAATGAAAAATAGTCTGTTTAAAGGAATGTTGCAAATTTCTCTTCTGTGAAAAAATAAAAGGGATTATGGTTCATTTATGAAAACCCTAGTTTTGGGAGTCGGGAATGAGGTATTCTGGTCCTAGCTCTCTGCCTTAATTAGATGTATGTCCTTGACATTTAAAGTCTGAAGTTCTTTTCTTGTAAAATGTGGACTCTATATTGGTGATTTTTGAGATCCATTCCCTTCCAGTTTCAACAATCTATGCAAATAATATAGTTGAAACAAAGGAAAGAATATTGAAATGTTTATTTCTTCTAAGATCTGGGGTAAAATTGAAATTGTTTTATTACCTTAGGGATATTCTTAAATATTCTAACTACTTAGAGTGACAGAGGTGCCTTTGATCTTTCCTATTAGTAGTGCTTATTAGTACAGTGAATTTTTCATTATTTTCATGAAGCCCCTAACAAGTGTTTTCTTTCTTTCTTAGCACAACTCAGCAGGAGAAAAATCTTGTGGAGATTTGCTCTGTCCCGAAGGATGTTTCTGACCAGACGGTTCCACTTTTACCATCTTGTTCTCCTAATGGTGCAAAACCACCGAGGATAAACACTGCTTCACCTTGTAATGTAAATGTGGCTACAGCTGTTGTACAGGTATGACAAATAATTTCATTTGCTGAAGTCCTGAGGTGAGACTTCTAGACTGACATTAACGTCTCTAAATAGTTTTTGAGTATCTAGTATGTTAGGCTAGGCATTAAATGAGGGGGGGTTACCTCTCTTTACCCCCACAGTCCCCAAAATTAAGATACTCCTTTATTAAATTCTGGGAGCAAGCTCATTGTACTTGCACACACATCAAAAATTAATCATAGCAGAGATATTTTATACTTGAGAACAGAGAAATAGTTGTGTTTCTGAGTTCCTAAATTTAATTGCTTCAGTTATTTGTGGTTTGCATGTAATTCAGCAAGATTTCCTAGCTAGATTATAGTGAATTTTTCACTTCTTGAATGGGCAGCATGGTAGGGACATTATGTTTTTGGCCCTTGGTTTTTCTTTGTAAGCATAAAATATTGTGAAAGCAGGTAATCTTTGTTAATTAAGCTCATGTAGTTCTGGCATATAAGAGTCTACAACAATTTTTTTTTTTTTTGTCACCTTAAAGGAGCCCCGGAAGTTAAGTTATGCTGAAGTTTGCCAGAAGCCCCCTAAGGAACCTCCTCCAGTCTCTGTGCAGCCACTAAGAGAGCTTCGTTCCAATGTTGTGTCCCCTGCCAAAAATGAAGAAAATGGTGTTCCTGAGAAAACACATGAGAAGATGCATGAAAAGCCAGAAGGAAGGGCTAGTAAGGATTATCCTGGCTTCCGTGGCAATACTACTCCCCGAGGTGCAGCTGGAAAAATCAGGGAACAGAGACGCCAATTTGGCCATAGGTCTTCACCTCAGGGAGTGACTCGTCGTAATGGCAAAGAGCAGTACGTGCCACCCAGATCACCAAAGTAAAAAACAAACAAACAAAAGCAAAAAAACTGTTCTAAACTCCTATCTCTTTCAGTTAAACTTGAACTGTGGATTAATGAGCTTGTTGGATAGGGAGGGATATAGCCAGGAAGGAGAGAGGAGAGAGAAAGTGTGGCCTGAACCGTTGTGGATCTTTGGAGTTTGTGAAAAGTGGAATCCCAGAATTCATCTCTAAAGTGATTTTAAAATGCTGGAGGATTCCAATCAGTATAAATATATATATATAAATATTATAATTTTTGTATTTTTGTTTGTCTTTACTTTGCAAGGTTTCCTGCCTGAAATTAATTTTGGGGGTTGAAAATTAGCTGGAAAAATGCATATTTACATGTCCTTCAGTATAGGAGGTAAGGGAGTGAGAGAAAAAATATTTTTTGACAAAGCATTTCTGTAAAATTAGAAATTACTTTTTTTAATCTATTTAAAGTTAGGCTTGTAGAATGCTGTCTTTGCCTATATGGCCTTGTGTTGCAAATCAGATCATTGGCTGGTGTGCTTGGTTTGTGTGTGTTTGTGTGTATGTGCCAGAATGACAGATTGCAGCCAATTCTGTTATGTCATAACTTAGTAACTGATTTAAAAACTGAATGTACTACTTACGTAGAATTTTTTTCCAGCTTGAAATTTAGTCTGTCTTTTGACCTTACTAATATTTCATTCAATAAGCTTTTTAACTGAATTTACTGGAGATCTGATTATAGGTCAGAATAAGTTTGAAGCTCAAGGAAATGGGAAAAAAAAAGCAAATAAATATAAAACTTGGTCTTAGACCTGTGCTTTCAGGTCTGGTAGACTGTAGGGATTAAAACTGCCCTATTTTCTTTCCCCAACAAGGGAAACAACATCTTTTCATTTTTGTTGCTTCAGTGTTGTTCTCTGTGCATCCCCTCTCCAATCTATTATATACCTGTGTGTGCTTTTCATTGCATTAGACAGGTCTAGTAAGATCTTACTTATAGGTGTGTTTGAAACATGGCTTCTGAAATAAGTGTTGTTCATTACTTTGCTTATGTTCAAGTATTCAAATACTTAGGATCCAGGTTGGAAGGGCAGACTGTGCCCCTACAGTAATTTGTGTTAGTGCTAAAGATAAGACTTTGTAACTAATTCTTTAAAGTGTTAAGTACTGTAGAAGTCAAATTTTTTTTAATTTGGGGGGAACTTTTTCTGTTTACAGTGCATATAACGCCTGCATCTTTTTTTTTTCCTAATTTTTTTTTTTCTGGAATTAACTATTACACATACACCAGAAAGTCATAAAATTTTAAGTTTTTGAGGAAAGGCTGAGGAAGAAAGGTAGTTTAAAAAAACCTGTGTAGGTTCTCATTGTCTACATTTGCAGCTCTGTTATACATTGAACAGATGAGTTTGTGTTAGTAATTACAGGAAACGACTGAAATATAAAAAGAAAAAAAACCATGTTGCATTAATCTGCTAAGTCAGACCCCAAGTTCAAAGTTCTGTATAAAAGTTTTTTCTTTTTTAGGAATAGTTTTCCAAAGTAAGAATTGTACCTTTTTCAGTGAATTGCAAATGTACAAATTGAAATTGTAAATTGTAAACACTGGAAAGCACTGTTGTGACATATACAGTAAACATCTTAGTAATATATACTAGTGATGACATTAGAATGAATGTAAAGTGGAGGTTAAATTACATTACTGTGAAACTTTTCATTTTTCAACTTTAGCCGGTTAACCTTTGGAAATTCTTATTTAGTAGGGAACTGTTAACAAATCACTTTAAAAACTGCACATCTTTTTTTTTCCCCCCTACATATATGTATATGTATATGCCAGAGTTGTCATTTCTTTGTAACTTATTCAGCTTGGCAGTTGCTTTTGAGTTAACGGCTTGATAATTCTGTATAATATATTTATGCAGTTTAAAACTGTTCATTTCTACATATAATTTTTAAAAATCATTATTCACTAAAACATACAATAAAACTACCTGTGCTGAGTTTAGGGGAAGTTTTAGGTTCTTTTTAAAAGAAAAAAAAATTAATGATAATCACTGATCACATCTATGATAAAAATGCTTAATCAGTTTACTTAGATGATGCTGCATTTGGTGGAAATGGCAAAGAAATGGCAAACATTTAAAAGTGTTAACACTGTGAACTGCATTGAGTTTCAGAGAATAAATATTTTATAAAATCATTTGATATAGATTATAAACTTAATTATTGCACTCAAACTGAAAAAATAACCTTTACAATATATTCACAGATTTAGGCTTGCCAGTATGCTGTGTATGAATTGTTAAGTAAAAACATGTATTAGTGCTTATAAAGCCATCTAACTTCTAGAAATTTCAGATCTAATGACAAGTGGAAAGAACTTGTTTTGAGGAACACAAGTTGGTGAGGCAAATGTGTTGAGTCTTGCTTATTCATTTGTTATGTCTTGTCAATTCTAACCAGCAAAGAGATTTGGATGTGAGTCCTTGCATTTGATCGAGAGCACTTCAGCATTTTGGACTATCATACAATATAGGCCTTTGTGATATTTTTTTTTTTTAAATCTACTTTATTACAGCTTCTTAGAGTAGAATGAGTGCCTTCTATAGTGAGGTACTAAGAAACTCGATGTATAGCCTTTATTTCACAGCAGCAAATTAAAGTTTCTCTCCAGGTGATGCCTGTTAAATGTGTGAAGCTGTTGATATTTTTTCAGCATTATTCTATAGGTGATAAATTAAGGGAATTCACCTCACCGTATATTTTTGAGTCTTGGATGTAGGAACATAAATATTAATGTTATTTCCCCCGTCTCACCCATATATCCCCATTTCCTTTCTTTTGGGGGAGGGAGGGCAAAAGTAAATACGAACTGCTGTGAAAATTGTAAATTTCTGACCATAAATTTACTCCTGCAGTACTTGTTGCATGAAGTGCACATAGCTTACTTCAGTCAATCTATGCTATCTTTGTATTTTTCAAATGCTCATGCAAGTTCCTCACCTTTCATTTAGCCTCCTTTCCTTTAAAATGGAATGGAGACAATACAAATCTTATGCATTTTTTTTTTAGTCTTGCCCATTTCCATTTCCTTAAACACCTACGGTTTTTCTACTATCAAAAGCAATTTCAGTTTTTAGCAAATTTCAACACTGGTTTTCAAAATAGTTGCCCAGGGATCCAATGGCTAAATTATTTCCCCATTCAGTCTTTGAAGGAAGACTAGATTGTTCAGGGATTTTTTTGTTTTGGTTTTGTGTTATGTTTTGTTAAAGAAGTAGCCAAGTTAGCTTGGTGAAAGGTTTAAAAGGTGCAGTTTTAGCAATAGATATATAGAAGCATAAAGCAACCCATTATAACTTTTGGAAAGGAGGAATAGGAAGGATGTTGCTGGAACAGAATAGTATTTAAAAATAACAATACATTACTGTAGTATTCTCAGTTACAGCCTTACAGCTTTGTCAGCTTCATTATCCACTGGTTTTACTGTCTGACATACATGAGCAGTCATCTGGGTTAAATTTGTAATGTTTGTGCTGGCATGTTATACAAATGGGTAAAATGCACCATTTTATTACAGACAAGATGCAACAGAAACACCCATAGGGGAGAAATTGCCTCTAATAGGTTTTTATAAATTCATAACTACAACAGATATGCAATAGATCTTTTTTGGAATTTTTTTATATGTATTTCCTTGTAACCTGGTTGCCATTAATCTAAATACCTTATGCTTTATTGTGTATGCTATATGTAGTCTGGGCTTCCTTTAAGAAGGTACATAGTAGTTTCCATTTTGATTAACTCTGAATTTGGACACTAGGAGTTCCATGAGAAAAAAAAGGTTTGTTTTAATGTATAGTTGGGAGTAAATCCACTCTGAAAATTCATCTGATCGTTAATCTGTAACAATTTAAAATTATATATTGAAGAACTGAAAACTTTTTTAAATGGCTCTTCAATGACAGATTTTCCAATAGTGCAACTCGGACATTAAAAAGGGTTTTTTTTTTTCAGTTTTGTTAAACTCAAAAATAGATGAATACATATTATATACACACATGTGTATGTTTACATATAGATACATATGTATATGTATTTCCATATCTGTGTGTGTGACCATATTTGTGTGCCCATCAACTTTCTCCTCAGATGATTCAAATTTCCCTTGGCATTCACATCTCTTAACAAAATGGTGAAAATGGGGGGTTGGGGAATAAAAACAGAACCAACTATCTGGCTTCTACTTTGTCCATTGCTCTGGTTTGTTCCTGTTGTCAAGACTGTCCAAAACAATAAGGTGTGACATAGGCTCATGCTTTAAATGTTAAACTGATTACATCCATGTATTTGTATTTTTGTTTTTGACATTGCCAAGGTGCTATGGGAAATTAAAATAACACAAAATTAGAAAAAATAAAGCTGATTTAAAAACAGATCTGGTTTCCTTTTCTACAGTGTAATAATATTCATCTCTATACTACTCATTACTTCTCAAATGTGTTTAGTCACCACCAGTTTAAAGTATGTCATGCAGGGCCGGGCAGTGTCACTCTATACATTACAGAACAAGAAATAAAACCACTTCATTTAACCCTTCCTTTTCTTACCTCCCTACAGATAAGCCTGATGAAAAATAAATGTTTATTATTTCAGTTGTGGAGGATTACATGTGATATTAAGTGATTCCTTTGGTTGGCAGACTTAACTTGTGACTCCTTTGTTCTAGCCATTATCATTGAAGAGATAATAGGTAAGGGTAGGTCCCTTTTGAATTGTGTGACCTTAAACACTTTGGCCAAGTTCTTTTCTGCTCATAATGTACATTGACTTATAAAATTAAAGCCAAGTATAACATGATTTAAAGAACACCACTAAGCAGAAACATAGGTAACCAGGAGACCAGACCACCTATGAGTTTTTTATATTTGTAAAAGTATCCTAGAGAGTACAATGCCCTGCCAATCTATAAAGTCTTTTACAATTCTGTTTCAAGAAGATCATGATAGTTCTCAAAGGAAAAATTAGGAGGGAGTAGCCCACTGTATGATGCTTCCACTGGACTTACATTTGTGGGTGTGAACTTTAGGTGTCTTAAGCATCCACCAGAAAGGAGGCAATATCCTTCACCAGCTGTTTTCAACACACTGCACATTGACGCTATATTACATTCAGACATCTGTTTAGCATGTTTACCTCAAAATCTGGAAAACAATAGAGGTGGGAGGGAAAGCTTTAAGCTGCCATTACACTAAGGATTGACAGAAAACAGGAGACCCTGACCAAAAAGCTCTTTAACACAATTTGGGAAGAGGGTGCCTGAATGCATAAGAGATGCAGAATAAACCTTAAAAAGAATAGGTCTCCACAAAAAGTGGCATTTGAATCTGTAAGATCTGTGGAAAGAGGATATTATGACTGAAATACAAAAATTTTGATTGTTTTTGCACAAATAAAACCAATGCAACCACAATTAAAGGAAAGCAGGAAGCTGACAATTTTTACACCTAGTATTACTAATAAAGGACTTGTTTGTAGAACTGAGTCAACATTGTAAGCTGTTTCCCAGTTGATAAATGGTCAAAAGATAATGAGCAGGCAGATTTCAGATGAAATTTAGACTAGTCATGAAAAAACGTTTTAAATCATTGATTAGAGAAATGCCATCTCAACAACTATCAGATTAATACGACGAAAAAGAGAAATGAAATATTTGAGTGGATGTAGAAAAATTGGGACACATTCTCTGTTAGTAGAGTTGTGAACTGATCCAGTCATTCTGGAGAGTTGTGAAATTGGCTTTTGAGCCAGCAATACCCATTACTACTTTCCAACTACACATAAAGATAAGTTTTCAACATTCACTTTTTGTAAGGTTTTTACTAACATTTTTCCTCTTCCCTCTCCCAGAGATCATAAAAGGGAAAAAGATGTACACATACAAAAATAAAGCAGCTCTTTTTTTGCAATGGCAAAGAATTAGAAATTGAGAGAATGTTATAATTTGGAGGATGACTGAATGAATTGTGGTATATGAATGTGATGTTACACTATTCTATAAGAAGTCATGAGCAGTGCATGTTCTACCTAGCAGAGCCACTATTAGGACTGCACCCCACAGGAGATAAAAACCAAAAAGGAAAAGTACATATATGTATAAGAATATTTGTGGGAGCTCTTCTGATGGCAAGGAATTGGGAAATTACCGGGGTGTCTCTCAGTTGGGTAATAACCAAACAAATTGTGTTGTTCTGCTATATGAAATTATAAGCATGATGCTTATAGAAAAATTTGAAAATATTTACATGAGCTGATTTAAAATGAAATATGCTATGTACAGAATATGAGCAATATTTTAAGATAAATGGCTCAAATTTTCTCAGCAAGAAGATGATCAAAGACAATTCTAAAAGATTTGTGATGGAAAATGTTAACGCACATCCAGAGAAAGATCTATGGAGGCTGAATGCAGACAGAAGCATACTATTTTAACTTTTAAGGATTAAAAGAATTTTAATGTACATGGAAATAGTTTTCAATGAATTGGTGTAAGGGCCTCAAAAAGTCTGGCAAGTTCTACCATTTCCTGAAGGGGCTTCATCTTCACTTCCTTCTTCACATTCAACTGTTCTTGTCTCCAAGGATATATTGGCAGTCTTTCCATCCACTGTAACACTTTAAATGGATCCTTAACACACAATCTTCCCCAAATATGTCTTGAAGCATAATCTCCAATCTCTTGCTGTAAATATGCATTTCTGGTTTTCTTTGATACCTTAGGTACTGCACCTTTCTGTATTTTGGGGTTTGACTGAATTTCAAGGATCACTGTTGTGACTCTATCTGCATACATATCATTGGAAGGATTTGCTAACCACTCTAATACTACCATGACTGGTTTCTGTATTACAGTAATATTCTTAAACACTTTCAAAGCTGGTTTTTACTGAATGTCAATTTCTTTTACATCACCCGTCAGTTTCTGTAGCTGATAGATAAAATAGCAAAATAAAAGGACCAGTCTAGGGAATTTCTTGAATCTGTTTGACAGTGCCCACATTGCTAAATTTGTATAATTGGAGAGGTCACAAGGTGAAAGAATATGATAATTAAAGTTTCTTTTAACCAGAATTCCTGAGACACTCTGTACTTGTTCAGGTTTCTTGTCTGCTAAGAAGCCCATAACCTTAGCTCATTTTTCTCCCCAGAAATTTAACATTACTGTTGCAGTATTCTGAGGATTGTGAACTTCTATGAACATCATTGTCTTCATATTCTCTTACCAATGCTGCTTTCAATCTTGCCATTTCATTCTGCTCTCCATGCACTAGGATCACATGGGGAGGCTTCAGAGTGCGAATAAATTCGCTAGTTTGTTGGTAAACTGAGCTGAGAAAGAAATATAATCTACAGACATCTTCAGGGGCATCTTCTGTCCACACATGGTAGTAGTAATCTCTTCAGGTTCAGACATGATATGCTTGGCAAGTGTTCCCTCAAACGCAGCGCAGTATCCTGCTATAATTATACCATTTCTTTTATCAGTACACCAACTTTCAAATAATTCTCTGGAGAAGCCACTGTTGCATCATGCCTGGAGAAGCAAGCCATCACAACACTTGTGCCAATGTCATCAAAATGATCCATGCTCTTGAGATTACTAATGTGTTTGAAGACAAAAGGATTGTTGATATTGATTTGTTTGTGGATTTTGTCATTCATGGCATTCACATAGGTCTGGTACACTGCCATGCATTTCTTAGCCAAAGATGATGCATAGTATGGGAATGTCATGGAGTTCTGGATGATTCTGCCAATATTCATCTAAAATTGAAAGAAGTTCTTGAGCGAAGACAGGAATAAGACCTCTGCCACCTAGTGGCAATATCATGAACAGTGTTAGAGAAGCTTGCCTCTTGCTCTTTCATGAATGTGAGTCCCATATGTAGATTCAATAATAAGAATATCTGGTTTAATACTAGGAATTTCAGCAGCCATTAAGTGTCTATCTTCTTGCCTTGAGAAATCACCCGTGTATAAAAGCTTTACACCAGCAATCTCAATCATAAACATGGCTGCTCCCAGAACATGGCCTGCGTGATTAACACCCAAACTTGATTCCTGCAACTTCCTTTACTTCATGAAAGTTGACAGTTTCAATTTTGTCCATACTCTCTTCTAAACCTGTCTCTGCATGAGTGAGATGAGCTGAACCAGAAAAACACTGTACACCCTAACAGCAACATGGGGATGATGTTCAACCTTGAAGGACTCGCTCATTCCATCAGTGCAGCAATGGGGAACAATTTTGGGCTGTTTGCAAAGGAGAGTGCCATCTGTATCCAGATAGGGAGCTGTGGAGTTTGAACAAAGGGCAAGGACTGTTCTCTTTAATTTAGAAAAAAAAGCCAGATATCTTATTGTCTGATCTTGTTACCTCTTAAGACTTCTTGTCTCTTCTTTAAGGATTTGATTTGTCTCTCATCACACTCAATTTGGATCAAGGTACAACATGGAAACAGATTGCTTCCTGTGGGGGTAGGAAGTAAGATGGGGGGGGGGGAATTGTAAAACAATATCTTTAATAAAAATAAATTTTAAAAAAATCTGTCTCAGCATAAAGCATATCGTCTGCCGACATATTACTAACGTTGACATAATCAGAAAAAAGCCATCTGTAAATAGCTTTTGTAGCATGAGTCATAAACTTGTTTGAAACTTGTCTTCTGCAGAAACCAAGGTGATCCACAAGTGATCTAAATGGAAATGAGATCGATGTCCGCAGGATCTATCCAGTCAATGTAAGGAAGAGCATGCACTCCTTCCAAGCCAGGATGAATTCCACAATCCCGCATTGTTCTTCTTCCTTTGGACTCCAGAATAATCCATGAGCTTCCTCCGTCTTGCCCAGCCCCAAGCAGCGGTCAGGGCGGATCAGCGGCGGGTCTCTCTCCTCGGCCGGCATCTCCCGGGTCGGGGGGAAGGCATGAGGAAAGGGGAGCCCGGAGGAACCGCCCCCCTCCCTGGGCACTGCCACCGTGGCGGGCATGGCGCCCAGGCGCTCCCGACCTGGCTGCCGGCGGGGCTCGGCGCACCACGTTTTGCCTTAACTTTTTGAAATTTACTTTTTTCTTTCTCATGTTTTTTTTTTTCCTCTTTTATTCTGATTCTAGTTTCACTTCATGGCTTGTTGATGTATATATATAACCAATTAAACATGATTGTATGGTATATATATATATATATATATATATATACACACATGTATATGTATATGTATATGTATATGTATATGTATATGTATATGTATATGTATATATAAAACCAATATCAGATGAAGTGCTGTCATGAAGAGCAGTGAGGGAAGGGAGGGAAGTAGAAAAATGTGTAACTCAAAATCTTACACCAAATGAATGTTGAGGGGCGGCTAGGTGGCGCAGTGGATAGAGCACCAGCCCTAGAGTCAGGAGTCCCTGAGTTCAAATCCAACCTCAGACACTTAATAATGAACTTGCTGTGTGGCCTTGGGCAAGCCACTTAACCCCATCTGCCTTGAAAAAATAAAAAACAAACAAACCTAAAACAAATAGAGTTAGCAAATACACTAGATAGAATCCTGTTGGGAAAAAGTGAGTCCAGCCCCGCTCAACGAGTCTGAGGACTCTTCTGTTGTTCTTCCTTCTAGAAGACCGTAACATGCAAGTGATTTGGATTTCAGTGAGAGAGGCTGTGCTAAGTCACCAGGCTCACCTTCTCCTTCAGAGCCCATCTGGGTTAAGTGGCCAGATGTTAGGACAACGGGGAGACCTCACAGGTTAAGACCAGGAAAGTGCTGCAGATAAAAATACTGTGCACCAGAATGAGAAGAGGCCTTCAATATATACGGAGGCAGATCCAGTTTCAGGGCACAGATTGACTGCATTCCACAATGACATTCTTGGGTGAGAGGTCCAGAGCCAGAAGAAAGGACATTCAGAATCCAGTAGCAAGGCTTAAACCCCAGGCCTCTGGAGCATCTGGCCCAACTTGCAGAAGAATAATGTGGACAGAGCTTTACAAGTTGGTGGATAGGGGCCGAATCTAGCAACAGTCTACACTTGACCAGACCCAAATCCAAGTCAGCAATTTGTACGGCTGAGACCAAAGGTACACTGAAAGATGATAAGGCTTCAGCTTTTCCCTGAGATCTTAGAGACACAACATTCAATAGCCCCAAGAAAGCAGGACCTTCCCTCTAGAAGTGTGACTAAGCTAAGCCATTAATATCAAGTTCTAAATAACAAAGTAGGTTGGAAGAATCTGCAAATAAATAACCTCACCAAAATGAGCCACAATAGAGGCAGGTACGTTCAAGACAGTTACAATACCTGGGAGAAGTGAAGCAAGAGTTCAAAAAAAACTTTTTAAAAATATTTTTATAGATTAATTAAGCACTTAAGGAAAATATTGTGGAAAAATGAAATAAATAGATAAAGAATTAGGTAATTACAAGGTTGACACAAAGCTTGTCTGTGAAACAAATTCACTGGAAATCAAAAAGAACCAAATAAAAGATAATTGACTCCACAAGGCAACAATATTAAAGTTAAAAGGTTTTTTTTAAAATAGAAGAAAGTATTTCATTGCAAAACTAACTGACATGGAAAACATTGAAGAGGGGAAAAAAATAAGAATCTTTGAAGACCATGACTAAAAAAGAATCTAGACATCCTATTTTAAGAAATCTTAAAGGAAAACTGTCCCAGATCTCTTATAACCAGAAGACAAAGTGAAAGTAGAAAAAATTCATTAATCTTTTCCTGGTAGAAATTCCTAAATGAAAAAATTAGACAAAGCCTGAGGCAGTTTGGTTATGTAAGGGTGATCTTAAGAATGGAAAGACAGCATCCCATATCAATAAAGTCTAGTGACTTTTTATGTTTTTATTTGGTTTCAGCAAAACTAGTCATTAAGGAAAGGGAAGTGGACCTGAGGACTGATGTTGATTCATGCTTGTGAAGAGAAAAAAAGATTCCTGGAGAATTGGTGACAACTTGATAGATATAAAAAAAAGATTTTGGGGGCCTATATTACTTGTCTTACTCTGCCTAAGCAACTTTTCCTTTCTTGCAACTTCCTTGTTTTTTAGTGAGATGGGGAAGTTACCAGAATCTTTCCAAGACACTAGGGATGGAACTTAAATTTTTACTAGAGATACAACTGATAGAGTGATAAACTTATAGACAGGAAGTCCTGAGTTCAAATCCTGATTCAGACCCTTACTAGTTGTGTGACCCTAGGAAAGTTACAATTTCTTTCAGTCTCAGTTTCTTTATTTATGAAATGGAGACAGTAAGAGCATCTAATCATAGGGAAGTTGTGAGGATTAAATGAAATAACACTTTACAAACCTCAAAATATGCTAACTATCCATTTAAGGAGGGAATGAGTGCTAATACCTAGAAACAATTAGGCTTCTTGGACTGGGTAGTGCCTAGATTGATCCTAAAAGGAAAAATAAAGGGTTTTCATAGGTAGAGTTGAGGAGACAAATTCCAAGCATAGAACATGGCTTGTAGGAAAGGATGAAAATGGAAAACTTTGAAAGATTTCAGAACTCTGATCAATGAAGTGACCAGCTATGACCTCAGAATGAGGATGAAAAGTATTTTGTTCTTAGAAGTGATGCAACATGTATTTCAGATGATAGTCAATGTGTTGATTTGTTTTGCTTGACCACATTTCAATTGAGGGGAGAGAGGTAAATTAGAGGTTGATGATAAAGATACATACATGAATAAATGTATCAATAAAACTTCTTTCCCAAAACACAGAGAAGAAAAAACTCCAGAGAGGACAGATATTTACTACCTTATTAATTTTAACAAATTCATGAATTCACATACTGGTTTCTTAATATCTTATGTTGATTTTTTTAAAGTTGTCATAGAGGCAATAAGGAGTCAGAATTTTGAGCAACATAGTGCTTTAATCAGAAAGGTGATAATTGCAGTTGTTATGGAGAATACCTTGGAGAAAAGTAGGGAAACAGTAGGGAAGCCATTGGCATTCTCCAATAGAGAAGTGATCAAAGGATATATATACAAACAGTTTTCAAAAGAAGAATTTCAAGTATTCATAACTGTTTGAAAGAATGTTACAAATCACTAATAACAAGAGAAATGCAAATCAAAATAGCCTCAAGGGGGCGGCTAGGTGTCACAGTGGATAAAGCACTGGCCCTGGAGTCAGGAGTACCTGGGTTCAAATCCGATCTCAGACACTTAATAATTACCTAGCTGTGTGGCCTTGGGCAAGCTACTTAACCCCATTTGCCTTGAAAAAAAAAAACCTAAAAAAAAAACCCAGCCTCAAGGTTGCAATTCACCCAGCAAATTGACAAAAATTGACAACAGTTTCCAAGTGTCAATGTTGGATAGATTGTAGGAAGAAAAACCTATGTGCCATTGGGCAAGTCACTTAATCCTCATTGCCTCACCTCCAGGGCCATCTCCAGTCATCCTGATTTATACCTGGTCACTGAACCCAGATGGCTCTGGAGGAGAAAATGAGGCTCTCTCACTCAAATCTAATTCATCTGCTTGTCATGGCATCAATTCCCTGATATGATCTTCTTCGAGAATGAAGTACAAACTTCAATATGAATCATTACAACCATTTTGAAAAGCATTTTAATTATATAAATATAGTGAATAAATGTTCATACCTCTGACCCAGAAATATCCAAATAATATTAAATTCCATATTAACCAAACTTTTCAACTCCCTCTCTTCAAAACAATCATTAATTTAGAACTGGCAAAGCCCTAAGGATCCATCTCATCCAATCCTTTCACGTGATTAATGAAGATATTCAATTAAAGATTAAAAAAGTGTGAGATGGGGAACTGTTTTGGGGAAAAGGAAGAGAAGAGTGCCTTAATTACTAGCATATAATTGAAATTTACAAAATGAAAGGTTTTTAACTACAGAAGAAGATGCCAATAATGGGCATCACATGATCACTTTCATATGAACTGGACAAAAGACCAAATATAATTACACAAACATACACACGTAAAGATCTTGACATAGAAAATGCATTAAACTCAAAGGGAAGGGCAGCTAGGTGGTGCAGTGGATAGAGCACTGGTCCTGGAGTCAGGAGCATCTGGGTTCTAATCTGGCCTCAGGCATTTAACAATTACCTAGCTATGTGACCTTGGGTAAGTCACTTAACCCCATTGCCTTAAATAAATTATTTTTTTTTAGGTTTTTGCAAGGCAATGGGGTTATGTGGCTTGCCCAAGATCACACAGCTAGGTAATTATGAAGTATCTGAAGCTAGATTTGAACTCAGGTACTCCTGACTCCAGGGCCAGCACTATCCACTGTGCCATCTAGCCGCCCCTGTAAATAAAAATTTTTTAAAATAATTAAAAAAAACTCAAAAAGAAAATAGGAGGGAGCAGGGACATGAAAAGTGAATAGAGGGGTTTAAGAAGAAGGACAATATAGGTAAGGGAATAGTCATAAACAAAACAAACCTGAATGCTGGGGAGAAGAATGTGAGAAGAAATCTAAAGAAAATCAAGAAAAAGCAAAAACCTGAGATCAGCAGTGAGTCAAAGAGAGAAAAAGATGTAAAAGAGAGGGAACAGATTATTTCAATTAAAGATCACAAGTCTAAGTCAAATCCCCTCTTTTACCATCTTCTTATTTGTAATTAGGAAGATGGGAGGAAAGGGGAAAAATGCAAGGATAAATTCATACTTTAGATTCATATGTGTGACTCTTAAGGGGAATATTCACTCATGAAACAGAATAAAACAACAGAATGGATTAGAAAGCAGAATCCAAGAACATGTTGCTTACAAGAAAAAATGCCTGAAATATTCATACAGACTTAAAATGAAGAGCTGAAACAAAATTTATTATGCTTCAGCTGAACTAAAAAAATACAGATATAGTTATGATTTCAGATAGCAAGAATACAGATGTGATCAAAAGGGAAAAGCAGGAATATTATATTATGATTAAAGGCATCACAAATGATGAACCAATAATATAATGTACACCAGATAACATATTTGAATACTTAGAAGTAGTAGAGAAATAAACAATAAAATTTTAACACTGAATAGGGAAACTCAATATACCCTGAGTTTTTAAGCCAAATTCTGATTCTACTCTGACCATAATTCCATTTCTATCAATTCTATCCTTTATAATTCCCTTTCCAATCCCCTTTCAGACCTAGACAAATCTAGCAAAAAAGAAAAACAAGAAAGATGTTAAGGGACTGAATGAAACTTTGGAAATCTTAGAGATGATAGATCTGGTGAATACTAAATTTAAATATTTTACTTTTATAAAAAACTGCTCACTTATTGGTTAATCTCACCAAACACAAGCCATAATACCAAACACATAATTTGATGATCACAATGCTACAAAATATATTCAATAAAGATCCTTAGAGAAGGAATTTAAATGTAAATGACATAATTCTAAAGAGTTGATGGGTCAAAAAACAAATTATTAGTTGGAAACATTTAAAAATTTCATCAAAGAAAACTAAAATAATGGGATAGCATAACAAAATTTGTAGGATGCAACTATAAGCAATCCTTAGAAGGAAATATCTCTAAATGTTTTTGCCAACAAAAAGAGTGAAGAAACAAATGAGTAAATTGTCACAAAATTAAAAATACTAATAAAAACTAAGCAACAAAATAGAAATTCTGAAAAATTAAAAAGTAATAAAATTGAAAGAAAAAATCCAATTCACTTTATCAATAAAGCTAGGAACTTCTTCCCCCCCAAAAGAACTAATAAATTTAACAGTTAATCTGCTTCTTTTTATGAGAGAGGAAAATAAAATTATCAGAATGGAAATAAAGGAAATTATCAGAAACTATTTTTTCCCAATATTTGTTAACACAACTAGTAACCTGGATAAAATGAAAGAATACTTATAAAAATATCAGATTAATCAGATTAATTAGGTCAACAAAAGAAACAACAACCCAGTTTCAGAGAAAATAATTTGACCAGTCATATATGAAATCCCAAGGGAAAAAAAAAAATTAGGACCAAATGGACTTAAAAGTAAATTCTATTAAACTTTCTAAGAACAACTAATTTCATTATCAAATAAGTTGTTTGCAATAATAGGAAAAGAAAGCATCATTTCAATATCTCTTAATAATACAAATATGGTGTTATACCCTAAACCATAGAGAGACAAAACAGAGAAAAAACACATTAATATTTCCAATGAACATTGATGCAAAAAAATTGAAAAGACTATTAGGAAATTGAATAAATCAACATAATTGGCAGCATTATGCTTTGTGAATTAGTTCGATTTATAGTAATAC
Source organism: Macrotis lagotis (assembly GCF_037893015.1). Lineage (NCBI taxonomy): Eukaryota > Metazoa > Chordata > Mammalia > Peramelemorphia > Peramelidae > Macrotis > Macrotis lagotis. Next base: position 257,530,594 of record NC_133659.1, on the reverse strand, counting down.
AGAATTGGTTGAACATAAGGTACATCAAAAAAATATTGTTGTGTTAATAATACAAACAGTAATATCCCCCTGGTTGTATTAGGAGATACTGAAAAGGTCCATCTTCTATGACTTTGGTTATGTTTTTTTTTTTTTAGTTTTTTTTTTACAAGGCAATGGGGTTAAGTGGCTTGCCCAAGGCCACACAGCTAGGCAATTATTAAGTGTCTGAGGTCATATTGGAACTCAGGTCCTCCTGACTCCAGAGCTCTATCCAGTGTGCCACCTAGCTGCCCCAACTCTGGTTACATTTTGGAGGAGGAAGGGGAACTGAAATAGTCTACTAGGAGGGGTGCCTACGTGGCATAGTGGATAAAGCACTGGCCCTGGAGCCAGGAGTACCTGGGTTCAAATCTGGTCTCAGACACTTAATAATTACCTAGCTGTGTGGCCTTGGGCAAGCCACTTAACCTCGTTTGCCTTGCAAAAAAACCTAAAAAAAAATAGTCTACTAGGGGAATAATATATAATATATGTTGCTCAATCCTGGCTCACATACTTATTACAAGTATAGTGAGTTATTTTACTCTACCTTGCCAACTCATTGCTACTTAAGTTTATTATGAGAGTCATTTCCCATACCATACAGTAGTTTTTTTTTCTTTTTAAACAGCAGGAAGAATAATGAATGGGATCATTTTCAGGTCCTATAAAAATGATAGTAAAAGTCCCCAATTTCAAAGGCCTACCTAGAAAGGAACAAAATACTGGAAATTTCAAGTTCTGAAGAAAGGATTTGAAGAGTTGAGGAACCTGCATAGCTTTACCTCTTACCTCTCTCTCTCTCTCTCTCTCTCTCTCTCTCTCTCTCTCTCATGTCTGAAGACTAATCAAGGCTTGGTAGCTTGATGCTCTTTCACTGTAAATACTATTTGTAATGAGTCTACCCTTCACTGTTGCTTTTCAGACTTCTTATTGCCCATCAGTTGCCATCTCAGGAAAGTGCCAACATTGTCTAGAATGACTACTTTGGGGCCCAGACCCTGGGTTAGTTCTTGTATTTGCAGTTATGCTGTGATTATTTTTATTTTTTATTATCTCTTTTGTCTTTTTGTTAGGCAATGGGGTTAAATGACTTAAGTGTCCAAGGTCACATAGTTAGTAAAGATCAAATGTTTAGGGCTGAATTTGAATTGTGGTCCTCCTGACTCCACTGTACTACTTAGCTGCCCCTTTGTTTCAATGAACATTTGGCACAAGCATTTTGATATATAAAATAGAACCAAAAGAAGATTATATATGGAATTGTGAATATCTGTTAGGTACCATTTGTGCGGTTGGTCAAAAAACATTTATTTTTGTTCAGTCATTTCCAACTCTTTGTGACCCCATTTAGGGTTTTCTTGGCAAAGATGCTGGTGTAGTTTGCCAGTTCCTTCTCCAGCTCATTTTATAGATTTGAATTCAGGGAGATGAATCTTCTTGATTTCAGACTCTGCTTTCTAGCCACTTAGTTGCACAAACAAAAGTGCTAAGGATACAAAAAAAGATAAAAGCCAGTCCCTATTCTCAAGGAAGTCATAGTCTAATGGGGAAGATAACTTGCAAACAAAATATTTACAGAATAAAGTGGAATTAATCAGCAGAAGACAGGCACTGGAATTAAGATGAATCTGGAATGTTTTTCTATAGAAGATGGAATTTTAGCTGATGCTTGAAGGAAAGTAAAGAAGCCAGAAGATAAAGTTGAGGTGGGTGGACATTACAAGTGAAAATGCCTAGAACTGGGAAATAGAGTATCTTGCTCAAGGAACAGCAAGGAGACCAGTTGGTTATATACTTTTTTCCTCAACATCTTCTTTGCCACTGTACAATAAGTAATAAAAACCCTCTTATAATAAATAAATATAATCGAGCAAAAAATAATAACACTTTAGTCACTAGGCACTTCTACTCCATCATCTCTCTTCCCAGAGACAGGATTCATGTTTCATCACCCATTTTCTAGAGACTTAATTGATCACTGTGTTGATCAGAATTCATAAGTTTTTCAGAGTTGTTTTTCTTTACCTTAAAGTCAGCAACATTTAATTTGTTCCCTTTGTTCTGCTCATTTCATTATTTCTTAATTAGTTCATACAAGACTTCCCAAATTACTCTGAATCCTTTATAGCCAATATTCCTTTACATTTGTTCTCTAGTTCTTTGCTATAACAATAAAAGTGCTTTTCATTCTGCTGTTAAATATCCCCATATTCTCAGTTATATAGGGAATTGAGTTAAATATCTAAAACTTAGAGCCAACCCCCAAATGATAAATGATTAAAAGACATGAACAAGCAGTTTTCAGAAGAAGAAATCAAAGCTATTTTATAGAGATATGAAAAAGTTATCTAAATTGTTTTTTATTATTAAGGAAAACTGGGGTGGCTAGGTGGAGCAGTGGATAAAGCACCAGCCTTGGAGTCAGGAGCACCTGGGTTCAAATCAGGTCTCAAACACTTAATAATTACCTAGCTGTGTGGCCTTGGGCAAGCCACTTAATCCCATTTGCCTTGCAAAAAAAACCCCTATTATTAAGGAAAAGTAAATTAACCCGACTCAGAGATGCCACCTTATACCTATCTGTCTGGATAAGATGACAGAAGGGTAAAGTGACAAATCTTGGAAGGTATGTAGAAAGATAAATACACTTAAGCAATGTTAGTGGAGCAATGAAAAAGTCTAACCATTTAAGAGAACTATATAGAACCATGCCTAAAGGCCTATAAAACTTTGCATAAACCTTGACCCAGCAATACTGCTACTAAATCTGTATCCTAAAGAAGTCCCCCCATAAAAGAAAAAGGACCAAATCAAAAATATTTATAAATGTAATCAGATATAGTTAATAATTAGAAATAATAGAAATAATATGAGAAGAAGTTTTTGAAAACTGAGGGGATACTCATCAATTGGGGAATGGCTGAACAAATTGTGGTAGATAGTTGCAATGGAATCCTATTGCACTGTAAGAAATTACAAAGAGGATGGTTTCAAGGAGAATATTGTACACTGTAATGCAATATTGTAATAATGATCAACTGTGAAAGACTTACTACTCTGATCAATACAAAAAGCTCATAAGGAAAAAAAGCTACCGACCTTTTTTACTTTCTTTATTCTTTTTTCAAAAAATAGCTAATATAGAAATTTATTTTGTATGACTTCATATTCACAATGGGTATCACATTTCTTGTCTGCTCAATGTTCAAAGGAAAGGGGTGAAGGAAGGGAGAGAACTTGTAACTGAAAACAAAAGTTAGAAAATGAACAACCTCATACTCTCTAACCTGTTGGTACAGAAAAGGGCTGTTCATCCTGATATGAAACTTTTTGACATCTTTTCTAAAGAAGATGTATAGTTCTTGCTCCTAATTGAATGGAGAATTACATTTACCTTTTCCCTATTTCCAAGGATATAGCAGAATATCCCTCATATTCCCTTCCATGCCATCAAAAGAGGACAACATCTTCTGCAGAGTTTGTTTGAACAGTTGAAACTAGTAATTTTTATACCCGAGGCAAGAGAATAAAATCATTCTTAATAGAAGGGCAAGAGGAGAGGGTACAGGAGAAGACAAAAACTTTAGTCCACCAACTCAAAACTAAGGGGTTCATTTTCCCTTGCACACCTTACAAGAATTATTTTTGCTGTCTAGGCCTGTGCATGGTTAATTCAGGTATCAACAGACATTAGGTATTAGGGTTGATGGGAGATCTGAAAATCTTTACTATATCTGCTCTCTTCTCCCATTCCTCTACATTCACAAACAGATAAGACTCAGATTACCTATATTTCCTTCTTCACATTGATGAGATCCCAAAAGAAATAGAACCTGTCCGGGACCACAGGCCCCCCCGGAAGAGCAGCAGGGCCCCCCCACCTCAGCCCAGTGGCAGAGCGGGGCGCATATGGTCATTCACAGACCAGGAGGGAGGACAGAGCCTCACACACTGAAATCCTTGTGGGAGTGTCCCAAAAGCTCAGGAAGCACCCCCAAAACAGGTGCAGGCTGGGAAAAATGAGCAAGCAGAGAAAAAAGAGGAACACAATTGAGAAATATTTTGCAAATGAGCCCAAGAAGGATCAAAATACTCAGTCTGAAGATGAGGAAGCACAAGCTCCTACATCTAAAGACTCCAAGAAAAACAGAAATTGGGCTCAGGCTATGACAGAGATTAAAAAAGACTTTGAAAATCAAATGAGGGAGTTAGAAGAAAAACTGGGAAAAGAAATGAGATGCAGGAAAAACATGAAAATGAAGTCAGCAGCCTAGTCAAGGAAATCCAAAAAAAATGCTGAAGAAAATAGCATGCTAAAAACCAACTTAGGTCAAATGGATAAAACAGTTCAAAAAGTTATGGAGGAGAAGAATGCTTTAAAAATCAGAATGGGCCAGATGGAAAAAGAGATAAGAAAACTCTCTGAGGAGAACAAATCCTTCAGACAAAGAATAGAATTCAGGGAGACTGATGAATTTGCCAGAAATCAGGAATCAATACTTCAAAACAAAAAAAAATGAAAAATTAGAAGAAAATGTGAAATATCTCATTGAAAAAACAACTGATATGGAAAACAGACTTAGGAAAGATAATTTAAAAATTATTGGAATACCTGAAAGTCATGATCAGGAAAAGAACCTTGACATCATTTTCCAAGAATTACTAAAGGAAAATTGCCCTGATATCCTAGAAGCAGAGGGCAAAATAGAAATGGAGAGAATCCACCGATCCCCCCGAGAAAGAAATCCCCAAAAAACCAACCCCTAGGAATATTATAGCCAAGTTCCAGAACTCCCAAGTCAAAGAGAAAATATTACAAACAGCCAGAAGGACACAGTTCAAATATCGTGGAGCTGCAGTCAGGATCACACAGGACTTAGCAGCAGCTACATTGGAAGCTCATAGGGCTTGGAATACAATATACCAGAAGGCAAAAGAGCTTAGAATTCAACTGAGAATCAACTACCCAGCAAGGCTGAATGTCCTCTTCCAGGGAAAAAGATGGACTTTCAATGAACCAGGGGAATTTCAAATGTTCCTGTTGGAATGGCCAGAGCTGAACAGAAGGTTTGATCTTCAGATACAGGACTAGGGTGAAGCATAGAGATTGGAGGAGAAGGGGAAAATATGAGGGACTTAATGATGATGAACTGCATGTATTCCTGTAAAGAAAAGTGACACTGATAATACTCATACGAACCTTCCCAGTTAATAGAGCAGGTAGAGGGAGCTTTTATAGTTGAAGCACAGGAGAAAGCTGAATTCGAAGATAAAATATGGTGTAAAAATGGAGTCAATGGAAAAAAAGGGAAATGTAATGGGAGAAAGAAAAAGGAAAGGGGGAATAGGCCAAGATATTTCATATAATAAGATTTTTCTTTATTATAATGAGCTATTGCAATGATATGGAAGGGGGGAAGGCAAGGGGGAACAAGGGAATCTTCGCCCTTATCAGAGGTGGCTAGGAGAGGAAACAGCATATATACTCAATGGGGTATAGGCATTTGGAGTAAGAAGGAGAGAGGGGGAGACAGGGGGAAGGGGGGGATGTGAGTGATGGAGGAGAGGATGGACCATGGGGGGAGAGTGGTCAGATATAACACATTTTCTTTTTTGCTTCTTGCAAGGGGCTGGGATGGGATGGCCTGTCCAGGACCACAGGGCCAGGTGGATTCTGGGCCTAAGGGTTGGTATGGGGACTTGAGGTTTCTTGGCCCCAGGACCAGGGATCTGTCTGCTGCGCCACTCAGCTACCCTACAGCAGTCAGAGTGAAAGGAGAGAGAAAATATAGTACATGGTAGTGGAGAAATAGGAAATGAGGGAGTTGCGATCAGCAATGGCAAAGGTGGAAAAATATGGAAGTAACTTTTGTGATGGACTTATCATAAAGAATGTGATCCACCCACAACAGAGTTGTTGGTGTTGGAACAAAGACTCAAGCACATCTTTTATTATTATTATTGTTTTTTGGGGGGGGTGCAGGGCAAATGGGGCTGGGAGGCCTGCCTGGGGCCACATAGCAGGGTGATCCTTGGGTGTCTGAGGCTGGATTTGACCCCGGGTGCTCCTGGCTCAAGGGCCAATGCTCTGTCCACCACCCAGCCACCCCTACTATTATTACTATTTTATTTTATTTTGGGTCTCTTTTTTTCTTTTTTTTGGTTTTTGCAGGGCAGTAGGGTTCAGGTGGCTTGCATATCACAAGGCTGGGTGATTGTTGGGTGTATGGGGCCAGATGTGGGCTCGGGTTCTTGTGGCTCCAGGGCTGGTGCTCCGTCCATTGCTCCACCTGGCCATACCTACAATTCTTACTATTATTTTTTTTAATTTTAATTTTTTTCTCTCCCTTTTACTTTATCACTGAAGCAAGTCTATATTTATGGGGGAGGGGTATCTCATTCACTCTTAAACAAGAATATTTTACTAATGTAAAAATAACATTAATTGTACAAAGTGAGAATAAATATTAAATTAAAAATATGAAAGAAAAAAACACAAAAAAATAAAATTCATTAGAAGCTCCTTAGAAAGGTATATAAATCCCCCTATAAGGGGAGATTCTCAGGTAGTAAAGGAGATTCCAAGCTGGTCAACACCTCTAAGTAATTACATGATAAAATAAGGAAAATGGGTTTCTAATAGATCTGATTCTAACAGATTTTATATATCTATGCTTCTCTTTTATTTGCTTTAGCAGAGGCCTTTATTAAAGTCCAGCAGAACGGTAAGGAATTTGAACTAAGATGGTTGTTATGTGAGTAAAAGTAGATTTGAGAGATGAGTCAGAGAAAGATCTAATAAGACTTGACAAAGAGTTGAATACATGGGGTGAGAAAGAGAAAATAATCAAGGATTACTCAAGTTGTAAATTTTAGTGACTAGAGTAATTGGTTATATGGGATGAGGGAAAATGAGGAGTCAAGAATGAGACATTCTCAAAAGAAAAGAAAAAGGGAGGTTTGAACAAGGAGTGGGTATTGAAAGAATGATAAAGAGTTTTATTTGGGGCACGTTGTGTTTGAAGTAACTAAGATATATCCAAATGAAAATGTATAATGGACTATTGCTGATATAAGACTGGAGATGACAATTAAACTTGTAGGACCTAATAAGGTCGCCAGAGGCAAGATTGTAGAGAAAGAAAGGAAGAGGGCCCAAGATAACCAAATTATGAGGAGGGACTTGGAAGATGATCTTACCAAGGGAAACAAGGAGAGACTACCCAGATAGAGAGATTAAGAAGGATGAGAATTGAGGAAAGTACATTAGATATATAGATTAAAAGATTATTGCTAACTTTAAAGACCAGTTTAAAATAAATTGATACAATTGAAAACCAGATCATAAGGTGAAGTAGAGGCAGTCAATGTTTTTTTAGGTGTTTGACTATGAAAGGAAGTACCCTATCTAATTTAATGCTATGTTAGGGCACCTAGAAGATGCAGTGGATATAGAGCTAGACCTGTTGTCAGGAAGACCTAAATTCAAATTTGACCTCAGTCATTCACTAGCTAAATGATCCTAGGCAAGTCACTAAATCTCATTTATCTCAGTTTTCTTCTCTGTAAAATGAGAAGGAAATGGCAAACCACTCCAGTATCATTGCTAAGGAAACTCCAAATGGGTTCATGAAGAATCTGACAAGATTGAAGACTGAGTTGGGTTTTTTTTTTCCCTTAATATATCCTTTCCAGAAGGGTAGATGTTGGCCTTTTTGAGCTAAGGTCTTTAACAGGTCTCAGGCTTATTGAGGCAACATCCATTCAGTGATTAAGACTAGGCAAGAAAGAAATGAAGAGGCAAAGAATGACCCAGTACCAAACCCCCACCACCACCACACACACACAAAAACTGAGAGGGGAGGGCAAGACCTTTAGGGTTTCTCTATAAATTAGACAGATAAGAAAGAAGTGAAGCAAAAAATAGCTTCTTTTGCATAGGCAAAAAAAAAAATCAATATAAGAGGGTAAGAAACTCAGAGTTTCTGAACAAAATAGAAACAATTGCTATTTGTATTCACTCTGAGTCAATCAGGGCTCAAAACCATTCTTTGTCTCATCTCTTACCTAGCCTTAATCATTGAATCAAGCTGAGTCAAACTGAGACCTCAGCTTGGAAAACCAACATCTCCCACTGCATCCAGAACCATCATTCCATTGCCATCTTCCTCCAGAGCAGAGAGTGAGGTCAGTGACTTTGCACAGCCCTTCCTCACTTAATTTACTTGCCTGTCATGGCATCACCTCCCTGATGTCATAGTCCTCTTTGAGAAGGAAGGACAAACAACTACAGGTAAACTGGCCTATGAGGGACATTTATTAGAACATTCAATGATTTTGCCTGACTGGTTCTGATACTCTGAAGGGAAGCTTGGCAGAGGCTGGCTTCTTGCCATGTGTGACTCACAGATGAGTCACATACTGCAGTATACGATGACAAAGAGTCTTCTCACTGGCTGCTGAGTGGGAAGAGTTGATGACTCGGGAATGTACAATAGGAAGCTCCTGGGCTCTTCCAGTATCTCTCCTTTTCTGGCAATGAAGCATGTTTCATTGGTACACTAAGAGTTGGGTGGGGAAGAGGTAATTGTGGTGTCTCCCATTTGGCCTCTCTAGAGCAATAAACACATGCTTACTCTACTTGTTTTGTGTTTGTTTCCCCAATTTTAGAGGAATGACTATACCATGGTAAATGTGCCTAGGACTAGCAAGTGACCTTAGGAGTTCTTAAAGATCTGAAGATCCTTATGAGACCTGTGGGTATTGAGAGAGAAGCTACCACCAGGAGAAAGACTGCACCTGGACCATTTTACCTGCAGAGTTGATAAGATTGAGCTTTAGGTAAAATATGAATGGCTGATTAGCATCCTTAAAGTGCAATATGTTCTGATGGTCTTTACCAGACTTTAAGAGGATCCTAACAGTATCTATAAGTTGTTATTGAATCTTGTTCAAATCATTCTGTCAGTATATGTGGTCATTCATTTATATTTAGCATAACTTACTTGTTCCATATTTGATTCATGCTGTGAAACATGGGATGTTGGAGTGTGGATTTTTGAGGAGCTGAAGAGTGTGAGAAAGAGGCACCTAACCCTTCTCATTAGAAGAAGGCTTCCTTAGCATTTGTAATTGATTTAGAGTATATTTTTGAGTTCAGAACAGGGAGAGATGGCTACCCCAAATCTGTACTCCCAGCAGCACCTCCATAAGGATAGATGGAGAAATACTTCTATTCCATTCTCTTTGTCCTTTCAACTTCCTCCATGATACCTGTTCACCAGCAACTTGGTCATGCAGAGAACCCTGAAGCTCTATTAAGCCTCCAGAAAATAATGAAGAAATAAGAAAAAAACTATAATAGAGTATGAGCAAAAGCTGATAGCTTCTCCATATACTTTGATCAAATGAGATAACATATGTAAAAGAGCCCTGAAATCTAAAAGTGCTATCTAAATAAATGCTATCCATCCATCTGTCTATCAATCTATCTATATATGGGCAGCCAGGTGGCACAGTGGATAGAGCACAGTCCTTGGAGTTAGGAGGACAGGAGTTGAAATTCAGCCACAGACTCTTGATACTTACTAGATACATGACCTTGGGCAAGTCACTTAACCCTGATTGCCTCATATTCAGGGCTATTTTCAGTTCTAATTCACTAGACCCAGATATTCTGGAGGGAATAAGTGAGCCTAGTGACATAGCATAGTCCCAATTCATGAATCACCTTCCTGATGTCATGGTCTTCTTTGAGGTTGAAGGACAAACATCAATCTATCATCTATCTATCAATCTATCTTAACATCAATCTATCATCTATCTATTGTCAAAATGTGACCCAAGGGCACTTGGAGTTCCCTAAAGCCTTTCTAAGTTATTTTCATAATAATACTATTGGCCTCTATGTATTTTATCTATTTGTATCTATGTATTTGGGTGAAATCATATTATCTTTATATACTTTACCCAAGCCAACATATCACAACAGATTGAATGTAAAAGCACATATGAGAATCCAGTTTTACTATTAGGTTAGAAAACAGAGCTATTAGCAAAAATACGTAAAACAATGCCATTCCTCCCTAAATTTTGATCTGGAAAACAATTATAAAATGATTATTTTTCAAAATAATAATTACAAGTAATATTTTATTGCTTTATGTGCAAAGCACTTCTCAGATTTAATTTTGTTTGATTCTCACAACAATCATGTGGGTTGATGTTATTATCATCAGCTTATAGATGAGGAAATTAAAGTAAATAGAAGTTAACTAGCTTGTTTGGGAGTCACACAGACAATAAGTGTCTGAAGCAGGATTAGAACTTCTTCCTGATTTTAATAAAGCAGCAACCTATTCACTGAACCAATATCTCCCTTCTTTATGTTAACATGTTAATGAGTTTATTATTGTTATTTTTAAATGAATTAATAAATATTTTTAAATGAATTGGTTTTAATTTTTAGCTTCAGCTGGTTGTAATTAACTAAAAGAAATGTGGAATTCAAAAGCTTGCAAAAAGCATTAATATTGAAAACTATTTTTACATGTAATTGGCAAAAATAATAAATAACAGAAGGGGGGAAGATAAACAGAGTCTGCTGAGGGGGGGGAAAGGGGGGTATTGACAAGAAGAATCAGGTGTCAAAGTTTCATTGTAATTTTTGAAAATTGTCAAATACCAGAAGCCAAGGCTTGATTTATTACTTTGTCGATGGCCTAGGCTTAAGAAAGTGATGAAGAGGGGGTGGTTAGGTGGTGCAGTGGATAGAGCATTGGCCTTGGAGTCAGGAGTACCTGAGTTCAAATCTGGCCTCAGACACTTCATAAGCTGTGTGGCCTTGGGCAAGCCACTTAACCTCATTGCCTTGAAAAATCTAAAAAACAAAAACAACAACAACAAAAAAGAAAATGATGAAGAAAATGTTATGCAGATTAAACAAAGTACCCTGTACATTCTCATTCCTCCCAAGAACCAGTTGTAAAATATTTACCATTCTATTGCTGAAACCCATTTAAACACTATTGATCTCTAATAAGAAATCAAGGATCACTGGGTGGCACCAGCATCCTGGAGGGGGAAGATTGACATGCTTAGAGGTTTTAGTATAATTGATAAGGCAGAAGGATGCAGAGGAGTCATTCCTCCTGCACAGTTGATAACTGTGCCCTATCCTGACTGGAGAGCTGCTCCCTTGATGGACTAAAGACAGAAATTAGCTTTTTGATTGCTATCTTCTGATAGTAGAATGGTAAAAGAACCCCCTTTCCAAAACTCTATTCTGGGGGCTGGTTTCCTAGTCAGACTCAAGTTGTCCGGCCTAGAGAAATTTTTAATAAATGTGCCTGGCAGCCTAATTCTGTTTGTTCTTTCTCGGGACGTTTGTCCCTTTTTAGGACAACTCTGGAGGTTTATTTTAATTATTTAAGTGTTTAATTTCATTATTATTTTAAGGTCAATTTCGCAGAAGTCTACGGGTTCCATAATGCTTGCCTTTTCAGTGGTTGGGACTAGAGGGAAGCAGAGAATCTGGAACTCAAGATTTAAAAAATGAGTTTAAAAAAGAAAGAAACCAGACTCTGGTTTCTCTTCAGATCGCATAAATCTTTCGCCTTTTACTAAAAAGAAAGAAACCTACCTAAAGACAAAAGTAATGGGTAACATGTTACATAGCTTTTCAAGAAATGGGAATGGAGGAATGGAGAGAATTTGTCAAAAAAATGATTTTTTTTTTTAAAAAGAAACTCACGATAGAGCACAGGCCCTGGAGTTCAAATCCGGCCTCAGAGACTTAATAATGACCTTGCTGTGTGGCCTTGGGCAAGCCGCTTAACCCCATTGCCTCGCAAAAACTAAAAAAAAAAGAAAAAGAAAGAGAAACTCACGTAAACAAAAGCTTTTGGATTGAGGAGGGCCCTTAGCGGTGTCTAAAAGCGTAGAGTCCTGAGTGCAAAAAGGGCTCGGATGAGGCGTCGTCAGGAGCGTGGCCCCCGCTGCGCCGGCCGGCAGGGGGCGCGGCGCCCTCGCTTCGGGCTCCGGCTGTGGGCGGGGCCTGAGCGCCCCTCCCCCCGCCCGCTCCCGCCCCTCCCTTCGCCCTGGTCGCGGCGGCGCCGGCTCACGTGACTCTCGGCTCATGGCTGCCGCGGCCGGAGGCTGGCTCGGGAGCTGGTAGCCCGGGGTGTGGGGTCTGGTGCGTCCCTCCGTCCCGCCCGCCCCCGCCCGCCGCTTCCCCGTCCTCTCGCGGCCCGGCCGGCGGAGCGGGGATGGCGGAGCGAGGCCTGGAGCCGTCGCCGGCCGCCGTGGCGGCCCTGCCAGCCGAGGTGCGGGCGCAGCTGGCCGAGCTGGAGCTGGAGCTGTCGGAGGGTGAGGAGTCGGGGCCGGGCCGGGCCGGGCCGGGGGGAGGGGAGGACCCCTCCCGGGCATGCGCCGCCCCGCGGGGCCCCCCGGGGTGGGTCTCCGCCACCGTTTCATTGTCTCTCTGCGGCGGCGGCGGCGGGGGGCGGGATCTCCTCGGGCCCGGCTTCCCCTTCTGTGCCCGCTCCCCGGCTGGAGACAAAGCTGCTCCCCGCCCCTGCGCTTCGGCCGGCGGCTGCCCCCGACGCCCGGGAGCCGGGCCCGGGCCGGGGCCCGGAGGAGCCGGGCCGGGGCCAGGAGCAGCCGGGACGGGGCCAGGGAGCCGGGCCCGGGCCGGGGCCAGGACGAGCCGGGCGGCGGCGCCCCTCCCCTCCCCTCCCCTCCGCCCACAGGACGGGGGGCGAGGGGCTGCCTCCGCTCGTGGAGCCGCGCCGGCCTGGCACCCCTAGAACGGGAGAGAAGCCGGGCGCCTGATCGGAGGGGGAGAGGGCAGAGGAGACTGCGAAAAATAAGCCACTGTTGTCCCCCAAATCTGTGCCTCGGATAACAATGAGGGAAGAACACAGGGCTGTGTTGTTGGCAGTGATGCAGTGCCCATCCATTCCCTGTCAAAGTGCCCCTTGGTATCAGCGCCGTCTCCCTCCAGGGACAAAACTCGCATTTTTGTCTTTGTTGTACACACACATCATCGCTGCCGTGCTGCCCGAAGAGCAGGACCTTCTCATTTTTGTTCTGTTGATGGATCGCCTCTAGAAGCTGCTTCTTTCAGGAACAGAAATGCTGGCTAATTGGAATTGATGGAGGTAGTAGTGGTTGTCCAAGTGAAGGGTTCAGGCTTTGATTGCTTTTGAAGGAATTGTGTGTTTAATGAAAAGTAGAAGTAATGTTAGAGAAGTCTATTAAACACTGAAAAAAAAAATCACCTCTTTCCCCTTTAGTCTGTCTAGGCTGGTAGGAAATCTCCCATGGGTACTTTTTAAAGCCCTGTGAAATGTATGACATTTGAGTATTTTGAAAAAAATTAATAAATCCAATAAAACATTGGTTCAGGATCTTCTCTCCTAAGAACTCTTTGACTTATTTTTAGTGTAACTTCGGTATAGATCTTGTTTGTTACACAGCTGTCTGCATGTTGTTTCCCTCATTAGATTGTAAACTCCAGAGCAGGAACTTTTTGTTGGCCTTTTCTTTGTATCCCCAGCACATAATAGGGACTGAATAAATGCTTCCTGATTAAAAGTCTGGAGATGAAGTTAGTTTAGGCAGTTAGTTTTAAAGTCATCCTTCCACATACTTCACAGAAGTTAATAGCAGTAATTTTATGGAAAGTTTCATGTGTGTGGATTATCTGACATTGTCAGAGTCCCCCAAATTGTCTTTTGATGACTTCCCATACTTTTCCACTAAATCACAAGGGGTAAAAATCCAAAGATAGTTTCTTAGATATAAATTTTCTCTGGAAAATACTCTAAAAACAAATGAATTTGTTTTGACTATCCATTGAGCACATGGAAACATTTTGTTTTTCCCCCATGATTTTGTTATGAAACTAAACCAGTTCTTTAGGAATATATATTTTATTGGTGGGGGTTCCAACTGATATCAACTCTTAAGATTAAAACCCTTTTTACCAAAGTTGTTTTTGAGATTCTCAGTAATTGGAACAAGATGATTGCCCTTTTGCTTCCCTTTCAGATCATCTGCCTCTCCAAACTTAACAAGTTTGTTCCTCAGACTGTCAATAACAGCCCATCTCTAGGCCCTTAACATTTTCTGGTAAGACCTGCCAGAGATTGTTCTGCTAATATAGTCTTGGGTGTGGGTCATTTTCGCTTTACAGTGAAGCATTGAAGCAGAGTTTTGGGAATTCAATGATGGCTGATTTCAAAGTTTGTGAAATTAATTTCATTTTATAACATCTTAAAGTAGAATTTGAGAATTTTTAGAGAGTTGGTATTCATATCCCATTAGTTTTATAAATAGGAAGATGAGCAGTTAAGACATCAATCATTTAAATAGCAAAGGATTCAAAAAAATCATTTGTGTTTTGTGCAGAAGGGAAATTCAGAATTCCTTCTATATCTACCTTATGCTCTGTCTCATTCTCTGTTGTTTACATTGTGTTTCTAGAGATGATTTTGAATAACTTCTTCGAAGACTCACAAGTGATTAGCTCATCCCTCTCCTTTTTCAAAATGTGTGAATAGTTTACAACCTGTGAATTCTTAGGCTAAACTATTTTTAAAGCCATTAGCTACAAAGTTTGATTTATGATGAGGCTTCTTATGGGTATAGGAAATGGTTAACTAGGTACTTTTGTTGCCACTTTGACTTTTTCTTAGATTATTCCCGGTAAGTAGGTATTGTTTCATTTTTTTTTTTATGTTTATAATCTCCGTAGTAGTTTCCTGCCTGACCCTTACTGGGCTCTTAATAAATTGTTGCTGATTTATTGATTATTCCTTAGGTAGCAGCATTATGCCACAGTCATTCCAAGTGGAGTATCTTTTGGCTGTGGAGAACTATTCAAAAGATCAAATTCTCTATTTTCTGCATATGCCAGTGTCAGTCATAAAACTGAATTAAAGCAAATGCAGTATAGAAATGTTAAAATTAAAAGAACTCAGCTATAGTTTATCTTGCTTAAAATACCAATCATAGTTAGCTAGGAATAGGGATTGTTTCTAAGGAATGTGAATTTAGTTTTTAAAAAAAAGCTAAATGCCTGTGGATAGTATTGCTTTCTATTTTTCATTATAGTTTTGAAAGACTACTTTTATCCTGATAAAATTTCCTCTATTCTGTTTTTTCTAAATTTCTTTTGATGATCAGAGTTGATTAGCTGGGGAAGTAGAGCATTGGACATGGAGTCTAGATTCAAACTGCCTCAAACTGATTCAAAACTGCCTCAGATACTTAACTAGCTGTGGGACTCTGGGTATGTCATTCAACCTTTTTGCCTCAGTGTCCTTAACTGTAAAAATAGGGATAATAGCAGTAACTGCCAGAATTGTTATGAGGATCAAGTGGAATAACAACTGTAAATTACTTAGCATTACCTTCCTTTCCCTCTCACTGATGTTTCTTTGTCATCATTACCTCCACTCTCTTTTTCCAAGCCTTGCCCCTCTACAGTTACCCTGGATTTCTCATTATTTCTCTGTTGGACTGTTTGAATAGCCTTTTAATTAGCTTTCTTCCCTAAAATTTCTCCCAACCTCTATACAGTTACAGAGTGACTTTACCAAAGTAAATAGCTGAACTTGTCTCTCTGTTAGTCAAAAAATTCAAATGGCTCCCTCTTATCTCCAGGATCAACATAAATTCTTCAAAACCTGGTCCCATTTCACCTTTCCAGACATGTAAAACACAGTTATTACCTTCACACAGTAAAACATGGGTACAGTTTTATCTTTCATATGGTCTAACCAAAATAGTCTTCTTACCTGCTCCTCCTTTTGTCACTTGTTTTTGTACTTATTAGTTGTGCTCTCTCCCTAGGATGTACCACCTCCTTACTCTGTCTCATTGTGTTATTCAGAATTCTGCATCTAACTGTTCCCCCCCCCCCCCCCCCCCCAATTACCTTGGGTTTATTTTGTATACATTTATTTCTGTATGCAAGTATTGTTTCCTTGGTAAGAATTTATGCCTCTCAAGGGCAAGTGATGTTTTCTTTATTCTTATTTTATCTCTAGCACCTAACACTCTTCTTGCCATATGGTAGATACTTAATTAAATGCTTTTTGGTTGATTAATTGTATCTTTTTTTTTTTAGGATCTGCTATAGCCTGTTTTGATTTCATGTTGAATGAATGGTATATACCATTACATTTTTCTGTGATAGATTTTTCAACATAGACTTTGGTCATAGCTTAAATCAACAGAATAGTTAAATATCAAGCATATGTTTCATTATATGCTGCAGAGTCATATGATGTTTAGTTTGTTTAGATAGTTGGCTAACTAGGTTTGATGGGAGAAGTCTGATTGTTACTTCTGCATCAAAAAAGCAAAAGCTGTCATCATGAAGCACAAGAGTTTAAAAATGGTCTAATTGAGCTTTTCCTAGATGAAAAATAGTGTAGAGCAGATATGAGATGTTACCTTTGTAAGGTAGTTTAGAAATGTGACATTGTTCACCAGTTTTTTTGGCTCACTATAATGCCACTGTGACATGAACTTTGATTTGATTTTAGATCTGATTGTTTTCTCAGCCTTTTCTTGGCCTGTTTTTGCAGTCTTTAGTAGTAGTTGTTCACATTATGTAGTACTAATGATAAAAGTTATTTGGATTTTCATCTCCCATCATCTCATGATTTTAAATATCTTCAGAATTTTGACTCAGACAACTACTAGAGTGTATTTTTTAACTGTAAGGAAGTACTTTTCAAATAATTGCTGACTACAATCTCAGGAGAGCTTACTTTTTTTAATTGATTTTTGAATTTTACAATTTTTCCCCCCAATCTCAACCCCCCCCCCCCACAGAAGGCAGTCCGATAATCTTTATATTGTTTCCATGCTGTACATGGATCAAAATTGAATGTGTTGAGAGAGAAATCATATCCTTAAGGAAAAATAAAATAGCAAAATTACATAATAAGATAACTTTAAAAAAATTAAAGGTAATAGTCTTTGGTCTTTGTTTAAACTCCACAATTTCTTTCTTTGGATACAGATGGTTTCTCCATTGCAGATACCCCAAAATTGTGCCTGATTGTTGCACTGATGGAACGAGCAAGTCCATCAAGGTTGATCATCACCCCCATGTTGCTGTTAGGGTATACAACATTCTTTTGGTTCTGCTCATCTTGATCAGCATCAGTTCATACAAATCCTTCCAGACTTCAAGCGCTTACATTTTTTTAAATTGATATTTTATTTTATTTTTCCAATTACATATTATGGAAGTTTTTTCAACATTCATCTACTTGCAAATTTATAAGTTATACATTTTTCTACCACTCTCCCTTCAGGAGGGGAGCAGTCTGTTAAAAATTAGATATGTATATTTGTATTTAACATATTTACATAGTAGTTGTTTTGTGTGTGAGAAATTAGGACTAAGAGAAAAAGAAGAAAATGAGGGGATAGGAAAGGAAAAACATAAGAGAAATTTTTCAAAAGTGAATATAGTATTCATTCATATTCTGTGCTTTTGGTCCCCCCCCCCCCCCCCATAACAAGTTTCCCAGGGCTGTCCTAAATGAGAGCTTACATTTTTATTTCTGAGAAAGATGTGAACTTGAACTATGTATATAAAAAGCCTATGTAACCAAAAACTCACTTTAGGAAACAAATAAAAGAAATACTGTTTTTTAAAAAGTACTTACATATTTTGATGGATCTATCATCTCTTTGATTTGGTTCCTTTGTCTACAAAACCAGATGGCAAACCATTTGTGCCTTCTCAGTCTGTGGGATTCATGGCCATCCTCTCCAAAATTCTTCCATGGAAGATTTTCCAAGTGCTTTGGAGACTTTCCTGGGGGTCTCTTAATGTTATACTAGTATCCACAAAATACTTGGGGTGTTCATCTTTTCTTTCTTGCTCATATTCATCTCCTTTTCCAATCATACATGTTCTTGCCATGTTTTATTATACTTAATAGAAAATGACTTGGTAATTAAGCTTTTTCTACCATCATTTTTTGCACTACCTTTTGGATTACTGCAGTTTTGATTTTTCTGTGATAGTAGGTTGGGAGGTATGTGGAATTTAGATGTTTAAAAGATGTTCTTTGGAAGTAGGAAGCGATATCTTGAGATCATTGAATAGAATATACTAAGTATATAGACACCCTAATTATTGGTGGTTTTGATGATAATAATAATAATAATAATTTGCATTTTTATAATAAAAATTTTTGAAGCACTATATGTATATAATGTCATTTGAACCTCACAGCACCCTTGCGAAGAGATTCTATTGACTTGATCCCATTTTATGAAAGGAAACAGAGAGGTGAGGTGACTTGACTTGCCTTTGGTCATATAGCTATTGAGTAAGGTAGCTTTTAAACCTCAAGTCTTCAGAAATTCAAGTCTAACACTATGCCAAACTGCTTGTCAAAAAGAATTTAGTCTATGTCATTTTACATTATGTCAGTACCACTGTGATACTTAGGTTATCCATATGTTTTTTCTTTCATTATTGGCTTATATCCTTTTCCAGTTATATTTCTCCTGGAGTCATCTTTTATGCCCTTTCTTTCATGCAAGTTATAGGTCCTTTTCTGCAGATTATCTATGATTTCTGAAATGTGACATAAGGCAGGTAATTGGATTTACTCATTGAGAACATTGAGCTAGGAAAGTTATCCCTAGTTTTCTAGTAAGTTGGAAGCAGAGTCAGATTTCCTGTTTCTTTTACTATACTCTATAGTTATGATTTTTTTTTGTTGCTCTTTAGATTGGAGAGATCTGAACAGTTACTAAACTATCTTTGAAAGGACCTAGGTCATCCTTTTTTTTAAAGGAAAATCTATGATGTAAGATTGAGTTAGGTAATACTTAAAAGGAAAGCCATAGCATTATTTTCATTATATAATAGATGTGGAGCTCTCAGATGAAGATTAGATTCATTGATTAAAATCAGCCCAATCTATAATTGCTATGAAAATAAGAAAGATGAGAAAATGATTTAAGAATCAGACCATGAGGGGCAGCTAGGTGGCATAATGGATAAAGCACCAGCCTTGGAGTCAGGAGTACCTGGGTTCAAATCCGGTCTCAGACACTTAATAATTACCTAGCTGTGTGGTCTTGGGCAAGCGGCAAGGGAAAAATTTTTTTAATTGAAAATGCTATCATGCTATTAGATATATCCTCATTATGTGACTAAGTATGGAAAGAGTAACTGATAATTTTGTGGGTTGACTTTGTTATGACATTTTCTTAGGACTGCTCGAAATTCTTTTTTCCTTGCCCTTAGAAAAGTTTTCCCTCTTACTTTTTTTTCCTTTAACTTGTCATATTGTAATCTGTGGTAGGTGTTATGATACATAAACTAGCTATGTAAAATCCAGAACATGTACATTCTTGTACATTGATGTAGGTGTGTCCTTAAAATAGTTCTCCCCCTCCCCCCTCCAATATAGGTGAAATGCTGCTTGGGTTCATTGTCTCCCTAGGCATATTAAGAGAAAAAAAATTAAGACCTCATTTTACCTTCATTTGCTCCTACTAGTATTTGGTAACCTTGATACTTCCTCCATTTACACACTAAAGAAGGTAGATGGTTCAAAGCAGGAAAATGTACCTGAATGCATTCTTCTTAATGTCTGAACATTCCTGAACCTGTAGATATAGGATGAGGGTCTGAGTAAAGCACTGACACTTTGGGCCAGGAATAGTTTAATTGAGTTTATGGAAAAAATAGGAAAAATAGGCTAGTAGACTAAGGCCATCTTTAGGAGGAATAAAATTACGATGATGTACAAAAATAATCTAAAGATAAAACTAGTAGGATGACTAAAATGAAATAATTCGTTATAGGCAGAAACTCTCCCTTTTCTTGTTTAAATACTTTTCTTGCAGGACCAATTCAGTACACAACTACAACTTCCCTTTTTCCTTTTCAATATACTATGTTTCTATGGTCTTTTAAATAACAGCTCTTGATTTACTTGGAATGTGTTAGAGGGAACCCATTGCTTGACGAGTGTCCAATTACTTGCCCAATGTGTATGTGTGGAAGGTGAGTTAAAGAAATGGAAGATGATAAAGAAAAGCATCTAATTTAAGGGAATATGCAGGAGAATGGTTTCTATCATTACTTTTGCTATTGTAGTAAGATTTGCTATATAGTGGGGTCATATCTATGAACATGTACTGTTGTCATTGAAAATAGAAGTATTTCTAAATACATACAAAGTTTATGTCTCATGCTATATTTTGTAAGGCGTGATTTTCTTTTAAACAAATACATCAGATTTTATATTTCCAAATGGGTATTATCCCCTTCAAATTAGCCATTTAGGCAAAGGAGATACATTATCCCAATAATACTACAGTATTGTAAAAACAGTTTTTGAATTATCTTAAGAATCTGGATCCCTCTCTTCCACCTTGAGAGAGGTGTGCCATTTTATCAAGATATATTAATAAAAACCATTTTAATCACTCTGAACTAAAAATCCATGAGCCATTTATAACACTAGCCCATCCTATAATATTTTCTCTGCCATCGTTTTGATCTCCCTGACCAGGAAAGCATTTGGCTTGGACTTCAGAAGACTTGCTTCTCAGTGTCCTCAGGAGTGATGGAACCTGGGTTCAGTCTGGCTCCCACCCTTTCCATCACTATAGTTGAACCATGGTAACCATGGATGTGGCGGGCTAGACTCATAGAGGCTGTCACTAGGTATCCTCACTGGAGACAGGGTAGACCTGACAACCCAGAGCAGAATTTGAAGAGAAAAGGGACCAGGTGGAAAGAGAAATAGCTGATTTTTTTTTTTTTTTTTTTTTTTTTTTTTAGGTTTTGCAAGGCAAATGGGGTTAAGTGGCTTGCCCAAGGCCACACAGCTAGGTAATTATTAAGTGTCTGAGACCGGATTTGAACCCAGGTACTCCTGACTCCAAGGCCGGTGCTTTATCCACTACGCCACCTAGCTGCCCCTATTAGCTGACATCTTAAAGGAAGCTACCTTATCAATACAATCAACAGTATATGTCATTAGAGTTTATCAGATTCCTAGTAAGGAATTAACTCCAGAATTTAGGAAAGAACCAAAGACAAAAACAAAAAACCATATTGAGTCACCAGGAAGCAGAGCTAAAACAGAAATTCCAGAAGCCTGAGCCTGGTGTTAGGTAAAATATCCAGGACCAAGTATGACCTGTCAGCCTATCAAATGAGATGAATGAAGAATAACCAAAGCACAAAACTCCAGTAGAGAAATCATGGCTGTGGGATATTAGGAAACTGATGAAAATGCTTGGAACATAATGAAGAACTACTGTGACTTAAGAGAAAACCAAATGGTAACTCCAGAAGAAAAAGAATGCTACAAGAAATTTAAGTAGAGCCTCAGAGAAAAGAATATACTGGTCACAAGGAATATAAAAATATCTGGAAGAAATTGAAGTAGGAGAAATTTTTTTTTAATTGCTAAAGTATAGAATGACAATTGAAAAGTCAAGATAAGTAGGGCCAATAAAGGCAAATTTTGCCTATTTTTATAATTTTTATTTTTTAATTTTTTTTTGGATTTGAAGAATTTATTTTGAGTTTTGCAATTTTTCCCCCAATCTTACTTACTTCACAGAAGGCAGTTTGCCAATCTTTACATTGTTTCCATGGCATACATTGATCCAAATTGTATGTGATGAAAGAGAAATCATATACTTAAGGAAGAAACATAAAGTAAAAGAGATAGCAAGATCAGACTTGGTCTTTGTTCAAACTCCACGGTGCTTTCTCTGGTTACAGATGGTATTCTCCATCTCAGACAGCCCCAAAATGTCACTGATTGTTGCACTGATGGAATGAGCAAGTTCATCAAGGTTGTTCATCACCCCCCCCGCCATGTTGCTAGGGTGTACAATTTTTTTTTTTTGGTTCTGCTCATCTCACTCAGCATCAGTTCATATAAATCCCTTCAGGCTTCCCTGAATTCCCATCCCTCCTGGTTTCTAATAGAACAATAGTGTTCCATGACATACATATACCCCAGTTTGCTAAGCCATTCCCCAATTGAAGGACATTTACTTGATATCCAATTCTTTGCCACCACAAACAGGGCTGCTATGAATATTTTTGTGTAAGTAATGTTTTTACCCTTTTTCATCATCTCTTCAGGGTATAGACTCAGTAGTGGTATTGCTGTATCAAACATTTTTCTTGCCCTTTGGGCATAGTTCCAGACTGCTCTCCAGAAAAGTTGGATGAGTTCACAGCTCTACCAACAATGTATTAGTGTCCCAGATTTCCCATAACCCTTCCAACGATGATCATTGTCATTTCTGGTAATATTGGCCCATCTGAGGGGTGTGAGGTGGTACCTCAGAGATGCTTTGATTTGCATTTCTCTAATAAGTAATGAATGATTTAGAGAAATTTTTCATATGACTATGGATTGCTTTGATCTCATCTGTAAATTGCCTTTGCATATCCTTTGAACATTTGTCAGTTGAGGAATGGCTTTTTAAAAAAAATTTGACTCAGTTCTGTATATTTTAAAAATGAGTCCTTTGTCAGAAACATTAGTTGTAAAGATTGTTTCCCAGTTTACTACATTTCTTGTGATCTTGATTACAGTGGTTTTGTCTGTGCAAAAGCTTTTTAATGAAATCGAAATCATTTAGTTTGTTTTTAGTGATGTTCTCCATCTCTTCCTTAGTCATAAACTGCTTCCCTTTCCATAGATCTGACAGGTAAACTAGTCTTTGATCTTCTAGTTTGCTTATAGTATTGTTTTTTACATCTAAATCCTGTATCCATTTGGATCTTATCTTGGGTGTGAGGTGTTGGTCCAATCTAAGTTTCTTCTATACTAACTTCCAATTTTTCCAGCAGTTTTTATCAAAGAGAGAGTTTTTATCCCAGTAGCTGGACTCTTTTGGGTTTATTAAACAGCAGATTACTATAATCGTTTCCTGCTATTGCACCTAGTCTATTCCACTGATCCATTACTCTATTTCTTAGCCAATACCAGTTTTTTTTATTAAAAATTTTGAGTTTTACAATTTTTCCCCCAATCTTACTCCCCCCCCGAAAGCAATTTGTTGATCTTTACTTTGTTTCTATGTTGTACATTGATTCAAATTGAGTGTGATAGAGAGAAATCATATCCTTAAGGAAGAAAACAAAAAGTATAAGATCAGACAATAAAATATCTGTTTTTTTCCCCCTAAATTAAAGTGAATAGTCCTTGAACTTTGTTCAAACTCCATGGCTCTTTATCTGGATACAGATGGTATTCTCCAACACAGACAGCCCAAAATTTTTCCTGATTGTTGCACTGATGGAACAAGCAAGTCCATCAAAGTTGATCATCACCCCCATGTTGCTGTTAGGGTATATACAGTGTTTTTCTAGTTCCGTTCATCTCACTCAGCATCAGTTCATGCAAATCCCTCCAGGCTTCCCTGAATTCCCATTCCCTCCTGGTTTCTAATAGAACAATAGTGTTCCATGACATACATATACCCCAGTTTGCTAAGCCATTCCCCAATTGAAGGACATTTACTTGATTTCCAGTTCTTTGCCACCACAAACAGGGCTGCTATGAATATTTTTCCACAAGTGATGTTTTTACCCTTTTTCATCATCCCTTCCTTCAGGGTATAGACCCAGTAGTGGTATTGCTTAATCAAAGGGTATGCTCATTTTTTTGCCCTTTGGGCGTACTTCCAAATTTCTCTCCAGAAAGGTTGGATGAGTTCACAGCTCCACCAACAGTGTAATAATGTCCCAGATTTCTCACAGCCCTTCCAACAGTGATCATTATCCTTTCTGGTCATACTGATGGGTCTGAGAGGTGTGAGGTGGTATCTCAGAGAAGCTTTAATTTGCATTTCTCTAATAATGATTTAGAGCAATTTTTCATATGGCTATGGGTTACTTTGATCTCCTCATCTGTAAATTGCCTTTGCATATCCTTTGACCATTTGTCAATTGGGGAATAGCTTTTTTTTTTTAAAATATGACTCAGTTCTCTGTATATTTTAGAAATGAGTCCTTTGTCAGAATCATTAGTTGTAAAGATTGCTTCCCAATTTACTACATTTCTTTTGATCTTGGTTACAGTGGTTTTATCTGTGCAAAATTTAATTTGATGTAATCAAAATCATCTAGTTTGTTTTTGGTTATGTTCTCCATCTCTTCCTTAGTCATAAACTGCTCCCCTTTCCATAGATCTGATAGGGAAACCAGCCCTTGATCTTCTAATTTGCTTATAGCATTTTTTTTTGTCTAAATCCTGTATTCATTTGGATCTTATCTTGGTAAAGGATGTGAGAATACCAGACAGTTTTGATGACTGATGCTTTGTAATATAATTTTAGATCAGGTAGGGCTAAGCCACGTTCTTTTGCACTTTTTTTCATTAAATCCCTAGAAATTCTTGCTTTTTTATTTCTCCATATGAATTTACTTACAACTTTTTCTAACTCATTAAAGTAATTTTTTGGAAATTTGATTGGTAGGGCACTAAATATTAGGTAGTTTAGTTTTGCTAGAATTGTCATTTTTATTATATTAGCAGTTGATGTTTGCCCAGTTATTTAACTCTGATTTAATTTGTGTGAGAAATGTTTTATAATTGTTTTCAAAAAGTTTCCGAGTCTGCCTTGGCACATAGACTCCCAGGTATTTTATATTGTCTGAAGTTACTTTGAATGGGATTTCTCTTTCTAGCTCTTCCTGCTGTATCTTGCTAGGCATATATAGAAAAGTTGAGGATTTATGAGGGTTTATTTTATATCCTGCAACTTTGTTAAAATTGCTAATTGTTTCCAGTTGTTTTTTGAATGATTTCTTGGGATTCTCTAGGTATTCCATCATGTCATCTGCAAAGAATGAGAGTTTTGTCTCTTCCTTCCCAATTCTAATTCCTTCAATTTCTTAGTCTTCTCTGATTGCTGAAGCTAACATTTCTAATATGATATTGTCTTGTGGCTGATCCCTTCCCCCCACCCCCCACTTTCTTAATTGTGCTGATCTCTCAAGACCAAAATTCTTCTATGCTTAAATTTATTGTCTCAAGAACTCTTTACCTTGCTAAAGAACCTAACCAGTGAGTTTTTTCTAACTTGTGAACTTTTGAAACAACCTCTGAATGTATGCCTTTTTTAAAAAAAAATTTCATATCAAATCTTTCACCTTTAATAGTGGATTTGGTTTTTAGAAATAGCTGAAAGTCATTCAGAATCAAGTTTAGTGAACCAAGATGATACAACTGGGGAATACAGTTTTTCCTCAAAATGAAATGTGATTAAAAATAAGACAGTAGAATATTTCTTATGACTCATATACTAACTCCCAAGTAGCACAAGAGTAATTCCAGAAATATTCTGAGTATTGGAAGATCATTCATTAGATGACATGTACAACTTCACAGAGTAATTATTTTGACATAACATTAATTTGATTATATTTTAATTCTCAATACTTTATTGAAATATCTGATGCAAAATTTCCTTGAGATTTTTGAGAAAAAATGATCAGCTGATTCCATGAGTTGAGGATTCACCTATTTCTTGGCTTTTACTGCCTTCTCTTGCCATTGCTCTTCTCTCTTGTAGTTTTTTTTTAATTTAACCAGTGGGATTAAGAGTGACTTGCCCAAGGTCACACAGCTAGGTAATTATTAAATGTCTGAGGTCGGATTTGAACTCAAGTACCTCCTGACTCCAGGGCCGGTTCCTTATCCACTTTGCCACCTAACTGCCCCCAGTTGTATTCTTTGTCTGTTGGAGATTGCCTAAAAGGTTTTAAATGTTTGATGGATGTTAATTAGCTATGCTTTTCTTGTGCCTCCAGTCTTTCATATATTCATAGATTATCAAAAACCTACCTGATCTTCAGGGTTCAAATTAAACTTTACCTTTCCTGATTCAGTGCTGCATCTCCAATAAAGCATTCAGTCAATCAATAAACATTTATTAAAAATATACTTTTTTGAAGGGTTGTGTTAAGCACTAGGGGATACAAAAAGCAATAGGGTAGACAACATGGAAACATATACACAAAGGAAGTTATATGTAGGATAAATAGGAAATAATTAAAGGATCTTGTTGGGACTTAAAAGGAAATTAGGAAGGTTAGCATTCAGAAAGAGGAAGAGCACCCAGGTATGGGGAACAACCAGAGAAAATGTCTAGAGATGAGAGATAGAGTAACTTAGTGGAACATCCAGGAAGCCAGTGTCACTTGATAAAAGAGGATGTATTGGAAAGTAAGGTATAAGTTTACTCTTTATTTTGTTACTGCATTCACATAATGATTGAAGAAGGACAAATATTCATCCCCTTTGATAGTTGAGGAAACTGAAACACTGTAAATAGTAAATGTTAGGACTGAGTTTGGGAGTTTGAACCCAGGTCTTTTGACTCCAGATCCAGCATTCTTTCCATTCCACCATGCCATCTCTCACCTCAGTAGAGGTTAGGACTTGAATGTGCAAAGAAATGAGCATAATCCTGAACTTGTATTTAAGTATTCTTTAACTAGCTGGTGAATTTTAATTTGTAACTTTATTTAATTTATAGTAACAATATTGATAAAAAGACATAAAAATATTGGAGCAAAAATGTAACTGAGTGACCTTATTAACTTGTTGTTGCTGTTGTTTACTTTTTCTTGATGGAAATTAGGAGAAAGATATGACCCCAGTGGAAGCATTTGATCATTAGTTAATAATCTTATATATAAGAGAACCATAGTTGAAAATGAAATAGTCCCTGCTTTCAAAAAGGCTGTTAGGTGACCCAGTAGAGAAAGCATCAGACCTGTAGTTAAGTGTTGAGGATCTAATTCAACTTCAGATCAGCTGTGTGAAGCAGAGCAAGTCATTTAATCTCATCTGTAAAATGGGAGTAATAATAGTGACTTCTGAGTTGTTATGAGCATGAAATAAAATAATAGTTGTAGAACACTTAGCAAAGTGCTTGTAAGTGCTTATATACAATCAGTACTCATCATTCTTAGTATTTTAAGTTCTGTAAATTTGCTGTAACCACAAAATTAGCAAACATTGAACCATTACTCATAGGGTAAATACTGGATTAGGTTTCTAAACCTTCACTTGAGCACTTTCCTGAGATGCCTCATATACAGATTGTGAATTTCCTCCTCCTTTTTTTGGATAAACTTTATTATTGTCTCATTAATGTTGACCTCACTAGGCATGCCTGAAGGCAGCTTATCAAACTTACCTAGCTTATCTGTTTTCCCTGGGAGGCACACCTCGGCCTTCTTGTGCTTAGGAACACTATGCTTTGGGGGCCTTTTTTAACAGGGAAATCGACAAAAAGCACAAAAATGCAAAAAATATGGCATGAAATGGTTCACAAAAGGATACTCATTTACAGAGGGCAGAGCATTGACCTGTTTTACCTCAGCTGGGTATATACACTTCAGGTGACTCAAATTTTTCATCTTATGACCATGAATGACCTCAAAATTTCTGTAAGTATTGATTTTGGCGTTATAAGCAAAATTTAGCAAGTAGAAGAATCTGAAAAATACAGACTCTATAAATAAAGAGTATTGATTTATAAAGATTAGGTGCTTACATTCTATTGGTGTGTAGTATGTATGCATATATGATAAAAATAAGATTTGAGGGAAGACACCATAGGCTGGGAGAGGATGAAGATCAGAAAGAGATTGTAGAATTAAAGCTGCATTTTGAAATAAATCAGGAATTGTAAGATGTGGAGTAAGGATGGAGTACATTCCAGGCAGAGGAGGCAGTCTGAAGAGGCCCAGAAGTAGGAGGATGGAGCATTGCTAATAATAAAAAGAAAGGTCAGTTAGGCTGGATTGAAAAGTGTATAAAGGAGTATAATGAGCCTGGAAATGTTAGTTGGAACCAGGCTGTAAATGACCTTTAATGTCAGACAGAGAAATTAGCATTTTATCATTGAGTTTACAGGGAACCATTGGTGTTTATTGATCAAGGAGGAGTATTATCAAACCTGTGGTTAAGGAAAATTGTTTTGATGCCTCCACCTATATAAAAGGATAGTAGACCAGTGAAGAGGCTAGGTGAATGAATGAAGGTGTAACTAATATCAAATATGTTGTAAACAGTAGCTTTTGGTTACTGATCTGCTGTTTGGAATTAGGGAATGTTAGGTTAAGGATGACTCAAGTTATAAACCTGACTGACTAGGAGGACCAGAAATAGGGAATTTTGAAGAATGGTGAGTTTGGGGGTAATTAAAATCAATTCCTTTTCAAACGTTGTTTTAGATTCCTATGGGATCTCTAATGTACACAAGACAGCCCCTGCCCTCAAAGAGTTCACAATTTAATAGAAAAGACCAGGAAACACATACCAACAAACAAGATATACAAAGGATAAATAGGAAATAGTCAACAGAGGAAAGGTACTACAATGAGGGGGTACTGGGAAAAACTTCCTTATGTAAGGACTTGAAGGAAACTTGCAAAGACAGTAGATGGAGATGAGGGAAGAACATTCCAGGCATGGGAGTCAGTCAGGGAAAAGGCCTGGAATTGAGAGATCTAGTATCTTATTTCAGAAATAGCCAGGATTCCAGTGTCATTGGATTGAAGAGTATGTAGTGGAGAGTATGATGAATGATGCTGAATGGATAATAGACTTGAGAAACTTGCGGCTGGCAGACCAACCAGCAGGCTCTTGTAGTACTCCAGGCCTGAGGGTAGTGGCAGGTTCAGAGGAAAGGAAGAGGTGTTATAAGAGTAAAATTGACAGGCCTTGGCAACAGATTGTAAATTGGAGTGAAATTGAGAAGTCCAAAGATAACACCCAGGAAGTATAGTGGTAACCTTGGTAGCAATAGGGAAGTTTGGAATTGGGGAGGATTTAGGGAGAAAGTTAATGAGAGATCATTGGATTTAAGACATTCATTTCAAGACATCTGAAAAGTTAGTTGTTAGGGAACTTTCCCCATTCACTTAATAATAGTGCCTTCTCTCTGTAAATTTTTCTTATTCATCCTATATAAAAGATGAATATATTAAACAAATAAATGCATATCTCTCCTGTTTGATTGTGGGCTTCTTGAGGTCAGGGACTCTTTTGCTTCTTCTTGTGCTTAGCACAATGCCTGGTATCTAGATACTCTTGATAAATCTGTATTGAATGGTTATTTGATTGATTGTTAATTTTTTATTTTTGCCCAAAGTCACACAACTAGGTAATTATTAAGTGGAACTGAGGCTGGATTTGAACTCTGATCCTCCTGATTCCAGGGCCAGTGCTCTATTACTGTGCTGCCTAGCTGCTCTGATTGACTGATTGATTGATTGAGATAGGAGGCTGGAGATCAACAGAAGGATTGGATCAGGATAGGTAGATTTGAGAAGTATCAGTATAGAAATCATAATTAAATCCATGTGGCTGATGAGATCACCAAGTAAAATAGTATAGAGGAACTTGTAATAAGCAGTTGGAGAAACATAACTGGAACTCAGAAAGACTAGGCCTAGATTGGGGCGATTAGGTGGATAAAGCACCCGCCCTGGAGTCAGGAGTACCTGGGTTCAAATCTGGTCTCAGACACTTAATAATTACCTAGCTGTGTGGCCTTGGGCAAGCAAATGGGTTTAACATTTGCCTTGCAAAAAAACCTTAAAAAAAAACTAGGCCTAGATTTATAGGTTTGGGAGTCATCAGCATAGTTAATTAAATAGAATTAATTAGCTCATCAAGGAAGAGAATGTAGAGAGAAAAGAGAAGAGGGTTCAGGACAAAATCTTGGGAGCACAGCCACACTTAGGGAGTGAGATAATGAATGATGATGTAGCAAAAGGAGATTGATAAGGAGTGGTCAGACAGGTAAGACAACTTGTCTATGTTATGAAAATCAGAAAACAGTACATATGCTGTATATATCCAGGATGCAGTATCATATGATGCAAAGAAATCTAGAAGGATGAAGACTGAGAAAAGTAAAAATAAAACAGATGTGACAAGTAATAGAATATTGGTAACTTTGAAACTTTCAATTGAGTGGTAATAATTTTTTTAATACCTTTTAAGAAAAAGGATCAGGGGATCAAATGAGAGGAGATAAGGTGAAGACAACTATTGCAATGAGCCTTTTTCAGAAATTTGACTGGTAAAGGAAGGAGAGATAAAGGATGTTAGCTTGAGGGGATGGACTAGGAATGATTGAAGTAACTGTGAGAAACCAGTAGATGGGGAGAATTTGAAAATTAAGAGGACAGCTGATTGGGGAGGCAAGGGATGGGATCAAGGAGATGCTTTGACAAGAAAAGTTACTTCATCAGTCTGAGAAATAAGAAGAAAAAAATGGGATTTGATGTCAGGGGTTTTTGAAATTAAGAGAAGGGGCAAAGAAGGACAAATCTTCTTTGTAACAAACATTAAAAAGCAAAATGAAAATTATAAAAGAGGTTCAGCAAAACCTTGTGTTATATGATATCTAGTGGTTTTTAAAACAGTATTGTTCCTTTTTTTGTCAGAATATATAATTATTTTCAAAATTTAAAAGCTAAAATGAGAGACAGTAAAAAACTGAGAACTCATAATGAGAACAAGATAAATAAGAAGATTGCCTACAAGCAGTTCCATAGAATTAATGTGTATTGAAATAAACATGAATTGGTAGTTTTAGTGAGGAGAAGACATTTTAAAAAGGGAGGTCTAGGGGGCAGGAAACCCTTCCTCTGTGCTTGAAGGTTTTTGAAACAAGTTCAGATATTTAAACTCAAAAATTTGATCTGTCCTGTTTTGTTGTTCTAAAGCATCTGGAAATCATGACCAGAAATTCCAGGTCCAATTGTTTCCATCCATCTTTATTTCATAGAGTAGAGTTTCTTGTTTAATATGTAATTATTTGAAAAATTCTTTTAATTTTGTTTCTTTTAAAATGTACTCCACTGTCCTTTTTTTATGAAAGATTTTATTTATTTTGAGGTTTATAATTTTACCCCTTTCTTGCTTCCCTCCCTCCCACTCCCCACAGAAGGTAGTCTGCTAGTCTTTACATTGTTTCCATGGTATATGTTAATCTAAGATGAATGTGATGGGAGAGAAATCATATCCTTAAGGAAGAAAAATAAAGTATAAGAGTTAGCAAAATTACATAATAAGATAATGTGTTTTTTTTTCTAAATTGAAGGTAATAGTCTTTGGTCTTTCTTCAAACTCCACGATTCTTTCTCTGGATAACAGATGATATTCTCCATCACACATTGCAGATACCCCCAAATTGTCCCTGATTGTTGCACTGATGAAATGAGCAAGTCCATCAAGGTGGATCATTGCCCCCATGTTGCTGTTAGGGTGTACAATGTTCTTCTGGTTCTGCTCATCTCGCTCAGCCTCAGTTCATGCAAGTCCTTCTATGCTTCCCTGAATTCCCGTCTGTCTTGGTTTCTAATAGAATAAGTGTTCCATGAATACATACCACAGTTTGTTAAGCCATTCCCCAAATGAAGGGCATTCACTTAATTTCCAGTTCTTTGATACAGTAAACAAAATATTTTGTACAAGTGATGTTTTTACCCTTTTTCATAATCTCTTTGGGCTATAGACCCAGTTCCACTGTCCTTTTTCAATGAATATCCTCACTTCCTGCCCTAGAACCCTCCCTTGTAAGAAATAAGTACAATTAAACAAAAACATTGGTCATATTGATGATATGT
Source organism: Macrotis lagotis (assembly GCF_037893015.1). Classification (NCBI taxonomy): domain Eukaryota; kingdom Metazoa; phylum Chordata; class Mammalia; order Peramelemorphia; family Peramelidae; genus Macrotis; species Macrotis lagotis. Next base: position 257,498,877 of record NC_133659.1, on the reverse strand, counting down.
GCCTCAGTCCGTGTCTTCTGAGAGATGTGATATGTGGCACCATTGTGATTAGTCACTGCAGTGATCCAATTCTGAAGTAGTTCAGTGTTGTTTTACAGGATGCTGCCTTTTTTTTTTAAGGGTTTTTTTCCAAGGTGAGTGGGGTTAAGTGGCTTGCCCAAGGCCACACAGCTAGGTAATTATTAAGTGTCTGAGGCTGGATTTGAACTCAGGTACTCCTGACTCCAGGGCTGGTGCTCTATCCCCTGCACCACTTAGCCACCCCAGGATGCATCCTTCAAATTGTTGTCCTGATTCCTCTTTGCTCTGCATTTGTGCAAGACTGTTCAAGATTCTCAGAATTCTTAGTATTTAATCACTTCTTCAATAATATTCCATTATATTAATATGTGATTATTTATTCAATCATTTTCCAACTAATTGGCACTTTGATTCTGGTTCTTTACTATTATGAAAAATTCTTAAAATAAACATTTTTGTATAATTGAGTCCTTTCTGTTTTTGTCCTTTCTGATGTATTAACATTTTTAAAAAGTATAATTCTAAGTTTATTTCCAGAATGATTAGACCAGTCCACAACTCCACCACCCATGTGCTTGTGTCCCTGTTAGCTATTGTTCTATAACTTTCCTTCTCTTGGATTATTGTTTTCACCTCCACTTCTCTGAGTGTCTTCCTTAACTTGGTGATATCAAACTTTCAACCTTATTATACTGCTGAAATTGCTCTCTCCAAATTTATCAAGTTCTCTTGATTGACAAATTTAATGGTCTTTTATCAATCTTTATCCTTTTTCTCTTTGATCCATTTTGGGATTTTATGACATTGCTTTCTCTTGGTTAATACTCCTGTGTGACCACTCTTCAGTCTTTAATGATTTATAGTGCCCACCAATTCTGGATGTTGTCTATGACTGTCCTGAGCCTCCTCTTTTTTTTCCCCTCCATTCTAGATCACTTGGGATTCTCATCAGTTTCATGGATTTAATTATTATATCTCTTCAGGTGATTTCCAGATTTATATATCTTGTTCTAGTCACTCTGATGAGCTATAGTCATGCGCCTCCAATAGCATTTTAGATGTTTCATGCTGTATGTTTAGTAGGCATCTTAAACTCATCATATCTGAAACAGAAATCATTCTCTTTTCCCTGTTAAAAAAAAACAACAAACCCTCCTTTCCCCCCTATTTCCCTATTACTCTGGAGGATATTATTTTTCTCAGTCACCCAGATTTGGTGTCTTGCTCTTTTTCACTTTCTTTCATCCCACATATTCAGTCTTTTGCCATGTCTTATTTCTACCTTGGAGAAATATCTTTTGAATTTGTACTCTTTTCAATGACACAGGCATCACTTTAGTTCAGATTCTGACCTTTTTCTAGACTATTCTAATTGGTGTCCCTGACTCAAGTCTTTTTACACTCTAGTCCATCCTTCCTTCAGTTGCTGAAGCAGTTTTTTTTTGTGTAACTTTGACCATCAAATCTCACTCCAAAATAAATTCTAGGAGCTCCCTTGCTTCCAACTTCCAGCTTCCAACATCAAGTATAGGCTTTGATCTTTAAGTTCTTTGGTGCTTGGTACTTTCCTATCTTACCAGGCTTATATTTGCCTCTCTTTCACCTACTCTGCTTGGTTTTGCTTGCATGTGATCCTCCATACCCTTTTCCTGTGCTGCCTGTCTCTCTTCAAAGGATGTTCCAGTTTCTTGGGTTCTTTTGATCCTCAGCTCTCGACCTTCTTTCTGAAGGTCCTTTGCAAAATGGAACCTTTGCAGTTACTCTGTATATGAATTTGAGTTTCTTGTGGGCAGGGTCTGTTTTGTTTTTTTTTGTTTTGTTTTGCCTTTCTTTGTAGTCTTAGTACTTAGCATAGTGCTTGACACATAGTAAGTACCCATTACACTAGGACTTTTCCTATAGACCTAACATTTACTATTTTTGTCTTTAATCTGGCAGAGTTAAAATGATTTCTCAAAGTTGCATTTTTCCTATTAGTAGTGATGGAATATTCTTTTATGTGTTTGAGAATAACTTTCATTTCTTTTGAAAACTACCTGATTGGCACATTAACTCATTGTTTGGGGAACTGTGAATCAGGTCAACTGTTTTGCAAAGTAATTTGAAATTATTCTCTAAAAAAACTAGCTAAAATATCATTATTCTTTGACCCAGAGATTCCTTTGATTGGTATATACTTGAGGGCAGTCAAAGACAGAAAGATGTCAAATGGACCAAAAATATTTGCAGTAATACTTTTTTATTATTTTTCAATTAAGAAGCATTTATTGGGGCGGCTAGGTGGCACAGTAGATAAAAGCACCCGCCCTGGAGTCAGGTTGAGGGCGGCTAGGTGGCGTAGTGGATAAAGCACCGGCCCTGGAGTCAGGAGTACCTGGGTTCAAATCCGGTCTCAGACACTTAATAATTACCTAGCTGTGTGGCCTTGGGCAAGCCACTTAACCCCATTTGCCTTGCAAAAAAAAAACCCCTAAAAAAAAACCCCCACTTATTTTTTCTTCCTCCAACTTGCCTCCATGGTTAAGAAAAGAAATTTCCTATATTGACCCTGTTTAAAAAATGTCTTTTGTTCTCCATCTTCTTTCCCTGAAAAGGTTTGTTAGGATTCATACTCTGCTGTCTGAAATCATTGTTGATCATTGTGTTGATTTCAGAGTACTTAAGTTGTTCAAAATTGTTCGTTTTCACTGTTGTAGTCAAAGTATATTGTTCTTGTGCCTTTTGCTCCCTCACTGTGAATCAGTTCATACAAGAATTCCTAAGTTTCTCTGAAACTACCTTTCATTATTTCTTATAACAAAATTGTGTTCCTTTTATTACATTAAATTACCATAATTTTGTTAAACCATTCCCCAGTTAATGGGTACTTCCATAATTTTCTGTTCTTTGACATATGAAAAAGAACTTCTATAAATATTTTTGTACACACAGGATTTTTTCCTCTTTGGGGTCTAATTGTGGTATAACTGGGTCAGAGGGTACAGAGTTTATTTACTTTCTGGGCATTGTTCCAAATTGCTTTTCAGAATGGTTATACTAGGGGCGGCTAGGTGGCACAGTGGATAGAGTACCGGCCCTGGAGTCAGGGGTACCTGAGTTCAAATCTGGCCTCAGACACTTAATAATTACCTAGCTGTGTGGCCTTGGGCAAGCTGCTTAAACCCATTTGCCTTGCAAAAACCTAAAAAAAACCAAACTGAACAACAAGAATGGTTATACCAGTTCATAGCTCTATCAACAGTGCATTACTGTACCTGTTTTCCCACAGCCTTCTCCACCATTTGTCATTTTCCATTTTTGTCAACTTTGCCAATCTGATGATTATAAAGTAGAACCTGAGTTGCTTTAATTTACATTTAATAGTAATGGTAATAGTGCCAATAATAATAATAGCAGCTAACATTTATTAGCACTTTGAAGTTTAAGATCATTTTGCAAATATTATCTCATTTTATTCTCAATACAGCTTTGAGGTTGGCATTGCTAGTTATGAACCTCTGTTTTATAGATGAAGAAGTTGAAACAAACAGATTAAATGACTTGCCCAGGATCACTTAGCTAGTAAGTGTCTGAGGCCTGATTTGAACTCAGGTACAAAGTACACCTATCCAGTTAATTAATTGATGTTTGTTCCTTTGTTCTCAAAGAAGACCATCACATCTGGGAGGTGATGCCATGACAAGCACATGAATTGAATTTGAGTGAGAGTTGTTAAATGCTAAGTCACCACCCTCACTTTTTCCTCCAGAGCTATCTGGATACATTGGCCAGATATGGATCAGGACAACTGGAGATGGCCCTGGATGGGAGACAGTCTTGGTCAAATGACTTGCCTGAGGTCACACAGCTAGAAAGTGGAGCATTTTTTCATTTGATAGGAGGGAATTTGACTTTCTTCCTCTGAGAATTGTATATTCATCATTTATCAGATAGAAATAGCTATAGAAGATCATTTTTTGAAGTAGCAAAGTAAGAGCTCTTTAGGAACTTAATGAATTGTGGTATACAAAAGTAATAGAATTGACTCTTAAGAAATGTAGAATGGTTACTTAGACATAGAATTAATTATATGAACTGAAGTAGGAGAACCCTAACTAGAATGATGTAAATAGGAAGAACAATGCAAATGAAAATGAATATCATTTAATTGTAATGATTGGCCTTGACATCTGAGTAGAGTTGAGAAAATGAATTTCTCTCCCTTCGTTTTACAGGTGACTATTGGTATTCTGCTGTGCCTTTTTTTTTCTTTTTAAATTTTTGTTACTCGAGAAGACTCACTTTAGTGTATATGGGATATACTTGGAATTGGATAATGTAAGAACAAAAGACATCAATAAAAATAAAACATTTTAACCATCTGCATAATCCTCAAAAAGCATCATATGTTTTTACTCCATAGTTTTTGGTATACACTTGATTTTAGATTTCATTAGATGTGTGTGTTTGAAATGGAAATCTCTGAATTATTTATTGAAATTCATATTTAGCTGTCATAATATTGGCAGTTCTATTAGATCATTTGTATCATTGACATTCAGCTTTCAATTTGTATTCTTTCTGCTTTGAAAATAAATATGGTGAATTTGAAACAATGTATTCAGCCCAAGAATTTATTAAGCATTACTATAGCTGGACTTTGTCACCATATTTGAACTCCCTTCTCTCTTTGCTTCCTGCTCCCTTTTCCCATTGGTGAGTTTTTCCCTCCAACTTCCAGGGATCCATCATTTTCTGGGCTTTGTCATCATGAGTCCCCTTCCTCATTAGAATGTAAGGTCCTAGAGATAAAGAACTTTTTTTTAAAATTTGTTCTTTCATCTCCTTCATATAACAAGTACTTAATAAATGGCTATTGACTTTGCAGGTACTGTGCAAGGTAAATGTTGAGAATACAGAGATTAAAAATTAAAGTGACAGTTCTTGCCTTCAAGAATGTTTTATGTTTTTTGGTTAAGAAGAGGTTTTGTAAAATTACCTTCATTTCACAGTCTTTTAAAAAAAGTTTTATTTTTATATTACTGTCATGTATGGTATAAAAATGAATTCTGCTTTTGTAAAAATAAGAATTTCAATAAAAACAACTGATAATAATGTCTTATCCATACATCTGCTATTATTACTTTCCTTCTCCTGAGAGGAAATAGATGATAGAATCATAGACTTAGAACTGGAAAGGACCTCCCAGATTATCCTGTCCAATCCCTTCATTTTCATTGGACATTTAGAAACAAGGTTAAATAAATTGCACAGTCACAGAGAAATTTTTGAATCTCTGTTTTCTGATTCCAGAGTCAGTGCTTTTTAGAAATGATATACTTTGCTTCTAAAACAATGTTTCATTATCTGGAAGACCTTGATTTTTTTGAGGGTCAAATTATAATTCAGTATGTTCTCAGTTGGGTATGGTGATCTGCTGTAATGAGAACTCAGAACCAAAGTACCATTCATGTGGTACAAATTAAATACATATCAAGGTTATATGATGGTCAAATTAAACATCTCATTTCTTCCTTATTCCTGTAGCTATGTTGCATTTATGACTGCTGAGTGGCAGCAGCCCACTCTGTGCTTTTCAGCCAGATCAGGAAAGCCATTGCCTTAAAATGCCTGAGGGGTTACTTTCCCTTAACTTTATGTCCTTCCTATTTTCACCTTACCTTCCCACAAACTTAGCTCCATTAATAAGCACTACACTTCTTTCAGGGTACTGGGATCACACAGTGTCAAGGACTTTTAAGACCTTGAACACAATTATCATAATTGAAATGTTTGAACTTTAATGTGGCAATATATGATTTTAAAGCCCTTCTTGATATTGGAATTGTAATGCCTTCCTTCTTTAAAATGAATCCATAACCAGTTTAAAACAAATAAAGGCCTCTGTGTTGATTTAAGATTTCATTGTTATTGGTCTATAAACGAATTGAAATATTAGAATCTTATAGCTTTTATAGCAACATAATCTGAGTTTCATGGTTTGGAGGATTTTCATTTTTAAGTTGAATTTGTTTGATGTTTCCATGATATTATCAGTCTCTATCATCCCCTTTTCCTTTTGCCTTCCAGCTTTCCCAACATCAGAGTTTTTTCCAGTGAGTCCCATATTCTTGTTATATAGCCAAAGTATTTAAGTTTCATCTTCAGTATTTGCCCTTCCAGTGAATAGACTGAATTGATCTTTTTACTTTTAAGGGACTTTCAGCAGTCTTCTCTAGCACTATAATTTGCATACAACAGTTCTGTAGCACTGAACTTTCCTTATAATACAGCTCTCATAACCATACATTTCTACTGGAAAAAACATAGATTTAACTACATGGACTTTTGTCACTAAGGTAATATATCTCTGCTTTTTGGTTTATTTTACAATTTTGCCATAACTTTCCTTCCAATCAGCAAGTATCTTTTATTTTCATGGCTTCAGTCATTGTTTGCAGTGATCTTTGAACTCAAGAATATGAAATCTGACACTGCTTCACTTTCTTCAACCTCTATTTGCTAGGAAGTGATGGAACCAGTTGTCAGGATCTTAGGGTTTTTTTCTTTCATTAAAGATTTTATTTGAGTTTTACAATTTTTCCCCCAATGTTACTCCCCCGCCCCGAATGGAAAGCAATCTTGTCAGTCTTTACCTTGTTTCCATGTTGTACATTGATCCAAATTGAGTGTGATGAGAGAGAAATCATATTCCTAAGGAAGAAACAAAAAGTTTAAGAGATAACAAGATCAGACAATAAGATATCTGTTTTTTCCCCCCTAAATTAAAGGGAATAACCCTTGAACTTTGTTCAAACTCCATGGCTCTTTATCTGGATACAGATGTTATTCTCCACCACAGACAGCCCAAAATTTTCCCTGATTGTTGCACTGATAGAACAAGCAAGTCCATCAAAGTTGATCATCACCCCCATGTTGCCGTTAGAGTGTGCAGTGTTTTTCTGGTTCTGCTCATCTCACTCAGCATCAGTTCATGCAAATCCCTCCAGGCTTCCCTGAATTCCCGTCCCTCTTGGTTTCTAATAGAACAGTGGTGTTCCATGACATACATATGCCACAGTTTGTTAAGCCATTCTCGATTGAAGGGCATTTACTTGATTTCCAGTTCTTTGCCACCACAAACAGGGCTGCTATGAATATTTTTGTACAAGTGATGTTTTTACCCTTTTTCATCATCTCTTCAGGGTATAAATCCAGTAGTGGTATTGCTGGATCAAAGGGTATGCTCATTTTTCTCTCTATTTTCTCTCCAGAAAGGTTAGATGAGTTCACAGCTCCACCAACAGTGTAATAGTGTCCCAGATTTCCCATAGTCCTCCAACAATGATCATTATCCTTTTTGGCCATATTGGCTAGTCTGAGAGGTGTGAGGTGGTACCTCAGAGAAGCTTTAATTTGCATTTCTCTAATAATTAATGATTTAGAGCAATTTTTCATACGGCTATGGATTGTTTTGAAGAGCTTAGTTTTTTTGATATTAAGCTTCAAACCAGCTTTCATAATCTTCTATCACCCTCATCTCTTAATTCCTCTTCACTTTCTTCCATCAGAGTGATAGTGTCTGTATATCTAAGTGTTGATATTTCTCCCAGCAACCTTAATTCCAGTCTTTGATTCATCTACACTGGCATTTCTCATGATGTACTCTGCATATAAGTTAAATAAATAAGTTGACAATATACAGCTGTGTTGTACTCCTTTTCTAATCTTAAACTAGTTATTCCATTTTTTATTCTAACTGTTGCTTCTTGTCCTGCATTAGTTTCATCAGGAGAAAAGTGAGATGATCTAGTACTCCTGTTTCTTTGAACATTTGCCACATTTTGTTTTGATTCACATGGTTAAAAGCTATTGTGTTATCATTGGAGTAGAAATTGATTTTTTCTGAAACTCCCTTGCTACTTAGATATAAAGTCACAAACTATATGAATGTGGTGTGTGACACACAGGGAAGGTGAGATTAAAAAAAAATGAAAAATGGGATGAGGAAATAGGTGAGGCAAGAGTTGGGTTGGAAAGCATAAGCTAGGAATGATGGAAATGGCAGCAGAGAGCTGGTTAAAATGCTTATAGCTATAGCTATAAATGTTAGTTTAACTGTAAAGTTAACTTAATCTGTTAACTTATTTCCCATAAAGGAAATTTCTAGGGAGATGATAGAAGAAGGAGCCTAGTCACATAATACATATAGTCTCAAGGCAGGAGATAAGAGAGAAATACCCAATGAGAAGTATACTAGACTTATTGGAAGTAATGGTAGAAACAGAATGATAAGAAATTGGCCAAAAGAATGCTGCCTTTGCTGCTTGCCTCTGACCACTTCCTTATTCTCCTTCCCCTGAAATTTTTTGCTTCCCAGTATGATTTATTAAACACCAACCTGCTCTTTCCATTTGCTAGTGGTGGGCTACTCTTTTTCCCCATGATCCTGTGAATAAAGAAGAAATTTACTGGTATGATACAAATTAAAACAAATTAGAATTTGATAGGCTAAAACAACAGTGGTCCTTTTTAAGTTGATCTATAAATGTATGGTTTATAAATAAACATGAAGTTACAAAGTTGTGTTATATTCGATGGTATGTTAAATGAAGTTATATTACCTATATTAATATCTTAATGTATGCAAATAAGGCATTTTCCTTCTTTTTGTCTTGGTATACTGTAGCCCATCTTCTGCCATTTGGTATTAAGTAAAAGCAACATAATTTGTCTGGAGCCTTTTATAGCATTTCCTCTAACATCTCTTTCCCTAGCTAATTTTCCACTTCCTTTAACCGGAATTGAATACATACTCTTAGCAGAGAAGTGAAGTGGTTGGAGTGTGCTGAATTTTAATTTGCAATTATGCAAGAAAAAGAATTCAACATTCTATAAGCCTTTGACCCAGCAATCTCATTATTGTGCATGAGCTCTAAGGAAGTTAGGCAGAAACAAATATTTAACATATTAAAATATCCAATGCAGCAGATAATTGGAAACAAAGTGGGTTCCCATCATTTGACAAATGGTTGAAATAACTGTCCACCACTCTTGATTTTTGCAAAAGACTGCTTCAAGTATCTCTCCACTACAAACCATTCTCCATTTAGCCACTAAACTACTTACTGGCATCCTGTTGCCTCCAAGAGCAAATATAAAATGCTCTGTTTGACATTCAGAGGCCTTCATAGAAATCTATTCTCCTATTTTTCCAGTCTTCTTATACCTTATCCTCAATATGTCCACTTCCCATCCTGTGACGCTGGCCTCCTGGATGTTCCATTAACAGGGCACTTCCATTTCTTGGCTCCAGGGATTTTCTGGGTTTGAATGCTCTCTCCCCTCTGCTCCAACTACTGACTTCTCTGGCTTCCTTTAAATCTCAACTTAAAATCTCACCTTCTATATAAAGAAACCTTCCCCAATCCCTTTTTTAATTCTAGTGCCTATTTATTTCCTATTTATCCAGGATATAGCTTACTTTGCATATAATTGTTTTCATGTTGTTTTCCCCATTAGATTGTAAGCTCCTTGGAGGCAGGGACTATCTTTTTGCTCCAGTTTATATCCCTATCTCTTGTCATTTAATAGGCACTTGATTTTTATTGATTGATTGTTGAAATAATGTTCTGAAGCATGCAGTGTAGACTGTAGAATTTAGAGAAATGTGAGAAAATTTGCATGAATTGATGCAGAGTGAATGAAATAACAGAAAAATCATTCAATCATCCCAACCGGTCTTCTACAAGTTTGTTATTTAATCTGAACTGGACTCTTAACTGTGGCAAGGCAGTCTTTTTAAACCTTCTTAATTGATTCACTAGCCTATTTCCTATGGTCGTTTTTCCTATCATTTAATTTGTTCTAAGAACTACCCCAGGCTCTCTCCTTCCATCTTCTCAGCTGAGAACCTTGCTTCATATTTCATTGAAAAAAAAAATCAGAGAAATTTGTGGAGAAGTTTCCCCTTCTCTCTCCCCTCAGCTCCTGTCATCTGTCATATTGCTAAGTTATTTTGTTGCTACCAGCTTAGCATCTCTCTATACATCCCCTTTTCTCCTCTGACATTGCCACCTCCCAGATTTAGACCCTTATCACAACACACCTGGACTATTGTAATCGCCTTTTTAGTCTCTCTGTTTACAGGTTTCTGCCACACTCTCACCATTTTCCACACAACTGTCAAAGTGATCTTCCTAAGGTGCAGGTCTGAATATATCCTTTCCCTATTCAGTCACCTCCAGTGACTCCCTGTTAAGTCCAGGAATAAATATAAAATTCTCTGTTTAACTTTTAAGTCCTTTATAACCCGACCCCTTTCCCTTTCCAGTCTTGTTATCCTTTACTTCCTCCTACATATTCTGTCCTCCAGTGGCCTAGCCTCCTTGGTGGTCCTCAAACAAGACAGATAGTATTTGCACTTAGATGATGTCTCCCCATGCCTGGAATTCTCTCCTTTCTCACCTCTGCCTCCTTCCTTCCCTCGAGTCTCAGCTAAAGTCCCACCTTCTGCAAGAAAACTGACTCATGGGGTGGCTTAGGTGGCGCAGTGGACAAAGCACCGGCCTTGGAGTCAGGGAGTACCTGGGTTCAAATCCAGTCTCAGTCACTTAATAATTACCTAGCTGTGTGGCCTTGGGCAAGCCACTTAACCCCCCCCCCCCATTTACCTTGCAAAAACCTTAAAAAAAAAAAGAAAAGAAAAAAAGATAACTGACTCAGCCCTCCTGCCTTCTGAGAACCTCAATCTATTCTATAGCATCTCCTTTGTTTGAAGTTGTTAGCTTGTGGAGGAATCTCTCTTTAGGTCTGGGAAAGCTGGGGCTGGGCTTTTTGTTTGCTTGCTTGCTCTCTCTCTATTCTCAATACTAAGCCCTGTTTCTGGCACTTGGTAATCCAAATGCTAGTGGACTTGACTCATACTGCAGAGTGATACACAATGACTGCAGAAGTGTAACTGGGAGGATCTCTGGAAGGAAGGTGCACACTGAGTAATGGAAAAGCTAGTGCCAAGCTAGAGCTAGTGACAGATGCCTCAGGCTGAGGGGTGGTGGGCTGCTTTGTCAAACTGCTGTCTGGGTAGCAGAGATTTACTGGATGGCAAAGTGATAGGAATTTAGTGACAGGAACTTTAAAGAGAGCCTCAGACCCTCAACTAGCTGTAGGCAAAGTAGCCTCTGTCTGCCTCAGTTTCCTCATCTATAAGCATCTTATTGCCTAGATGATAAAGCTCTTAGAGCGCCTGGCACAGAACTACATAAATGTTCCTTGTAATGATGATGATGATATTTGAAATTGTTTTTCATTGTCAGACAGGTTTGAATCTGTCTTGTGATGTGACTTTGTGGAAAGATAAAAGGCATCAAGAAACCATATTACAAGCCCACACTAAAAGAATTAAGTAGACAAATAATCAAATAGCTCTTCTTATCTGGCATTGAGTTCATGCTAAATGAAATACAATTCTTCCAAGTCTCTCCAAAGGGAGTCTATCAGATAATTGGGGTTTTTACTTTTGTAAATGGATATAGAAAATTAAGATGTTAGTATATGATAAGAGATGATAACCCTTGTTTATAGTACATTGATTTGTTCCTCCAGGTCTGGGCTAAACTTATGAACTTTTTTGTTTGACTTTTCAAACCCTTAAGGGTCTGGCTCCAGCCTGTTTTTCCAAAGTTACTTCACATTACTCTCCCTCATGAACTCTTTATTCTGTTTTCTCAGACTCAGAGTGAATGGACATTTTAGTCATTTTTTTTTACATAAATCCAAATTGTTTTACAGAATGTCTGTACCAGTTCTTAACTCCAGCAGCAAGTCATTAGTTTGCCTCTTTATCTTGAACCCCTCAATCAAAGACTCTTGTCTCTAGGTATACAAGGATACTTTTTCTTGGTGAATAATACGGTAAATTATTAGAGCAGTGCTCTTATGCTGGAGTTTTTAAGTGTTTTTTAACATAAAAATAATGTCTTTGTACTAGAACAAAGTTTAGAATTACTGAACTAGAGAAAGATAATGTAACATGATATAGAACCTCTGGAGAATTTATGGAGGGACATAGGAATTTCACAGGATGAAAACTGGTTTAATACATGGAGGGTTTATAATATATAATAGGGAAATTAATAATAATAATAGCTAGCATTTATATGGGGCAACTAGGTGGTACAGGAGAGAAAGCACTAGACTAGGAGTCAGGAAGAAATGAGTTCAAATTTGCCCTTAGACACATTTAATTAGCTGTGTGACCTTGGACAAGTCACTTAACCCTCTGTCTCAGTTTCCTTATGTGTAAAAATAAGTTGAGAAAGTAGTGGCAAACCATTTCAGGATCTTTGCCAAGGAAACCCCGAATGGAGTCACAAGAAAGTCAGAACTGAAACAATTGAACAATTAAAAACAAAAACATTTACATATAGCCCTTTAAGATTTAGTAAGTACTTTATAGTTATGATCTCATTTGATCTTCCCAACAACTTACTGTGAAGTAGATGATATATAAAGCTAACTCTACATAAAATTCATATTTTATAGATGAAAAATTTAGACTGAGAGGAGTCAAGTGACTTGTTTAGGGTCATACAATAAATATGTTAAGTGGAATTTGAATTTAATTCTTCCTGATTCCACTTTCACTGGTCTGGCATTTAGCTATCTAAGCTTCCTAAAGTTTATTTGGTACTTGACTAAATAAGGAAGGAATAAGGAATAAGGAAGATTCTGGTGTTGATATGAATAGGAAATTGGAATGAGGAAGAAGGTAGAGTGGAGGTGATAAAGATGTATTAAGGAGGTGGTGGCCTTGAGAATAAAGAGAAAGATGAATGAATGAGCAGTTTTGGGGATGGAATTAAAGAAGAGTCTAGCAGTGGTTAGAATCTTTAGTTTTTAGTGGATAAAATCACTCTGAAACAGAAGCAAGTGTCCTTGGTCAGTGCTTACATTGTGGTGGGTAATGCTTTTGGTTTTGTTTCTAGTCTTTGAGCTACTTAAGAGACTTTATAGTTCATGATTGTGTTCATTGTAGTTGTGTGCCTTGGTTTCCTAAACTAATTGTAAATCACTGCAGTAGTGATAGATGAATTGAGATTTTTCTGGAGAAATCTGAACTACTTGGGCAAATAACCTCTATTGGAATAGAACCCTAAAGAATAAAATTAACTAAAGAAATTATATCTTGGCTGGATGAAGTCAGGAATCCCTTTTCCCTTCTTAATAAGTTGCCAGGTTGCTGAATATCTGTGTGTAGTTGTTAGGGAAAGGAGATGTTTTATTGCTTGTTTTTTATACATTGACAACAGTAATACTGTTTTATGAATTGAGCATCCTCTCATGTTTTTAGAATTTAGTTAAGGTAAATTTTTGGTTCCATATGATGCTGTATTCATCTTTCCACCCAAGAATGGTATTCTAGTGCTTTATTTCTCACATAGTTATTACAAGAAACTTTTTTCCCAACCTTTATAACCTCTCAACTGAAGAACCTAGTTAGTGTGAAAAAGGATGGGATGATATGCATAATGTTAAGAAGAAAAAAAGCATTTTATTGACATTGTATTTTTTTAATCTCCAGTTTTCTATTTAATTTACAATTTAAATGTATTGTAGAATCTTGTTTGTCTTGACTGAAAGTTAATACTTACTGATTCTGTCCAAGAATCATGTAACTAGAGCAATAATTTGCCCCTACATTTCTATAGTGGTTCTTTCAAGGAAGGAGAGGGTGAAGAGAAACTTGTTGAGTCTCTAAACTAAAGTTAAAACCATACTTTTTCTATTTAACATGACTAGCCTTAAAGATCCTGTTGTTACAGCTTAGCTGATGACACTTATGATGTGTGAAGCAGGATAGACTTGGCCTTGATTTCTCATAGCATCTCTCTTGGCTTCCATTGCTTTCAAGTCAAGACATGTTATTTTCAGTAAAGTCAGCAGAAGATAACAACATAGGGAGCAATTACTAAGAGGAGGAAGAAGCTGTTTTTAGAACTATTTTTATATTCTGCCTTCTTTGAGAAAGAGTATGAATTTGAAATATTAAAAAGGATACATGCCTTTTTTGGAAATAGGGAAAAAATAACATCTGACAGACTTGCTGCTGTCTGCTAAGGTGTCATTTCTAACTGTGTGATGACTACATTTTAAAAAAATATCTTATTTTTTTCAGTCAGCATGATGTTGTTGTCTCTCCCTTCCTCTAAGTCTCCCCCCTATTTAAAAATGAAAGAAAAACCCTATCACAAAGATGTATGGTCAATGCTGAAAAAGAAAAGGACATGTATGTATATTTGTAGGTAACATGTCTCATTATGAATTTTCTTCAATACTAGTTGATCATTTCACTGATTCTTTTTTTAATTTTTAAAATTTTTTTGAATTTCACAAATTTTCCCCCAATCTCACTTCCCTTCCTTCACTCCCCCCACAGAAGGTGGTCTGATAGTCAATACTGATTCTGTTTCTTTCAAATTGTTTGTTTTTTTACAGTATTGTTGTATGTCATTGCAATATGTCATTGCATAAATTATTCATCTGGTTATTTTCACTTTATTCCTTTCTAGTACTGTGTTTATCAGTTGAAAAAATTTGAGGGGAGAAAAAGAATAGATATTGCAATTTTAGAGAAATGATTTTTAGTCTGATGTATTTGAGTTTTCTTGGTTTAAATAGGTTTTATAAAGTGAATTTTTTGTACTTGTTTTATTATTTAACATTTTCCTTTTCATACTTGTAATGTTGATAAATATAAATATTAATATTTTTCCCATGCAGAGAAGAAAAAAGTAAAAAGAAGTTTCTGTATAAAATATTTTATGTTCTTTTCTTTTTTTTTCTTTTTGTCATTCTCTAATTTCCAATACAAGTCCCCTGGTCCCAAATAAATAAAAGTCTCCCTAGTAACAGATTGTGAACATTCAAAACAATTTTACATTGTATTGGTCACATTTGAAAAGTTTGTTTCATTCAGAACATATAGTTTATTACCTCTAAAAACAGGTGAGGGAAACATGATTCATTGTCAGTCTTTTTAGAGTCATAATTGGTCATTGAACTGTTCAGAATTCTTAAGTCTCACAGTACTTTCCTTTTAGTGTTGTAATTGTTATATCAATGGTACTTCAGGTTCCTATCACTTTACTCTTTATCAATTTATACATGTTCTCTCAGTTCATACAAGAAACTTTCAATCTATTCCTTTTTCTTTTAGCACAGTAATATTCCACTATATCAGAATGCCATGACTTCATCAGCCTTTTCCCAAGCTTATGGATACCCACTTTGAATTCTCTTGCTACATTAGAAGCTACTATTGTAAATACTTTTGTACATATGTGACTTTTTCCTCTTTTTTTAAAAAAATACTTTTGGGGTATAAACCTAGTAGTGTTATTATTGAGTCAAAGGGTATACACAGTTTAATGATTCCAAATTGCTTTACCAGAATATATTTGGCTACCTATCTTTTCACAGAGACCAACAATTCTCACATATATCAATTTATGTGGAACCTCAGTTATTTAATTTATATTTTTGTTAATTATTAGTAATTTGGAGCATTATTCATGTAGTTGTTGATAACTGCCTTTCTTTTGAGAATTGCCTACTCTAATCTTTAGAAAATTTTATCTATTTGGGAGTGTCTCTGGATCTAGAGTCAGGAAGACCTGAATTCAAATGTGACTGAAGATTCTTACATGCTGTGTATGTATGTCAATTAACCTCTCAGTCTCAGTTCCCTATTTTTAAATTGGGAATAATTTTACCTACATGCTATCACATTAAATGAAATCATTTTTGTAAAAATCTCAAACCTTAAAAGAGCTAGGTTAAATAATAACTATGATCATCAGAGGTGTCAAATCATTGCATTGCTTCCCAAACCAGAATAAAATGTGATTGGGAAATGTTTAGCAAAATGAATAAAAATATAACAAAGATAATACTGTTAATTTGTTGTTTTTATGTCATTATGCAGCCTACAGGAACCCTCTTTATATTTGAGTTTGACACCACTGGTCATAATCATAATATTTGAATTCCTTATGTATCTTGAATATGAAAACTTTATTAAAGAAACTTGCTAAGATTTTCCCCAGTTGTTTCCTAATTCAAACTGCATTGCCTTTATTTTTGCACAGTTTGCCAATTTAATGTAATCAATAATTTATTTTGTCTCCTGTGATTCTTTCTATCCCTTGCTTGGTCAAAAGTGCTTTTTCTGTAGTTGAAAAAGATTATCTCCTCTTCTTCTTTAGTTTGGGTATGTTGTGATCTCTTACAGGTTATGTGGCCTTTTAGAGTGTTCTGTAGCATGTGGTGAGGCATTGTTATGAGACTGATTTCTGCCAGATTATTTTCCAGTTTTCCTCGTAGTTTTTGTTAATATAAGTTTTTACCCTGTAGTTTTTATCTTCGGATTTTTTGAATAGTGTTCTCTTTTGTTCAGTTGCTTCTTGTTTTTGAATACCTTATTTAAGAGGCAACTGGTAGTGCAATGGCGAGAGCTCTGAGCTTGGATCCTGAAGCACTTGGATTCAGATTTGACCTCACTCACTAATTGCCTCACCCTGGTTAAGTCACTTAATTTCTGTTTGCCTCAGTTTCCTGTAAAATGGAATGATAATAGCACCTTCCATGGAGTGGTTGTAAGGATCATTTAAACTAATGAGTTTTTTAAATTGCTCTTGGAATTTTGCAGTCCCCCCCCCAATCTTGCTCCCCCCCCCCCCAGAAGGCAGTCTGATAGTCTTTACATTTAAACTACTGAGTTTTTTTGATAAATTTTTCTGATTTACTTCATTGTACAATACTTTGAAACTATACAGCTCGGCTTCCTTCTTGCTTACTTTTTCCATTGTTTCTCTTGAGATTCTTGATCTTTTGTTTTTTTTTTCCCAGATGATTTTTGAAATGAGTTTGTCTGGTTCTATAACAGTTTGGTAGTTTGGTTGATATTGCATTGATTTTGATTTTGATTTCGATTGAATCGTTGTTTTCATAACTATAAGTATGACCTAACAATGAGGACTGAATCTTTCTCCAATCATGTCTGACCTGATTTCTGTAAAGATTAGTTTTGTGGTGTGTTTTTTGTTTGTTTTTGCAAGGCAATGGGGGTTAAGTGACTTGCCCAAGGTCACACAAGCTAGGAAATTATTAAGTGCCTGAGGTTGTATTTGAACTCAGGGCCTCCTAATTCCAGGGTTGGTTCTCTATCCACTGCACCACCTAGCTGCCCCTGTAGTGTGTTTTTAAAGTCAGTATTCAGATAATTCTCTGTGTGGCATGGTTAGGTAGACTCCCAGATATTTATAAATTCTGTTATGTTCTGTAGAACTTTTTTTCTTTCTTTTCCTAGTGTTTTGCTGTTAATGTACAGGAAGACTGATAATTTTTTTGAGTTTATTTTATATCCTACTAGTTTATTTTTTTTTTTAAATTTGAACTCATTATAACATTCAGTCATCTTGGTTTCACTTTCCTTGGCCCCCTAAATTTAATTTTCTTGTCTTAAGAATATAGCTATCATTTTGCTAACTATCAAACATTGTTGAATAGCTTTTCCTTACCAATCACATTGGTAAGATTTCTATGACAGATGTCAGTTCTAGGAGGTAATTACATATTTCTGTGACTTTTTATATATATAAAATATTGATTTTAATTTTTTTATACTTTTACTAATATTGAAGCAATTTTGTATCATGGCATAAAATCAAACTTCATTGTGTATAAGTTGTGTATTGTGTTTCTATAGCTCTTTGCTAATATTTTATTCAGTATTTTTGCACTGGAATTCATTAAAGATATTGAGCTATAGTCTTTTCATTAAAATTAGGTATCGTAGCCATATTTATCTCTCAGAAAGATTTTTTATTACTCCATCTTTCCATATTTTTGCAAATTATTTTTAAAAAATCAGAATCAGTTATTTGATATAATTCATTTGAAAATCATTCTAGTTCTGGGATTTGGGAGGGAGGGTTCCAGTATGAGTCATTCAGACTTTTTCCTCCTAAGATCTATTAATAATTAAATTATTTGTTTCTTAGTCTGTTAATTAGACATTTTTGTAAATATTTATCATTTCATTAATTATCAATTTTGTTGCCATATAATTAGTCAAAATAGTTTCTAATATTTTCCATTATTTCCCCTTGAGATGTTGTGAATTGTTTTAATTTTTTTTTTTAGATTTTTTTTCAAGGCAATGGTGTTAAGTGACTTGCCCCAAGGCTAGGTATTAAGTGTCTGAGGTGGGATTTGAACCCAGGTATTCCTGACTCCAAGGCCGGTGCTCTATTCACTGCGCCACCTAGCCTCCCGTTTTAATTTTTGATTTGACATTTTGGTTTCTTTCACTTTTTTACAAATCAAATTAAGTGTCTATTTTACCAATTTTCTCAAAGAAATAACTTCTATTTTTTTAATAAAAGAAAGATTTTTATTTATTTTGAATTTTACAATTTTTCCCCCTAATCTTGCTTCCATCCCCCCCCACAGAAGGCAATCTATTAGTCTAAGAAATAACTTGTAGTTTAATTTCTTAATTGATTTTTGTTTCAAGTGTTTTTCTTGTAAACAGTTTATTGAATCTGATATCCAATGCATTTTGTTATACTCCATGTTGTGAGTTAGTTCATCTCATTCTCATTCACATTCATGGTTATGATTTTCCATTGTAATTCTCTTAATTTGTTTCATCTTTTTTTTCTTTGCACATAAGGTGAAAAAGAGAAGATATATAATCAGAATTAGTAATTTGTAATTAATTGGTCTTATCTCATTCTTCACTGGATCTTGTACGTTTTTCCATTAATTTTAATACTACCTTAAAATCCATCGTTCAGAAGTTGAAGTTTATTTTGACTATCCCTATCTTCTTTACTGTAGCGTGCCTTTTAAACTTCCTCTTTCCATGCCCCTGCCTGTTTTCATGCTTAATTTAATGCAATCCTACCCTAAATGATGTGTACATTTTCAGTCTTCCTTTTTTTCTGTTCATATGAAAAGTTCATGAGATGACTTTTCCCACTCCTTCCATTAGTTTGTATACTTTTTTTTGCTGACTTCAGTTATGAGAAATAAATTCTTAATTCCTTTATACTCTTAAAAATCAACCATACAGGATAAAACTACTTGTAGTTTTTATTTTATACAAAAACATACACATTGTACATACCTCTACTACCATGTTGTTAGTGTGCTACAATGGAAAGAGTATTAGGGGTGGCTAGATGGTACAGTGGATAGAGCACCGACCCTGGAGTCAGGAGGACCTGAGTTCAAATCCGACCTCAGACACTTAATAATTACCTAGCTGTGTGGCCTTGGGTAAACAACTTAACCCCATTGCCTTAAAAAAAAACTAAAAAGAAAGAAAGAGTATTGACTTAGAATCAGAGGGCCTTGGGTTCAAATTTCACCTCTGTTATTTATAATCTGTGTTTCCCTCATTGAACAAGTCATTTTACCCTCCCTTGGGTCTCTGTTTACTCATCTATAAATAAAACTGAGGTTTTACTAGATGAACTTTAAGGGTTCTTCTAGCTCTAAATCTGTGATCTAATACCATTACAGCAAAAATCTGAATCTTTATTGCTATGCACAAATGTGTGTGAAAGTAAATTTTCCTTTTTTTAATTTTATACATTTTAGATTGTAGTTTGGTAGTGGAAAGTGGCAAAGAAATTCCTTCCAGAAACCTTGAGATGCTATAGTTGTTACCTTTAATCTAGAATTCTGCCCCTGCAATTTTGTTTAACTGATCCAGGTTTCAGTTTTCTCATTTGTAAAACCAAGAGATTCAATCAAATTGGCTCTCTAATTGAAATTCATTTTGTTTTGGACAGGGGGTGTCATCAGGAGAGCCAGACAAGTTATTTTGTTTGTGCTTCACTGATGTTGGGTTGCTGGGCCAGACTCTTGTCCTACTTTCCTTTTTGTCCACCCCCACCCCCACCCCCCCTGCACTTCCTTCCTGTTTTTTCTAGGAATAGCTCTATTTAGCATTCTATTTTTACACCCATCCCAGACCCTCAAGTACCTTACCATCCAGTGCTCTGGACTTCTTACTGCTCTGTGTACCCTGGGCTACATCTTCCCCTTCCCCCCCTTCCCTGGATTCTCAGCAGCAGTACATATTCAGAAAACCTTTCTCTTCCATAATGATAGTGCCCTCCCTCTCTTGGTTGTTTCAAATTTAACCTGTCTTTATCTGGATTGTGTTTAATTGTTTACATGCTTCCTCCCGATTAGACTAGGAGCTGCTCCAGGGCAAGGCTTGACTTTTACTTTTGTTTGTATAGACAAGCTTATTCCTGAGTTTTAACTCTTTGTGGGCCTTTAGTAAATGCTAGTTGACTGACTGAGGACTTTTGGGCAACTTGGGGGCCATGGAGGTTTTTTGTCTCTGTGTTAGCTTTGTCTAGCCCACTGACAGGGTCAAGTGCACTTTAAATTCTTGAGTTGTACTCTTGTAATTCTTTTTTTTTTAATAAAGTTGGCTTTTGATTAGATTTTATGACCCTTAAATGCTGATTGCATTTTAAACCTAACTCAGACTTGTTCTGTGATAATCTCCAACGTACTTCCAACTGTGACCTTCTCGAATGTTTTCTCTCTTATTCGTGTGTATGTGCTGTGTACTGCAGTTGGAGTATTTCATGACCAGATTTTGATCAGGAAGAAGGGAAGCTGAGTAGGTGACTGACTCAGAGAGATGTAAATGATCTTATTATATTTGATGTGCAACCACACCTAGAAACCTTAACAAAACAGTACTTGTGTTTAATATTCTTCACTTGTCAAGTCCTGTTAAGATTTCACCCTGCCTTACTAATATGTAAAGTTCCTTCAATTCATTGTAACCAGCATTTTTGAGGTACCTGGTACTTTTCTTGGGGGTATTCTACAGTACAATTTAGGAAATGATTGTTTTTGTGTTGTCTTTCTCTTGTGTTGTCTTTCTCTATTAGATCATAAACTCCTCGAGGGCTGGGACTATAGGGTGTTTTTTTTGTTTGTTTTTTGTATGTGAATCCTGTGCATAAAACACAAACACATCAGGTGCATAATAAATGTTGTATTGACTTTTAATTAATTATTTAGGATAAAAACTCGAGAGAATATCTTGAGAGATTGCAGGAGGGATCATGTCTATCTGAAAAGATCAGTGAAGGCATCATGGAGGACTGATTTTGGGGGATCCAACCTGAGCTGGATCTTGAAGACAGGGACTTCAAATGGCAGGGTTTGACTTGAACTTGTTCTTGTGAACAGATACTAGGACAGTGAAAAGCTTTAATTAGATCATGGAAGCATTGCATTAGAATGTCGGCTTCCTTCCCTCTTTGTGCTTGTGGCTAGCACAGTGCCTGGCACTTCATATGGGGCTTAATAAATACTATTTGATTGATTTGTTTGATAAGATTTCCAACCCCCTGTTGTACCCATGAGTAAGAGGAGATCAAGGGGAATTAAGTAACACATTGATTAAAAACTTTAGAAACAGAATTTAGCTTCTCTTACAGCAGACCTAGTATTCTTTCCTTTGCACCTCCAGGAGGAGTGGCCCAGGGTGGCCCACGTGGAAAAGAAAGCATGTGTGGACTCTTAACAAAGAGTGAGACAACTGGCGTTTTTCTTTTTTGTTTAAGTCTCCTATTTCCAGCTCCACAGTGCTACAACACTTTAGAATAGGGCTGTAGCTTGGACCTATTTACTTAAGTCAGTAGAAAAAACTGGGGTAGAGGAATCATCACTGTGCAAGTCAGCTCCTTCTCTGCCACAGATAGTCTTAAAGAGGGACCCAGAGCACTGAGAGATGAAGGGATTTGCCACTCACCAAGATGTCCCAGAGGTGAACTTGAGCCCAAGATCTTTGGGGTTCAGCTCTCTTATTTCACCATGCTTCCTTGTCACAGTAAATTAGATTTTATGATTATATATGTGGTTTTTATGCTTTACAATAAATTTACAATTGTGCTTTACAATACAATAAGTTTTTGCATGGGACTTTGAAGGATAGAAGGACTTGGTAAATATGATCTAAGGGGATGGATCACAAAGAGTTGGACATCACTTAATGATTGAATAGCATTAAAAAATTAGAAAAAAACTATTTTACAGACAGTTTACATAAATTCTCATTAGGCAGACTCAAGTCCCTGCCTAGGCTCTAGCTCCTTTGCTGAACCATCTGCACCAGAGCAGGTCTTTCTCCTACCCCTTCACACTCTGGACACTGAAGCTGCTGCCTTGTAAGGCTTGGGACTGGACAGGTATGTCCAGGATCCCCTTATGTTAAGTGAGAATTGACTTATACAATTGCAAATAAGTAACAAACAGGGTGGTAGGAGAGTTGGGGAAAGTCTTCTTGTAGAAGATGGGATTTTAACAAGGATTTGAACAAAGCCAGGAAAGCTAAGAGTTGGACTTGAAGAGGAAGAGCATTTTGACATGGGGGACAGCCAGTGAAAATGACCAGTCTGCAGTTGGAGTATTTGTTCAAGAAATAACAAGGAGGCCATTATCCCTGGATGGCAGTCTGTGTCAGTGTGATGTGTAAGAAAACTGGAACAATTAGTAAAGGCAGGCAGGTTATATAAAAGTTTATGAACACCAAACAGTATTTACATTAGATATATGTATATCCTGAAGTATTTTTACTTGGTAGCCTAGGAGTTATAGGTCTATATTAAGATTAATAGGTTCTTCTCACTGTTAGTTTTGTTTAGTGTATTGTGAAAACAGACCATACACTTTATTTGCAAAAGCTAAAAATCTGGGACTTCGTTAGCAAGGAAGAAGATGAATAGTAAGTACAGCAGAGATCCATCACCAGAAACTAGAAAAGCAACTCAGAGTACATGCTTTATTGATGTTAGGTTATGATTATCATTTTTGTATTTGAAGACCAGCAAACAACAAAAAACTCTAACATTTAGTTGTGTTTTGTGGCTTAGTAATAATTATTTCTTGGAGTAGATTAAAACTTGTAGAACCTGTAAATTGTGCTTTAAGTTTTTCCATGTCTGCAAAAGAATAAAATAATGAAACTGAGGCAATAGAAATATGAATGATATTTTTTTGGAAAATTTCTAGAGAATAAATGACAGTTTGGGAGTAATTTGTAGTAATAAAAAATTTTTTGTTTGTAGTGTCCTGGAAACAACCTAAATGTCCAAAAGTTAGTGAATGGTAGAATAAAATAATGTATAACAGTATAATGGAAAATGCTGTCATTAAAAGTGATGCATATCAGCAATATAGAGAAGTTTTGATTATTGAGGTAAAGGCCATATGAAACAAAAAAAACTCCCCAAACCTCCAAAATGAAACAAATGCTCACTTCAAGGTTATTAGTGAGAGGGGATATGAAGGGAGTAGCTGTTAGGGACATATAGTTAGAAATTAATTTTTTAAGTAATGTATGCATATTTAATTTTGTATTAAAGTTAAGATTGTTTTCAAAGTTAAGAAAATAAATAGTTTTTCATAATTCTCTGGGAAGCTTATGATTCATTTTCTAGTTTTTAATAGAAACTTTATGTATAAAAATAGGTATTAGCTGCAAGAATTTCACCTTTCTACTTTCTTTTCCTTAAAATACCAGGAATTGATTTTCTTTTCTCATTTTCTATTATTGTTCATGCTTCTGAGTCACCGATCAGAATTTGGCAGTTGTGTTTAGGTGTTTGTTCTGTCTAACCAGTTACGCTAGTTTTAAAAAAGTCTTCCCCCCCACCCCCAGGCTGAAAAGGAAGTCTTTATTCTTCAGCTTCTTTAGCTATAGTTTTCTGTTTGATATAAATTTCATTGGAGACTATATTAAAAAACAGTGTGGCTCTTTGTGAATATAATACAATTTTTAATATAGTAGTATATAATTGCCCTGTTGTCCTTCCCCCTAGAAATTTCCTTGAATATACTTTGTATTCAATTTTCTGTGTACATATCCTTTACCCCTCTTTCCTGTCCTCCCTTAACCCTAGGTGAATGAAATCTCCCTAAATTCAGTTCTTTCCATTATCTGGCACACACAGTAGGTGATTTTATAGCTGTAATGTAAGTTAATAACTTGGTTGGAATGAAATTTCTTTTCTCCTGCTGGGTTTTATTGGTTATATATCAAAAACCTAATGTTTTTTGTGGGTTTATTTTATATCCTGTTGCTTGATGTTTCTACCAATTTTTGGTTGAATCTTAAGAGTTTTCTGATTAAACCATCTTCTCATCCACCAAAAAACCCCAATACTTTTGTTTCATCTTGGACTCTACTGCCATATAATTGGGCAAAATGGTTTTTCATTTTTTTGTATATTTTTCTTTTTTTTTTTTTCTTGATTGGCAATTTGGTTTTCTGTTTTTATCATCAGTTTGGCTACTACTTTGCCTGTGTTGTTGGAATTTTTTACATATTGTTGAGATACTTTCAGTTTTTGTGGTTTTAAATAGTTTTTTTAATTGCACGACCAAATCATTGATGTTTTTCTCCTCCTCCTCCTCCTCAGATGATCATTCTCCCCCATTTCTCAGAAAATGCTCACTTGATCTCTCCATTCCCACAACTTATCCTTCCATCTCTTTCTTTTTATGGCTAACTCTTTGAAAAGCAATAGGTGTCTCCATTTTTTCCCTTTTAACTTTATTCTAAAATCTTTACAACCTGACTTCTACCATCATCATGCAAGTGAAACTGTTATCTCCAGTTTTCGATTCCTTATGTGCCAGTTTAATGGCTGTTTCATAATTGTCAGCCTTCTTGACTTTTCTGCAACCTTTGACACTGTCACCCTCTTTTCCTTGATGTTCTCTTAACTGTATTTTTGTGATTCTACTGTTCTTTGTTTTTTCTACCTGAGAGCTCCTTCTCTTTCTCCTTTACTATCGTTCAGATACCCCAAAGAGCCCTCTTCTCTGTCTGCACAATTTCATTTGAGATCAGTCTGTCCTCCATCAATTACAATGAATTCAATTATTTCTTGGCTGTTGATTTTTTTTTTCTTTTTTTCTTTTCTTTTCTTTTTTTAGGTTTTTGCAAGGCAAATGGGGTTAAGTAGCTTGCCCAAGGCCACACAGCTAGGTAATTATTAAGTGTCTGAGACCAGATTTGAACCCAAGTACTCCTGACTCCAGGGCTGGTGCTTTATCCACTACGCCACTTAGCCACCCCTTGGCTGATGATTTTTCACATTCACTTATCTAGGCTTAACCTATCTGCTGACTTCCAGATTTGCATCTATCTGCAACTGTCTCTTTAAATGGATGTCTCATAGACATCTTAAATCCAACATGTCCTAAAATGAACTCATTATCTTTCTCCCAAAATTTCCCTATTTCCTTACCATTCTTTTAGTCACCTGGGCTCACAACCTAGATATTTTCCTTGATGATTCACTCTTATCTCCCATATCCAATAAGTTGTTAAGCTTTGTGATTTCTACCTTTGTAACATCTTTCCTATAAGCCCTCTACTCTCTTTTTTAAAATTTATTTTTATTAAAGATATTATTTGAGTTTTACAATTTTCCCCCCAATCTTACCCCCCCCCCGCCCCCACAGAAAGCAATCTGTCAGTCTTTACTTTGTTTCCATGTTGTACCTTTGTCCAAATTGGGTGTGATGAGAGAGAAATCATATCCTTAAAGAAGAGACAAGAAGTCTAAGAGGTAACAAGATCAGACAATAAGTTATCTGTTTTTTTCCTAAATTAAAGGGAATAGTCCTTGAACTTTGTTCAGGCTCCACAGCTCCTTATCTGGATACAGCTGGCACTCTCCTTTGCAGACAGCCCAAAATGGTTCCCAGTTGTTGCACTGATGGAATGAGCAAGTCCTTCAAGGTTGATCATCACTCTCATGTTGCAGTTAGGGTGTACAGTGTTTTTCTGGTTCTGCTCATCTCACTCAGTATCAGTTCATGCAAATTCCTCCAGGCTTCCCTGAAATCGCATCCCTCCTGGTTTCTAATAGAACAATAGTGTTCCATGACATACATATACCACAGTTTGCTAATCCATTCCCCAATTGAAGGACATTTACTTGATTTCCGATTCTTTGCAACCACAAACAGGGCTGCTATAAATATTTTTTGTACAAGTAATGTTTTTACCCTTTTTCCTCATCTCTTCAGGATATAGACCCAGTAGTGGTATTGCTGGGTCAAAGGATATGCACATTTTTGTTGCCCTTTGTGCATAGTTCCAAATAGCTTTCCAGAAGGGTTGGATGAGTTCACAGCTCCACCAACAATGTAATAGTGTTCCAGATTTCCCACAACCCTTCCAACAATAACCATTAGCCTTCCTGGTCATATTGGCCAATCTGAGAGGTGTGAGGTGGTGCCTCAGAGAAGCTTTAATTTGCATTTCTTTAATAATTAATGATTTAGAGCATTTTTTCATATGGCTATGGATTGCTTTGATCTCCTCATCTGTAAATTGCCTTTGCATATCCTTTGACCA
The DNA here is from genome assembly GCF_037893015.1 of Macrotis lagotis. NCBI lineage: Eukaryota > Metazoa > Chordata > Mammalia > Peramelemorphia > Peramelidae > Macrotis > Macrotis lagotis. The sequence goes on along the minus strand of NC_133659.1, from coordinate 257,472,401 downwards.
TTTGTCAATTGGGGAATGGCTTTTTGTTTTAAAAATATGACTCAGTTCTCTGTATATTTTAGAAATGAGTCCTTTGTCAGAATCATTAGTTGTAAAGAATTTCTTTAGATCTTGGTTACAGTGGTTTGATCTGTGCAAAAGCCTTTTAATTTAATGTAATCAAAATCATCTAATTGGTTTTTGGTGATGTTCTCCAACTCTTCCTTAGTCATAAACTGCTCCCCTTTCCATAGAATTGACAGGTAAACTAGTCCTTGATCTTCTAATTTGCTTATTAGTATTTTTTTTATGTTCAAGTCCTGTAGTCATTTGGATCTTATCTTGGTAAAGGGTGTGAGGTGTTGGTCTAATCTAAGTTTCTTCCATATTAACTTCCAGTTATCCCAGCAGTTTTTATCAAAGGCCCTCTACTCTCTTCTATCACTGCCACCACCCAAATGAAGGCTTTTATTACCTCATTCTTGATGCATTGTAATAGTCTTCTGATTGCTTCTATTCTCTCCCCCTCCATTCACCTGACAAATTGTTCTTCCTAAGGTGAAGCTCTGACCCTATCACTCCCTTTTCAGTGAACTCCCAGTCACTGTCTATCATCTCCAGAATCAAATATAAATGTTCTTTGCATTCAAAACCCACTCCCCAACACTTTTCCAATTTTCTAAGACTTTATACCACTAAATCAGAACTTGCCTGCTTGATTAGCATTGCATTATTTGCTGTATCTCCAAATATTTAAATATAGATTGTGATGTGTCCATTTGGGGTGGATTTTTTAAAAAATCTTTTGGTAGGTCAAAATAATCCTTTGCAAACTTTTAAAAATGTGTTTTTCGTACTTATGTTGAAATCATTTGGAACCTTAATACATTTAGTCAGTATTGACATCAAGCAAAATATAAAACAAGCAGGATAATGTTTATCCATGATTTTTTTACTTAAATCTCTGAAGCTGGCCTGTCCAAATGCCAGTGAATTTTCTCTCTTGTAGGTTAAGTTGACTAAATTCTCCCATTTATGGATTTCACTGAACATAGATTGATCATGGAGCCTCAAAATTCTGTAAAGTGATATAGGCAAAATGAAAAATCATGAAATGAGTAATTTTTTTATTTTTTATTTTTTTGCAAGGCAGTGGGGTTAAGTGACTTGCCCAAGGTCACATAGCTAGGTAATTATGTGTTTGAGATCTGAGTTGAACTCCGGTCCTCCTGACTCCAGGACTGGTGCTTTATCCACTGAGACACCTAGCGGCCTGAGATGAGTAATTTTTGATAGAATTGGACATGATTTTAGCCTGAGAAAATTTTGGAGACATGGTAACTTTCTTGAGTTAGAACTATTTAAAAATGGAATAGTCTTTTTTTACTTCTAAAGATTTTATTTATTTTGAGTTTTACAATTTTCCCCCTGATCTTACTTCCTTCCCCCCACTCCCCACAGAAGGCAATCTGCCAGTCTTTACATTGTTTCCGTTGTATACATTGATCCAAATTGAATGTGATGAAAGAGAGATCATTTCCTTAAGGAAGAAAAATAAAGTATAAGAGATAGCAAGATCAGACAATAAGATATCAGTTTTTTTCTAAATTAAAGTTAATAGTCCTTGGTCTTTGTTCAAACTCTACAATTCTTTCTCTGAAAACAGGTGGTATTCTCCAATTGCAGACAGCCCCAAGTTGTCCCTGATTGTTGCACTGATGGAATGAGCAAGTCCATCAAGGTTGATCTTCGCCCCCATGTTGCTGTTAGGGTACGCAATATTTTTCTGGGTCTGCTCATCTCTCTCAGCATCAGTTCATGCAAATCCTTCCAGGCTTCCCTGAATTCCCATCCCTCCTGGTTTCTAATAGAACAACAGTTTTCCATGACATACATATACCACAATTTGTTAACATTCTGCAATTGAAGGACATTTGCTTAATTTCCAATTCTTTGCTACAAAAAACAGGGGTGCTATGAATATTTTTGTACAAGTAATGTTTTTACCCTTTTTCATCATCTCTTCAGGGTATAGACCCAGTAGTGGTATTGCTGGATCAAAGGGTATGCACATTTTTGTTGCCCTTTGGGCATAATTCCAAACTGCTCTCCAGAAAGGTTGGATGAGTTCACAGCTCCACCAGCAATGTGTTAGTGGCCCAGATTTCTCACAACCCTTCCAACAATGATCATTGATTGTCCTTTCTGGTTATATTGGTTAGTCTGAGAGGTATGAGGTAGCAGTATGAGAAGCTTTAATTTGCAAAAAAAATGGAGTAGTCTTCAATGGCTTATGAGCTCTTTCAGGGAGGGGCTAAATAAAACCTTTTGTTTTAGGTATTATAGGGTACATTTTTTTTGTCAAGATGATCTAAGGTCCCTTCTAGATTTAAAATTCTATGATTCAGTGAAACTTTAAAGTTTTCATTTTTGCAAAGAGAAAAGTCTCTCCTTGACTGGTGACATTGTTTTTCTAGCTTCTGTAGATTGGAAATGACCTAAGATGATGTCTTTTATTTTTAGCATTGCTTTATCAAATTTTGTAAGCTTTCTACCTTCACTGCTTCATTCATTCATTCATTCAGACAATGGAGTTAAGTGACTTGCCCAAGGTCACACAACTAGACAATTATTGTGTGTCTGAATTAGGATTTGAACTCAGATCCTCCCAACTCCAGGACTGGTACTCTATCCACTTTGCCACCTAGTTGCCCCTGCCTGCTCTTCTTAAAGAAATGTGAAAGTCCAACATTTCAATTGTTACTTTCCTGTTATATTCGTTTTTAGGTCTTTTTCTAGTTGTGAAGAAAACAAGGAAAGAGTGGCAATGAAAAGTAGATATTTTAGATATATGTGGGATTTCTCTGAAGTTTGAGAAAAGAACCATCGGGACTGACACAATATCTGGTAGGTACCAGCAAGTTCGAAAATTCGAGTAATTAAATACTCTAGAAAGAGTACATTTAGGTGACTGATTCTAAGAACATCATTTTACTACTTTTAAATTTGACCAAAACTAAACATCGTTTATAGTATTTTTTTCCCTTCTCTTTGCATCCTCCACTTTTCACATACATACACACATACAATAGAAAATTACTTAAAAATTAACCTAGAATACTCTTTTTTTTAAAACTCAAATAATATCTTTAATAAAAATAAATTTAAACAAAAAAATGTGCTTCAGTCTTTGTTCCAACACCAACAACTCTGTTGCGGGTGGATCACATTCTTTATGGTAAGTCCCATGGCAAAAGTTACTTCCATATTTGTCCACTGTTGCCATTGCTGATCGCAACTCCCTCCTTTCGTATTTCTCCACTACCATGTACTATGTCTTCTCTCTCCTTTCAACGACTCTGCTGTAGGGTAGTTGAGTGGCAGCAGACAGGTCCTGGGCCAAGAGGCCCTGAGCCCCCATACCACCCCTTAGGCCCAGCATCCACCTGGCCCTATGGTCCAGGACAGGCCTTCCAATCCCAGCCCCTTGCAAGAAGTAAAAAAGAAAATGTGTTATATCTGACCACTCTCCCCCCATGGTCCATCCTCTCCTCCATCACTCATATCACGCCCCTTCCCCCATCCCCCCTCTCTCCTTCTTGCTCCAGATGCCTATATCCCATTGAGTATATATGCTGTTTCCTCTCCTAACCACCTCTGATGAGAGCGAAGATTCCCTCATTCCCCCTTGCCTTCTCCCCTTCCATATCATTGCAATAGCTCATTGTAATAAAGAAAAATCTTATTATATGAAACATCTTGGCCTATTCCCCCTCTCCTTTTTCTTTCTCCCATAACATTTCCCTTTTTTCTATTGACTCCATTTTTACACCATATTTTATCTTCGAATTCAGCTTTCTCCTGTGCTTCAACTGTAAAAGTTCCTTCTACCTGCTCTATTAACTGAGAAGGTTCATATGAGTATTATCAGTGTCATTTTTCTATGCAGGAATACATGCAGTTCAATCTCATTAAGTCCCTCATATTTCCCCCCCTCTCCTCCAATCTCCATGCTTCACCTGAGTCCTGTATCTGAAGATCAAACCCTCTGTTCAGCTCTGGCCATTCCAAAAGGAACATTTGAAATTCCCCTGGTTCATTGAAAGTCCATCTTTTTTCCTGGAAGAGGACATTTAGCCTTGCTGGGTAGTTCATTATTGGCTGTATTCTAAGCTCTTTTGCCTTCCGGTATATTGTATTCCAAGCCCTATGAGCTTCCAGTGTAGTAATGTATTTGCTGCTAAGTCCTGTGTGATCCTGACTGCAGCTCCACGATATTTGAACAGTGTCCTTCTGGCTGCTTTAATATTTTCTCTTTGACTTGGGAGTTCTGGAACTTGGCTATAATATTCCTAGGGGTTGGTTTTTTGGGATCTCTTTCTCGGGGGGATTGGTGGATTCTCTCCATTTCTATTTTGCCCTCTGCTTCTAGAATATCAGGGCAATTTTCCTGTAGTAATTCTTGGAAAATGATGTCAAGGCTCTTTTCCTGATCATGACTTTCAGGTATTGCAATAATTTTTCAATTATCTTTCCTAAGTCCGTTTTCCATATTAGTTGTTTTTTCAATGAGATATTTCACATTTTCTTCTAATTTTTCATTTTTTTGGTTTTGAAGTATTGAGTCCTGGTTTCTGGTAAATTCATCAATCTCCCTGAATTCTATTCTTTGTCTGAAGGATTTGTTCTCCTCAGAGAGTTTTCTTATCTCTTTTTCCATCTGGCCACTTTTGCTTTTTAAAGCATTCTTCTCCTCCATAACTTTTTGAACTGTTTTATCCATTTGACCTAAGCTGATTTTTAGCATGCTATTTTCTTCAGCATTTTTTTGGATTTCCTTGACTAAGCTGCTGACTTCATTTTCATGTTTTTCCTGCATCTCTCTCCTTTCTTTTCCCAGTTTTTCTTCTAACACCCTCATTTGATTTTTTTAGGTTTTTTTTTGCAAGGCAAATGGGGTTAAGTGACTTGCCCAAGGCCACACAGCTAGGTAATTATTAAGTGTCTGAGACTGGATTTGAACCCAGGTACTCCTGACTCCAAGGCTTTATCCACTATGCCACCTAGCCACCCCTCCCCCCTTTGATTTTCAAAGTCTTTTTTGAGCTCTGTCATAGCCTGAGCCCAATTTCTGTTTTTCTTGGAGTCTTTAGATGCAGGAGCTTGTGCTTCCTCATCTTCAGACTGAGTGTTTTGATCCTTCTTGGGCTCATTTGCAAAATATTTCTCAGTGGTATTTCTCTTTTTTCTCTGCTTGCTTATTTTCCCAGCCTAAATCTGGTTTGGGGTGCTTCCTGAACTTTTGGGACACTCCCACAAGGATCTCACTGTGTGAGGCTCTGTCCTCCCTCCTGGTCTGTGAATGACCATAAGTGCCCCCTTCTGCCACGGGGCTGAGGTGGGGGGCCCCTGCTGTTCTGTGGGGGGGGGGCCTAGACTGTGATCAGGATCTGAATGTGTTCAGAGCCCCAGAGTCCTGTTCCAGGGGCAGAGGACAGAGCTTGGCAGTCTCTCTCTCTTCACTCCCCTCACTCAGCTCAATGGGCTCATGCCCTGGGGATTCCTGCTTACCAAGCTGCTTGCTGTGTGCCCTGAGGGCTGTCCTCCATGTGCTCGATCTGGCAGAGGTGGTTCCCCCCTCTGTTCCCCCACTTTGTGCTTGGTGTTCCCCGGGGTGTAGCTCAGGAGATTTCCCTGCTGCTTGTGAGCTGTGGCTCCTAGCCTCCTCCAGCGGGCTGCTTTGGTGGGCTGCCCCTCCAACTCCAGGGAGCAGAGCCTTTCTGGTCTTTTCCAGGTTACCTTGAGTAGGAGAACTGCCTCACTGGGTCCCTCTGTGGCTTCTGTCTCTGGAAAATTTAGTTAGAGTCCTTAGCTTATGAGTTTTATGAGAGAACACCTAAGAGGGGATCCTTTCTTGTCACCATCTTGGCTCCGCCCCCAAGCTAGTCTAGAATATTCTTAATAATGAATAATGAACCTGTTTTCCTCCCTGCCTTGAATATAGCAAGTATGTTGCTAGTAAGTTTATCTAAGCAGTGAGCCTTGTTTATTTTTTATTTTGTTTTCTTTTGTAAGGCAATGGGGTTAAGTGGCTTGCCCAAGGCCACACAGCTAGGTAATTATTAAGTGTCTGAGGTTGGATTTGAACTCAGGTGCTCCTGACCTCCAGGGCCAATGCTCTATCCACTTCACCACCTAGCCGCCCCTTTTATTTATTTTTAGTAGAGAAGATAAAAGGGTCAAGTCTAAGGTGTTTGTGAGGTTAGAGCTTGCTATTAAGGACTCATTTCTCTTTGAATAATAATAATTCTTATCTCTGCTTACTAGCTTCCAAATTGAGGATGGAGATTTATCTTCACCTCCAATTCACTTTCAGCTCTTTGAGGACTCAATAATGATATGGGAATCCCCAAATCTGTTGGTACTTAAGCTTCATGTTGTGTATGTGAAACTAAATGAATTAACAGAAAATTCTAGGAACAACATTAAAAAATGTTATAAATTGTTGGTCATCATCTCATTCTTTACTCCAGGTTCCAAGAGATGGCCCTTACTAAAGCCAATTTGATCACTTATCATCTTCAGCTTGGACAATTGAAATAATCTAATTGGTTTCTCCCTATTTCAGTCCTTCTGCCCTCCTAGTTACCAAGAGATTTAAAAAAAAATAGTCTGACCGTAAAAAAAAAGTGGTAAGGCTAGAATTTGAACCCAAGTAATTTTTACTTACAAATCCAGTATACTTTCCATTGTACCAGAAGCTCTTCATAGCTTAACCTGCCTTTCTAGTCTTCTTATGTTATTTGGTCGATCACATTTTTCTGTTAAGTTCCCTTCCTTCTATACCATTTTGCAATTCTTTTGCAAGCATTCAGCCTTGTTTATTTTTATTTTGTTTTGCAAAACAATAGGGTTAAGTGGCTTGCCCTAGGCCACAAAGCTAGGTAATTAAGTGTCTGAGGCTTGACTTGAACTCAGGTACTCCTGACTCCAGGGCCAGTGCTCTATCCACTGCGCCACCTAGCTGCCCATGCAATTCTTTTTTTTTAACTTTTATTTTTGCCTTTTCTTTTTTCTTCTTATTTTTATTTTTACTGAATTTTACAATTTTCCCCCCTAATTTTCTTTCCCCCCCCACAGAAGGCAGTCTGATAGTCTTTACATTGTTTCCATGCTATATATTGATCAAAATTGAATGTCCTTTTATCCACCACGCCACCTAGCCGCCCCTAGTATTTCCCAGGTTTTGAGGAAGAGTAAGAGTAGGTAATAAATTATACATGGAAAAATATTAGAGGTAATGGAACACAGTGGAAAAACCTCCCACCATTTATATTTGATATCAAGAAACTTAGGTTAAATTTTGGGTTCTAATTCTTATTAGCAATGTGACCTTGGACAGGCAATTTAATTTCTCCCAAACTGTGACAAAGAGAATGTATATTATTAAGCTTTTTTAAGGGAATTGCTCTATAAATTTTGAGTGTTATATAAATAGGAGTTTGGGCATGAGGCTGAGTACTGACTTAAAAATAAAGTTAAAAAAACCCCTCCAGATACCAATTTCCTTTTCAGACTTTTATCTCTTGCTTTCCAGAGTTTTCATTAACCATCAAATTTCCAAAGTTTCAGGATTTTTCCAGTCAGAACTAGGAAACCAAATGATCTAAATTTACAAACTGTCATATAGCACTTTGAGGGATGAGGGAAAAATCATATGAAGTTATATGATATTGCAATCAAAAGTTTTACTTCAAGTTAATGGTCATTCAATTCTTTTCTTAAATGGTAGAATTAGAGAAACAACAGAAATTTTCAGTATGAGAATGTAGTTGTATTTGTTTTGTGGCTTTTCTAGTAACTGAATTTTTCTCTGTTCTCAGTGAATGAGTCTTGGTTTATTTAAAAAAATAACTGGAACATGAAGGAGGATGTATGCACAGGAACTGAAACTACACATTCTTGTGTTTGTAGGAGGACATTAAGGCTTTAAAAGTATCATTTAAGGGGCAGCTAGGCGGCACAGTGGATAGAGCACAGGCCCTGGAGTCAAGAGTACCTGAGTTCAAATCTGGCCTCAGACACTTAAGAATTACCTAGCTGTGTGGCCTTGGGCAAGCCACTTAACCCCATTGCCTTGCAAAAACCTTAAAAAAAAATTTAATTCTGTGCTAATGGAAACTAGCTAATATATGGTTTTGAACTATTTTTCAAGAACATAGGTTGAAAATATCTTAGTTTTTGAATGTATACTAGAGCAACTTTTCACCATAGAGCATCATTTAGACCTTTGTGAACTGCCTCTAAGAGGAAATTATTTTCTAAGATATAAAAAAATTCTAAGACAATCTTTCGATATGATTTTCCATAGGTGATGAACACTCTCTCATTTTGAGTTGGTTATATAACCATGTACTTACATATGTTTTCGTGTGTGTGTGTGTGTGTGTGTGTGTGTGTGTGTCTGTCTGTCTGTCTTTGCTTTCTTTCTGTGTAATGCAGTGTCTCTTGTTTGGCCTTGCATGTTCACTGCAAGGAAAGACATTTATAGTGAGTTGGTGTTGCTGGCAGGAGGAAGAGAATCTCACCCTTTATAGAGGAGAGAAGACTATTATTAAGGATTGTTCAACCTAGCTATTTGATGCCATAACTCTTGTCCAACTTAATGGGATATTTGCTTTTACTGGTTCATAGCTAGTTCTAGTTTGTGAAAACTTATAGCCCTTTATAAATAATTTGTAATTATTGTCTTACAAGTCATTATAGCAAGCACCTTTAATCTATTAAAACTGTTCATCCATTTTTAATAGCCAGTATTTTCCTTATGTGATAACGATCACACATGTGAAGGATAAAGAACTACTAGTATACTTAGGATTTTTCTGTCATTTTTTACTTTTGTTTTTATACTTCAAAGTGAAAAAGTTTCAGAAATCTTTAATCTTTGTAGAAGCAATGGTACTTTGAAAACAGATTAGATATCGAGTATTTCTTCTGTTTAGAATTTCCTTTGGGATGTCTGACACTTGTTACCAATTGTTAATTCAGAAATTTTTTTCAGTTAAGTTGAATGTAGAAAATTATTATAGTTCTTTAGAAGTCATTAGTTACTTCTGCCTCCTATTGATAAAGGTGAGATTCTTTTATTTTATTTTTTTTATTTTTTAGATTTTTGCAAGGCAGTGGGGTTAGTGACTTGCTGGAGGCCGCACAGCCTGGTAATTATTAAGTGTCTGAGGCCAGATCTGAACTCAGTTACTCCTGACTCCAGGGAATGCTTTATCCACTGTACCACCTAGCCGCCCAAAGGCAAGATTCTTAATCAAATTGCTGGATGTCATCAGGGAAGAATCAGAAAACCTTGAATCTATTACTGCTAGTACAGATTTTCTTCAATGCTGATCAAAAAAGGAAGTTTCCTGTTTCTATTTGTAGCTAATAATTCAAATTTTGAACTTTCTAAAAACAACATTTACTTCAGTAATACCAAGATTGTATATTAGATAAGGACTAGGCCACCAGAATTAACCTGCCTTATTCCCTTAGTGATAATCTCTTTCAGAAATGGTTTGTAAATTATAGAGAAGAGCATGAAGGACATCTATTTTTTTTAGAAAAATTTATTTATTTTGAGTTTTACAATTTTTTCCCATTCTTGCTTCCCTTCCCCCACCCCCACAGAAGTCAGTCTGTTAGTCTTTATTTTTATTTTTTCCTTTGTTAGTCTTTAGATTGTTTCTGTGGTATACATTTATCTCAGTTGAATGTGATGAAAGAGAAAAATCATATCCTTAAGGAAGAAAAATAAAGTATAAGAGATAGCAAAATTGTGTAATAAGCTTACAAGTTTTTTTCCTAGATTGAAGGTAATAATCTTTGGTCTTTGGTCAAACTCCACAACTCTTTCTCTGGATACAAATGGTATTCTCCATTGCAGATAGCCCAAAGTTGTCCCTGATTGTTGCACTGATGGAATGAGCAAGTCCATCAAGGTTGATCATCACTCTCCATGTTGCTGTTAGGGTGTACAATATTTTTGTGGTTCTGCTTATTTCGCTTAGCATCAGTTCATGCAAATCCTTCCAGGCTTCCCTGAATTCCCATCCCTCCTGGTTTCTAATAGGGCAATAGTGTTCCATGGCATACATACACCATAGTTTGTTAAGCCATTCCCCAATTGAAGGCCATTCACTTAATTTCCAATTCATTGCCACCAGAAACAGGGCTGCTATGAATATTTTTATACAGGGGATGTTTTTACCCTTTTTCATCATCCCTTCAGGGTATAGCCCCAGTAGTGGTATTGCTGGGTCAAAGGGTATGCACATTTTTGTTGCCCTTTGGGCACAGTTCCAAACTGCTCTCCGGAAAGGTTGGATGAGTTCACAGCTCTGCCAACAATGTATTAGTGTCCCAGATTTCCCACAACTCTTCCAACAATGATCATTGTGCTTTCTGGTCATATTGGCCAATCTGAGAGTTGTGAAGTGGTATCTCAGAGATGCTTTAATTTGCATTTCTCTAATAAGTAATGATTTAGAGCAATTTTTCATATTACCATGGATCACTTTATTTTCCTCAAATGTAAATTGCCTTTGCCATATCCTTTGACCATTTGTCAATTGGGGAATGGCTTGTTTTTTGAAAATTTGACTCAGTTCTCTATATATTTTAGAAATGAGGAAGGATATCTATTTTTAAAATATTTCTTGAGTATATGCAGTCAGTCACTTAGGCAGTGAGCATGCATTTGTTAAGTACTTAGCTTACTTAGTACCAGGGAATATATTATTCTAAGCATTGGAGGATGCAAAGAAAGTCAAAAAACCAGATAGAGTCTATCCCTTTGGTTATATCCAAAATTATCTGAAAGAGCAGGACCTTAGTTTTTGAGGGAAATTGTAAACAAAAAATTTTTAACATCTGTTTTTTAAAATTTTTGAATTTCATATTCTTTCCCTTCCTTCCCTCCTCACCTGGTAGGCAAGCAATTTGATGCCAAATTATTCATGTGTAGCTGTGCAAAACATTTCCACATCAATCATATTGCAAAAGTAAACACAGCCCCCCCAACCCCCCCCTAAGAAAAATAAAGTAATTAGAAAAACTTCAATCTCCATTCAGACTCCATCAGTTCTATTTCTGGAGATGGATATAATTTTCATGATAAGCCCTTCAGAATTGTCTTGGATCATTGTATTGCTGAAAATAGTTGTCTTGTCACAATTGGTCATTTTACAATATTGCTATCACTATGTATATTGTTGTCTTGGTTCTGCTCATTTTACTTTCTATCAGTTCATGCAAGTCTTTCCAGGTTTTTCCTGAGAGCATCCTGAATGTAGTTTTTTATAGCACAATAGTATTACAAATATAATCATAAAAAATAACTTATTTGGTAATTCCCTAATTAATGAGCTTGCCTTAATTTCCAAGTCTTTGCCACCGCAAAAAAAAGAGCTGCTGTAAATATGTCTGTACATATACGTTCTTTTCCTTTGATCATTTTGGGGTACAGTATTCTATACAGTATTCATATTATGGAGTCAAAGGTTATGTAGTTTTATAGCCCGCCCTTTGATCATAGTTAAATATTGCTCTTCAGATTGGTTCAATCAGTTCACAAGTTCACAAATAATGTATTAAATGTCTCTGTTTTTCCACTTCTGACATTGTCATTTCCCTTTTTTTTTTGGTCTTTTAAGCCAGTTTGATTGGTGTGAGGTGACTTGTTTTAATTTGCATTTCTCTAATCTATAGAATTGAATTAGAGCATTTTTTTCCATTATAAATGACATTTCTTCTTCTGAGTGATACACACAGAGTAAAGCTAAAAGGCTGGAGCAATATATTATTCTTCAGCTGAAGTAAAAAAAATAGAGGTAGCAACCTGATCTCAGATAAAACAAAAATAAAATTAGATCTAATTGAAAAGGATAAGGAAGGAAAGTATATCATCCTGAAAGGTACCATAATAAATGAATGTTTCATATATGTTGATATATAATATTAATAATTAAGCATATTGTTTATTTGATTAGATATTATATTCATATAATAGATATAATATTTAATATATGATATATTAAACATGTGCACCAAGCAGTAGAGCGTCCAAATTCTTAGAGGAGAAATTAAGTGAGATAAGACAGCAAAACTATACTAGTGGGGAACTTAAGCATTCTCAGAAGTAGATCAATCTTATCACAAAATGAACATGAAAGAACTAGTTGAATAGAATGTTAGAAAAGTTAGAAATGATAAACTTGGAAAAAATTGAATGAGGATAGAAAAGAACATAGCTTTTTTCAGCACTACATAGCTCCTACACAAATATTGATCTTGTATTAGGATGTGAAAACCTCACAATCAAATGTAGAAAGGCAGACATATTTAATGCATCCTTTTCAGATCCTGATGCAATAAAAATTATATGTTATAAAGAATCCATGCAAAGCTAGACATAAAATTAACTGGAAACTAAGTATCCTAATTTTAAAGAAAAATAAAGTAAATAGAAATGACAAAAATTGGACATGTCAAAATTTGTGGGATGCAGCCAAAGCGGTTATTAGGGGAGATTTTATCTCTAAATGCTCATGTGAATAAAATAGAAAAAGGGAAGATCAATGAATTGGGCACACAACTAAAACTAGAAAAAAAGAAAAAACTGAAAATCCCCAATTAAATACCAGATTAGAAATTCTGACAATCAAAGGAAAGATGAATAAAATTGAAAGTAAGAAAATTATTAAACACAAATAAAAAAGAATTACCAGTATAAAAAAATGAAAAGGGTGAATTCTCTACCAGTGAGAAAATTAAAGTAATAAGGTGCTATTTTGTCAAACTGTCTGGCAATCTGAAGTGAATAAATCTAAGTGAAATGGATGAATATCCACAAAAAATATAAATTGCCTAGATTAACAGAAGAGGAAATAAAATACTTTAATAACCCCATTTCAGAAAAAGAAATTGAGTAAGCCATCAATGAACTACCTAGGAAAAAATCTGAAGGATTAGATGGATTCACAAGTGAATCCAATTTCATTTCTATATATGCTATTTGAAAAAAAATAGGTGAAGGAGATCTGGAAAATTCCTTTTAGGACATAGATATGATGCTGATATCTAATCAGGAAGAACCAAAACCAAGACCAAAATTATAGGCTATTTTCCCTAATGATTGTTGATGCAAAAATTTTAAATATTAGTAAAGAGATTACAGTAATTTATCACTAGAATACTACACTATGATCAATATAGGATTTATATAAAGAATGCAAGGCTGGTTCAATAATAGGAAAACAATCATATAATTGACCATATCAATAAGAAAACTGATAGAAATCATATCATTATCTTAATAGATACTAAAAAAACTTTTGACACTAGAAAGCATAGGAATAAATGGAGTATTTCTTAAAACAATAAGCAGTATTGTTTTAAACCATCAACAAGTATTATATGTAATGTGGATAAGCTGGAAGCATTTCCAATAAGATCAGGGGTGAAACAAGGATGTCCGTTATACTACCATTATTCAGTAGTATATTAGAAATATTAACTTCTACAATAAGAAAAGAAAAAACTGAAGGAATTAGAATAGGTAATGAAGAAATAAAACTCTGACTCTTTGAAGATGATAAGATGATATGCTTAGAGAATCCTAGAAAATCAACTAAAAAGCTACTTGAAACAATTAACAACTTTAGCAGAGTTGCAGGATATAAAATAAACCCACATGGAGCATCTCACATTTCTGTATATTACCAATAAAGTTTAGCAGCAAGAGATAGAGAAATTTCATTTAAAGTTAACTGTAGACAGCATAAAATACTTGAGTCTACCTGTCAAGACAAATCCAGAAACTGTATGAACACAATTAAAAAATAAGTCGCATCAAAATAGCTGAAAAAGTGTCAGTTGCTCATGGATATGCTGAGCTATATTAAAAATGACAATTCTTCCTAGATTAAATTATTTCTTCAGTGCCATAAATAATAATCACCAATTAAATATCAAATTGGAAATTCAGAAAATCAAAGGAAATATTAGTAAAATTGAAAGTTTTAGAATGTTCACATCCTTTCACAGGAAGATGATAGAGAGGCAGAATTGGGTAAATTACATTACAGGAAGGAGCCCAAAGAACCTGTTACAGTAGAGCTAAAGAAGAGAAGGGGTGAAAATTGCTTGAACCATACTCTCATCTTATTTGACTACCAAAAAATTATTTTATAGTGCTAGAAAAAATAGTAATAAAATTCATCTGAAGGAGCAAAAGTTCAACATTATTAAGAGAATTAATGAAAAAAATGCAGAGTTGCTAACATGTACCAAATCTAAAACTATATACAATCACATTTAGAAGAAAGGTGGGAAATAATCTTTGCAGCTTGTGTTTACTCATTTCTGAAATATATATATAGAGAACTGAGTCAAATTTATAAGAATGCAATGGTCAAAGGATATGAACAGTCAACTTTCAGATGAAGAAAGTAAAGCCATCTATGACTATATTAAAAAATGCTCCACAAGGGGTGGCTAGGTGGCATAGTGGATAAAGCACCGGTCCTGGAGTCAGGAGTACCTGGGTTCAAATCCTGTCTCAGACACTTAATAAATAATTACCTAGCTGTGTGGCCTTGGGCAAGCCACTTAACCCTGCTTGCCTTGCATAAAAACCTAAAAAAAAAAAATGCTCCACAGAATCAGAAGAACATTGTACACTATAACAGCAACATGGGATTGATCAATCTTAATGAACTTGCTCATGCCATCACTGTAACAATCAGGGAAAATTTGGAGGTATCTGTGATGAGGAATACCATCTGCATCCAGAGAAAGAATTGTGGAATTTGAACAAAGACCAAGACTATTAACCTTTATTTAAAAAAAAAACCTACATTATCTTATTATTTAACTTTGCTGTCCCTTCTATTTTATTTTTTTTTCTTAAGGATATGATATCTCTTAACATATTCAAATTAGATCATTGTATAGCGTGGAAGCAATGTAAAGACTAATAGACTGCCTTCTGTGGGGAGTGGTCGAGGGATGCTAGATTTGGGGAAAATTGTAAAATTCAAAAATAAATAGTTTAAAAGATGTTCCAAATCTTTGTTGATTAAGGAAATGCAAATTTCAGCTCTGAAGTGCTGCCTCATAGCTATCAGATTAGCTTACTGCTAAAAATGATGTTGGAGGGGATGTGAGAAAATTGGTACATTAATCACTATTGATGGAGTCATGAACTGATTTTGACCATTCTGGAGAGCAATTTGGAAGTATGTCCAAGGGGCATTTTACCCTTTGATCCATCAATACCATTATGAATGTGATATAATAATATGGTTTTATAAGAAATCATGAGCAGGTAGATTTCAGAATAACCTAGAAAAGCTTTCAAGAAGTGATGTTGAATGAAGTGAGCAGAAGGAGGACCTTTACAAGCAACTTTGTGTGATGATCAGCTGTGCTATATACTTAACGTCTCTTAGCAGTTCAGTGACCAAGGGCAATTCTAAAAGACTTGTGTTGGAAAATGCCATCCACATCCAGAGAAAAAACTAGGGAGTCTATACCATTTTCACTAAGTATGTTTTCTGTTTCTTTCCTCATTTTTTTTTTCTTTTTGTTCTGATTCTTCTTTCATAGCATGACTAATAGGGAAATATGTTAAACGTGATTGTAGGTGTATAACCAGTATTAGATTACTTGCTATCATGAGGGAGAGGGGAGGAAAGGGAGGGATGTAGAAAAATGTGGAGCTTGAAATCTTATACAAAATGAATGTTGAAAACTAGCTTTACATGTACTTGAAAAAAATAAAATGAAAAAAGGAATTAATATGCTATTCAAATAAACCTTAACTTGATTTTGTTCATATATATAAAATGATCCATAGGATATTTTGAAACTACTCTCTCTTTTACTTGAAAAATCAGGTTTCCTTCTGTTCAGGAAATATGATAATGAAAGACAGAAGTGCAGTAGGCTTAAACTGCCTCCGGAGTAGATACCAGATTTTTATATCAATTATTCTTCGTGCTATTTTTTGGGTAACATATTTCGAATGCAGTTTTGAACATTTTTCCCTGTGAACATCTCTAATAACTACATTCTCACTTCTATTTCTATTTGTAAGTTAAGATATAGAATGGAATAAAAAAGCTTTGTGATATTAATTATAATTGATTTAAATCAGTGATGTCAAACTCAAATAGAAATGGACCCTTGTGGGCTTCATTTTGACTTAGAATACCACAAATTTTAACATCTATATTATATTTTCATTTATTTTGTCAAATCTTTCACAGTTATCTTTTGACTTGGTTCAGTCCAAGAGAGTTTAGCTAAATTTGACATCTTGGGTGTAAATATTATAGTTTTAGCCATCTACATTTATAATGAATTATGAAGTTCTTGAGGCTGTCACCTTTCAAGGATCTCGTTTCAATTTTTGGATTTTAGTGGTTTTATAAGTTCCACTCAGAATTAAAACACTTTTCATTATGTTCAACACACCCAACGGTATATATTTGTTTTCACCTGTTACTGTTCTGTGAAATGCTGTTTGCTTGTTCCAAAAGCATTTAGCTTCTTTACTCTCTAAATAAATTACATTCTCTAAGAATGTCTGTTAATCTTGATCAGTTTTATTAAGGAAATGTTAACCCTTCAATAGTTGCCTTATATTGACAAGTCATGTGTTTTGTTAATATTATTCAGCTTTTGATCATTATTTTTTTTTACTTTTGTTTTTTAGCTTTTGCAAGGTATTGGGGTTAAGTGGCTTGCCTTGCCCAAGGCCACACAGCTAGGTAATAATTAAGTGTCTGACCCCAGATTTATACACAGGTACTCCTGACTCCAGGGCTGGTGCTCTATCTGTTAAGGTGTACATTTTAAAAAAATCTTTTCTATCTGAAAATAAAATATCCTTGACTCATACTATTTGTTTTTCTCTTCCTAAATTCTGAGCATATGTCATTTTTGCTGAAATAAATTATATTGATGACATCATCTATTTCTTACTACCTTTACTAGTGAGGTCACCATCCCTGACTGACACCCTCATTGTTGGTTCCTGGGAACAACCTTGGGCATGAAGGAGAATAGTCAGAGCCTCACCTAAGCCTAGAGGGAAAAAATCAAATAGGGAAATACTGTAAACTTGTTAACCCTGTTGGTTGTCTTTGTACATTTAAAGCTTCATCATAATCACATGGATTTGATCTCTAAAGAGATAGAATGTATGAGTAAATTTCTCTTCTAGTGAGTGACTTAGGGCTATGAGGTACCATAGAATCTCAAGAATAAAGACCAGCATTTCAAGTGTTGTTCATAAGTGTATATTTTAGCTGACCCAAATAAGTGTGTATTGATATTCATTGTATTATCTCCATGGAAGGAGATTGTTTGCTTTTGACTTATTAATGTATAGGAAGCTTTATTATATCTAAACCCAGTCCCTTAATTTTACCAAACTTATTTCCATTTCTTTTAATTTTGACTTCAGTCTAAGTGAACAAATGATCATAAACTTATTTTTTTAGGTTTTTTTTTTTGCAAGGCTAAGGGGTTAAGTGGCTTGCCAAGGCCATACAGTTAGGTAATTATTAAGTGTCTGAGGCAGGATTCGAACTCAGTTATTCCGACTCCAGGGCCGGTGCTCTATCCACTTGCGTCATCTAGCCGCCCCAATCATAAATTGGTTAATTTCATAATTTTGAATTTTTGGAAGACTCTTTGTTCTTCACGGTTTACATCAAACCATCTCATATCTTGGATAATTTGTTTTATTTCCCTTATACTTTCCTCAGGATATTTTTTTCAGCCCTTTACTAACTTTCTCTCTGGGATACTCTTAGTTTTATTTTGCTTGACATTTGAATTGTCACAGAATCATATCTGTCATGTAATTCAGTTATTTTATGATATATTACATTATTTTAGAGGACTGTAAGGGATAACCTTTTTTAACTCACTAAGTTACTAATGATCTCTTAATTGCTAAATCTGATTACCTTTTCTTAATCCTCATCACCTTTTTCTTGATCTCATCTCTAAGTTTTTGCAACAGTAGTTTTTTACTAGTTCTTTCTACTTACCTAAACATTCCTTCATCCTCTTTGCTATTTCTATATCATGCTGAGTAGTGCCAACCCCCCCACCCACCCACCGGAAGTCTTTCCTGGGTCTCTCATTTCTCCTTTATATAGGGCTCATTATGTGATCTCATTAGCATACAGCAGTCCCAACTCTTAACTCTGGGTATTTTCATCTTGTGCCTGGCTCTCTTTCACTTCTCATCTCTCCCTCCTGTCTTCTCTACTTTCCTTCAGGTCTCAGCTGAAGTGCTTCCTCATTCCTTCTTCATTTTAGTACCTTTCCTCTGATACTCACCACAGTGAATCCTTGTCTGTAGCTTGATTGTCCATATGTGGAGAACAGGGACTTGTCTTTTCCTTTTCACTGTTAACTCAGAAGCCTGGTACTTATTAGCACATAGTGGATGCTTAATAAATGCTAGTTGATGGGCAGAGTTTGCCCTTGTCTATCAGATTGGCAAATCTGTCAAAGTCATGCTTGGGGCTAGCTTTTGGTATTTGTTCAAATCCAGTGCATCGGACCAGGATTGTTCTTGGTCAGTATTTATTGCCAGCTGCTAAAAAGCATTACTGAGACGGTAGAACTGTTTATGGAGTTGAGAAAATGGAGGGAAAAAAAGAGTAACTGCTTTAAAACTGGGTGAGTTTTGCTAGTAATTAGATGCTGCTTCCTAACCACAGAAGAGAAACAGACTTGGAATTTAATGAAACTTTATGCAAAACTTCCTGATTTTTGGAATCAAACAATCAGTACTTTGCAGGTCTTGCCTTCATATTTCCTTTTTGAAGATATGCTAATACTTTAAATTCTGGAAATATCTTTTAGGAGGAGGAATGACAGATAAAATGCATAGAAGAGAAGGGAACATGAATTTATTAAGTGTCCGATTCTGCTAAGTTCTTTTTTTAAAAAATAGTATTTCTTTTTTTTCCCAATTTGTGAAAATTTTTGCATTCATTTATATAAAATTCTGAGTTGCAAATTTTTCTCCCTCCTTCCTTCCCCTCATCTCCCCTCTTTTGAAAATTATAGGCAGTTCAAATATGTATTATAGTATTTTCCATATTGGGGAAAGAATTTCCAGTTGTGGAAGAAAAAATAGATGAAAAGGAAAAAATAACCATGAGAAAGAATAAAGTATTTGAAGAAAATATGTTTTGATTTGCATTCAGAGTCCGTCAGTTCTTTATCATGATGGATAGCATTTTCCTTTGTGAGCTCTTTGTCCTTATATTGGATCCCTATGTTGTAAGAATAGTGAATCATTCATTATTTGGTCATTACAGTGTTGCTGATGCTGTATACATTGTTCTCTTGGTTCTTTTCATTTAACTCTGCATCAGTCTTTCCAGGTTTTTCTGAAAACTGACAGTTCATCATTTCTTTATTGCACAGTTGTATTGTTTAGCCATTCCCAAATTGATGAGCAACCTCTAAATTTCCAATAATTTTCTGCTAAGCTCTGTGAAGTAGGCATTGTTATTATCCCCATTTTACAGTTGAGGAAACTGAGGCATACAGCTTAAGTGATTTGCCTAGTATCATACAGTTAGTGTCAGGTCTTTTGGACTGCAAGCCTAAAATTATCCACTATGTCACTTAGCTGTCCTAGTTAGAGGTTAGAATGCCAAGAATGCATTAGTTTTGAGGTTTTGGTGTTTAGGGAGCCATTATTAGTGTAGATATTTCCAAAAAAGTTATTAAAAACATAAATCCTATTATAAATTTAGGTAATAAAATTAGTTCAGCAAAAGGGAAATGTTTACCCTGGAATGCTATTTGATGGGAATGATGTCATGGAATAAAAACTATTTTCTTTGTTTAGAGAGGGAAAATTTGTTTATAGCTTTACTAAGCAACTGACCAACTGGGAAATTATACTTTCTTTAAGAGGCAGTTTCCACCTGCTCCTGAATCAAAGTATCATCATACACATTAGCAAAAAGGAAGATACTTTTATGGGGCGGGGGTTGGGGGAAGTGCATCAAAATATCTTTTAGATCCAGACATTTCTACAGTGCTTCAATATATATGAGATATCCTGTCATAAAACAGACTGAGACAAGCATATAAACTGAAGGGTTACCTAAAGGTCACTTAGATAGGACTGATTTTAACAGTTGGACAAAATCTTCCTGGTACAAGGAGTATACAATTTTTGGGGAAAGGAAGAAAAAGAGCTAGTGTTCTGAGATGCATGCTTCCTGGTTTCAAATGATAGGTAAAGACAGTTTTTTTAACTAAAGATTTTATTTATTTTGAGTTTTACCCCATCTTACTTTTCCTCCCTCCACCCCCCCCAGAAAGCAATTTGTCAGTCTTTACATTGTTTCCATGTTGTACATTGATCTAAATTGAGTGTGATGAGACAGAAATCATATCATTAAAGAAGAAACATAAAGTATAAGAGATAGCAAGATCAGACAATAAGATATCAGTTTTTTTTCTAAATTAAAGTCCTTGAACTGTGTTCAAACTCCACGGTTCTTGATCTGGATACAGATGGTATTCTCCATTGCAGACAGCCACAAATTGTCGCTGATTGTTGCACTGATGGAATGAGCCAGTCCATCAAAGTTGGTCATCACCCCCATGTTGCTGTTAGGCTGTATACAGTGTTTTCTGGTTCTGCTTATCTCACTCAGCATCAGTTCATGCAAATCCCTCCAGGCTTCCCTGAATTCCTATCCCTCCTGGTAAGACAGTTTTTTTAAAAAGAGGTACTTTTACATGTTACTTTTGTTTATTTATTTTATTCATCTAACCTACATCCATATACCAAATTTAAGTGAAATCTATTTTTTAACAGGTATTGTAATTTACAGAACTGACTCCAAAATCAAGCCCCTTCTTCAAGTTCTCATCTCTAAAACATACTGACTTTGTTATGCTATGTGCTGATGCAGAGGCAAGCAAGAAAAATATGCTCTCAAAAATCTTAGATTTTATTGAACATACCAGATAGAGAGAAGAAAGGGAGAAGGGGAAGGAAGAAAGAGAAAGAGGGGATGGGAGCGAAGACTTTTTTTGGGGGGGATAGTACTAGCTGGGAAGGTCAGACAAAGTCTCATGTCTATCCCATAATGATCCTGGAGCTGAGACTTGAAGGACTCTGGATTCTGAGAGGCAGAAGTGAGGAGGGAGAATATGTCTAATCATGGTGGACAGCCAATGCAAACCCATGAAGGTGGAAAAAGGAGTGCTATATATGAGAAAAAGTTAAAAAGCTAGTTTGATTGGCCTGTAGGGTATGTGAAGGGGAATAATACATTATAATAAAACTGGGTATCAAGATGTGAGGGATTCTAAATGACAAACTAAAGGATTTCTGTTTAGCACAGAGGTAATAAGGACCAGAGGCTACTGAGAAGGGCAGGGAAGTGGTCAGACCCATTTTTTGGCAGATCATTAATAGTACTTGAAATTTAAATAAATGGTTAAAATAAGTGTTTGAGTTTAAAAAGTGATGTGCATATATTAATTTATTTAATACTTCTACAATAGACAGAATAGAAATGTATTATCTATTTCTCTTGTGAAATAGGAAATTGAAACCAGTCACCCAGATTCCCAGCTTCACAGTCATCTTTGACTCATTTTACCTCATTCCCATAGTTCTTTCTCCACATTCTCTTTCACATCTGTCCCCTTTTCTCCAATCACACAGCCCCTAAGTTAGTGCATTTCCTCATCACCCCTCACTTGAGCTATTGCAGTAGTTCCTACTGATCTGCTTGTTTTTCTGGTCTCTCTACTCTAATCTGTCTTCCATGAATCTCCATTCCTGACAGTCTGATCATGTCACACCTTGCTTAACAGTTTTCTGTGATTCCCTTTTGTCTCTAAAATAAAATACAAACTCTTCAGTTTGGCATTTAAAACTTCACAGTGGCTCCAGCCTAGCTTTCCAGTTTTTTTCATACTGTTTCTTTTGTGCACTCTTTCTTATCTGCCAGCCAAACTGGCCCCCTTGGTGTTTCCTGAACTCTTTTGTTCCTGCATCTTTGCTTGTGCAGAGGTGATTACCACTCCCTCTTCCAGCCATTTCTTAAAATCTTTGATTTCCTTTAAGGCCCAACTAATAATACTTGAATTATTCAGACTTGAAGTCTCTTCCAATCTTCCTAGTTGATAGAACTTTCTTCCTCTTTAGTGATGTTGATATTGGTAAACTCATGAATTGGATTTGAGTGAGAGAGTATTGTGCTAAATCACTAGCCTCACTTTCTTATCCAAAACCTTCTGGATACAGTGGCCAGATATAAATCAAGACAACTGGAGATAGGTCTGGATATGAGGCAATGATTTACCCAAGGTCATACAGATAGTATCAAGTGTCTGAAGTCAAATTTGAACTCTTGTCCTTTTGGAGCCACTGTGTGACCCAGCTACCCTCTTCAGTATGTTTTTGTATGTTAATACAACTTATACATTGTATCTTCCAATAGCACATAAACTCTTTGAAAGAATTGGTTGTTTCTTTCATTTGTATCTTCACTTTGCACATAGCAGGTACTCTAAAGTATTTGTTAACCTAACTTACTGAGGCTTTGAGAAGTTGAATGCCTTGCCCAAGGTTTTCTCTTTCCAAGTTTCTCTTCCAAATTCTTTCTCCTACATTATCTGTGGAAATGAAAATTACATTGAGTGCTAGGCAAGTATTCCAAAGAAGTTGTTAATAAAAAGAAAATTTTCATATACATCAAATATAGAATATTGTACAGTATCAGATTTTTTTAAAATATATTGTTCAGGTAGGGAAATTGTAAGTGATGTAGAAATAACACTTCATTAAGTTTGTTTTTTTTTTTGTAAGGCAAATGGGGTTAAATGGCTTGCCCAAGGCCACACAGCTAGGTAATTATTAAGTGTCTGAGACCAGATTTGAACCCAGGTACTCCTGACTCCAGGGCCGGTGCTTTATCCACTGTGCCACCTAGCCACCCCAACTCTTTCATTTTTGGATTGCACTAATTGTTAAAAAAAAAAAAAGATGTTTCTTTCCACTAAGAAGTTGTGGAAGAAATTCAGGGAGTCACCTAAGTTCTCCAAATTATTTTAAAATAACTCTTCAAAGATCATGAAAAAGGATAAAAACTTCACTTGTACAAAAATATTTATAGCAGCTTTGTGGTAGCAGAGAATTGGAAATAGAGTGAATGTCCTTCAATTGGGGAATGGCTTAACAAACTGTGGTATATGTACGTGATGGAACACTATTAGAAACCAGGAGGGATGGGAATTCAGGGAAGCCTGGAAGGATTTGCATGAACTGATGGTGAGCGAGATGAGCAGAACCAAAAGAATATTGTATGCCCCAAGAGCAACATGGGGGTGACAGTCAACCTTAATGGACTTGCTCATTCCATCAGTGTAACAATCAGTCACAATTTTGGGGTATCTGCAATGGAGAATGCCATCTGTATCCAGAAAAAGAATTGTGAAGTTTGAACAAAGACCAAAGACTGTTTCTTTTAATTTAAAAAAAATAATGTTATCTTATGATGTAATTTTGCTATCTCTTATACTTTATGTTTCTTCCTTAAGAATATGATTTCTCTCTCATCACATTCAACTTAGATCAGTGTATACCATGGAAACAATGTAAAGACTAACAGATTGCCTTCTGTGGGGGGTGGGGGAGGGAAGCAAGATTAAGGGGAAAATTGTAAAATTCAAAATAAATAAAATCTAAAAAAAGTACAGGCAGAAGAACTGAGCATTAGCTTTTGGAAGTTTATTTTCTGAAAAAGATGATTGTTCCTTAGGTTTTTTGCATATCATAACCTTTTACACACTCACTTGTGCATTCAAACTTGGCTTCTTGCTGTTCTTTACACATGTGATTCCAACTTACATTTCCATGCCTTTTCACTTGCTCCCACCATGTTCCTTCCTCATAATGGTTTTATGGTTTCCTTCTCAAAGCTTGACTCAAATCCTACCTTCTTCATGAAGCCTTTACAGAATCAACTACTTATGCTGTTCTTCCCCAAATATCATGCACTTAATTTGTATAAATATATGCATATAAATATATTCATGCCTAAAAAAAAAAAAGAAACCAGGAGGGATGGGATTTCAGAAAAGCCTGGAAAAATTTGCAAGAGCAACATGGGGTTGATGATTAACCTTAATGGACTTGCTCATTCTATCAGTACAATAATCAGGGACAATTTTAGGTTATCTGTGATGGAGAATACCATCTGTACCCAGAGAAAGCACTGTGGAGTTTAAACAAAGACCAAATATTATTACCTTCAATTAAAAAAAATTGTCTTATGTATTATGTAATTTTGATATCTCTAATATTTTATTTTTTCCTTAAGGATATGATTTTTCTCTCAACACATTCAACTTTGATTAATGTATAGCATGGAAACAATGTCAAGATTATCAGATTTGCCTTCTGTGGTGGGGAGGGGAGAGGGAAGGGAGGGTAGGGGAAAATTGTAAAATTCAAAACATGACAAAAAATGAGAGGTGGAAACTACTATTGTATATAAGTGGAAAACAAATAAAATATTTATTAAAAAAACAACTCTTCAAAATGAATTCTGGAGTAGCAGAACCAACAAAAGAGTAAGTGAAACAATTTTCCAGCTCAAAGACAACTTTTGAAGGTCAGCAGGAAAAAAGTCTGTCTCAGAGGGGAACACTGGCCAGTAGAAGCAGCTCTCAGCAAGCCAGCATCAAACTTTGGAGAACAACTAACTTGGTAATAGTGGCTTCTGCAATTCTCAACCTACGGAGGGTAAAAGAGTCAGGTCGCTGATCAGAAGGAGATTATCAGGGATCCTTTGCTAGCACTGAGTACACAGTAGCAACTGAGTTCTGTTTTATTGTTCTAGAATGCAGTCCCACAGTGAAAAGGAGCACTAACACACTAGAGTTTGTGGTCACAGGGGAGTAGAAGGCAGAAAACAGTACTTGTGGTCACTCATAGATCAAAGAACAGGCCAGGAGAGCAGTGACCACACCTTTCCTTAGGGATCATGCTACTTTAGAAGAACCAAAAACTTACAGGTCTCTAGAACTAGCTCTGAAAACAGAAACACAAAAAAGCCTGAATCTTGGGACAATGCTCTCTCTACTCCAGAAGCAGAATCAGCTTTAACATATAGTTAAAATTCAAGAAGTAGACTGGAAAAATGAGGGACAAAAACCAACAAAAAAGAAACTGACCACAGAAAGTTATTGTGGTGCTAAGGAAGAGCAAAATATAAACTCAGAAAAGATAAAAAAGACAAAACAGCTTATATCCAAAACCTCAGAAAAAAATGTGAAATGATCTCCAGCCCCATAAAAAGAATTCCTGGAAGAGCTCTAAGAATTTCAAAAATCAGAGAGGTAGAGGAAAAGCTAGGAAAAGAAATGAGAGTGGCGCAGGAAAAATGAAAAAAGACTCAACAAATTGGTGTAAAGGAGGCACAAAAAATACTGAAGGAAATAATACCTTAAAAATGGAAATAATAAATAGAATAAATAGAAATAAAAAATAGAAAATAATACCTTAAAAAACAGAATTGGCCAAATGGAAAGAGGCACAAAAATCCATTGAAGAGAATTCCTTAAAAAGTAGAATTGGTCAAATGGAAAAGGAGACACAGAAATTTAATGAAGAAAAAATTTTTTTTTAATTATAATTGGGTACCGGAAGCTAATGATTTCATGAGACATCAAGAAACAATTTAACATAATCAAAAGAATGAAAATTGGAAGAAAATGAGATATCTCATGGAATAAACAACTGATGTAAAAATAGAACAGAGAGAATTTAAGAAATTTTGGAAAATCTGAAAACGATAATAAAGAAAAAGAGCTTAGACATCATATTTTAAGAAATTATCAAAGAAAACTGCCCAAAAAACCCTATGATGAGAATAAAATAACTTCATATCCTGAAAGATCCCAAAATGAATTCCCAAGCATAATATAGCCAAATTCCAGAGCTTCCAAAGTCAAGGAGAAACCATTGGATCAGTTCTATAGGAATGATTCAGATATCATGGAACTATAGTCAGGATAACATAACATTTACTTGCTCCTACATTAAAGTAAAGAAGATCTTGGAAGATGATATTCTTGAAGGTTAAGGTTCTAATATTATGACCAAGAATCATCTACTCATTACTACCTAGTACAATTCTTCAGAGGAAAAAAAATTAATGAAATAGAGGACTTTCAAGGAAGGAAGAGGAAGAGACCAGAGCTAAATAGAAAATTTGACTTTCAAAAAAAACAGTCAAGAGAAGCCATTAAAAAACATAGAAAGGAAAGAAATCATAAGGGATTCAGTTATATGAAATTGATTACATTCCTACATGGGAAGGTGATGTTTGTAATTCCTAAGAACATTATCATTATTAGGGCAATTAGAAAAGGAGTATACTTCATCAGAGTGCATGGGTGTGAGTTGAGAATAATGCAGTGGTATTCATAAAATTAAGGGTTGAAAATGAGGAATGATTATGACATAAAAAATAAAATTTAAGGAGTGAGGAAGAGGTATACACTGAGAGGAGAAAGGCAAATATAGAATGGGGTAAATTATCTCACATGAAAGGGGAAGATTGGAGTGGGAGGTAGTGAACTTGCCTTAAAGAAGGAATAACATGGGGGGGGGGGGCTAAGTGGCGTAGTGGATAAAGCACGGGCCCTGGAGTCAGGAGTACCTGGGTTCAAATCTGGTCTCAGACACTTGATAATTACCTAGCTGTGTGGCCTTGGGCAAGCCACTTAACCCCAGTTGCCTTGCAAAAACCTTAAAAAAAAAAAAGGAATAACATACATACTCGGTTGTATTTAGAAATCTGTCTTGTCCTTCAGAGAAATAGGAAGGGAAGTGGAGAAGGAAGACTGATGGAAGGGAGGGCAGATTAAGGGACATGATGGTCAGAGGTAAAATATATTTTTGAGGAGGAAAAGAGTGAAAGGGGAGGGAGAGAAGGATAAACAGGGAAAATAGGATGGAGGGAAATACATAGTAATAGTAAAAAAAATTTTATACCAAGCTTCTCTGATAAAGATCTCATTTCTCATATATATATATATATATATATATATATATATAGAGAGAGAGAGAGAGAGAGAGAGAGAGAGAGAGAGAGAGAGAGAGAGAGAGAACTAGGTCAAATTTATAAGCATATCATTCACCAGCTGATAAATAGTCAAAAGGAGATGACAGTTTTCAAATGAAGAAATCAATGCTATCTTTAGTCATGTGAAAAAATACTCTTTATTAGAGAAATGAAGATTAAAATAGCTCTTTTGTACCTCCTTACACTTATCAGATTGACTTAAAATGTTTGAGGGCATGTGGGGAAATAGGGACACTTAAAGTACTGCTTGTGGAATTGTGAAGTAATTGAAGAGAGTAATTTGAAACTATGGCCAAAGGACTGTAAAATCTTGTATACCCTTTGATCCTTCAATAACAGTAATAGGTCTGTATGCCAGAGAGAGAGAGAGAGAGAGAGAACCTTTATGTTCAGACAATAATTTTAGGAGCTCTTTTTGTGCTGGCAAAAAGTTGGATATTGAAAGAATGTCTATCAGTTAGGGAATGGCTGAACAAATTGTGGTATAACATTATGATAGACTACTGTTGTGCTGTAAGAAATGACAAGCAGGATGCTTTCAGGAAAAAAAAAACTTGGAAATATTTACATGAACTGATTCAAAGTGAAGTGAGCCAGAACTAGGAGAACATTACACACAATAACAGCAATATTGTATGATGGTCATCTGTGAATGATTTAGCTATTCTCAGTAATGCAGTGTTCCAAGACAATACCAAAGGACTTATAATGAAAAATGATATCCATCTCCAGAGAAAGAACTGATGGAGTTTGAATGAAAATCAAAATGTACTTTTTTTTAAACTTTATTTTTCTTGGTGTTTTGTGTGTGTATTTTTCCCACAACATGTCTAATATGGAAATTTGTTTTGCATGACTGCACATGTATAATTCATATTAAATTGCTTGCCTTCTCATTGAGGAAGAGAATTCAGAAATTTTTTTAAATGAACATCAAAACTTTTTACATTCAGTTGGAAAAAATATTTTTAAAAAAAGAGTACAGTGTGGGAGTAACCTTGCTGAAGGGGAATTCTTATGAAAAGAATCTGGGGCTTTCTGGAAGTCTACAGTTTCTGTATAATTCCTTATGATGTGACAGTTGAAAACCTGGGCTCCATTAATAGAATAGTTGCTCATCAAACCACATCTGTAGTATTTTTTTCATTTCTGATTGACGTATTTTAGGAAGTTAGTCAGAAAATATACATTAATAGCTTTTTTTTAGGTGTGTTTTTTTTTTGCAAGGCAAATGGGGTTAAGTGGCTTGCCCAAGGCCACACAGCTAGGTAATTATTAAGTGTCTGAGACCAGATTTGAACCCAGGTACTCCTGACTCCAGGGCCGGTGCTTTATCCACTGCGCCACCTAGCCACCCCCAATTAATAGCTAAAAAAAAAATACACACACACACACACACACACACACACACATATGTATATACTTAAATTTTAAAGATTTTTCTCCAGGTCAAAACCTAATTGGAAATTTTGCTTATGCTTACATATATATATATATATATATATATATATATATATATATAATATACATATAAAATATGCATATATAATATCTATATATGATCCATTTTCAACTTTGAATCTAGTCACTTGCATTTTAGCTACTGCTTCTCTTGCCAAAGAAATCAAAGAATGACTTCTTAAAAATGTTAAATGTCTCTATAATTTTACTTTTTAACCAAAAAGCACCTTATAAACTTCAGCTATTTTTGAGGAATTTAAAGGCAGTCTTTCTATGTGACAGTAGTAGTTAAGTGTTATTAATGCGTTCTCTAAGAATTCTTCATTTATTTACTGAACAAATATTTGCTGAATGTGCTGAATTACTTTCTCTTTGAAACTTAATAGCTAGAGGAGGTTCTGAACTGAAGTGAATGTCTTGCTTTTTTTTTTTAATCCCATTCTTTTCCATTCTAGTTCATTGCTAGAACTAGATTCATATGCTTGATTAAAAATATGGCCTATTTAAAGAAAGCTTAAGATGTTAAATTCTGAATTTCATTACAAATTGATATATTTGAGGAATAATATGTGTACTTTATAAAATTAAGTGGTCCCCTTGCATGGTGTTTGAAATGAAATTAAGAATTAAAAAAGTTAAATGATCACTATGAAAAACTCCTTCAGTGCCTGATTCATTGATGACTGAAATT
This sequence comes from Macrotis lagotis, assembly GCF_037893015.1. Lineage (NCBI taxonomy): Eukaryota > Metazoa > Chordata > Mammalia > Peramelemorphia > Peramelidae > Macrotis > Macrotis lagotis. Next base: position 257,443,052 of record NC_133659.1, on the reverse strand, counting down.
CTTTGTTTTATAAAGTTAATCTGACTTTTAGGAAAGAAAATATCTGAAATGAATGGGATGTTTGTTAATAAGTATTTATTTTTTGCTCTGAATCAATGATTTTTTTCATTTAAAAGAGCACTTTAAAAGCCATGGTCTAATCCTTTCATTTCTGGAGGCCCAGAGCAGTTGAATTTCCCAGTGTTATAAAAGTTTGTAACAAGTGGGATTTTAACCTAGGTCTTCTGATTCCATCAGTGACTTTCTCATTCTATTTCTGTTTTCATTATTTTTCCATTTACCTATAAATAATAATGGGAGTGTAGATGTGAGAATTGGTCCTTCAAGTTTATCAATACTAGCCCTATTAGTAATTTCCTAATGAGATGAGGAAATAGCTCCCACTCTTTAGAGAGAATGTCTGGTTTTGATCAAGTCTCTTTAAGTGTTCCCTAAAGCAGTTGCTATGAACATTGATCTTGCAGTCTAGATACTATGACTTCCAACACACAGTGAAATTTACCCAGAATTTATTTATTCTGTTGCTAAAGGAAGAGACTGCCTAGCCTGGGCATGAATTAGTAATAATTTGTTCTTGAGAAATAACTTGCTTATGTTGACTTATTAACTAGTAAAAATCTTATGCATCAATTCAGTGAATTAACTGTTAGCTGTATGTTAAGAGAGTGAAATCACTAGTGTTGGCAATGAATCATTAACCTGGAGGTTAGTAGAGTTCTCATGTGATCTGCTCACCTCCCCATTGCCCAAATGCTAAGAATCTTTGCTAGGATGCCCTACTATTCTTCCACTTCCTACTCCACCTGCCATCTGGATCAAGCTCTTTACCTTGCAAGGTAACAATTAATTCATCTGATGAATTCATTATACTGCTCTGCTAATTGGAAAAGACTATACTATGCCTCAGGAATTTCCTTCCACTTCCTAAACCACTTATGTGAATTTTAGCAACTACCTTCTAAATAAAATAGTTATATTTTTTTCTATTTTCCTCTTGTGTTGCAGTAACAACTATAAATTAGAATAACAATAACAGTGCATAAACAGTACACATATGTGTGGTAAAACATCTATTTGGGGGCAGCTAGGTGGCACAGTGGATAGAGTACTGGCCCTGAAGTCAGGAGTATCTGAGTTCAAATCCAGCCTCAGACACTTAATAATTACTTAGCTGTGTGGCCTTGGGCAAGCCACTTAACCCCATTGCCTTGCAAAAACCTAAAAAACCCCCAGCATCTATCTGACATCAGTGGGGGAAATATTTGTCGTGACACAAGTATACATACACGCTTATACATACAATGATACATAGTTCTTAAAAATTGCATCCTAGGGGGCAGCTAGGTGGATAAAGCACTGGCCCTGGAGTCAGGAGTACCTGGGTTCAAATCCAGTCTCAGACACTTAATAATTACCTAGCTGTGTGGCCTTGGGCAAGCCACTTAACCCCATTGCCTTGCAAAAACCTAAAAAACCCCCAGCATCTATCTGACATCAGTGGGGGAAATATTTGTCGTGACACAAGTATACATACACGCTTATACATACAATGATACATAGTTCTTAAAAATTGCATCCTAGGGGGCAGCTAGGTGGATAAAGCACTGGCCCTGGAGTCAGGAGTACCTGGGTTCAAATCCAGTCTCAGACACTTAATAATTACCTAGCTGTGTGGCCTTGGGCAAGCCACTTAACCTCATTTGCCTTGCAAAAAAACTAAAAAAAAAAAAAAATTGCATCCTAAAAACATTACATAAAATGGAGAGCCTTTAAAGGCAGCTGCTAACCTCTAAAGCCAGGGTCATCTTTTTTCTCATTTAATAATAATAATAATAATAATAATAATAATAATAATAATAATAATAGTAATGTTTGTCCTTCATTCTTGAAGAAGATCATGACATAAGGAAGGTGATACCATGACAAGCACATGAGTTGGGTTTGAGTGAGAAGGTGCAGTGCTAAGTCACCAACCTCATTTTCTCCTCTAGAGCCATGTAGGTCCAATGGCTAGATATGAATCAGGATTACTGGAGATGGCCCTGGATATGAGGCAGTCAGGGTTGAGTGACTTTCCCAAGGTCACACAGTAGTAGTGTTGTGTCTGATGATGAATTTGAACTCCTATCCTACTGACTTTAAGGCCAGTGTTCTATCCGTTGTGCCACCTAGCTGCTCCTTCTTTCATTTATCACTCCCCGAATATAGTTGTTCAGTGAGAATAAAAAGAAGACACATGCAAAAAAAGATGGAGTTGAAGGAAGACTTGATAGAGGGGCAGTTAGGTGGCACAGTGGACAGAACACCAGCCCTGGAGTCAGGAGTACCTTGAGTTCAAATCCCTTTAAAAAAAAAAAAGACTTGATAGAGCCTTGTGACTAATTAGATAAGGGAAGAGTAAAAAATGACTTCGGGGCTTTGAATTCATTATGAAAAGTAGTTGCTGTCTTTTAGTCTAACTTGCTCAGACTGCATCTGGAGGACTATGTTCAGTTCTGAGTACTAGAGTGTAGGAAGGGAATTGATAAACTGGAGATTATCCACAGAAGGTCAGCTAGGATTATAAAAACCCCGAGTCTATGCTATATGAATACAATGAAGGAATTAGCCTGGAGATGAAACTATTTGGGGCACAGTATAGCTATCTCCAAGTACTTGAAAAGCTGTCATTTTGAAAATAAATTAAGCTTGTTTTGTTTGGTGTCCTTTTAGGGGGGATATCTTGCTGCTGGAGTAGATAGTTGGGAGAAAGATAAGACTGTGCCACTCGAGCATTTTGAAGAGATTTTTCCTCCAAAAGTATAAATAATAAAGGAATATCATCAAATACATGATCATTTTAATTTATCTACTCTAGCACCTATCAGGGATACTAAAATACTACTGACACCTTCCTATTACACTTCACAAAATCACAGGATTATTCTTATTCTTTTCTTTTTTTTCTTTTTTTTAAGGTTTTTTTTGAGGTTTTTTTTTTTTTTTTTGCAAGGCAAACAGGGTGAAGTGTCTTGCCCAAGGCCACACAGCTAGGTAATTATTAAGTGTCTGAGGCTGCATTTGAATCCAGGTACTCTTGACTCCAGGGCCAGTGCTTTATCCACTACGCCACCTAGCCGCCCCTTCTTATTCTTTTCTATGCTTTCCTGATTCTTCTTAGGAATTAAAAATATTACTGACATCTAACATTTTATTCTTTGGTGAGATTATGTTGAGGAGTTTGGTTTTATGTTTGCTTCATTAAAAATTAAATTTTAAAAGTTTGACCACCTGTACAGTTGTTTTATTTCTTACTGTCCTGAAAGAAATGGAATATGACCAAAAGCATCTATACCTTAGTGGGTTTTTTCCCCAATGCATTCTTAGCCCATGCTGCTTTAATGTGAAAAGCCAAAAACAAAACCAAAAGTTTTGTGCAAAATTGCAGTGTTTCCATTTTAGGCATTAAAAACAGTTCCTCTTTAAACCATCAAAAGAATAGAATCTCTTCTTCAAACTCTCAAAGATTCATAGGGTGAAACTGAGACCTATTAGGAAACTATTGTAGTATTCCAAATTAGAGCTGATAAGGATTTTTGAATCCTCAGATATTTCTGGCTCTTTCAGCTATTTCATAGAGATTACATATGGTTATTTTTTAAAATAAACTTCTTTGACTTCCTAATATATCAGGAATCTGATCATTGTAAAATCTCGTCATCCTGCAATATCCAATCATCCTTGGTACAATCACTTCATTAGTATCAACTGCTCCTTTGATTGGAAGGCAAAGCCATGAACTTCTCAATCTTCATTTAAGGAAGAGACACGGTATATATTTTCCTTTTCCCACCTATCAGCACTCATTTTGGACTTCTTTGACTTGTCCACCATATTCTACCTGTACTATATTTACCCTTTCGACTTTTTTTTTGTGTTGGCTTCCCTCATTAGATTGTAAACTCCTTGTAGGCAGGTACTGTCATTGATTTTTGTATTTCTATCTCCAACACTTGGCCAATGCCTGCATTTAGTAGGCAAGTGAGTACTATCCAGCTTGTCACACCAGCATCAAAGTCCTGGGCTTATATGCAAAGCAGAATTCCAGTAGCTCAAAAGAAACCTGAGATGCTTGAATTGGTCCAATCAGCCTATCTTAACTCCAACTTAGTGGTGTCCTCTTCAAGAGCAAAAGCCAATGATTAGACTATTTATTGACTGAAAAAGCCTAATGAGAAGGAGTCTTTACTATATGCTGTCTTGGAAAGGATGTCAGAGTTCCATTTAAGTGCCTACTTTTATGTCTTTCCTGTGTTAGGCACCATGAGAGACAGAAAGTTCAATAAAAGAAGCATCTAGCCTCAAAGAACTTTAATGTTAATAATGATAATTAGACCAGCAAAATTTTTGTTTTCAAACTTGACCTTGAGATTTTGACTCCAGCACAGCACTGAAGCTGATTCACACCCAAGAGTAAGGGACAGTTTCATGATAATTCAAAATATAACAGGATCTGAGAGCAAGCTTATTAAGTCAGTTCTTAGAACAGAGCTCTTCTCCAGAGGAGTAATCTGTCATTTTATAAAGTGTCTACCATGTACAAGACTGTACTAAGAACTTGGCAAATAATTATCTCATTTGATCCTTACAAAAACCATCCTATCCTATTATCCCCATTTACAACTGAAGAAACTGAGTCAAAAAGAAGTTAAATGGTTTGCCCAGCTAGTAATTGCCTGAAACTAAATTTGAACTCAGATCTTCAGACTCCAAGCCCATGTGCCACCTACCTGCTTTGCACACTGACAGGGAGAAATATTTAGTTAACAGGTCATAATGCTAGAGTTCTTTTGGATTATTTTAATAGAGTTAAACTCACAGACTCAAATCAGGCTACTTGAAGCAATCTCATAGGAAGGACTCAATTTAAAAGAACTGTATTGAAAAAGATATGGTAGATGCTAGTGCTTGTAAGCAGAATAAGCGGTAGCCATGACAAGACTCTGTTGAGATATCTAACTATGCTGGTATTAATAATTCATACCTAATGGGTGGCTAGGTGGCGCAGTGGATAGAGCATGGGCCCTGGAGTCAGGAGTACCTGAGTTCAAATCCGGCCTCAGACAATGTGTGGCTTTGGGCAAGCCACTTAACCCTATTGCCTTGCAAAAAAAAAACCCTAAAAAAAATAATTCATACCTATTTCTCTCATTTGTGATGTTCAAAGTATCAAATATTAGGTAAACTTTAAATAATAGCCTCCTAATTAGTCTCCCTGCTTCCAGACTTATTCTTTACATAGCCATGAAATTGATATTCTTATGCACAAGTTCAACTGTGTCACTGAACAACAGGGACTCTTTGTAGCTTATAGGATAAAATAGGAACCTGGCCTGGTATTTAAAATTCTACCTCTTGACAAAGAGCAAAGGAGAACTGATTGAAAAGGTCATGTTTACTCTTTTTTTTTTTTATTTATGAGCCCCAGAAACATTTCTTAAACTTTCGATAGAACATCCTTAAAAGCACTAGAAATGACATTCAGTTCATTTGTTTTTTAATATAATTTGCTATGGTTTAAATTTTTATTGAAATTGTTTCACAGACCTTAAATGTTATTTTTTTAAGTTTTTGTGGCATAAGGACTTAGTAAAATCTATTACTGCATAGTCATTCAATTATTCAGTCAATAAGCATGTATTAAATTCAGACTAATGTGAGGCTGTGCACTAAACACTAGGTTAATGACAATCCCTGTCCTTGAGGAGCCCTCAGTCTAATGGGGTAGACAACAGGCAAATCAATATGTGCAAGTCAGCTATACACATAATAACTTTGAAATGAGTAAGGGCTGGGGGAAAAAAATTTTTTGTAGAAAATAAGATTCTAGTTGAGACTTTAAGGGAGCCTTGAGGAGGAAAATGATCCCAAGAATCTTGTTCCTGAACCACAGTGGGGTGGGAAGCAGACTGGAAAGGTATAGAGGTGGTGAGCCTGTGGAGTAGGTTATGAAGAACTTGGAATAACAGACAGGATTTTAGGTATGATTCTAGAAATCACAGGAAGCCAGTGGAGTATAAATTTGGGGATGACATGATTAGAGCTGCAATTTAAGAAAATCACTTTAGTGACTGAATTGGAGTGTAGAGAGACTTGAGGAAACTTGGCCCACCAACAGGCTATTGTAATAATTCAGATATGGGGTGATGAAGATCTGTACCAGAGTGGTGCCAAAAGAGAGAAGGGGGCATATTTGGGAGATGTTGTGAAGATTGAATCAATGGATTTCGGCAACAAATAGAACATAGGGGTTGAGAGATAAAGGATGGTACCTAGATTCTGCAACTGAAGGAGTGGAAGAGTAGAGGTGCCCTAGACAATAATAAGTAAATTTGAATGTGAGAAGAATTTAGGGGAAAAGATGGAATTTAGTTTTAGTTATATTGAGTAGACTGGATGTTTACTGGATATCCAGTTTGAGATAAAGGTATTTGTACATGTGAAATTGAAAGTTAGCATAGAGGTTAAGGTGCAAGGTAGATTTGAGAAAATCAGTATAGAGATGCTCATTAAATCTCTAGATACTGATATCATTAAATGAAGTAGCAGAGAAGGAGAAGTAGAAAAGTAGAGGAGGAGAAGAGGACCCAGGGATGCCTATAGTTAGAGGGTGTTACCTGTGTGAGGATCCAGTAAAGGACATTCAAAAGGAGCAGAGATGAGTAAGTAGATAAGAAAACCAGGAGAGAATGAAAACCTAGAGAGAAGAGGGTTTGAAGGAGAATATGGTTATTGACAGTGTCAAAGCTTAAGCTTATTGAGGTCAGTAGAATGATGACTGAGAAAAGGCCTTTGGTGACTTTGGAGATAACAATATTGGTGGAATGATGAGATCAGAAGTTGCATTTTTAAAGAGTTAACAAAAAGAAGTGAGATGTGAGAAAGAAGTTACCTGTAGTAGATATCTTACTCCTAAAATTTAACCACAAAGGATTAGTGAGGATGGAAGGATTAAATGAGGTTTTTTGAGAATGGAAGAGTTGTGGATATGTTTATAGTCAGTAGAAAATGAGCCAGTAGACCAGCTAGTGCAGTGGAGATGGATGTCCTGGGAGAGAATTAAGGGGTTGGAAGTCACATTATGGACAGAGAATGGTGTTTGGTAAAAGATGGCAGTGGGAAAGGTGAAAAATAAATAGATTAGGATAAAATAAGGGAATTTTGTAATTCTTGAATATGAAGAGTGGTATACTTGTAGGTGAAGATAAGATCAAGGGTATAATCATCTTTTGTGTGTGATTGAGGTGAGGAAGAAGAATAGATCATGGGAAGTGTATGGGCTCAGGAACTGAATAATTATGGTGTTTGAGGGAGAGTTAGTATTTATGTTGAAGTCCCATAGTCTGGAGGAGTGATTAGGGCAGAGAAAAAAGTTTGTGAGCAAGGTACTGAACTTGTTGAAGGGAAGTGACCATGATAGCTCTCTTATGAAAATGGAATTAAATTATTTTGGATGACTTCTGAGGCCTTTTTTCAGCTTTCCAGAATTTGAACTGATTTTATTAACAGTGGTCATTTATTTATTAAGTACATAAAAGAACATACTGTGCTTACGTTTGGGGAAAAAAGACAAACATAATAGTTCTTGCCCTCAAGGAACTTATGTTCTAGTGGGTACAGATAACTTGTAAAAGGGAGCTGAAAAGGAGGAGCAATGTGGAAAGGAAAAAAGGTGGAAAGTTTGAGCAATGTGAAAATAGTTATGGTCTGTTATGTGGGTGCTTCCTCAAGTGGAGGTTCAGGGAGGAACTCAGCAATTGGAAGAAGAGATCAAAGGGTGCCATCATCAATGTCCCAGATTTTGGCATCTCTCAGTTTCCCAGTTTCACTAATAGCATTCAAATGGCTTAACTGATACAGATTTGAATGTTCATCCAGATTTTAATATTTATAAGAATACCTATTCTGAGAAAATATTTGAAACCATAGTTTTATTTTATTATTTTTAATGTTTTAATTTATTTTTCCAAGTGCATGCAAAGATAATGTCCAACAATCATTTTTAAAAGTTTTTTTATTAAAGATATTATTTGAGTTTTACAATTTTCCCCCCAATCTTACTCCCCCCCCTTGAAAGCAATCTGTCAGTCTTTACTTTGTTTCCATGTTGTACATTGATCCAAATTGAGTCCAACAATCAGTTTTTGTTTTGAATTTCACTTTTTTCCTCCCCACTTCCATCCGACAGAAGGCAGTCCAGTATAGATTATATTGTATAACTGTGTTAAGCATAAATCCAGATTAATCATGTTGAGAAAGAAGAATCAAATCAAAATAGGAAAAAAACCCATAATAATAGATCAAGTTTTAAAAATTGAAGATAAAAATCTTTGGTCTGCATTTAAACTCCATAGTTCTTCTCTGGATTTGGATGGTATTTTCCATCACAAGTCTTTTAAAATTGTCTTAGATTATTGTACTGCTGAAATGAACAAATCCATCATTGTTGATCATCACCCCGTTAGTGTGTATAATGTTCTTTTGGTTCTGCTCACTCAGCATCAGTTCATGCAAAGATTTTTCAGACTATCTTGCAGCCCATCCCTCACGATTTCTGATAGAACAATAGTGTTCTGTCATATTCATATACTACAATTTGTTCAGCTATTCCTCAATTAATGGGCATCCTTTTAATTTCCAGTTCTTTGCTATTATGAATATTTTTGTCCATGTGAGTTTTTTACCCTTTCTTGTGATCTCTTTAGGATACAAACCTAAAAAATGATATTGCTGAATCAAAGGCTACATGTACAATTTTAATGCCCTTTCCAAAAAGGTTGGATCAGTTTACAACTCCGTCCCAGTTTACCCACATCCTCTCCAACATTGACATTTTCCTTTTTAATCATATTCGCCAATCTGAGAGGTATGAGGTGGTACCTCAAAATTGTTTTAATTTGCATTTATCTAATCAATAATGATTTAGAGAGTTTTTTCATATGACTATGGATAACTTTAATTTCTTCATCTGAGAATTGTCTTTTCATATTCTTTGTTCATTTATCAATTGGGAAATGACTTGTATTATAAATTTGACTCTGTTCTCTATATTTTAGAAATGAGAAATACTAGCTGTAAAAATTGTTTTCCAATTTACTGCCTTCCTTTTCATCTTAATTGCATTGGTTTTATTTGTGCAAAAACTTTTCAATTTAATGTAATCAAAATTGTCCATTTTGCATTTTCATAATGTTCTCTTTGGTCATAAACTACTCCCCTTTTCATAGATCTGACAGATAAACTATTTCTTGTTCTCCTAATTGGCTTATGTTATCACTTGTATGTCTAAATCCTGTACCCATTTCGACCTTATCTTGGTATGGTATGTGAGACGTTGGTTTGTGTTTCTGCTATACTATTTTTCAGTTTTCCCAGCAGTTTTTATCAAAGAGTGAGTTCTTATACCAGAAGCTGGAGTCTTTGGGTTTATCAAACAGCCAATTATTATAATAATTTACTACTCTTTCTTTTGTACCTAATCTATTCCACTGTCTCCACTCTAGTACCAAACAAGTTTTGATGACTGCTGCTTTATAATGTAATTTTAGATCTGGTATGGCTAAGCCTCCTTCCTTTATAGTTTAAAAAATTAATTCCTTGATATTCTTGCCCTTTGGTTCATCTATATGAATTTAACTATTTTTTTTCCTAGCTCAGTCAAGTAAGTTTTTGGTAGTTTGATTAGAGTGGCACTGAATAAGTAGTTTGATTTAGGTAGAATTGTCATTTTTATTATATTAGTTCAACCTACCCAGGAGTAATTGACATTTGCCCAATTATTAAGATCTGATTTTATTTGGGAGAAAAATATTTTATAGTTGTTTTCATATAGTTTCTGAGTTTGTCTTGGCAGGTAGACTGTCAAGTATTTTATGTTGTCTTTGTTACTTTAAATGGCATTTCTGTTTCTATCTCTTGGTGCTGTGTTTTGTTGATATATAGAAATGTTGATGATTTATATGGATTTATTTTATATACTGCAACTTTGCTAAAGTTGCTAATTGTTTCAAGTAGTTTTTAGATGATTTTCTAGGATGCTTTAAGTATATCATATGATCTGCAGTGTCAGAGTTTTGTTTCTTTATTTCCTATTCTAATTTCTTTAATTTTTTTCCTTCTCTTATTGCTAAAGCTAATATTTCTAATACAATGTTTAGTAATAGTAATGTTAACAGCCATCTTTATTTCACCCCAATCTTATTGGAAATGCTTCTAGCTTATCCTCATCACATATAATGTTTGTGAATGGTTTTAGATAAATACTGGTTATCATTATAAGGAAAACCCCATTTAGTCCTTTGCTATCTAGTGTTTTTAATAGGAATAGGTGTTGTATTTTGTCAAAAGTTTTTTTTCAGTATCTATTTGCAGCAATCATTATTTGTTAGGTTTGTTATTGATATGCTCATTTATGCTGATAGTTTCCCTAATATTGAACCAACCCTGTATTCCTTTTATAAATCCCTTTTGATCATAGTGTATTATCCTAGTGATAACTTGCTGAAATCTCTTTACTAATATTTAAAATTTTTGCATAAATATTCATTAGTGAAATTGGTCTGTAATTTTCTTTGTTTTGACTCTTCCTGGTTTAGGGATCAGCATCATAATGGTTTCAATAGAAGGAATGTGGCAGAACTTCATTTTCACCTATTTTTTTCAAATAGTTTATATAGAATTGGAATTAATTGTTCCTTGAGTTGTTTGGTAGAATTCATTTACGAATCCATCTGGTCCTGGAGATTTTTTTCTTAGGGAATTCATTGATGGTTTGTTCAATTTCTTTTTCTGAAATGGGTTTATTTAAGTATTTAATTTCCTTTTCTTTTAATCTGGACAGTTAATACTTTTGTAAATATTTATCTATTTCACCTAGGTTGGCAAATTTATTGGCTTACAGTTGAGCAAAAATGACTCCAAATTTTTACTTTAATTTCTTCCTCATTGGTGGTGAACTCACCTTTTTCATTTTTTGATACTAGTAATTTCGTTTTCTTTTTTTTATCAAATTAAATAAAGGTTTATCTATTTTATTTTTTTAATAAGCAAACTCAGTTTTATTTATTAGTTCAATAGTTTTCTTACTTTCAGTTTTATTAAACTGTCCTTTGATTTTCAGAATTTCTAATTTAGTATTTGAGGATTTTAAATTTGTTCTTTCTCTAGCTTTTTTAGTAGCATTTCCAGTTCACTAGCTTTCAGTGAGCATTTAGCTATATAAAATTTTCCCTAATAACTGTTTTGACTGTATCCCACAAGTTTTGTTATGTTGTCAAAAAGTGTCATTTTTTTTAAAGTGGCCATGGCATCTGACTACACAAACAAGTGGAGAGGAGTCATGAGCAATATGATGATCTTCCCCTCTCCATCTGGTTCTCCATTAGGAAACATGATTATAACAAGGGAATATCTAGGTCAGGGTGAGGGTCCTTATTCTGGGAGAGCCCAAGGGACAGTTAATGCAAGAGAACTTCCTGCCTACCACTAATTCTGCATCTTGAATGACCTTAGAATTGCGAGGTGCATTTCGTGCTAATATATTAGTTCAGCAGGTGAGCTTCAATTTGGATGTTATTCTGTGTTTTGAGTACCACTATTCCTCACTACTTCGACAAGTCTCTTCTGTTGTTTCTCCCATCGCTTCTTTGCTTGCCTGAATTTTTTTTTCTTTATCTCCTCAAGCTGACTTCAAGGTCAAAGTCAAGCAATATCCCTGAAGTAAAGTCTAAAACTAGGCAGCTCTTTATTCCTGTCTCATGTCCATGCCTTTTTTTGATGACCTCCAGAAAGTCTGGGTAATTTAATAATTTCAATGCTGTAGTAATGTACTTAATATACTTTTTTAAGTGCTTAAGTATTTGAAGGTTCTTGATTAACTGTTTCAGTTTTGTCCATCTGACTAGAAATCCTCAGTTTAAATCATATCATACAACATGTAACAAATCACATATATAAAATTGTGTTATTAACAGGTACTTGATAGTTATATGTTCCAGCTCAGAATCTTATATATAACCATCTAAAGGAAAGCTAATTTAAATATTACTGAATTTTTTTTTTTGCTATTTCAACTGGAGCATAATTGTTCATGTATATATAGTTGAACTACTGATTTGTGAGCATAATTTTACTGGCTGGATAAATACTTTTTCATATGAGTCAGACTTTTAGAGATTTGTACTGCATGGCATCTAACTTCTTTAAGAAGTTGTCTTTCCAGCCCCTAGATTTGTTTAAACTTGTTTGGCCTAGCATGAAATACTAAATTATCCACTGAACTAAGTAAACTTTTAGTTGTAACCATTACTAGAAATCATTCCAAGACTTAAGATTTAAGGGGGGGAAATATTTCAAAAATTACTGAGTTCAAAATGCTGTCCTAGGTATAGTGATAAAGATAAAGGAGAGTTAATATTTGGTCATATCACCGGAATTCAATCCAAAAGTTAGAGGAAATCCAATCACAGAATATTAATGGAGTATTAAATTAATTCCAAGGAGGCAGGGACATCCATTGATCCCTTTATGACCCCCCTCCACTTTTTTCTCTTTTTTGGTTTTTGCAAGGCAATGGGGTTAAGTGATTTGCCCAGGGTATCACAGCTAAGTAATTATTAAGTGTCTGAGGTTACATTTGAACTCAGGTCCTCCTGACTTCAGGGCTGGTGCTCTATCTACTGCTTCACCTAGCTCCCCCTTTCTTTGATGAAATTAAGGAATAAACATACATACACACACACACACACACACACACACACACACACACACACACCCCATAAGCCAGGAGAGCCCAAATGCAGGCTTCGACTTTGTAACTCTTGGAAAGTCATATAGCCTTCCTCTGCCTTGGTTTCCTCAACTGTAAAATGGGAATAATAGTGTTTAACCTAAGGTTGTCATGAGGTTCAAACAAAATGTTATTGAAACACTTAGCACAGTAATAGCACAGTAATGACAAGTGGTGGTTACAGAATAATGATTGTTCCCTTCTTTATTTTATCTTATTTTATTTATTTATATTAGGTTTTTGCAAGGAGATGGGATTAAGTGGCTTGCCCAAGGCCACACAGCTAGGTTATTATTAAGTGTCTGAGGTCAGATTTGAACTCAGGTACTCTTAACTTCAGGGCCAGTGCTTTATCCACTGCGCCACCTAGCTGCCCCTGAAATTACTTCTTAATTAGAAGGTTGGAGCTATATTTTATGAGCTGCATGATATCCCCCTTTCCCCCCTAACTTTTTATCTTTTCCTCAGTTTCAAAGGAGGAGGCAACTCCCTGTGACTGTGGCTCCCATCTTTGTAGTCTCTTCAGGAAGCCCCTTCCTACCCTCCACCCTGATTCTGGCAGCTCTGTCGAGACTCCTTTTCACCCCTGCCTCATGGAATCTCTCACTTCCAGATCCAGCCCAAATATCACTTCCCACAAAAGACTTTCCTGATTGCCCCTCCCTCTTATTTTCATCACTTGGATTGTGCTCCAAGCCTCTACAACTTGACAAAAAAACAGAAGTTACACCCTGCTAGTCTCGCTTTGTAGAACCCATGATTATCCCTGGTGAGGCATTAGAGTAGGACTCTGTATATTTTAGTAGACTTCACAGAAGTCACCTGCTAATATGTTTTGAGTACTTCAAGAAGAACATAAGAAGTTACTGGACATGGTGTATACCAGATATCATGTAATTGTCTCTATCTTAGCAAACAGGAAATGACTAGTTACTTATATGTGAGTCATTTTAGAATCAGTACAATGAGACTACAAACTAGTTAGAACAAAAACCAAACCTACACTAAACTAGAAAACTAATGAAAAAAATGACAGTGAAATTAAAACATCTCTAGTCTGACATTTAAAAGAAAAACTATTGATGTGGAAAAAGAGAAACCAGATAAAAGGAAAAAAGTTCATTCTGATTATTGCCATTTCCTACATAAAATTAAACATCTTTAAATAATCTTATTACAAAATAAAGATTACAGAACACACATTGCCCAGCAAAGCTTTGCTCTCCTTACCAAGGAGTATGACAGATTAAGAGCAGTGAAGGTTTAGAATATAAGAATTCTGGGGCAGCTAGATGGCGCAGTGGACACCAGCCCTGGTGTCAGGATGACCTGAGTTCAAATTTGACCTTAGACACTTAATAATTACCTGTGTGACCTTGGGCAAGTCACTTAACCCCATTGCCTTGCAAAAACAACAACAACAAAAATATAAGAATTCCCTTTCATAATATTATAGAGGGTAATAGAAAATTAGAAATTAACATTACCTCATAAAATAGCAGAATGGTGGAGCTGAAGTTGCTGAAAAACATGGTTTTAGGCCTAGCATTCCAAGACTGTTTAGAAAAGAAAATGAAATGAAAACAAACAGATCAAAAAATGTATTAGATTTGCAAGTGTTTCTGAAACCTACTTTGATTTTTATTTATTTATTTTTAGGTTTTTTGCAAGGCAAATGGGGTTAAGTGGCTTGCCCAAGGCCACACAGCTAGGTAATTATTAAGTGTCTGAGACCAGATTTGAACCCAGGTACTCCTGACTCCAGGGCGGGTGCTTTATCCACTATGCCACCTAGCCGCCCCTGATTATTGTTAATAATAAAAACCCCATGAGATGAAATCAGGAATAACCATAAGACCAAATGAGGTTTCCTCTTCTGAAAAAATCAGATATACTTCACATATTTATTAACTTTCAGGGAAGTGATAAACTTGAATATATGGCATTGTGTAGGTGGACGTATTCTAATAAATATGTGACTCTCTTAAATATGTCAAAATGCCTGATGTTGATTATAGAGACAATCGTAGTAGGAGTCACTAACTATGTATGGTACGTGTGTCTAACAGGCTTAACAATGTTCAGTAGCCAGTTATTCTTATTACTTTGGGAGCATTGTTCTAGGAATTGTGTATTGATGTAAATAACCTATAATCCCTGCTCTCATTAGGGAGATTCACAACACATACACAAATTATCAAAATGCAAATATAAGATTTACTATATAAAAGAAATAATGCAAAGTGCTGGTTTTGGGCAAGCATTGTCAACCTTCAGCAAATTATTTCACTCTTTTGAATCTGTTTCTTTTATCTGTAAAATGAAGAGTATTGGATTTCAAATCTAAGATCGTAATTTATATGTAGGATCTCAGAGATCATCTTGTTCATTCCCCCAATTTTACATAATAGGAAACTGAGGCACAGAGAGATTAATTGATTTGTCCAAAGTCACAGGGTGACTCTTGACATCCAAGATTGAACCTAGGCCCTTTGCCTCAGACTTGCTGTACTTTCTAACCAGTCAACATTGCCTCTGAACTACCCACTTTATTGTTATCAGAAACTTGTCTTTCCTTTGTCAAATGAAATTGATAGTAATTATAAGCCAAAAAGAAATTCCATCAGTTGCCAAAAAGAATGATGAGCTTCAAGTTTAGGAATGATTTTACCTGCAGTGTTTATTTAATCAGACATGTTAAAAATAGCATATGTTGAAAATCATTGTGCCAAGCCAGAAAGTATTTCCTCCTTGGAATAGTCCTAGGATATGTGGTAAAGTTCAAAATCCTATGCACTTGTGCATAGTTTGGGAGGATTCATTAATTAGAAAATTTCCTGAGTTATTAGAACTAACATATTAACATATTGCCTGCTATTTTATACTAAAAAAAGCTTTGATAATAATAAGAACAATAATAGCCAACATTTATATAGTGCTTTAAAAAACATTTCACATTATCATTTAACCCCCAAACCAGTATGTAGGTTCGATTAAGTAACTTACCCAGGGTCAGGGCAGCTAGGTGATTCAGTAGATACACTGCTGGTCTTGGAGTCAAGAGGACCTGAGTTTGAATGTGACCAGACACTTGACACTCACGAACTCACTAAGTGACCTTGGACAAGTCACTCAACCCTGATTGCCTCAAATTCAGAGCCATTTCCAATTTTCCTGTTTCATATCTGGCTACTTGACCCAGATGGTTCCAGAGGAGAAAATAAGGCTGGTGACTTATCCCAGAGCCCTGTAACTTTCATCCAATTCATGTTCTTGTCATGGTATCAACTTCCTGATTTCACAGTTTTCTTTAAGAATGAAGGACAAAAAAAATTACTCAGGATCACACAACTTGTAAGTGTCGGAGACAGGATTTGAGTTCAGATTTTCCTAACACCATCCAGTGATCTTACCCACTTTGCCACCTAAATTCTTTTTAATAGTCACCTATGGTCAAGGAAAGATACATGAAGCAGAAGAGGCCTTCAAGTCCTTGCCATGCCTACTCTGAATTGCCTGGATAAACACATGCTATAACTACCCTATATTAGCAGCCACCATAGGTATGGGGACTGGGGAGCAATAAGGTGTCCCTCTATATCTGCACATGAAGGCCAAAAGAAAATCTCCTGAAGTCTCAGTACAGTGGAAGAAAGAACACTAAAGGTTATAGTCATTATTGAGCAAGGAAATGCCTTGGCATGAACTGTTTGGAAGCAATACACTTCCAATTGGAAGCAATTTATTTGGAAGCAATAAATTGAAAGAGTAAGAGATGGGTTATTAGTCATTTAGTTGTCACACCTAGTATCTTCTTGAATTGTTAGAGAACCAGGTAAAGGAGTATATTGAAAAGAATAAACTGATAACAAAGAACATGAATGGAGGGAGTAGTAGAGCTTTAAGATATCTTTCAGTTTAGTTTAATGTCCTAGAATCTGTAGCTCTTTTGAAGTTTATCTGTTATTCTTTTGTTTCAGGGAGAAACTTCGAGTCAATCAAAACAGACCTCAAATGTTTTCTTCATTCTTTTAATCAGTTCTGATTTTAGTTATTGCCATATTCAGTGTCCATTTGAGATATGTGTTGATACAGTAGTTGTATGGACTGTCCCTCCAACTGCACATCATTAGTATCATTTATGTTCAGTAAACATATACATCTTTCTTCACATAGAGTAAATGTCTCGATGAATATTCAGTAAAAATTAGTTTCTGCTATGTGTTATCTTTTTAAAATAGCAACTTGAAGAAGAATGACTCAGCTTGTGAAACAGGGACAAAAACTCTATTGTTAAAAATCATTTCAGTGAAAAAAAGTATTTTTCCACATTAATAAGTGTTCATTATTGTGCTCATTTAAAAATATTTGTTAAAAATCATTATGTAAAAGAGGTTAAAACCATTCTGTTGGTAGCTTTGTAAATATATGTTTGTGATTTTTAGCTACTTGGGTATGATTTTAGCTACTTGGGTGTGTGTGAATGTCTGTGTCTGTGTGTTTGCTAGGATGACTCTCATGTTCTGTAATCAAGATTTTTTTCTTTAAATAGCAAAAAAAGAAAAATCTACAACCTATTTCTGTTTTCTTGCTATTTTAGGAGATATTACTCAGAAAGGATATGAGAAGAAAAGGTCAAAACTTCTATCTCCTTACGTCCCACAGATACAAGGTAGGCCCTACTGAAAAATACTTTGATTTTTTTTTTTTTTCAGATTTTTCAAGGCAATGGGGTTAAGTGGCTTGCCCAAGGCCACATGGCTAGGTAATTATTAAGTGTCTGAGGTCGGATTTGAACCCAGATACTCCTGACTCCAAGGCTGGTGCTCTATTCACTGAGCCACCTAGCCACCCTTTACTTTGATTTTTTTTAAGTTTATTTATTTATTTTGAATTTTACAATTTTCCCCCTAATCTTGCTTCCCTCCCCCCACCCCCCCAACAGAAGGCGGTCTGTTAGTCTTTACATTGTTTCCTTGTTATACATTAATCTAAGTTAAATGTGATGACAGAGAAATCATATCCTTAAGGGGAAAAAAAAGGAGTATAAGAGATATGCTTTGATTTTTTTTTAAAGTTATCTTAATATATAAAATAAGAATAATCCCTTTTTTAATTTGTTCTCATTTTCATTTGCTTCCCACTAAATATTTATGGAATATCACTGAGCTTAGATGATGTTAAACAGGTACTCACAGACTCAGACATACTTGTAAGATAGATATACATGTATGTAATAGAAAACAGCCATCAAATGGACTTGAAGAGAGGAGGATCCCAATTATTTTTAAAACATGGGATTTTGTGTAGATATATTCATCCCGATTTATATTTTCTAAAACAGAAAGATTGGCAAATTATACATGCACAAAAGGATTTTCCATTATTTTTCTAACTGGGAATCACTGAAGGAACTCAGCTGTTTAGTTCAGTTCATTAGATTTTTAATAAACATTCTGTGGCAGGTATTGGATAGTAGGTCCTGGTGATTCATCAATAGGTTTCATTTCACCACAGAAGAGAATTACTTGAACTTCAAAAACAGTTGAGTGACTTTAACCAAGGATCTCACAGCTAGTAAGATATTAGACTTACTGCTCTTAGAGAGCTTTCATTCTGTTTTTACTGTCTCTAAACAAGACTAGCTCTAAATATAGTCTTAAAATTATCCAGCAAGTGATAGTCCATGATTTTCCTTAATAAGTCTTTTTTTAGTGGTGATTATACTTGCCATAAGGAATTTCTTTCTTCTAACTACTCTTTTGGTAATTAAAACCCTTGTGTGTCCTCAGTAGACATGGATAGAGTAGTCATCTCATTTCCTCTGGGGTGCTCTTCCACATTTAGATCTTTCTTCAGTTTTTTTTCCCTAAATCCAAAGCATCCATTGAAGTAAAAACTAATTGTATGATTTTTTTTAACCTTTGCAATGAGACTGCCTTTTTTTTTTTAAGGTTAGAACAAATACATAATCAGAAGTTTCTTTCAGGATTTTTAACCATCTGAAGAAAATATAGACAGATGGTACAGATGGTATATGACTTGATAATTATGTGTTGATCATCATATGGCTTTAGGCAGGTAGGTGGCACAATGGATAGAGTCCTGGGCCTGAAGTCAGAAAGACTCATCTTCCTTAATTCCAATTAATTCCTCAGATACTTCCCAACTTTGTGACCCTGAGCAAGACACTTAACTCTGTTTGCCTCAGTTTCTTCTTCTGTAAAAGAAACTGACAAATCACTCCAATATCTCTGCCCAGAAAATATCAAATGGGATCATGAAGAGTTGGACACAACTGAAGCAACTGAGCAGTGACAGTATCATATGACTAGACACTTGTATTCTGTCTTAGTCTAGTGATAGTAGAAAGAATCTTGGAGGCCTGTAAGGTCAAATGTGGGCTTTAATCAGAGTACATGTAATCATCTAAATTAAGAATACCAGAATTCCTTTTCCAACTTAACCAATAAATGTTCTCTAGTCTTAGCTTTCCTCTAGTAAAGGAATGTCCTCCAGGAGCAGATCATTCTACTGTTTAAAAAATAATCTTAATATTATTTGTTTTTAACATTATCTGCATTTTTTTTGTATCCCTTCCTCCCAGGAAGCCATTCCTTTTTTTTATTTAAATTTTTATTTATTTAAGGCAATGGGGGTTAAGTCACTTGCCCAAGGACACACAGCTAGGCAATTATTAAGCATCTGAGATAGGATTTGAACTCAGGTCCTCCCAACTCCAAGGCCAATGCTCTATCCATTGCACCACCTAGCTGCCCCTGGAGAGCCATTCCTTAAAGCAAAGGGAACAAGAACCAGTTCAACAAAACTAGCCACTTTCCACATCCAGAGTCTTTAAACTCTGCAGGAAAGGTGCAGTTGTCTTCTCAGAGCTCTCTTTTGGGAGAAAACTTGATCATTATATTTCTATAGCATTCAATTTAATGTTTGCTGTTTTTTCCATTTATATTGGCATGGTCAGTGTGTATATCATTATCCTAGTTTTGCTTCACTTTGCATCATCAGTTCATCTAAATCTTCTCTGGTTTAGAGTTCCTAAAGTTTAAACCCAAAGTCACATGGATAATTAAATAGCAGTCTGGATTTGAACTAAATTTTTCTAACTCCAGATCCACCATTTTTATGTCTGTATCATGATGCTGCTTCTGAGTAGTTGTAATTATTCAGAAATTTTCTCTTCCATTTTAATCAAATTCTCTTTTCTTCAACTTTCTCCCATTGCTCTGCTCTGCTTCAAAAATGATAGTCATTCAAGTATTTGAAGTCATTTCTTCTTCCCTTAGACTCTTTACCATTTATCAGTAAATGTAATCAGTAAAGTACCCACTAAAATGTGGGCACCTTGGACTGTCACTGTTTGTTGTCTGAACTGGATAGGACACTGTTTCTCTTAGTAAAGTCTTAAAATAAACATGAACTTTTTTGATTTCCATGAAATATTGAGTCATATTGAATTTGCTTTCCCCAAAAATCAAAGAGATAGAATTTTTATTCTGTTATATGTATGTTATTTAACATTTTTTAATATTCTAACAGTTCAGAATCTTTTTTGGACTGCAATCCAGTGTATTAAGAATCATTCCCAGCTTTTTATCATCTGCAAAATTGATAGGGAAACAATGAATATCTTTATACAAGTTCTTGTCATTGTTAAAAGTGTTAAAAAGCAATACTATTAACAACTATATGAAAGAATACTCCAAATTACTGATAATAAGGGAAATTAATAACTGAGTTTTAAACTAGGACATTTATTTTTCTTGATAGTCTGTGGTACCTCTGAAATCCTCTGCCAAATTTCCTAGTAATTTGCAGCAATTGGAGCAATTCTGTTTACTAGTTCTTTTCTTTTAGTACCTGTTACCCTGGACTATTGATTAAAACTTTACAAAGACAATATGGTATTCCTTTTTACTATTTCCTTGGATATTGACTTCTTAAAATCCATATATGTTCTGTTCTTTGTGATCCAAAGATCATTGCCTTGGGCTGATTATACAGAAAAAACACGTAAATTCAGCACCTTGTCTTTTTCTTTGTAATTAGTTATAATTACTATTTAATTTTATCTCTTTTTGTTTGTCCTTGCTTTCCCCAGTAAAGCTTTTAAAAATCCTTTTTCGTGTCCTTATTTTTCCTGCTTGAGTTCTTTCTGAGCTTGAGCATTACTAACACTTATTGTGTTACTGCAGTTTTCTCTATCTGCTCATTCTTCTACCTTCAGTACATATCTTTTTAAAATGTAAGTTGTCTAAAAAAATAAAAATAAAATATAAGTTGTTTAGTATTTTACCTGTCTATCCATAGCAGTCTCTTCAGACTACATCACTTTCTTTACGGGATTTGTTTATCTATGTGGATATATATATATATATATATATATATATATATATATATATATATATAATATATATGTGTATATATATATATATATATATATATATATATCTTCAGGACCTTATTTTTAAGAGTTTAATCAAAACAAATGTGTTTACTAACCTAGTTTAAAAAAATGTCTTATTTACATCCCGAGTTCTTCACTTCTTTATCAAGAGGTAGGTTGTATTTGTTAGTCCTTGGGAATCCTGGTTGATTATTATATTGATAAGAATTCAACCTAATAACATTCCATCACGTTTATATATACCATAAAAGATGAAGGAAAAGCAAAGAATACTGGATTTAGAAAGTTCTTGTTCAGTTGTTCAGTCATGTCTGACTCCTTAACACAATGGACTGTCAGACCCATCTATCCTCTGTTATCTCCAGAAGTCTGTCCAAGCTCCTGTTCATTGCTTCCTTGACACTATCCATCTCATTCTCTGCCATTTCCTTCCTTTTCCTTTTGCCTTCGATCTTCCCCACTTATTTCCCAAGGAGTCAAAGTACCCTCAAATTTTGTTCTATCATCTTTTTTTTACTGTGTAACTTTGGATAAATAACTTCTTTGGACCTCAGTTTCCTCATATAAGATGGGGTCATTGAGCTAGATGACTTCTAGGGCCCCTTCCAGCCATAGATTTATTATCTCATGCTTTCCTAACTCTTAATCTGTGATTTAATTGAATCCTTCCAAACCATAAAACTCAGTTTTAGCCTTTATCAAACACACATTTTACAGCTTCCTGTCAGAAGGCAATATCAACTTTCAAAATTATTTTTATTTCTCTATCATTAAGCTCCAAGGTATTAATCAAAAGAAAAAGAAAACTATATATAATAGAACAGCTACATTTCTTTTAAGAAAGAGAGGAAGACTAAATCTAGCCCTTATGGCCTTGGTCTTCTAGTCCTCATTTAGGCATAATTGTGACACCTAGTGGATATAGTGAATACTTATGAAAAGAGAAAATGTTGAAAGATTAGAAACCTCCAAATTGTTTTTTCTGCTTTTTGTACTATGTAAGATGTTTACTTAAGTACACTTCAGTGTTTCTGATACTAGAGTTTATGATTTCCCATGGAGAAATAGACAAGAGACTGAATATCCTCTTTCAGTTTACCTCAATCTATTGCCATTAAAGGCTTTCTATTTTTCCTTTAAACATATTTTTATATTTCATATATTTTGAAAAGACTTCTTCTCAAGGACTAGATAAGAAAAACTTGCATCAAATCTCTTGGATATAGAGAACCTAATATAAATTTAGTTTAATTCTATAGTGAATTAAGTGACCAAAAGATATAAACAGTTGTCAAAAGAGTTGATAACCATTTGAAAGAATTCTCCTTATTTTTAATATTGAAAAATACTAATCAAAAAACAACTCTGAATGATCACTTCATACAGCAAAGATAATGGAAGTTGTTTTTGAAGTGTTTTGGAGTAATGGCACTCTAATACCCATTAGTGGTGGAACTATAATTTGGTACACTCATTCTGAAAATCAATTTGGAATTAGACTAAAAAAGCTAACAAAATGCCTTTGTTCATTGGCCCAAAGAAGCCATTAAAAAGCAAATCTAGAGCAGCTAGGTGGCGAAGTGGATAGAGCACTGACGATGGAGTCAGGGGGACCTGAGTTCAAATCTTTCCTCAGACACTTCATAATTACCTAATTGTGTGACCTTGGGTAAGTCACTTAACCCTATTGCCTTGCAAAAAACTAAAAAAAAAAGTCATATCCCTAAGAAGTTAGTCAAAAAAGACCCCAATATAACTATAACTATTACTATACACACACACACACATACACACACACACACACACACACACACACACACACACACACACACACACTCTTTTTGAGATAGCAAAGACCTGGAAACAAACTAGGTCACCATAATGAATGGCTAAATAAGTTGTGCTACATAAATGTAATAGTTTGATTATATTGTAAGAAACACTGATTGTGAAGACAGCAAAAGATCATGGGGAGATTTCCATGATCTGATTCAAAGTGAAGCAGCTGGACCAGGAAAACCATAATTGTGTAAATGGAAAGAATAACATCAACAAAAACTAAATTTTTGGAAATTTTAATGTTTTTTCTCCTACCAAAGAATAATTATTGAGAACATGCTTCCTTCCTTCTTTGCTCAGGTGGCAGACTTTATGTATATAACAATATATCTGCCAAACTTGGTTGATGCATTGGACTTTCTTTTCTCTTTTTTCTATTAGTAGGAGTGTGTCTAAGAGAAGAAGGGGAATCATAATTTAAAAATTTAAAGATAATGTAAAAACAAAAGATACTTTTAAAAATCTAAGTTTCAAAAAGAGGAACATAAAAAAACCCACCTCCTCAACCTAATACTTGCCAACTACTTTTTAAACTACTATTCTATTTCTGTGCTACCATTCTTTCCTGAACTACACCATCTCTGTCTTCAAGGCAAGATATTCTCTGTCTCCCACCCCATTGTGACCTTTTCTGTTGTAAGGTAAGGTTCCCTCAGACTGCTACCTCCATCTGCTCGTAACCCTCCTGGTACCCCATAGAATGCAATATTACCATCTGCCATAAAGATTGGGATTCAGGGGATGACCTAGAACAATCTAATCTTATACCTCCCTCACCGAACTTCTTTCCAACCAATACTCTTTCTAAACTACTCCTTAATGGATATCTTACCCACAATCTTTTATATTTTCCCCATTCTCAGTTTCTAGTTCCCTTCTTGTCCATCTCTTGCTCTGTGCCTTCTTATATTCTGGTCCATGATTAATAAATTTCCTTTCATCATAAGCTTTTCTTTTTTTTCATTCCTTCCATATATTGGTCCTCAATTGAGATCTGACTCTCTCTTGAGGATACAGCTTCCCTCACTATTCTCTGTAGTGTTGGCTACATTTTCTCCCTTTTCCATACCCCCTCCCATCCCCTCAGATCTATTCTCTTGGTTATAACTCCCCATTGCTATTTCTTAACTCCACTATTGTCACACATCAAACCACTCCTCCTTTGAGGTTTTCACTATATACAACCTGAACCAGATCCTGGAGTTTGTTCTCTTCAGAGTTTCCCCTTCCCTGAACATCTCTGAAACATTTTTCTTACTTTCTGAGTTCAGTTTCAGGCCCAGAGAGTCTTTTTTTCCTTCCTCAACACTTAGCCTCATATTAGGTGACTTCAAGCATCTAGAATATGCTCCTTCATATACTCTCACTTTCCAGTTCTTCAGTTTATTCATTTCCCTCTATCTCAGCAGAGATCATCATACTCATGATCTTTCCTTCACCCACAAGAGCTCTATTTTCGTGGTTGAGAACTGTAACATTCTTATACTGTATCATAATATTTTATCTTTTTTCTGTCCTCAGTGCATCCTCCATTCCCTTCACCCTGCCATATATACTCAAATCCCATTCCCTGTTGCTTATCACACTTTTTCCAAACTCCATCCCTGGATCATTCCTACCATTTCTCTCTTTCTGTTCTATTCATGTACTGCTGAACAGAGCTCGAGAAAATCATAGAACTCTTCATATTGCATAATCTCAACTGGACCATTTGTGTAGCAAGGCAATCTCTCTACCCCCTATTTGATTCACTATCTTACTTTGCACAGCAGCTGTTATAAACCTTTTGATCTCTCCTCAAACTTCTAAAGCACCCCTTATCCCACCTGTCATTTGAACATCCTGTTGAACTTCATTAATAGAATTAAGACCATTTGCCAAGGATTCTCTTTTCTACCTTTCTCATTTCACACCACTCTGGTGCCCCCCTCCCATTATCATCTTCACTGCAGTCTTAGGTGAAGTTTTTTTTGGCAAAGTCAACTCAGTGTATGCTTTTGATCCTACTCTCTTCTGTCTTTAACCATTGTCCCACCATTCTCTCCATTCTTCATCTTTATTGTTTCCTCTCTACAGTCCTCTCCCATGCTGTCTCCCCATCCTTAAACCCTAGCACTTAGCTCAGGTACTAATAAATGTTTGTAATTGAATTTTAATCATCATAGTAATTCCCTTGGTGATTCTTTCAGGCTGTAAATCATGGAGCTTTTCAGAAAATCCAAGCTGCCGGTGAGACACAGAGCAATTGAAAGACCCATGGTTATTATAATATAACAAATGACTTCAGTTTTGGAAAAGCCTTAAAAAGAAGTGATTTATTCATATGTCACAAAAGGCTACATTGTTTTGAAATATTTAAAGAAGTATACACAGACCTTTGTTGGATTGTGTGGCTCCTTTCTAGACAATTTATTAAAGATTGTGTTGAAAATCTCTCAGTATGAAAAGGCACAGAGTAGATTTGATATGATAGAGTTGGAGGATTATCCTGGCTAACAAGATAAAATCCCTCTAAGTAGCAATGATAGCTTACATTTCAATATTGCATTTTAAGGCTTATAAATCTCTATTCCTCACAATTCTACTGAGAAATAGTGTTGTATGAGAAAATATCTTACATCATGGAGTTAGCACTTGTCCCTGTTGGGAGTCCAGGCCTTCTACCAAGCACAACTTTCTTTCCACTGTTCCATATTGGCTTTCCTGCATCTAACATTGCCTAATAGTTTGATATTTAGACTAAAATCTTTGCTCAGAAAGAACAATTCTCTTCATGATAGGGTGTATACCAGGCAGACCTGTTGGATAGAACATGACTAATTCTTAGCCATTCAACTTGTTGTTTATCATTTCTTGGCAAAAATATTGGAGTGGTTTTACATTTCCTTCTCTAGCTAATTTTACAGATGAGGAAACTGAAGCAGGTAGAATTAAATGACTTATCCATGATCATACAGCTTAGTAAGTGTTTGAGGTCAAATTTGAATTCAGATCTTACTGACTCCAAGCCTGGTGCTCCTCTCGCTGCAGCAGACCCCCTCCCCACCGAAGCTGCCCCATCACAAGTTGTGGAAAAGACCAGGAAAAGCATGGGTGAGAGAACTTTTCTGAGCCTGGGATAACAGGGGTTGTCCATCAGCTACTTGGTATTCTATTACAACCAATGACCAAGTCTTATCACATTGTTTACTGCTTTGTATTAGTGAATTCTTAAAGCATTTTATTTTGTTCTTTAGTTGTAATTATCCTACTTTGATATCCTTATTTTCCATTCTTTACTTATAACTAGCCTAAATTTTCATGTTGTCTATGACCATCACTTCAGGCTACTGTTTTTTGCCTGACGTATGATACACTTAATAAAAGTTGATGGATTGATTTATCCCAGGACCTCATTGATGATCTTGCCCTGCTACTTGATATTTAGTTTTGTTCTTAATGAATAGAGCAGTAGGCCTGAAATCAGGAAGGCTGTGGTTTACATCTGGCCTCAGTTACTAACTGTATGACCTTGGGTAAGTAACTTAAGCTCTGCCTGCCTTAGTTTCCTGAACTGTAAAATGAGGGTGACAGGGTTACTGTAAGGTTCAAATGAGTTAATATTTATAAAAGGTGTAGCACAATTCCTGGCTTGTAGAAAGTGCTTGATCCATGCTTTTTTCCTTGCTTTGTAGCTAAAACTGATAAAATTTCTAAAGCAGTTTGATGTGATATGTGCCATAGGAGGTTAGGGAATTTTGATCATTGTTTTTTTGGCTCACTTTTTTACTGTTTGGTGTTATGTTCATATCATGACTTCTTATTACAACTTTTTTACCTCTTTTTATTAACTGATATTCCATTGGAGGATAGACTAGAATATAGAAATAGAAGGAACTTTAGAGATTAATTGGCACAATCTTATCATTTTACAATAAGGAAATTAAGGTTTGGAGGTGAAATGATTGTCTAAATTTTGGTCACATAGCTAAGAAAATGTCAGAGCTGAAATTTGAATTCTAGTCTGACTCTGAATGTAGTGCTTCATTTTCTTTCCTACATTTTAAAGATAATCTTCATCTTTCTTCCTTCATGGGTCATCTTATTATATTCATTTATTATCTTTCAAATCTATATTTTAAAATATATTTGAAAAAGAAGAAAAACCAAACTTTTAACAGATATTCATAGTCAAGGTAAACAATTACCACATTGACTATGTCCAAAATTATGTCTTTTTCTGCATTAAGATAACTAACATTTCTTCTGACCCTTTTTTCTAGGGCATCTTAATTAACTTCAGGTCACTTTGTTACCAGAAATTTAGTAGATTGAACAGTGAGCTCTTTTCTTGCCTTGAATAGACACACCATACCACTTTCTTATGTGACTTCGGTAACACTGTAATCTTTGTAATTCCCAAATTCAAAACTTTAGAGTAATTTTTATGCTTATCTTCTTTGTTTCTTTTACTTTGCCCCTCAAATTCAGGGTCTCACACAGCTGTATAAGACTGAGATTAAGAATGGTTGTTGATTTGCTAAAGGGAATTTCTTTGTAGGGAAATTGCCCATATCACATGTCTAGCCCCCCCCCCCCCAATCTTTCCTTTGCCAATCTGCTCCATGTAAACTTGTAAGCCTTTGTGCTTCTACACATGTCATTCAATCCATTTAGATATTCACATGTTATCTGTTCCTCTATCTTCCCCCTATCTAAAAATATTTAGTTCAGTGAAAATATGACTTTAGGTGAATTGGAATTATCAGTATTATAAAAAGAAAATATTTTCAAAACAATTGGTGGTGTAAGCAGGCTTTTGTGTCAGTCTTCAGGTATGAGCTAATCCTTCCCTAGACTTTTAAGATTCCCTTCTCATCAGATTACCAACTGATCCTTATTTTGTACAACTAGACTCACAATTTCCTATTCTCCCAGTCTAAGTGTGGCCACCAGTAAATTATGACCTTGTCCAGGTATACCCAATTTGAGGAAAGGCCAGTAAGCCGCCAGAGATTTTTTTTTGGGGGGGGGGATCCCTTAATGAGTTCAGGTGCTGAGAATAGCATGTAAAACAATGAGAATCAGTTCCATGTGTAACTTTATTGCAAGCAGCGGGGAAGGGGGGAGAGAGAGCAAACCAGAGGACCTGATATGCAATTCAGGCATGCACCCTAATCTGGAACATAATTCACCCAAGAACAGTGCTACTTGGGAAACACAGATATAGGCCATTCCTCAAGATGGATGGAGTAGGTTATGCTCCAACGAGGTGTGGTCTTGCTGGAGGAGAGAAGGTTCTCTAAAGCGTCCTTCTAAGAGTTATTCTGATTTTGAATGTCCTCATTTTAGCTGGCCTAATTGTATATCAGGTCAAAATATTATTTTGAGGGACTTTTTATCAGGAAGAATTAAATAAGCTGGTGGTAGACAAAAATTATTTGGGGCTTTTGTGTATCTGAGAGAAAAATAGCCTGGTGGTATACAAAATTTTTGGGAGACGCAACTACATTTTAGCTTTGAAAAATGTTATTAACATTATTCTTCCAAAGAGTATCTTCTATAAGCTTCAGTTTCCCTTAAGAGGAAAGACTGTTGAGATGGTCTCGAGACCTCAAACCTAATCTTACAACATTTATCTCTAAAAATACTCAGTTGTCTTTAGGTAAAATAGAATTACCGAGTTTGTCAATAAAAGATATTTTCTTGGGCAGGCAAAATTCATAGGACAGACTATAAAAATCATTCTTTAAAAAGAACTGAGGCTAAAATTTTGCTGAATGTTTCTGTTTAAATGAACCCAAAAATGTGATAGATTCTAGTCAAATTCTAGTCAAATCAAGTCCTCATACATACCTCTAAAGTTCATAATTGTTAGGCAAGAGAAAGGACTGATAGAAGACAAGAAGAAAAAAAATCTAGTAATCTATATACCTCCCCCCCATATAGTAGAGAGATGACAATTCTCAGATGAATTTAGATAGTTCTAAAAGTGGAAACTATTGTTCACAACTGGAAGAGGAGGAGGAGGAGGGGGTGGTACAACCCATGTTGCTATAGCAGAGGTTCTTAAACTTTTTTTGTGTTCTGGATCCCTTTCTCTTGAAGCTTATGGCCCCTTCTCTGAATAATGTTTGTTGTTGTTGTTGTTTTTAAGGATTTTACTTGGCAAATGGAGTTAAGTGGCTTGCCCAAGGCCACACAGCTAGGTAATTAAGTGTCTGAGGTCAGATTTGAAATCAGGTACTCCTGACTCCAGGGCCGGTGCTCTATCCACTGCGCCACCTAGCCACCCTGAATAACGTTTTGAAATGCTTCAAATAAAATGCATCAGGCAGCTAGGTGGCACAGTGGATTAGAGCACTGGGCCTGAAGTCAAGAAGACCTGAGTTCAAATGTGACCTCAGACAGTTAATAATTGCCTAGCTGTGTGACCTTGGACAAATCACTCTTAACCCCATTGCCTTAAATAAATAAAATTTAAAATAAAATAAAATGCATGTCTAATGTGGAATGATTACATATATATAACCTGTATCAGATTGTGTGCCAGTCTGAAGGGGGGAGGCAAGGAAAGGAAGGAGAAAAAATTGAAACTCAAAATCTTATAAACAATAAATGTCAAAAACTATTTTACACATAATTAGAAAAAATACTATTAACATAAAATATAGAGGATTACAAAGGAAACCAATTATATTTTTTCTTGAATCTTTTTATTTATATTTATTTTGTTTTTGTACAAATAATGTTTTATACATTATTAAAATATTCTTGTTTAAGAGTAAACATACTACCCCCTCCCTCCAAAAAATATAGACCCTCATGAGCAATAAAGTAAAGGAAAGAGGAAAAAATTAAAATTAAAAAAAATAATAGGAGCAGCTAAGTGGCACATTGTACAGAGCACCGGCCCTGGAGTCAGGAGCACCTGAGCCCAAATCCAGCCCCAGACACCCAACTATCACCTAGCTGTGTGACCCTGGACAAGCCACCCCAACCCCACTGCCCTACAAAAACGAAAAAACCAAAATAAAATAAAAAGGTGGTGATGTGGACAGAGCACTGGCTCCAGAGTTAGGAACACCGAGGTGGAAACCAATTATACTAAAGAGTGTCAAAGATGCTTATAAAATCAAACATTTATAAAATCACAAGTTTACAAACTCCAGGTTAAAAACTCTTGGATTACAGAAATGCTAATTTATCTTATATCTTACTGCTGTATTGAAACTATTATCTCAGTTTCTCTGCCATTTTTCTAGGATATTATAAATAATCCTTTGTATCATTAGGAAACAAGTCTTCTCCCTACCTAGTTTTATGCCATTCTTTCTCTTGCCTTATTATTATTTAGAAGCTATAGTAGCTAGCATATGTCAATAACTTTCCCTTTCCAGTCATTTTCAATGTAACTTTTAAATACAGGGCTAGCCATGGCATTCCCTTTTTAAGGAGCACTCCATTGACTCCCTTTATCCTTTGTGATAAAATACAAACTCCTCAGTTGGTTTCTAAAATCCTTCAGAGTCTATCTCTACCCTACTTTTCTCTATTATGACATATTATTGCTCTCCTTTTTAATTCTACAGTCTAGCCAGTTTGACCTCCTTATTGCTATCTGGCTGTAATATTCCATCTCCCAATTATTTACCTTTGCAGGACCTTCTCCCCTCTCCATTCCTAAAATATACTCCTTTCTTGATGCCACCTCATCTAACATTCTTTTCCTAAACACATCCCGTTACAGGCTCTTTGTCCAGAAATTTCTTTGTATGTAGTTTTGCTTAAAATTTCTGTCTGAATACTGTTCTCCCCCCCCCACTAGAATGTAGGAAGGAATGGTATAATTTTCTAATTTGTATCTTCACTCTTATGTAGTGACTGACACATAGAAGGGACCCTGTTGAATTGAAGGCTCAATAAATGAATATTCACATTCTATGGTAAATAGTTGAAGAACTCTTGACTTATGTCATATAAACCACTTTTCCCATCAAATGACTTTATAGTTTTATATTTGATAGTCTTTATAAAGTCTAGAAAACATATCTTCAATTGTTGCCCTTTGTTCCAACCACATGCCTTCCCTCATACTCCCACATACTTATCCATCATTATATTGGACGCCATCTTTGTTTCCCCATTGTTTACCCCCTCCTCACCAATCTTGTTACTCTTTCCTATATAATCATTATCTTTCCATATCTACCCTAATTAGTTCTGTTTTTAAACTCCAAATAATTAGTGAATAGGAGACATGAAACTCATGAAAATATACTAATTCCTTAACATTCTGAATTTTTTAAAAAAATTCCATCAAGCAGAGTGGTTTTGATCTGTCTGAATGTACTCGTCATTGACCCCTTAGACCAAAACTGTTTTGTTGTAGGTTTTGGATTAGGCCTGTGATTTTGTCATGGGAAGCTAGCAGTGAGGAACTTCCTGTATTAGTGCCACAAGACCTCTCTAAGGTTGAGAGAGTTGCCTGGGGTAGTTGTAAAGGTCTCAGAGCCACAAAACTTTAGAGGGACTTGAGTACAAACCTGCTTGACTGAGAGGCCAGGTCTCTGTCTACTCTGCTTTGCTGCCTCTCACAGCTGTGCTACTGAAAGTATTTAGCGTTTTCTTTTAGTGTCATAGAAACTATTAATAAGTAAAAGAATCGGTGCTAGATAATTATGTAGACATATTCATTAGCATGCTGTGGTGGAAAGTTCATGCTGAAGTCATAAATAGCAATGAACTTCCAAACTTCACCAATGTCTAAATGAGTTGAGTATAAGCCAAATACTTTTTTCCTCTTCGTGTCTATCTAAGAAAAGCTGTTTGTGTATAACTCTTAATTTCCTTCCTGAACACAAAATGTGATTGTAAAAATAGCCTTTTTTCTTGTTTTTGTTCTCTGTTTTTAAATCACTCAGAATATGCTTCTTAAGTAATTGTTTCTTCAGTAGATGGTTGAAGCCTTGTTTGCCTTATCTGAAAGAGGTCTTTAATTCAGTTTCTTTGGAAATTCTGTATATTGCCAATGCAAATTTAGAATGCTTAGTTGGTTTCTTCTTTTTAAGAGTCTGACTTTGTATTGCTGTGATCCTTATACAATATTTAGGAGTCATTGTAAAGTGAAATGGAATGGTAAAATAGTCTTAACATTATGTGATCTGAGTTCCAAACCCTGGCTCCATTATTTATTAAAGTTATATGATGTTGGGTAACTGACTTAACTTCTCTGAAACTCATTTTCCTTATTTGTAAGATGTGATGATATTCACACTAATTATGGGACTGTGAGAAAAGTGCTTTATAATTCTTAAGATTTGCTGCCTCTGTGGGCTTAGAAGTCTGAAAAACATTGATGGTGATTTTTCTCTTGAAGTAGAAGAGCTTGAAGTGCTTTTCTGCCAGTAAAGTGCTTAAACAACTTTCTCTCTTTTATTTGGTATTTCTGAGACCTTGGTGGGCAGATTTATTTCCTGTTTCATGATTGTGTTCTAGATATGATGTGTTAGTATGCTAGGTGTTATATATATATACAGTTCTTACCCCTCACTGATTATACTCTAGTCTGATGGATAAGACATAAACTCATGAAAAGATACCAGTACAAGATGGTAAGTTTTGCCAAATGAGGTGTGTACTTAAATTCTTTACGAATTTAAGAGAAGGGAAAGACATTAATTCCTATTGAAGCAGTCAAGGTAGGGTTCATAGAAGAGAGAATTTCAGCTGTGTTTTGAAGGATGTACATAAACCTGAAGAAGTCTGTCCTTGCTTAATGAACTAAAGTGTTTGAACTTGGTTTAATCTAAGTTCTTAATGATTTTCAAACGTACTCACTACTGTATTAAAATAGCTCTCTTCAGACTCAGTATAATAATTGTCTTATGGCTATATACATTGGCCTTTTTTCTGTCCTCATTGTTCTTTATTTGCTTCTGTTTTATTTGACTCCCTGTCCAACTTGAGATTCCTTTCTCCCTTAGTTTTGTGATCTAACAACCATTCTTCATGTTTCTTTTGTTGGCTTTTCATCCCTCTCATCTATAAAAGTAGGTATTCCCAAAAGATTCTAATATTTGTTCTCTTCTGTCTTTCTTTCTCTTCCTACATTGTATCTCTTAGGAATCTCATTCACTTCCCTAATTTCACTTTGTTGCCTCTTTGGGGATTACTCATAAATCCCTGCTCTCATTCTAAGTTGTTCCTAGAACTCTCCTTTCCTATATATTTAACTTCCTTTTGTATACTTCCAAATAAACATCAGATTCAGTCTGTCTAGTAACACCACCATCCTCACAACTTAACTGCAGTGGAGAAGACCTGAGTTTTCTTTTACTCTTCCTTCTTACTGGTCATATAAAATCACTTGCCAAGCCATGTTGAATCTACCTCAATTATATCTCTAGTGTTTCCGCTTCCTGTGCAGTCACCATAATTCAGGACCTCATTGCCTTCATCTCTTTTCTCTAATCTATCTTTCTGCTGCCCAGATGTGACTCCTCTTAAAAAAATTTTCAGGATTTCTTCTGCCTGCTAAATAAATTATGCAGTCCTTATCCTGTCTTGAAGGCCCACAAAATTCTGCTGACCCTTCTTCCACTGTTCTTCTACTCTACTTTAAGATACCCTTTTTGGGAAGTGTAGGGATTTAGTTTGACTACCTTTTAGCTCATATTCTCCTCCTACCCTCTCCTTTTTCTGTACCTTTTCCCACATTGAATACCCCATGCCTGTATTGAACTTCACACCTCTGTCTCTGATGTATTCCTTTCCCTTGCCCAAGGACTAATTCAGATTCTGCCTCTCCTTAGCCTTTCCCTTTCCTTCCTTAAACTTCTTATACCACATAGTCTCTCCTTTGAACTTGCCAAGCTTTCCTTTGTATCAGTTATTTGTGTACATTTAATATAACCATTAGACTACATTGTTTGAGAACAGGATCAGTGTTGCATCTCTCTATTTGCAGTGTCTTTCATGAACAAATGAACATAATTTTGTGAAGTACCTACTATGTATTAGGCCTGTGTTGGACAGTAGGAACAGTCCTGGTTCTTAAGTTTGCATCCTAATAGGGTAATAAAATATATGTTTCAGTGTGGGATTCAAATTTTGGTCTGAGGAGTAGAGAGAATTGTGATTAGAACACTAGGATGGCAGATTGTCACTGTCTTGCCAGTAGTAATGATTTGGTTATGTTCTCATAGCAGGATGTGGAAGAATGGTTTAAGGGGATGGGGAATGAGATTAGGAGGACCTGCAGAAATAATGGAAGGGCATTTTATATGTTTGAATGAAGTTGGTAAATGAAGAAAAAGTTGCCCTATTCTAGAAAGAAACAGAAATGGAGCAATTTGCATGATCAGTAATAGCATTTTTGCATTTTTTCCTAGTATTAAGGTAAAGAAAGGAACGGGTTATGGCAGAAGTAGAAAATGTTTCATATTTCATTTTTTTATCTTAAAAAAATTCACAATTTTTGCTTATCAAAACTCACCACCATCTTCCTTTTTTTTGTTTATCCTCTTTTTTCTTATAAGGTGACAATTTTTTTTTATCATTATTACTTTGATTTGTTTTTAAATATGAAAAGTCTTCTATACTTTCTCCCCCAGGAATTGATTCCACAGTTCAAAAGGAACACAAAAATCAAACAGCTCCATCCGCAGCACCAACTTCAACCCCTTCCAAGTACCACCGAGGTCGATCTGGGGGAGCAAGAGATGAGAGATATCGATCAGGTAAAGAGTAAACAAGATTATTGACTGAATGTCCTTGCTGGTATAAGTGTAGACTGAATAACCTAACAGCTTCCAATTTTCAGAAATTTAGGCCTTAAAATCCTAACTCATGTGTAATTATACATTTTGGGCATCCAGACCAATGATTTCATCTGTGCAAGGAACTTCCATTTTGGAAACTCCTTCAGGAATACATATCAATAACTCATCTGCAACTTAGAACCATGGTTTCCAGAATGAGATCAGTGTTCAGATCCTAAGGGATATGTGATTAACTAATCAGAGAGTGGGAAGACAGACTGAAAATCCAACCCTCTCAAAAATTGCCAGTCATAGAGTGTATGTATTCTAACAGTCATTGACTAACCTTGTTATTCTCCCACTCCCACTTTTCCTTGTACTGTATAAACTGCCAGCTTCCCTCATCAAGCATCAGACATCAAATTGTACTTCGTAGAGGGTAGCTTCCCCTTTTCCATTTTGAATGTG
Source organism: Macrotis lagotis (assembly GCF_037893015.1). NCBI lineage: Eukaryota > Metazoa > Chordata > Mammalia > Peramelemorphia > Peramelidae > Macrotis > Macrotis lagotis. Next base: position 257,407,753 of record NC_133659.1, on the reverse strand, counting down.
ACAAAAGAATAGTGTACATGAGTATTCATTGCAGGTATCATTATATTGTATTTTTCCCACATCCTTACTCAGCCACACATCATCCAGATTCATTACCTTGATGTCAGGGTCCTCTCCTAACTCTACTTCACCTCAGATGGTTAAACTGTTGCCAAAATTTATTACTTTGACTTCTGCAACATTTCTTGCATTGATCTTTTTCTCACCATCTATATTGCTACCACCTGAGTAGGGTTATTATTATTTTAAGTAGTTACTATCATTTTTGCATTGCTAACATTTATGGAGTGTCAGCTATGTGTGAGGTGCTGCCTACAAGCACTATCTCATTTCATGCTCACAGTAACCCTGCAAAATAGGTGCTATTATTATTCCCAATTTACAGATGAGGAAACTAAGGCAACAAATGTTTACTTGGCCAGGGTCACACAGCTAGAAATTATCTGAGGCTACATTTGAACTCAGTTCTTCTTGACTCCATACCCAGCATTCTATCAGTGCTCCATTTACTTGTCCTCTTAGAGTAGCCTCCTTATTGATATTCTGATCCATGTTTTATTTACCCTTCTCCAATTCATCCTTTATTCAACTGCCAAAGGAAGGTTTCTGAACCATAGGTCTTACCACCTCACTTTCTTTCTTACTTAATTCCTATGACTATATTGACTCATTGATTCCAAGGTCAAATATTAATTTGTTTTTATAAAACTCTCTTTAAATTTCTGGTTTTGTGTGTTTTTAAATATGTGCATTTATTATTTCAGTATTATATGTATAGAATTTATAAATAACCAAGAATATGTTGGGGATGTACACCTGGGATACATGATCTCAAAAGTTTGGAGACCACTATCTTAGAAAGTTGCTCTTGGATTTATTTCCTTGACCAAAGTCAGACAGCAGTGTGTCATGGGTAGGATTGGAGCCCAGTACTTCTAAGTTCTTATAATGCATAATAATGTAATAGAAATTGGTGGGGGAGGATAGTTCTCCAACTCCTGTATTTATAAGCTGGTTACATATATGCTAAAAGATTGAAGGGAATGAATTTTTTTTTCTGGTGGGAAAACATCCAACTTCATATAGTACACCTCAGCTCTCAACATTACCCTTCTCTTTTCATTCTTTTACTTGGATAGCAGAATGGTTGACCATAGTTAAAGAGACAAGTTCACTGTTCCTCAAAAATTATAAGCATATTATTTAGGATCAGATAATATATTAGTGTGGGAAGGGCTGTATATAATAGAGAAGGACTATATATTTAAACTTTTAAAAAAATGAAGAATTAGGAGAGTGACATTGTAGAGAGGAAGTAGAGAAAAGCAAAAAAAAGCAGTCTGGTGTTATGGAGAAGATTGTAGACAAGCTAGAGAATGAGCAAACTACAGAAAAAGATCCTAACTCTAGAAAGTTACCATGGTGACAGGAAAGATCAAAACACAAAGTCAGGTATTACTATATGCAAAACCTCAAAGAAAATATGAATTGGTCTCAGGCAATGGAAGATTGCAAAAAGAACTTTGAAAATCAAGTGAAAGGTGTGGATGAAAAATTGGGCAGAGAAATGAAAGTGATGTAAGAAAATCATTTTTAAAAAAAGAGCCAACAACTTAGTAAAGGAGACCCAAGAAAATTACTGGAAAAAAAATGAGACTAGATCAAATAGTAAGTGAAGAGAAAAATGCCTTAAAAACAGAATTGGCCAAATGCTCACTGAAGAAAATAATTCATTTAAAAATTACAATTGGACTTGTGGAAGCTAATGATTCCATGAGACATCAAGAAGTAACAAAATCGAAAGAATGAAAAAAATAGAAGACAATGTGAGATATCTTATTGAAAAAAAACTGACCTGGAGAACAGATGAAGGAAAGATCATTTAAGTTTTAGTAGACTACCTGGAAGCCAGATCAAAAAAAAACAAACAAAAAACCTAGACATCATATTTCAAAAAATTATTATTTTCATTATTAATTTTCCTAAAATTTCCTAGATATTCTAGAAGCACAGGTAAAACAGTAATTGAAAGAGTTCACCACTCACTCCTTAAATGAGATCCTAAAATGATAATTCTCAGCAATATTATAACCAAATTCCAGAGCTCCTTAGTCAAGGAGAAAATATTGCAAGCAGACAAAAAAGGAACAATTCAAATATGTGGAGCCACAGACACTATAGCACAAGTTTTAGCAGATTTTATATTAAAAGATCAGAGGGCTTGGAATATGTTATTATAGAGGGTAAAAGAGCTAGGCTTATAACAGAGAATCACCTACCCAGAAAAACTGTGTATAATTCTTCAAGGGAAAAAATGAAAATTCAATTAGCTGGAGAACTTTGAGCATTCCTGATTTTAAAAAAGACAGAACAGAATAGAAAATTTGACTTTGAAATGCAAGTTTCAAGAAAAATCATAAAAAATACACAGTAAAGAGAAATAATAAGGGATTCAATAAGCCTAACTTAATTATATTCTTACTTGGGAAAATGATACTTGTAACTCCTATGACTTCTTATTGCAAGGCAGTTAGAAGGATTATACATATATAGAGAGGGCATGGGTATTAGTTAAATATGATGGGATGGTTATTAAAAATAAAATTAAGGGGGGGCAGCTAGGTGGCATAGTGGATAAAGCACCGACCATGGAGTCAGGAGTACCCGGGTTCAAATCTGGCCTCAGACACTTAAGAATTACCTAGCTGTGTGGCCTTGGGCAAGCCACTTAACCCCATTTGCCTTGCAAAAAAAACAAACCTAAAAAAAAATTAAGGGGTGAGAAAGAAAAATGCACTGGGAGGAGAAAGAAAGGTAGAATGGGGTAAATTATCTGGCATGAAAGAGCATTTACAACAAAGGGGAAAATGGGAAGGCCAGGAACCACATAAGCCTTACTCTTATCAGAATTGGTTCAAAGAGTTGGGCATAGAAATCCATCTTACCATATAGGAAAGTAGGAGGAGAAGGGGAGAAGAACTAATAGAAGGAAGAGCAGATTGAGGGAGGCTAAAATTAGAGACTGAACACTTGAGAATTAAGAAAAAGGAGAGAGAATAGGATAGATGGTGAAAATTGGATGAAGAGAAATACATAATAAACCTGACTATGAAAAAAGTTTGTAGCAAATTTCACTAATAAAGACCTCATTTCTTAAATATATAAAGAACTGAGTCATATTTATAGAAATGACCCATTCTTCAAATGAGAAATGGTCAAAGAATGTGAATAGCCAATTTTCAGATTACTTCAGATGAAGTAATCAAAGCTATTTATAGTCATATGGAAAAAATGCTGTAAATCACCATTGATTAGAGAAATGTAGATTGATGCAGTTCTGAGGAACCACCCCAGCTGTCTGATTGACTTGTATGACAGAAAAGAAAAATGACAAATGTTGGAAGAGATGTTAGAAAATTGAATCATTAATATACACTTGGTGAAGTTGTAGAGCAACTAGAACTGTACCCAAAGGGCTATAAAACCATGTATATACCCTTTGGCAAAGTAATAATACCACTACTAGGTCTGTATGCCAAAGAGATAAAAATAAAATGGAAAAAGATCTATACTACAAAAATATTTATAGTAGCTCTTTTAATTGTGACAAAGAATTGGAAAGTGAGGGGAGCTCTATCAGTTGGACAGTGGCTGAACAAATTGTCATATATGACCATTTTGGAATATTGTTGTGCTATAGGAAAGGATGAGCAGGATGCTCTCAGAAAAACCTATAAAGACTTATATGAAACTGATGTAAAGTGCATTGAACAGAACCAGGAGCACATTGTATGTAGTAACTGAAATATTATATGTTGATCAGGGTGGCTAGGTGGCTCAGTGGGTAGAACACCGGCCTTGGAGTCAGGAGTGCCTAGTTTCAGATCCGGTCTCAGACACTTAATAATTGCCTAGCTGTGTGGCCTTGGGCAAGCCACTTAACCCCATTGCCTTGAAAAATCTAAAAAAAACCAAAAACAAAATATTATATGTTGATCAACTGTATATGACTTAGCTATTCTCAATAATACAGTGATCCAAGACAGTTAAGAAAGATTAATGAAGAAAAATGCTATCCATATCCAGAGAAAGAACTATTAGGTCTGAATACAGCATACTTTTTCTTTACTTTCTTTTTTCTTGATTTTTTTTTGTCTTTGTTTTCTTTCACATCATGATTAATATGGAAATATGATTTGTATGACTGCATTTGTATATCCTATATCAAATTGCTTGTCTTCTCAATGAGTTAGGGAGGGGGAAGGAGATAATTTGGAACTCAAATTTTTAAAAAGTAAATGTTAAAAATTATTTTTACATACAATTGGGAAAATAAAATGTTGAATTTTTTAAAAAGAAAAGAGTAGAAAAGGAAATGATTTAAGAGGAAATCAAGTTTGTTACCTCTGGAGAAAAGCAGATATTCCCAAGACTGTTGGAAAGGGTAAATATCTTTAGAATAAGATATGGGTTGAATGTGGGAAAGGGGAACAAGGAGAGGTAGGTTAAGGGGGGGTGAGAATAAGGATGTAAGCCTTAAGGGATGGAGAACAGGATTTGAAAAATAATATTTAAGGGGCGGCTAGGTGGCGCAGTGGATAAAGCACCGGCCCTGGAGTCAGGAGTACTTGGGTTCAAATCCGGTCTCAGACACTTAATAATTACCTAGCTGTGTGGCCTTGGGCAAGCCACTTAACCCCATTTGCCTAGCAAAAAAACCTAAAAAAAAAAAAAAGAAAAATAATATTTAGTGATTCAAGATCCCTGGGATGAGGAGAGTATGACATAGTGAAAGTTGGTTAATCATTGATGAATGACTTGAGGTAGATTACTAAAGTCACTAAGTCTTCAGGGTAGAGTCCTCTCAGGGTGTTAAATAGCTCCTGCAAGGGAACCATTTGGGAGAGCTGTTTCCTTACTGATAAAATGGGGATACTTACCAGATAGAGCTATTGTATAGAAAAACTTTTATAAAATCTTAATGAATTCTATAAATATTCTCTCTATATAAAAGCATTTTGAAATATCTCATAAAAAAGGGAAAAATGCAAAATATCATTAATTTTTCAGATATTCATACCGAAGCTGTACAAGCAGCATTGGCCAAACATAAAGAACAGAAAATGGCTCTGCCCATGCCAACTAAAAGACGATCCACATTTGTCCAGTCTCCTGCAGATGCCTGTACACCTCCAGGTAAGTGTGTCAGAGGACTTATTCTGGGAAGGTTACTCTTTTAGTATATCTTAAAGAACTTCTGTCTTGCCATTGTCAAGCTAAAATGGCAGCTGTTCCACCCCCAGCAGTAGTACTGAAGGCACTCTTTTGATTGTCACTGTCACTTCCTCCACAGTATCAACAAATTTGGACCCCCCAAAGTAAGTGAGAAGAGAGTCAGTTCAATTCTATATTCCAGTAATTTAACATCTTTTCTGTCAGCTATGAAAATGGTCCTATTGTAATCAAATTATAATCACCAACTAAAGGCTTAGGACCTAAAAAGAAAAACTGTTGTGGACAAGTTGAAATTTTTAATAAAATTCTAAAATACTTTCCTCTAAAAACTATTATATATTTTAAAATATTTTATCTTTCTCTGATGTTTTATCACTATGACATTGTTGTGAATAGGGAAGTTTAAATTTAATTTTGTTGCCTAGTATGAATTCTTCCCATCCTTACATTGAGTGATATGGCAAGGCTCAGATTGAGCTGGCAGCGGACTTAAAAATTCATTTTTTCCCTTTAATAATAGTCCATGAGGTCAACAGAAACTAGTAGCTTCATCAAAACCCTGTTCATGCGAATGTAAATATAAATTTTTAAAGTGTTAGTTGTTGAAGAAGCACAACATATATTCTCCCAAAATACAGTAGATTGCAGTTCTAATCCATTAAGAATCTCTTCCAGAGTTTTTGAAGCCTTTTCTTTTGCACAGTCTCTTGGGGAAGAGTGTTGATTGCAGCCTTCCGAAGCCAAATCTTTTCCAAAATCTCACAATTATTCATTCTGCATTTGTTCACAAGTGGTTGTTCAATTTTCCCTTATAGGCATCTTGCCTCCCTAGACCTTCACACGATTGGTAATAAGTTTATTTTAGTTTTCCTCCTGTGTTGATCCAAACTGTTTATCCTATTTTTTGTTTTTTTAATAGAAATTTTATCTTGTAATCAACTCATTCATAATAGTTTAGCACTGATATAAATCAATATGTGCAATTTTCTTTAAAGCATTTGTCAACTTTCTAGAATATCTGGGTATGCAGTGGGACCATTAATTGTGTGTGTGTTTTTCTTTCTTCTTACATTTGTGGTGTCACTATGTTTGAAATAGAAATAGCTCTGTGGCTTCAAGTGTTTCCCCAAAAGCTAATAGAGGATTCCTCTGGTAGACCATTTCAGTGAAATACATTGTATCTCTCATAGTGCTTACAGTGAAACTCACTTGGAAAATTTTGAATAATTTTCATATATTATTTGTGCTGTACTAGTTAGAATGCCATTAACAAAAGGGTTTTTCATTGGAGTAGTCATCCTCCTTTGGCAGATTGTGTTGCATTATATCTGAAAATTAGATTGTGGTGAATGGCAAAGGGTCATGATGGGGAGTGTGAGACATTGGTCTCAAAAACAAAGTTCCCCATAGTTAAAGAAATGAAGTTCCTGAGCTTATGACTGTAGGGTTAGATATGTAGCAAAGGAAAATTCAGTGAATACAGAATCAGGAGAAACTTAAAAAAAAAATCTTGTAATAACTGCAACTGAGTAGTAAGTTAGAAATTACTTTAATAACATGTCCTAGTTGTTACTTTATGAGAGCATAGTCTTTTTTGTACTCAACATAAGGCCCTAGATTTTTAAATAATAACATTTCCAAGATATTTCCTCTACCTTTGAAAGCTGTAACACCCGTGTATTTCAATATGGTGTGGATTAGTTTAAGTAACGAGAAATTACAGCCAGATCTCCTAAGTTAGCAGAGAAACACAACCCTCTCCCTCTCCCTTTAGCAGAAGGATTCCCAAACATTCATTTACAACTCAAAATCAAGGTTTGTAGATTCAGGGAGATCCCAGGACAAAAGCTGGTAAACCTAGATCCCATCTCTGTGAGATTACCACACTGTAAGAGTCCTGAAGTATCTTAGAATTCCTGCAAATAACAAGGAGTTCCAAGCCTCCACTACCTTTCCTACCTATTGAAGTGCAAAAAAACAACAACAACAACAAAAACAGGTTTCTGGCAAATACAAGCAGATAAAACTATGTGACTTCTCACACAAGATGCTCTATCTCTCGATTGCAAGCATTTTCCCTGGCTTTTCCCCATGCCTTTCTAAAGTGTTCTCTCTTTATTTCTATCTCCTAACCTCACTGACTTCCCCCATGTCCTAAAGTATCACTTTCTACAAGGAAGCTTTTGCTGATCCTCCTTTAGCCTTCTTTCTATTAATTATCTTCTTTATCTAATTTATCCTGTATACATCTTGCTTGTACACAACTGGTTGCATGTCACCTTCCCTATTTTTAGACTGTGAGCTCCTTAAGAGCAGGGATTCTTTTTTTGCCTTTCTTTGTATACTTAGTGCTAATACTATGTACAGTGCCTTGTATGTAGTAAATGTGTAATAAATGTTGAGAACTGCAAAAAAAATCATTTTTAAACCTTGATTCAGCTCATAATTTTGAAGCTATTGCAAATGAAGCACAAGTGAAATCAACTTTTTTCTGTCCAGAGGTCAAATTTAAATGTCAAAATCTCAACCTATTACTTCGTTTATTCGATGTTCATGTTAATTTATCTTATTAATTGAAACAAATAATCTGATTTGGTATAAAGATACATAATTATCTCTGTGTCTTTGGTATCATTCAGACTCTTTATAAAACTTGAATTACTGCCATCTTGTTTTTGTGTGTGCTGAAATCATTTGCTAATATCATGAGGCAATTGTTTCAGCTCCTCTTGTAAAAGTTCTTTGTGGAAATATATTGCTCATTCATAAAGCTTTTTTATCTATTTTCTAGCATTTCATTTTTGCTTTGAGTCTGGAATATAATGCAATTATATATATGCATATATATTTTTTATTAAAGATTTTATTTGAGTTTTACAATTTTTTTCCCCTCAATCTTACTCCTCCCCCCAACGGAAAGCATTCTGTCAGTCTTTACTTTGTTTCTATGTTGTACATTGATCCAAATTGAGTGTGATGAGAGAGAAATCATATCCTTAAGGAGGAAACAAAAAGTCTTAGAGATAACAGAACCAGACAATAAGATAACTTTTTTTCTAAGTTAAAGGGAATAGTCCTTGAAATTTGTCCAAATTCCATGTCTCTTTATCTGAATATAGATGGTATTCTCCATTACAGACAGCCCAAAATTGTCCCTGATTGTTGCACTGATGGGATGAGCAAGTCCATCAAGGTTGAACATCACTCCCATGTTGCTGTTAGGGTGTACAGTGTTTTTCTGGTTCTGCTTATCTCACTCAGCATCAGTCCATGCAAATCCCTCCAGGATTCCCTGAATTCCCATTCCCTCCTGGTTTCTAATAGAACAATAGTGTTCCATGACATACATATACCACAGTTTGCTAAGCCATTCCCCAATTGAAGGACATTTACTTGATTTCCAATTCTTTGCCACCACAAACAGTTCTGCTGTGAATATTTTTGTACAAGTGATGTTTTTAGGGGAGGCTAGGTGGCATAGTGGATAAAGCACCGGCCCTGGAGTCAGGAGTACCTGGGTTCAAATTCTGTCTCAGACACTTAATAATTACCTAGCTGTGTGGCATTGGGCAAGCCACTTAACCCCGTTTGCCTTGCAAAAAACAAAAAGAAAACAAGTGATGTTTTTACCCTTTTTCATCATCTCTTCAGGGTATAGACCCAGCTATTGCTGGGTCGAAGGGTATGCTAATTTTTGTTGCCCTTGAGCTTAGTTCCAAATTTCTCTCCAGAAAGGTTGGATGAGTTCACAGCTCCACCAACAGTGTAACAGTGTCCCAGATTTCCCACAACCCTTCCAACAATGATCATTATCCTTTCTGGTCATATTGGCTAGGCTGAGAGGTGTGAGATGGTACCTCAGAGAAGCTTTAATTTGCATTTCTCTAAAAAAAATTTTAAATGAAATTAATTGTTCTGCATTTTGCCATATCTTCCTTGAGGAATAGCTGTAAGTTATTTAAGAAGAGGAGGAGAACTGAAAGGGAATTTAGAAGCCACTTAGTCCAATTCCCTTATTGTACTCAAACCTATAAATTTTGTACCTTCTCTCCATTCTTGTTTAAAGTAGTTTAGTAAATTCTTTCTTGTTTCTAGTGGATGGTGGAAAGATTGGTATCAGCCAGGTCATAGTAAAAATATCATAAAATCTTAATTATAAAAGTTCAATTTATATTTAAAAATTTTGTTAAATTTATAGATGTATAAACATGTAAACCAATATGATGTTTGTCATCCAAAAATTAAAATCTTGCTTTTAAAACATAGGAATTATAATTCATGTAGACATCATAATAATGTTTGTTCATCATTTTTGAAGAAGACCACAACATCAGGGAGGTGATGCCATGGCAAGCACATGAACTGGATTGGAGTGAGGGGAGCTGTGCTAAGTCACCAGCCTCATTTTCTCCTTCAAAGCCATTTGGGTCCAATGGCCAGATCTAAATCAAGGAGACTGGAGAGGTGAGGTAATCAGGGTTAAGTGACTTGCCCAAGGCTAGTAACTGGTTACTAACTAGTTCATAGTTAGTAAGAGTCAAGTATCTGAGGTCAGATTCCTATCCTCCTAACTCCAAGGCCAGTGCTCTATCCACTTTCAAGAAAAGACACCTAGCTACCTTTATGCTTAATTCTTAACTTCCTTTTAAGGCTCAGTTAAGGTGCCACTGAAGCATTTTCTGATCCCCTTAAGCTGTCACTGTTTTCTTATATTATCTTAAATTTACTTATGTTTAGTTCCTTGAGGGCTGAACTGTTCTTGGTTTTTGTCTTTGTTTCCCCAATATTTTACATATACTAGATGTTTAATAATGAGTGTTTATTGAGTTGAATTAAATATTCTAAGCTCCCTAAGATTCGTAAAGTCTCAAAGAAATTTCCGGAGAAACTATTATAGTTGCCCCCCCCATTTGAAACAGAACAAAAACCACACTAAAAGCCCTTCTTAAACCTTGCTCCCTTCTTAAACCTTGCTCTCTTCTATCTGAATCCCTTGCTATTCCTCAAAGTGCTCCATTTCCTGCTCCATCTATTTTCACTGGCTTGCTTTGTATGCCTAGAATTCTCTTCCTCTTCATTTTTGTTGCTTGGATTCCTGACCTTCCTTCAAGACTCAGCTCAGCTAAAATCCCCCCTTCCTATAAGGAGCCTTTCCTGGTTTCCCTAACCTGGCCCTTTGATATTATCTGTAATTTACTCTGTTTTTATCTTGTCTGTAATTGTGTCTACCAGTTGGAATGTGAGCACCTTGCAAATGAGAATGAATTTTTTTGCCTTACTTCATATCCGCAGTACATGCTGATCACTTAAGAAACACTTATTTAAGAGGCAGGTAGGTGGTGCAATGGATAGAGCACCAGCACTGGAGTCAAGAGGACCTGAGTTTTAATTCAACTTCAGACATTTAATAATTACCCAGCTGTGTGACCTTGGGCAAGTCACTTAAACCCCCATTAACTTTGCAAAAACCAAAAAAGAAAAGAAAACTTGTTTACCAACTAATTCCTTTCATGTCTCTGCCTCTTAGAAATCCCTGGTTTTCTTCAATACTCAGTTCAGGTGTTATTCTTTGATGTGCCTGTGGCATTTATTTTATTTTTTACAAGTCTTCTTTTAGTTTATAGTTGAGGAAACAGAGCTTCAAAAAAAGTTAAACAGCTTGCCCATGGTGTCAGTAGCTATGGATTTATATATGGCATCTCCAGCTGCCTTTCAGACATCTCAAATTAGATGTCAGTAGACATCCTCACCTCAATGAGGTGTCCAATACAGAACTCATCATCATTCTCATAATGCTTCACCCCTGCTAGTCCTATTTCTTTCAAGAACAACACCATCCCACATCCCTTGGTCCCACAGGCTAGGAATCGTCCTGAATTCCTCACTTTCTGTCACCCCCATATATCCAGTCTCTTATGGAGGCTTGTCAAGTTCATCATTTCAATGGCACTGCTACCACTTCAGTACCATCCACATCATCTCATGCCTGGGTTACTGATGGTATGGATCTGCCTGCCTTGAGACTCACCCCAACCCAGAGAGACCATTCTGCCTTTGGCCACCAAAGTGACTTTCCTAAAGCACAAGTCTGATTATGTTACCTCCCCACCAACCACTTTCAGTCAACCACACTGAAGCCTTTCATAACCTAGCTTCATCCTCACTTTTCTGTTTCTTTACACCTTGCTCCCCACCACATGTTGCTTCTTGTTGTTTCACTTTCGTTTTTTGAATAGGACCAATGATGTCCTGGGGGATGTCTTGACTTGTTTGTGAATTGGATTTAAATGATACAGATTTACACAGAGACATCAGCCTCACTCTCTAAGTTACCTTAATGCCATTGAAAAAAATTGTTCTCATCCAGCCCTTCTGCCAGAGAAAGTCTTCACATGCTTGGAGTAGGCTTTGCCCTGACTCAGCAACAAGATTGAGGCCTGTCAGTTATTCTCAGCAGAGTCTTGTATCTAGGGACACTGTCCTTGCCTCCTCAGGGCTCCAGGCTTTTTCTCTGCTTGTCCTGCAGACTTCAAGTCTCTTTCTTCTCATCTCTATCTACCAGATTCCTTTATGTCTTCCTTTATTGTTAAAATTCTTCCTATGGGAAGCCTCTTAAGTCTAATGCCTTCCCTCTGTTAAATGTATCCTGTTTTTTTCATGCATATCTTGCTTGTATATACTGTGTTTGCTTGTTAGATAGTGAACTTCTTGAGAATAGGGACCATCTTTTTGCTCTTTGTAACTAACACCCCCCCCCCCCCCCCCCGCATTGCTCAGCACAATCCCTGGCGCCTAGTGGGCACTTAATCAGTGTTTATTAACTGAGTTTCAGAGTTGAGGCTAACTTATTTAAATATTCTTTCCATTTTGCCATACTAAGAATTAGTGTGATTATGATTTATTTTGCTAATTTAGAAGATTCAAAAGAAGATTCATCCATGGTTATTTGTTTACAGTTCTTATTTCATCACTTACCAAATGGCTAAAACATCTATCAGCTGGTGGCTAATCTTTTGTTGGTGACTTTCTCAGAATCAGAAACTGAGAAGGAAAAACTCTTTTAAGTTTTCTGAAAACCTTTATTCAGAAATTTTAAGTCACTAAAAGTTTCTTAAAGTCAGTTTCTTTACTTGAAATAATAAGACCAAAGAAAAAGACATCAGATAATCATTTGAAAATCATATTCTGATTTTAAGCATAAATCAAAAGAGTTCAAAAAAGACAGTTTTCAAATCCAGTAACTGAATCTAAAGAAAGGAAGAGAAGAATGGAGAAAGGGGCATGATTTTGATTTTGAAGGCTGTAAAGTTAGTAGCAAGTTGGGGGGGGGGGGCGCAGCTAAGTGGGGCAGAGGATAGAGCACCAGCCCTGGAGTCAGGAGTACCTGAGTTCAAATCCAGCCTCAGACACTTAATAATTACCTAGCTGTGTGGTCTTGGGCAAGCCACTTAACCCCATTGCCTTGCAAAAAACCAACCAAACAAACAAAAAAGTTTAGCAGGGGCATGAAAATGATGAGAATATTATATTAAAATAATCGATTGATTTGGCAAATATGGAAAGACTTCTATGGAAGAAAAACTCTATTCCCTGCTTTTGGAGGCATAACCTGGCAGAGATAAATTTATTAATTAAGTAATTCTAAGCATCTCTCTCTTTAGAGAGAAAATTTAATGGAATAGAATGCCATCTTGTTTCTACCCAAGCTTTTTTTTTTTGTTATAATTTATAAAATTTGAGAACAAAGACAAATTTTAGAATGAAGATCAAAAGGGACATAGTCTAGGCAACTATTTTGGTTCATCAGATAGAAAAATAATCATTTAGCTTTAGGCCTATTCTAGATTTTCATTTCCCTAAAACTATTTCTTTAATTGTTCCTTCTAAGGATTCTTCTTTTAATTCTAACATCCAGGGGTTTTTGATCTAAGGTAGCCTGAAAGGATTTTTTAAAATATATTTCAGCATAATTGGTTTCCTTTGTAATCCTTTGTATTTTATTTTATACATTTAAAAACTTAATTCTGAGGTGTCCATAGGTTTTAACAAACTGTCAAAAAGATCCAAGACATAAAAAATTTCACTCAGTTCTAGTTAAAGATGAATGTTGCTATTAAATTAACTATTCAAAAACTTCTGTTCTAATCTTATTTAAATGTATTGATCTAGGGCCTAATTCTTAATTTCTGGGAGAAGAATTTGCCTTAATTTCCCTTTCCAAAATTTAAAAGGGATAATAAAGAATTTCAACTTAGAGTGCTAATTAAATTCTGACAAGGTTTTCTTTCAAAATTTTCTGATCAAGGACTTTAAACTAAAATGTTATCCCAATATTGTTTTGTGCGATGTCTCCTAAGAGGAAAAAAAGGTATGTGTGTTGGGGTGGGATGGGAGAAGTCAGCATATGGTTCCACATCCCCTCCCCCTTTTGTACCCACCACAGACTAATCACAGCATATAATGAATGCCAAGATTTCTTTTTCCATCTGCTCTTCATGCTCTTTAGCTTCACGATGTATATTGCTCTACTTGATCTTCTCTATATATATGGAGCAATGTACTTTTGACTTTAGAACAAATAATATAGCAAAACTTTAAGACAAAAATTTATTTAGAAGCTAGAATAGTATATCAAGTGTCATAATAGAATTGAGGACATTATCTTGAATATGTGTAGGTGCGGGGGTCCAGCCTCTCTGGGGTCCTTGGAATCTGACAGGAGGGATAGAGTTGGCGAAATGAGTTGAGTCAATAAGTGGGTAAAGGCAGGAACAGGTTGACTGACTGTCAGCTGCTTAGATTTATTTTTATAGTTTCAGAATCATATGAAACAAGCAAACTAAAATCATTTCCTTGGTTACAAAAGTGTACAATTTTCATCATTAATCATATAGTTCATATGGTTACAAGTTTGATCATGTAGTGGTTATAAGTGTGATTATCAATGATGTAGTTAATTTTCTTGTCCCTGCTCAGACCGTGATGACCTCAATCTACCTGTTGCCTAGTTTGTGGCTGCATAGTAAAGTTATTAATTAAACAGAACTTTCCTTATAATAATCTTTGATATAATTTGTTTAATGGAATGCTTTTATGTTTTTGTGCTGCATATGTAATGTTTTTCAATATGCTCCCTTGACAACCTATAGTGAGGGTAGTTATGTTTGTCCACCTGTCTGTTGACTCCTTCAATAACCAATTTTCCTTTCAGCCCTTGTTGGTAGATGCTACGGTTTCTATGACTTTTTATTCTTTCCCAATAAACTAAGGCTGTTAGAGTTCACATATTGGTTACCTATACTATTATCTCACCATCTTTATCATATATTTCTGTGTATGGTAAGGGGGGCAAAACTGTTAATTTTCCTTGGGATTCTATCTGACCCATCTTGTATCTGTTTTCCCTGTATATATATTCTGATGTCTCCCTGGAACTCCCAGTGCTGTATCTTCCAAAGATTTCATAATGTTGAAGCCTTTTGTACGTCTCAGGGAGAGACAGTCCTGTTAAATTTGGACAGAGTTCACAATCTGTTTTATTCAAGGAATTTCTCTGAAATCCTTCCTTTATAGTCATTCAGCTATAAGGATGAGTAAGTTTTGCAATCAATAATAGACCTATAAATACGGGTATATATCGAATCCATATATATATATATATATATATATGAAAGAAATGTTGTTTCATCAGGCAGTGTGGCTGCCTTGAGTCTTCTTGCCGCGACTGTGTCAAACAGCTTAGAGACCCTGGCTCCCAACATGTAGGTACAGAAAGTTATGCAATGGACAAAGATAAAAGAAAAAAAAATCAACTAGTCTTCTCCCCTTCAATCTTCTGATTAAGATAAGATTAGAGAAGGGGCAGCTAGGTGGCACAGTGGATAAAGCACCAGCCCTGGAGTCAGGAGTACCTGGGTTCAAATCCAGTTTCAGACACTTAATGATTACCTAGCTGTGTGACCTTGGGCAAGCCACTTAACTCAATTTGCATTGCAAAAACCTAAAAAGAAAAAAAAAGATAAGATTTGAGGGAGGCTATCTGGGATGGAGATAGTTCAATTTAAAGGTAATGAGAATTTAAAAGAAACATTGTTCTGAAGGTTTGCTGACCAGTAATTTGATCACTTTAACCATAACTATTTTAGTATAGATAGTCTATATGTCTACTTTATCACCTGAGTTTTTAAAATTAAATATTTACTCTCCAAGAACCAATCCCTTGTCTGCAAATTTTGCCACAGTATAGTGAACAAGTACAAATTCACCCAAGGCTTGCTGAATACCTCACATATTGGGATGTCCCATAACCTGTAAGCAATTGTTTTACTGACTCCTTTCGCATATATTAAATGTTAAATCTTAGTAGCATTGAAGATGAAAAACATGTAAATAACATTATGGCTTAAATGTCACAGAATTACTAGATTTTTAAAAAATAATTTAAATACATTATGGATAGTTAGTTTTGGTTACATTTTCAAATATTCTTAGACCTTGTGAGTTATTGGTGTTTTCAACTCAAGTGCAGATTTCTTTTCAATTTAAATAGACAGATGGGTAAATAAATGATTATTCTGGAGGTGTCTACAGGCTTAATTTTTTTCTTCATGGTTTTCTTCAGTGAGTCTATAAGAGGAGTCAGTGAGACTGGGCAGCTCTGCTCTTTAAAAAAACTTCTTATAAAAATTCAAAAGTCCCCTGCCTCTGTTTTGTTGGCCAGAAAAGTCTTTCAGATCAGGTGGTCCATTGTCATGATGGCTCCTGTCAGGTATTGGATATCCTGAGGTCAAAGACCTTACTTAACATCTTACCTTTGAAAATTTCTCCACTTAATCCTAATTTTTTTTTGGGGGGGGGGGTTGGACAAATATAATCAAAGTCAGACTGGTAGAGATAAAGTCTAGGATTCATCCTATAGAATAGAGTAGTACCTTAGCTTTTGACTAAGAATCATTTTCCTAAATTATTCTGTCCTATTTTATCCCCTACCTCTAAGAATTTCCTTTTTTATTCTGGTCAAAGGCCAGATTTACTTTTAAAATACCTTAGATTTAATTTAATTTTTAAAAATTATTTTGTATTTATAATAAAATAATAATTTTTATTATTCAAAGCTTTTTTCTTTTTATTTGACTTGATGATGATGTTCGATTATTTTCAGTTATATCTGACTCTTCATGACCCCATTTAGTATTTTCATGGTAGATTTACTAGAGTGATTTGCCGTTTCCTTCCCTTGCTATTTTTTAACTGATGAAGAAAGTGGGGTAAACAGGGTTTAGTGACTTGTCCAGGATCACACAACTAGTAAGTGTCTGAGGCCAGATTTGATGCAGGAAAATGATACTTCCTGACTCTATTTACTGCACCACCTCCCTGCCCTTTTTTGACTATTACTAGTTCAGTCAAGGCTTTTGTGGAAAAGGAACTCCTCCTTCTTTTAAATGAATTCATTACTTTGCTTTGCCCTTTGTAAAGGACATTAAATGAATTTTAGACTGGAGTGTTGATTACATGGTGACCAGATTTTCCACTGGGGATAAGGGGAAGAAGGTGTCAGAATGCTTCCACCCCTCTTTATAAAATGTCTCCAAATAGGGCTTTTAGAATGGTTCCTTAGAATCTTGAAGATTAAGAAAGAGGACTGCTACTACTCCATTTATTTTTTCTATCTAATTTCTAATTATTAGCCCTTTCCTTTTTTCTGTTCTAACCTAATCAGTATATTCAGAAAAGCATGCTTATTCTTTAACTTCGTTCCTTGCTCTCAACTCAGCCAGCTGAAGAGGAAGCCTAATGGCATAGTTAGAGCAATAGCCTTTACAAGAGGCTAACTTCTCTTAATCCTAATACCTTCCTTCTGTTAATTATTTCCTGTTTATCCTGTTTATAATTTGCTTTGTGTGTATATGTGTTTGTGTGTGTGTGTTTATACATACACAATATGTGTGTGTGTGTATATGTATATATAAATATGTGTATAATATTTTTGCATTTTGTCTCTCCCTTTGTATGCTCCTTGGGGAGCTATCTTTTGTCTCTTTTTGTATCAGTACCTGGCACATAGTAAGCACTTGATAAGTACTTATTTATTAGTTTCTTTTCCTGCTGTCAAAATCAGAGAATATGTCAATTCTTGTTTTCCTTCCCCCCACTTTCCAGAATTCCCTAAGGCAGATATTAAAAAAAGAAATCCAGAGTTGGTATATTTTGTAGTGGCAAATTTAACTATATTTTAGGGTATTTTAGTACCTCCTAGTTGTTAGCTGTACCATCTAGTTAGATGGCGCAGTGGATAGAGCACTGGCCTTGGATTCAGAAGGACAAGGGTTCGAATTCAACCTCACATACTTGATACTCAATAGCTGTATGACCTTGGACAAGTCATTTAACCCTAAATGCTCCCCTCTTCCCATCTTCAGTCATCCTGATTCACATGTGGCCACAGGACCCAGATGGTTCTGAAGGAAAAGGTGAGACTAGTGGCTTAGGCCAGCACCCCTTACTCAAATCCTATTCATGTGCTTGTCATGGCATCACCTCCCTGGTATCATGGTCTTCTTCTAGAACAAAGAACAAGCATCATCAGTTGTTAGCTAGGACCTCCACCACAGATTTACTTAACCTAAATTTTATATTTCTCTGCTGTGGAGGAATTGTTTTGTGGTTTGGGTTTTGTCTTTGTATCTCCTAGCACAGTATCTTGGATATATTAGACCTTTAGAATGGTTTTTTCATTGCTAGTGGATTTATTGACTTTGCTATCTGGAAAGAGGGAAGGGAAGAGAATTTATATAGCTTGCTAATCACTGTGATCTCCTTTGATCCTCATGATAATCTTTATAAGTAGGTAGGTACCATTATCCCTGTTTTAAAGTTGAAGAAATTGAGACAAAAGAGATTAAGTGACTTGCCCAGAGTCACATAGAGGTCAAATTTGAAATTAGATCTTCCTGCCTCCAGGACCAGCATAATCTACTTTAATATCTAGCTATCTAAATCAGTTGAATTTAAACTAACTTTTACATTTCCACAGTTTCCCTTGGAGTTCATTTTTCATGTTTTCATTGATTAGAATTTTTTCCTATATAGAAATTGAGAGATGTTCATAAGTGCTAAAATATTTGAAAATTGTAAGTTCAGTATTGACAATGTATATTAAGCCCCAGACTAAAATCAGGATAACTCAAGATTCAAATAGTAAAATTTTTTTGTTTTGTTTTTTAAAAGTAATATTAATTAGCTTCAGAAATTATGTATTTTGCTTTTGTTCCCATCTGGCTCTATGTATCTTCATTAATATTGCCTTTTGAGAAAACTCATAAATTCATAGTAAGAGGTTTTTTTGCCCACATGAATCCAATGTTTGAACTGTGAGAGAACCAAAAGGTAGTTCTGTATTCTAGGCAGGATGGAGAACTTCTTTCTGATTTACTTCATACAGACACATCTTCTGCCTCTGAGGATGAGGGCTCTCTGAGAAGACAAGCTGCTCTCTCTGCTGCCTTGCAACAGAGTTTACAGAATGCTGAGTCCTGGATCAACCGTTCAATTCAGGGATCATCCACTTCTTCATCAGCATCTTCTACACTGTCCCATGGAGAGGTCAAAGGAACCACTGTATCACTAGCTGATGTATTTGCCAATACTCGAATAGGTAGGAGATGAATCTCCCAAGAAACCAATTGTTTTTGGTTAATTTTTGATTATAACTATGAGTCAGATAGAAGTTACTAACTAATAGGAAAAGGGAAAAAGTACTTTAGTACAGTTACACTGGCTACCATCTATTGAGAGTGATCTATATTATTGTTCACCTGAAGCCATAGCTATTTCCATAGCAACATTCAAGCTGTGAGAAACAATATTGGTCTTCATGTGTATGGTGGTTCACTTCAGACTGAAAATTTGTAATGACCAAGATTCTGTTCATCTTTATTATAATTTTTTAAACAAACAAGAAATCTAATGAGAAAACTTGTTTAGGAGTATAGCAACAGAGCCTTTATTCTTACCCATAAGCTTGGCCTTCATTGTTCTTGCTGCTGTGATGTTGCTACTCATTGGAGAACTCAGGCTAAGAATTTCATGTTGTGTGTAAGTTGCTGAGTACTGCTGATTGCTACCATATTTGAAATAAGTTTTTCTTTGACTCTGCTTTAATGTTGTGTGTATGTGTTTAAAAAAAATATGATATCCATCTATGAAATTTGTCTTGGTTCTGGTTTTTGTTATTTTTGTTTTGTTGGGTTTTTTTTTTTTTACTTAATCTGATGCAAATTGATATATAATCTATTTTAGCATTAGGTTAGGATTACTTTTCCTTCCCCTTTTCCCACTGTTTGTTGATTGTATTTTTTTTTGTTTTTCACACCAGTACTTTTTCTGTAGTTTTTGTATATACTTACAAGTCTTTGATTTCTGAACATAATTTATAAGACTTTTCCATCCCACACTATAATTTTTATTGGGGGCTTTTGGGGCAAAGCAATTGGGTTAAGTGACTTGCCCAAGGTCACACAGCTAGGTAATTATTAGGTGTCTGAGGCCAGATTTGAACTTGGGTTCTCCTGACTCCAGGGCTGGTGCTCTATTTACAGTGCTACCTAGCTGCCCCAACGCTATAATTTTTAAAGAATTCTGTAATGGTTATGGTCAACCAAGATGCAAAGTCTACAAATACCCAGTCTTAGAACTACTGGAATCTTTCGTTTATTTCAGCACCTACTCTACCCTACTCTTTCTCCTCTTCCCATGTGAATGAGCATTAAAAGTTTCATAGTACAACCACAAGATTGTATGATTTACTACACTCTTACTGTCTCCTACTTCCTGAAGAATAGCAAAAGTGTGGTAGCTTGGTCAGGTTTTTTGAAAATCATTATTTGCACATAATTTTATTACTTGCTAGTGGTTTTTAGTTAAATGTTTTTTAACCATTAATCTTATTTATGTAGTTTTCTTTTCTAGACAAAGTTGAACTAGTGGTGGAATAGGAAAATATTTAGGTCTGTTTTTTACTGACAACATTTTGTTATGCATTTTCTTTTCCCCCTTTCTTTAGAGAATTTCTCAGCTCCCCCTGATGTCACCACAACTACCTCCTCCTCTTCATCTTCCTCCTCGATTCGCCCAGCAAATATTGACCTGCCTCCCTCGGGGATAGTTAAAGGAATGCACAAAGGGTCTAATCGTTCCAGCCTTATGGATACAGCCGATGGTATAGCTGCTTTTGGTGGACATTCTTGACCAGATAGAAAGAAAAAGCTGAATGAGTTTATTTCAGTTTATTTAGTACCTCAATTAGAATGTTCTTATACTGCACTTTCTTATAACTGCATGGATATATATTATTAATCACTTAATATTTCCCATGAGACTCTTTGAACAAAAAGTGACTGTGAGGAACTCAGCAGGAGTTCTTAAACTAGTTTTTGTTTGTTTTGTTTTGGTCACAGATTCCCCCCCCCCCTTACATTTTGACAATGATGGACCCCTTCTCACAGTAATGTTTGTAGGTTCACAAATGGAATACATAAAATTTTAAAGGAAATCAATTGCAATACAGTACGTTCTACAGACAAAGATTTCAGTCAAGTGCTAAAGAGGGGCAGGTCTAATAACTACAGTAATTTCAAGTTGTGCTTGTAAAAATATTTAAAGAAATTCACAGATAGTAGTAATTGTACTGTGGGTTTGTTGCCTATATTGATCAGTGAATTTTTAAATTTCAGTTAGCAGTTAGTGAAGATAAGGATGTAAATTTTTCCCAGATCCTTTGAAGTTAGTCCAGGGAGACCTTAGGTATTTGCAGGTTAAGAAATCCTGAAATAAACTATGAAGAAAGAAATGAAATGGGGTGTCTAAGTGGCGCAGTGGATAAAGCATCGGCCCTGGTCAGGAGTACCTGGGTTCAAATCCGGTCTCAGACACTAAATAATTACCTAGCTGTGGGGCCTTGGGCAAGCCACTTAACCCCATTTGCCTTACAGAAAAAAAAAACCCTAAAAAAAAGAAATGAAATATTGGAGTGATGTTCTAATAGTAGCATTTATTGTTTTCATTCTTGAATATGATCATAAAAACTAATGTGTATATATTTATAACTAATTGTTACTCTTGAAATCAGTTAAGAATTTGGGAAAAATTCATATGAAAACTAGATGTGTCTATGATAATAAAAGAATTTAGAATTTATTATATTCATAGAATTTCCCAATTTAATCAAAAATAAATTTCTTTCTTGTAGGTGTTCCTGTCAATAGTAGAGTCTCTACAAAAATTCAACAACTTCTGAATACTCTGAAAAGACCCAAAAGACCTCCTTTAAAGGAATATTTTGTAGATGATTCTGAAGAAATTGTAGAAGGTAGTAATATGTCTGCCAAAAACAAAGTGTGAATTTGCTTTTTAAACCAAGAGTATTAGATTTGATGAGCTCAGTTGGGCATTAAGCAGTTGGTGGAAGGTGGAGAGGTGGAGGAGATCAGAAAAGATTTTATTTAGGTCTTACTTGAACTGAGTCTTGAAGTAAGAGATTCTAGAAGGAAAGGGATACATTCCTGTCATTCCCTAGAGAATGACCAGTGCAAGGACACAGAGGCAAGAGATATATCTCACATTTTAAAAAAAGGAATTAGCTTTGAATTAACACAAAACGTAGCTAAATAATTTTTGCATGTGTTATCTAATTTGGGGGAAGTTATAAAATTTCACCTTAAATATTTAAAACTGCAACATCTTCCTTTTGTCAGTCAGTCTTCAAATACTTGCTGAATACTTACTATGTGCTAGAATACATTGTTAGGTGCTAAAGGGGACTGAGAAATACAATTCCTGACCTCAAATAATTGAAAAGAAACTAATAAAATAAACAGTTAGTAGTAACATCCATATATAGATAAGTGCTATTCTAATTCAGAGGAAAAGTTCTATTTTAGGATAAGCTGGTTAGGACTTAAGAAAAAGTAGTGGTGATTATTAATCATTTAGTATATATATATATAGTATCATCAAATTTTTATTGAAAGCCTGCTATATTCAGGTTATTCTGTCTTCCTAGGTTTTCTGAAATCATACTCTTCATCATTTATTAGCACAATAATATTCATATTAGTACATATTGGTACACCATCACTTTATTCCATCTTTCCTTAATTGATGTGTATCCTTTTGTATCCAATTTTCCCCCCTTAAAAAGAACTGCTATAAATATATTTTTTTAAATTTTTGCAAGGCAATGGAGTTAAGTGACTTGCCCAAGGTCACATAACTAAGTAAGGGTCTGAGGTCAGATTTGAAGTCAAGTCCAGGGCCAGTGCACTACTACTGCTCCACCTAACTGCCCCTGCTTTAAATATTTTTGTACCAATAAGTCTTTTACTACTTTCTTTGATCTTTTTTGTGGATAGACTTAGTAGTGGAATTGCTTGGTTAGAGAGCTTACATAGTTTGATTGCTCATTAGGTGTAATTTCAAATTGCTTTATTACAGTAGTTTACAGCTCCTGATGGGGCATTAGTTTTTTCTCATGGCCTTTGTCATCTTCCTGATATGTAATATATAGCTATTTATAATAATTTGTTTCTTCTGTGATATTATCTGAAACAAATTGAACAAGCTTTTTTAGAGAAATGAACAAATAAATTAGACCTACTTTGAAAATTAGTATTTATAGCTGTAGTGCTTTGCTACCCAATTCTAATTGAATTGAATTGAATTGAACTCCAAAGTGAATTTTAAACCAAGTTAGTATTAACAGTGGGTTTATCTCCAGATTAATTAATTTGGTTCATTTCACTTGAATAATGGTTAATGGTTAATTTCACTTGAAAGCTCTTCAGGTAATAGCTTGATAACCTCTTGTTTGTAAATCTTGCCTTTACAAATGCCAGTTTAAGTACTAGTTGAATTAGCTGTTTCTTGAACTCCTGTCTAATTAAAAGATTTTTGAAGGAAATCAAAAATTCAGTTTCAAATAGGAGATTAAAGTTCATGAGTGTTGTGGTTCTTTCATGTTTTCTTTTAATAATGTTTCTTTCTGTATATACAGTACCTCAGCCAGATCCAAACCAGCCCAAACCAGAAGGACGTCAGATGACTCCTGTGAAGGGAGAGCCGTTAGGAGTCATCTGTAACTGGCCCCCTGCTCTAGAATCAGCTCTGCAACGGTGGGGAACGACTCAGGCCAAATGTCCTTGTTTGACAGCACTTGATGTTACAGGAAAGCCAGTTTATACTCTAACATATGGTGAGCTTAAGAGATTTCAATTCCTACTTGTTCTCCTACTTCTGGTATATAATAAAATACATGAGCTTGTAGCAAAAAAAAGACAGTTTGTCCAGAATTATGTGGTAGGAGTTTTTAGACAAAAATAACAATGTTTTTAGCATGATATTCAATAATGAATAATCTTGATATTCAGCAGCCCTTTTAATTTAGGTAATTGACTCCAGTACAAAGTATATTGTCAAGTATTTACATTTTCCATAGTAATGGTTAAAAATCTGCCAATATTTTAAAACTCTTAAAGAGAGGTTTGGTGGCTGAGAAAGGAAGAGACTTCATAACAATTTATATCCTGAGCACAAGGAAGAATATTTAAAGGTAGAAATCCAATACTATCAGTACTCTAGTAAAATAGTTAATTTGTAGGAATTTTGGGTTTTGTTCTTACATTTTTTACTATAAATAGTATATATCTAAAACCCCAAACTAACATTATTTTCAGTAAAAAATAACTAGAAGGAACAAAATGTGAATATTTTCTTCTCTGTTACTTGACATAATTTTAAAAATCTAGTGATAACAAAAAGACCAGATTAAGGACTATTATAGCATAAACATTGATAAAGACACATTATCTCTATTTTATGATAACATGATAGCTTACTTAGAGAACTCCAAAAATAATCATCAAAGAAACTAATTAAAGCAGTTGATAGCTGTAATAAAGTAAAAGGACATAACATCAATGCACAAAAATCAACAGCATTTCTAAACAGTAATAACAAAAGACAGAAGGATATAATCAAAAGGGATCTCCCATTCAAAATAATCATACAGTACATAAAATTATTTGGAAAAAGTTTACTAAAACTCTTGAGATTTATAAAAATACAATTACAAAATACTGTAGGGGCGGCTAGGTGGTGCAGTGAATAAAAGCACTGGCCCTGGAGTCAGGAGTACCTGGGTTCAAATCCGGTCTCAGACACTTAATAATTACCTAGCCGTGTGGCCTTGGGCAAGCCATTTAACCCCGTTTGCCTTGCAAAAAAAAATACTGTAAAGAATAAAAAAAATTTATTTTTTTTTGCAGCAATCATTTCTAGCTATTCTTTTCACCATTGTTGCAATAATCCCTCCATCGTATCAAAGGTAAAAGACAATTATGCAAAACATACTAGCACAAACACTGTCCTTTATGGGATTTGGGAATGCTATAATTGAAAAGGAATATGACATAAAAATAAATTATTTCAATAAAATTAGCTTTTTAAAAATTCAAACATTTCTTTTTTCAGTACACTATTAATGGACTTACCAAAGAAGCTTTGAGATGATCCCTTACCTCAAGTAGGCAGTCCTATTAGACAGATGAAGTATGCACAATAGAAACAATTAATGCCAATAATCATGAAGATGTGTTTTACAATATCATTTTCTCATCAGAAACTTTCGTGCCAGTGGAATATAAGTTCCTTGAGGGAAGAAACCTTTTTGTTTTTGTTTTTGTTCTTGAATAACACCTAGAATAGTGCTTGGAAAACACCAAATGCATTTTGGTTTGATCACTTTGAACCTTATTGAACTTTGTTTTATTGTCCAATCCTCAGACTATTCAGTACCTCCATAGGAGCATTGTGAAAAACCACATTTGTTTAAGCACCAAATGAATTTGATCTATGTTGTACATTCTAAGATTGTCTTTTTCTTTCCAGGAAAATTGTGGAGTAGAAGCCTCAAGCTGGCCTACACATTACTTAATAAATTGGGGACAAAAAATGAGCCAGTATTAAAACCTGGAGATAGGGTAATTTTTTAAAATATCTACTTTCTTGGTTCTTTCTTTACAGTGAGAGGAATAGTGATAGGGACATTGAAATGACAATAGTATTTTTAAGTAACAGCAGCTATTTTTCTCTTAGGCATAATAATGCATTGTAATTTTAATGTTCTTGGATTGCTTTTTTACTTTAACCAGTGTTTTGCTTTATGTGTCCATCTCTTTATTTTCTAACCAATTAAGTGTTAGACTGCCAAAAACAACAAAGGAAGGAAGCTTGGGTCTTTCACAGACTAATTACCTTCAAACAGAACTTTGAGACTTATTAATAGTATCAGAAGTAGCAAAGTTCATTTTATTTTATTTTACTTCATTTCATTTTTATTAAAATCCAAAACTCTTAATTTCCTATTGGCATTTCCCCCCCGATTTATATATTGCTTTCTACAAAGAACCAAATTAAAAACCTTTCATAATCTTAGAATTACAAATGACTCTTAGATATTGATTGATAGTTATTGAATATTAGATATTATTGAATTGAGGTTTTTTAGGAAATACTTATTTTTAAAATGTGTTAATTTCTTGGCGATCTTATTTAGTTGCCAAAGAAACTTACTCAGTTTCTCATAATGTTAAATATTTGTGCATTTTGAGATTATACAACTTTATATCAAATTTCCTTTGGGAACATGAATATAAGATTGACTTTTTTTTAATTTTAGAAAGGTTTTATTTATTTTGAGTTTTACAATTTTTCTTCCAATCTTGCTTTCCTCCCCCCACCCCTCACAGAAGGCAGTTTGTTAGTCTTTATTACATCATTCCCATAGTATGCATTGATTTAAGTTGAATGTGATGAGAGAGAAATCATATCCTTAAGGCAGAAACATATAGTATGATATATAGCAGAATTACCTAATAAAACAATATTTTTTTTAAAATTAAAGGTAATAGTCTTTGGTCTTTGTTCAAATTCCATAATTCTTTCTCAGTGTACAGATGGCACTCTCCATCACAGATATCCCAAAATTGTGCCTGATTGTTGCCCTATTTATGAGCAAGTCCATTAAAGTTGATCATCACTCCCATGTTGCTGTTAGGTTCTGCTCATCTAGCTCAGCATAAGATTGACATTTTTAAGAAGATCAAAAAAGTCCACCTTTCAAAAAGAATTTTTTTAATGTAGTAAAAGATTATTAAAAAAATTTATACCTAGAAATATCCAAGTCTGTAACTACTTAAGTGGAATTACAGGGTGATCTCTGAGCTCCCAGGATGTGTTTTTTTTCCTAGTAGAATGGACTTTCTTCTCTAAGAAGGAGCAGATTGTTCCCACTATGCATTTCATAAAATTGTCATGTGATACTAATGCTTAACACTAATAATGGTTTCAAAATGAATCCTATCTTAGGAATAGGATCAGAAAATAGCAATTTCATTACTGTCCACCAAAATTGCCATTGGAAGGCTATAAGATGCTTTTAAGTATTTTGCTGACTTATTTTTATTAGCTTAATTTACTTCAGAGTGAACAGCTTACCATTTATATTTGAATTCTTTGTATTATAAATAGTCTTGCACACTAGAATGAGACATTGAGGACATCTTTGTTTCCCTTCTAATTGAATGTCATTATGAATTTTAGGTGGCTCTGGTCTACCCCAACAATGATCCTGTCATGTTCATGGTGGCTTTTTATGGATGTCTTCTAGCAGAAGTGATCCCTGTACCTATAGAAGTGCCACTTACTAGAAAGGTAATATTGACAAAGACAAAAGTGGTGGAATAAGAGATATCAGAACACCAACATTTATTGTGAATAGTGTACTTAAGAGTAAGGTGTTTAATTTCTGACAGTTTTCCTGAGAATTCATGCAAGTTATTGAAGCATACATTCCCCATATGTATGCTTCCCCACTCAAATTCCTAGAGATAGAGTGAAAAGAGAACTTAGAAGGGATCATCTCATCTCCTTTTTTTTTTACAACTGAATATGCTGAGGCTTGTGGAATTTAAGAGATTTATCCAATCATGCACAGACATTAGAGTAAATAGAGGAAAGTCTTGACCTCAGGCCTTCTGACTGCAAATTCAGCTAAATGAAAGAGGTGCTATTCCTTTCCTGCACCTTTATGTCATAAAAGTATCATGAAACATACTTGTCATTTTTAGTGATACTACTTCTTATTAATGGTTAATTTACTGAACATTATAGGAAACTAGTTCTTTGATGAGCAGTTCTATTATTTATCTCAAATAATTGAAAGAATATCACTGTTTCATCCTTGAATAATTGGGAGATTGGGGAGGGGATTAGGATTCATTTTCAACAAAGTTGACCAGCATGGTATAAATGTTTAATTTGTTACCCACAAGATACTATTTGTCAACTCTGTGTAAGAGAGTTGTTACAACTTAAAATTCTAAGTCATTAATAGATTCTGGCATGTTCCATAGTACTCACCTATGTGTGACACAGTATAGACATGGATTAGATTTTTGCTAAGTGTAACATCAGTTTTTACTTCTCTGATAGTAATGCTAGTTTATTCTCCTCCACAGGATGCTGGAGGACAGCAGATTGGCTTCTTGCTGGGAAGTTGTGGTGTTACCTTGGCTCTCACCAGTGAAATTTGTCTGAAGGGGCTTCCAAAAACTCAGAATGGAGAAATTGTACAGTTTAAAGGTTAATGGAAAGCTCACTTATGTTCAGAAAGTCAGTTTCACAATTATAAAATAGAAGAGGCAATGCTAGAGATTTGGGGCTTTTAGTCAAGAAGTGATTATGGTAACTAAAAAACTAATATTAATTAGCATCTCAGACTGTATTTGAGAAAGGAATAATGTTCCAAGCTATAAAACCACATTTGGAAAATTTTATTCATCTTAGGAAACTTCAGTCTAAGGAAGGAAATTTATAATGTGGAGAGACTTTCAGAATGATGACTAATGTCAAGGTCATGCCATATGAACATTAAAGGAAGTAAAGACATTTAGCCTAGAGAAGGAAACACTTAGGGAAGAATTGATAACAATTTTAAAGTTTTTTTTTAAATTTATTTTTATTAAAGATATTATTTGAGTTTTACACTTTTCCGCCAATCTTGCTCCCCCCTCCCCCCCAGATAGCACTCTGTCAGTCTTTGTTTCCATGTTGTGCATTGATCCTAATTGGGTGTGATGAGAGAGAAATCATATCCTAAAAGAGAAGAGAATTCGAAGAGGTAACAAGATCAGACAATAAGATAGCTGTTTTTTTCTAAATTAAAGGGAATAGTCCTTGCACTTTGTTCAAACTCCACAGCTCCTTAGATCTGGATACAGATGGTATTCTCCTTTGAAAACAGCCCAAAATTGTTCCCGATTGTTGCACTGATGGGATGAGCAAGTCCTTCAAGGTTGAACATCACTCCCATGTTGCTGTTAGGGTGTACAGTGTTTTTCTGGTTCTGCTCATCTCACTCAGCATCAGTTCATGCAAATCCCTCCAGGCTTCCCTGAAATCCCATCCCTCCTGGTTTCTAATAGAACAATAGTGTTCCATGACATACATATACCACAGTTTGCTAAGCCATTCCCCAATTGAAGGACATTTACTGGATTTCCGATTCTTTGCCACCACAAACAGGGCTCTATAAATATTTTTGTACAAGTAATGTTTTTACCCTTTTTCATCATGTCTTCAGGGTATAGACCCAGTAGTGGTATTGCTGGGTCAAAGGGTATGCACATTTTTGTTGCCCTTTGGGCATAGTTCCAAATAGCTCTCCAGAAGGGTTGGATGAGTTCACAGCTCCACCAACAGTGTAATAGTGTCCCAGATTTCCCACATCCCTTCCAACAATGATCATTATCCTTCCTGGTCATACTGGCCAATCTGAGAGGTGTGAGGTGGTACCTCAGAGAAGCTTTAATTTGTATTTCTCTAATAATTAATGATTTAGAGCATTTTTTCATATGGCTATGGATTGCTTTGATCTCCTCATCTGTAAATTGCCTTTGCGTATCCTTTGACCATTTGTCAATTGGGGAATGGCTTTTTGTTTTAAAATATGACTCAGTTCTCTGTATATTTTAGAAATGAGTCCTTTGTCAGAATCATTAGCTGTAAAGATTGTTTCCCAATTCACTACATTTTATCTGTGCAAAAGCTTTTTAATTGAATGTCATCGAAATCATCTAATTGGTTTTTGGTGATGTTCCCCAACTCTTCCTTAGTCATAAACTGTTCCCCTTTCCATAGATCTGACAGGTAGACTAGTCCTTGATCTTCTAATTTCCTTATAGTATTGTTTTTTATGTCTATGTCCTGTAACCATTTGGATCTTATCTTGGTAAAGGGTGTGAGGTGTTGGTCTAATCTAAGTTTCTTCCATACTAACTTCCAATTATCCCAGCAATTTTTATCAAAGAGGGAGTTTTTATCCCAATGGCCAGACTCTTTGGGTTTATCAAACAACAGATTACTATAATCATTTCCTGCTTTTACACCTAGTCTATTCCACTGGTCCACCACTATTTCATAGCCGATACCAAACAGTTTTGATGACTGATGCTTTATAATATAATTCTAGATCAGGTAGGGCTAAACCACCTTTCATTAAGTTCCTGGCAATTCTTGACTTTTTATTTCTCCATATGAATTTACTTACAATTTTTTCTAACTCATTAAAGTAATATTTTGGAATTTTGATTGGTAGGGCACTAAACAGATAGCTAAGTTTTGGTAGAATTGTCATTTTTATTATATTAGCTCTACCTATCCGTGAGCAGTTGATATTTGCCCAGTTATTTAAATCTAATTTAATTTGTGTGAGAAGTGTTTTATAATTGTTTTCAAAAAGATTCTGAGTCTATCTTGGCAAATAGACTCCCAAATATTTTATATTGTCTGAGGTTACTTTGAATGGGATTTCTCTTTCTAGCTCTTCCTGCTGTTTCTTGCTAGACATATATAGAAAAGTTGAGGATTTATGAGCGTTTATTTTATAACCTGCAACTTTGCTAAAATTGCTAATTGTTTCCAGTAGTTTTTCAGATGATTTCTTGAGATTCTCTAGGTAGACCATCATGTCATCTGCAAAGAGTGAGAGTTTTGTCTCTTCCTTCCCAATTCTAATTCCTTTAATTTCTTTTTCTTCTCTAATTGCTGATGCTAACATTTCTAATACAATATTGAATAGTAGTGGTGATAATGGGCACCCTTATTTCACCCCGATCTTACTGGGAATGCCTCTAGCCTCTCCCCATTGAATATAATGCTTGTTGATGGTTTCAGATAGATACTGCTAATTATTTTAAGGAACAGTCCATTTATTCCTACACTCTCTAGTGTTTTTAATAGGAATGGATGCTGTATTTTGTCAAAAGCTTTTTCAGCATCTATTGATATGATCATATGATTTCTGATAGGTTTGTTGTTGATATAATTGAGTATACTAACAGTTTTCCTAATATTGAACCAACCCTGCATTCCTGGAATAAATCCTACTTGATCATAATGTATTATCCTAGTGATGACTTGTTGTAGTCGTTTTGCTAAGATTTTATTTAGGATTTTTGCATCTATATTCATCAGGGAAATAGGTCTATAATTTGCTTTCTCTGTTTTAACTCTTCCTGGTTTAGGTAACAGTACCATATTGGTTTCATAGAAAGAATTGGGCAGAGTTCCATCTTTCCCTGTTTTTCCAAAGAGTTTATATAGGATTGGAACCAATTGTTCCTTAAATGTTTGGTAGAATTCACTTGTGAATCCATCAGGCCCTGGAGATTTTTTTAGGGAGTTCAGTAATGGCTTGTTGAATTTCGTTTTCTGAGATAGGGTTGTTTAGGTATTTAATCTCTTCTTCATTTAACCTGGGCAACTTATATTTTTCTAAATATTCATCCATTTCACTTAGATTATCAAATTTATTGGCATAGAGTTGAACAAAATAATTTTGAATTATTACTTTAATTTCCTCCTCATTGGTGTTGAGTTCACCTTTTTCATTTATAATACTAGCAATTTGGTTTTCTTCTTTTTTTAAATCAAATTGACCAGAGATTTATCAATTTTATTGGTTTTTTTCATAATACCAACTTTTGGTTTTATTTATTAATTCAATAGTTTTTTTGCTTTGGATTTTATTAATTTCTCCTTTAATTTTTAGAATTTCTAATTTGGTATTTGATTGGGGATTTTTGATTTGTTCTTTGTCTAATTTTTTTAGTTGCATGTTTAGTTCATTGATTTCCTCTTTCTCTAATTTATTCATATAAGCATTTAGAACTATAATATATTCCCCTGAGAGTTGCTTTGAATGAATCCCTGAATCCCATAGGTTTTGGTATGTTGTTTCATTATTATTATTGTTGTTTCATTATTATCATTATCTAGGATAAAATGGTTAATTCTTTCTATAATTTGTTTTTTGGTCCACTCATTTTTTATTTTTTATTTTATTTATTTATTTTTTTAGGTTTTTTGCAAGGCAAATGGGGTTAAGTGGCTTGGCCAAGGCCACACAGCTAGGCAATTATTAAGTGTCTGAGACCAGAATTGAACCCAACCCAGGTACTCCTGACTCCAA
The DNA here is from genome assembly GCF_037893015.1 of Macrotis lagotis. Classification (NCBI taxonomy): domain Eukaryota; kingdom Metazoa; phylum Chordata; class Mammalia; order Peramelemorphia; family Peramelidae; genus Macrotis; species Macrotis lagotis. The sequence goes on along the minus strand of NC_133659.1, from coordinate 257,375,931 downwards.
GGCCAGTGCTTTATCCACTACGCCACCTAGCCGCCTCCTATTACTTTTTTTTTTTTTTTTTTTTAGATTTTTCAAGGCAATGGAGTTAAGTGGCTTGCTCAAGGCCACACAGCTAGGTAATTATTAAGTGTCTGAGGCCGGATTTGAACTCAGGTACTCCTGACTCCAAGGCCAGTGCTCTATCCACTGTGCCACCTAGCCACCCCACTCATTTTTTAAAATGAGGTTATTCAGTTTCCAATTTGTTCTGGGTGTATATCTCCTTGGCCCAGTATTGCATATGACTTTTATTGCATTGTGATCTGAGAAAGATGTATTCACTATTTCTGCCTTTCTGCAGTTGATTATTAGGTTTTTATGCCCTAGTATATGGTCAATTTTTGTATAAGTTCCATGTACTGCAGAGAAAAAGTTATATTCCTTTTTGTCCCCATTCAGTTTCCTCCATAAGTCTACCATATCTAATTTTTCTAACAATCTTTTTACCTCCCTAATTTCTTTCTTGTTTGTTTTATGATTCGATTTATCTAGATCTGATAGCGGGAAGTTGAGGTCTCCCACTAGTAGAGTTTTGCTGTCGATGTCTTCCTGTAGTTCTTTCAGCTTCTCCTCTAAGAATTTGGGTGCTGTCCCACTGGGTGCATATATATGCAATATTGAAATGACTTTATTGTCTATGATACCTTTTAGGAGGATAAAGTTTCCTTCCTTATCTCTTTTAATGCTATCTATTTTTGCTGCTGCTTTGTCTGAGATAAGGATTGCTACCCCTGCTTTTTTTTTACTTCAGCTGAAGCAAAATATATTTTGCTCCAACCTTTTACCTTTACTCTATATGTATCTCTCTGCTTCAAATGAGTTTCTTGTAAGCAGCATATTGTAGGATTCTGGTTTTTAATCCACTCTGCTATTTGCTTAGGTTTTAAGGGAGAGTTCATCCCATTCACATTCAAGGTTATGATTACTAATTCTTTATTGCCCTCTGTGCTGTCTTCCCTCTGTTTGTATTTCCCCTCTTTCCCCCCCCTTTTATCCATATTCCCCAGTATTTTGTTCTGAATACCACCCCCTTCAGTGTGTTTGCCCTCCTATATCACACCCTCCCCTTTCTTTCCCTTTTCCCTGTTCCCTTCCCTTCCTTTTGTTATTTCCCCTTATTTCCTCCACTCCCCTTCCCTTTCTCTGTCCCCCTCCCCTTTTCCCCTTTTACTTCTTGAAAGGTTAGATGTTTTATAAGTTAACTGAGTATGTGTAGGTTGACTTTAAGCCAAGTCTGATGAGAAGAAGATTCAGGTGTTTCTCCTCTGCTCCCTTCTTCCTCTCTATTACCATAGGTTTTTTGTACCTCTTAGTGTAATGAGATTTGTCCCATTCAATCCCCTCCCTCCTCCCATCTCTTTCCTGTCCCCCTTTTTAGGGAGGTAGTGTTTTTTTTAGATCATTCTATCTAAGTCATAGAAAATTCTGAGTGTCTGTCCCTTCTAGTTCAGTATATTCTATTGAATAGAGTCAAAATTCCTAAGCATTATTAGAGTCTTTCTCCCAAGTGGGGTTAAAGCCAGTTACATCCCATTAGATAGCAGTCTCATGGATAGGTCATGAATGTCCATCATTTCTGGCTAGGTGTATTCTGTCTTGTTAGAGTTACATTTCTCAAGATTTATGAGAATCTTTTTTCTCCCATGCTGGGATATAGCAAGTTTCAACTTACTGGATTGCATTTTTTTTCCTTTACCCCCCCCCTTTTTTTTTACCTTTTCGTGTATCTCTTGAACCTCTTGTTTGATGTCCCAATTTTCTGTTTAGCTCTGGGCTTTTCATGAGAAACTTTTGGAATTCTTCCATTTTGTTAAATGTCTATCTTTTTCCCTGGAAGAGAAGGCTCAGCTTTGCAGGAAAGTAGATTCTTGGCTGCATTCCAAGCTCCCGTGTTCTTTGAAATATCTCGTTCCAGGCCCTTCGATCCCTTAATGTTGATGCAGCCAGGTCCTACGTGATCCTTACTGTGGCTCCTTGATCTTTAAATTGTTTCTTTCTGGCTGCTTGCAGGATTTTCTCTTTTATCTGATAGTTCTGGAGTTTGGCCACAACATTCTTTGGTGTTTTCATTTTAGGATCTTTTTCTGGTGGGGATCGATGTACTCTTTCAGTAACTACTTTGCCCTCCGATTCCATGATATTAGAGCAGTTTTCCATTACTAGATCCTGTAATATTAAGTCCAGGCTTTTTTTCTTTTCAATGTTTTCAGGAAGTCCTTTAATTTTCAGGTTGCCCCTTCTTGATCTATTCTTGAGGTCAGTGGTTTTGTTGATGAGGTATTTTACATTTGCTTCTATTTTTTCTATTTTTTGATATTGTTTAACTGACTATTGCTGTCTCATGGAGTCATTAGTTTCTATAGACTCCATTATTTTTTGGGGGTAGGAGTTTTCTTCATTAACCTTTTGCAACTCCTTTTCCAATTGGTCACTTCTACTTTTGAAAGAGCTTTCCATTTGACCAATTGAGGTTTTGAGAGAATTAATTTCTTTTTGCATTTGCTCATTTGAGGATCTGAGAGAATTGTTCTCATTTTGTAATTGTCCAATTGATGATCTGAGAGATTTATTCTCCTTTTGTGTTTGTCCAATTGTACTTTCTAAGGTTTTGTTTTTCTTCTTGCAAGGTATTAATTGTCTCTCCCAAATTTTTAAGCTCCTTCAAGGAAGTCTTTCTGTGCTGGAGACCAGATCATATTCTCCTCAGATGTTCCAGGTCTCTCTGGGTTGGGGTCTTTCCTTCCAGGAATTTTTGTATGGATCCACCTTTCCGCTGACCCTTCATTATGCTAAGACCTTGAGTTGGGGGCTGGTTCACCTGGGCTTGGGAAGGCTAAAGGCTTTACTGAGTGCAGTTTCTCTGGCTGGCCAGTAGGAGGTGCTGGTTGCCCTCTCTGGGGTGTCTATGACCTTGGTTGAGGCCTTCTCCCTTTGCTAGAAGAAAGGAGTTGGAGCTATTGAATTCTTTTGCCTTCAATCAATGGTGGGCTTTACCCTGGCCTGAGGTCATTCCTCAGCTGTGCTGGTTCTTTTGCTCACACACCTGGGCCTGAGGCAGAAGTAGTTTGCATTTGTTTGTTTGGGAAGAGGCCTCAGTGCAATAGAGGCGTGGACTCAGAGTTTCTCAGACCTGAGGAGCCCAGGGATGGTGTCTGCAACTCTCCTGCACCAGACCTCTCCCCGCAGCCCCTTCCCCAAGCTCCAACGGGGCAGCACCAACACCAGTGCCTCTGCTCCCTAGTTGACTCAAGCCCCCTTTGTCCAGCCCCACTGCTGATCCAGCAGGTCTGACTCTCGGGCCCTCAGACTCCCGGTTCCAATTTAGCTGTTAATCTGGCTGATCCTCCCTCTGAGCCCAGACTCGCCTGCCCATACTCGGCCAAAGCTGCTGTGAGAGACAAATCCTGAGGTAGATGTTCTTTCTCCTGGTTTTTCTTTCTGGGTTTAGTGGGTCGGATTTCTTTTAAGAGGTTTGTTTCATGTGGTAGATGGGGAAGAGATCAGGAGACTTTAGAACTGTGCCTCTCTTCTCTCCTCCATCTTGGCCGGAAGTCCATTTTAAAGTTTTTGATAGGCTATCATGTGAAATGGGAATTGAAGTTGTCTTATTTGACACAGAGGGTACAAGTTTCAGAGGCATAATTTGACCTGACATCTTTCAGATCTGATCTTTTTCCTTCACTTGCATGACTGCCACCTTGGTTCAGACCTCTTCAACCTCCTTCTTAGATTCCTGCATTAGTTTTCTCTTTGGTATCCCTGCCACAAATTTCTCACCATTTTAGTCCATCTTACACAACATAATTTTTCTTAACTGCAGATCTGAAGGTATACTTCCCCAGTTGAAATAACACTAGTGACTTCCTATCACCAAAGAACAAAATATTTATCTTTAATCCCACCTCATAGAATTCCTCTCGTCTTGTATGATACAGTTCAAACCACATCTTCTATCTGAAGTCTTGCATGAACCCTGCAACTGTCTGGGCCCCACCTTTCTCCCAAACTATCTTATATATATTTTTGTTTGTTCACTTTATATTTTGCTCTACATATGTCCATTAGAATATGCGCTCCTTTTGAATAGTAATGTGTCATTCTTTTTCTTGTATCACCAGCATGGTGTGCCTGTCACTAGAAGGTGCTTAATATACTTGTTGATTGATCCAAACTTGTCCAGAGCTTGAATGGGCTGCCTTCCTGGAGCTTTCCCAATAAAGCCTGAATGACAAGTTCTTAGCACATTGTGTGAGGAATTTTTGGTCATATTATTATGTATGAGTTGGGCTAGGTTACCTCTCAGGGACCCCCCAGCTCTTCTGTTCAATGATGATGGGAGTTAGCATTAAAAGGAAAAAAATTCGGATCAAACACAAAGAAAGTTGATTCTAAATTCTAAAGTTAAAATATGTTTTTCTTTCCTTTAAACAGTCAACTACAATAAATGGGGCATTCCAAGTACTGTCAGTTGCAGTAATTATTATTAGATTGTCTTTTGTGGGCAGGTATGGGGTGAAAGCAGTGTGTTTATTGGAAAGTGATTATTATGTTGATACATGATGTATCATAAAAATTCTTTTGGACAAAAGAAAATAGTTTTTCAGATATCTGAAACAGTTATGTTCTTGATTCGATGGTTCTCTGATATGTCATATAAGTGATTACCCTGTATACTAGATCACTGAGTGCCAAATACTAGATGAGACTAGTAGAAGAAAATTGCTTTAAATTGTTGAAGTGGTTGTTCCTTGAAAGGATTAAGGTTCTGTCCAACTTTGTTGTAGTTCTTAGTATTTTTCCTTGTTTCATCCTTCTTCCAAACATATTATCCTAGTTTTCTTTTCCTTCCTGGAAACAGACAGCTTATTCTTGAGTCTGAATTAGAGTAAGAGGAGCTCTAGCTGACCTAGATCCTTTCAAACTTTTCAGAGAGTATTGTTTGGGCTTTAGGAGCCTTCTACTCTGGGCTGCAGTGTATTTCTAAAGCAAAAACAGAGTTCTAAAATATTAATAGAAAATTATTGAAATAAGGTACTGTTACTAATTCTGAAAGAACAGTTTGTTTCTGGAAACAGTGTGTGTGTTTGTGTGTGTGTGTGTGTGTGTGTGTGTGTGTGTGTGTGTGTATGGAAGCAGCTTGGTTTAATTATCTTTGTTTGTATTTTATCCATACCCTCAAGTAAGTTGTAATTTACTTGAGAGGAAAGACTACATCTTGCTTCTAGTGGTATGCAAGTTAACTGAGATAGAATAGACCAATTAAATTGATTGATTGACTTACAATTAATCTTTGTAAACTTTACATTTCTAAAAAAATTTACATGTCACTTTATGGCAGTCACTTATTTTACACAACTTAGTATTGAATTCAGATTTTGACATTTTCATCTATTTGGATATTTAAGTGTACTTTTTAGTTTTTACAAGGCAATGAATGGGGTTAAGTGGCTTGCCCAAGGCCACACAGCTAGGTAATTATTAAGTGTCTGAGTCTGGATATGAACTCAGGTCCTCCTGACTCCAGGGCCGGTGCTCTATCCACTGCACCACCCAGCTGCCCCACAAGTGTACTTTTAACAAACAGCACATTTATCCAGAACTAGCCCTACTAGCCCTGATTTTAGTATCTAGGTTGTCAGTGAAGTCAGACAAGTTCCCAAGCCATGTAAGCAAGTTTATCTTTATCTTCTGGATAAATACCTTCCTTGATGCAAGGCCATATTCCATCTCCATTTTGAAAGGCCTGTTTCTCAGAATATTAATATGTTTATTATTCTTCAGTAGGAACAAGACTTCCAGGTCTACTGCAAATCATTTCTACTCCCAATATTTTAGGAGTGCATATTGTACAGTCTTAAGAACATTTCAGTTCTAATAGACTCAACTGAACTTTTTCTGACGATTGTTTTGGAATAGCCTTGAATTAAAAAAAAGAGCTTCATCAGTAGAAATTAACTTTTTTTCCAGTCTTAAGAATTCCTGTCAGGGCAGCTGGGTGGTGCAGTGGATAGAGTGCACTGGCCCTGGAGTCAGGAGGACCTGAGTTCATATCCAGACTCAGGCACTTAATAATTACCTAGCTGTGTGGCCTTGGGCAAGCCACTTAACCCCATTGTCTTGCAAAAACTAAAAAAAAAATAAAAATAAAAAAAAAGAATTCCTGTCTTTCTGTTGTATTGTTTTGACAAACATGTTTTCTTTGTAGCAACAGTTAGTGACCATTTTTTAAAATCATTCATCTGACTATGAATAGTTGAGTATATCTTGTTTCAAATCATGTATGTGACCATGTATAATGAAACCGTATCAAATTATAGCTTATTTCAATTAATTCACATGTAAATTCTAGTAAATCATCTGCTGTCAAGCAATTTTTTGCTATTGGTAAATGCTTAATTCAATAAGAAACTAGAAAATATTTGCAAAAAGGAAGAAACAAATGCACACCCTGAACTGGGTAGTCAGAGGACCTGGCTCTACTGTTCACTGGATAAGTTACTGAAGTTACTAAACCTTTCTGAGACTTGAAAAGTTGGAATCTTTTGACCCCTTCCATTTATAAAATTGTGTGATTCTGTGATAAAAAGGTATGGCATTGTACTGTTATGAACCACTTCATGTGCAAATGGGGAGGAAGTTTACCTTTTTGTAATGAAAAGACAAACTCAGTCCTTTGCTAAATTATATCAGGTTTTGCAGGTAAGAATTTGTATTTAGGGGCAGCTAGGTGGTACAATGGATAGAACGCCGGCCCTGGAGTCTGGAGGACCTGAGTTTAAATTTGGTCTCAGACACTTAAGTCACTTAACCTCATTGCCTTGCAAAAAACAAACAAAATAACCAGAATTTGTATTTAATTAAAAATAAGATTTTTTTAAAACAAGAATTAGTATTTGCAAACATACTCAGTTGAACATGACGTCTTTCCTTAACAGCTAAAACTACTAATTGATTTCTTTGAACTTGATTTAGGTTGGCCCCGGCTCAAGTGGGTAGTAACAGATTCCAAGTATCTTTCCAAGTCACCTAAAGACTGGCAGCCTCACATCTCACCTGCTGGCGTAGAGCCTGCTTACATAGAGGTAAATCCTGAAATGTTAATAAACTTTATGCTATAATTATAATTAAATATCCCCAAAAAATCATTTTTAGGAGTTATAATATTAGAAAGAGCAACATCCCACTTTGATGTCAAATTTCTATATAACTGAAATAAAAATGCTTTTTTTAATGGTTCATCTGTTGAAGTGCTTCTACTCATCTCTTTTTGTCCTGATAGAAACCATTAAGTCCCACTGCTGAAGAATATGGGATTCACAGGAAGACCCTGGAGAAGTAGCAAAAAATAATCTCAGGCATTCATCCCACAATGAGTCTCAGAAAGTAGTTAAGTTTGAGGGATGATTTATGAAAGAAGGAATAGTGAGCAAAAAAAGTAGGTGGTTCTTCTGTTTCTGCTTGACCAGAAAGCTACAGAGAAACAAATCAAATGAGACAAAGCCATATACTGTAGGAGAAAGAGTGGTTTTTGGACTCACAAGACCCAAGTTCAAATCCTACCCTAGTAACACACTGTCTCTTATTGTCTCTGTGACTATGGGCAAGTCACTTAACCTCTTCAGGTTTTGTACCATTAGGGGTTAGTGGAAGGGTGATTAAATGGAATGGCTTCCTGGGTCCCTCCCTTTAGTAGCACAGTACCTGAGTATTGGGCACTTAATATATCCAACTTGATTTCTAATTCTAAAGCTATAAACTGGCCCTGGAGGAACTACTAATAAAAGAGCAACTAGTGTAAGAGGATACTAGGGTATGTAGATGGTGTGTTTAATATTGAAGGACCATTAAGCAGTCAACATTTATTAAGCTCTTACTGTGTACTAGACTAGGAAGACAAAAGCCCCTAAGGAGCTCCTGGTCTAAGGAAGGAGATCAGCAACCATACTCAAATAAGGAGTGGGTAGGACCTTGGAGAGAGCACTCCCCTCACCTCTCTGAGCCTGATTTTATCTATAAGTGTCTAACTGGTAATGACACTACAGTTTGTCCTCCATAGTTCTCTTGTTTTCTAAAAATCATACTCCATTTCGATACGATATTTATATTGAATTTGAAAAGTCTTGGCTCCATTGTGGCCCTTTTCTGACTCAATAATTTAAGGAAGAAAATTGTTTTATTTATCAAAAATAAACTCTTATGGTTTTACAATCTTCTGGGCTAGAAATCATTCTTTAATTTTGCCCCGTGTTGTTTCTTTTTTTTTTTTCCAGTATAAAACAAGCAAGGAAGGGAGTGTAATGGGAGTCACCGTGTCCCGGATTGCCATGCTGTCACATTGCCAGGCTCTGTCGCAGGCCTGTAACTATTCTGAAGGTCAGCTCCCATTCCACAGCTGCCCTCACTGTCTTAATTTCAGATGTACTAACATGATCACAGAGGTGAATTGATACCTTTGGAGGTCACATTTAGAATATATAATATTTATAGTTTGAGCAGCTTTACTGGAATGGGTACATTCTTGCCTTAATTCACATGGTAATTTTGTTTTTCTATAGTTTAAAGGGTAAACCTAATTCTGGTTAAGCCAAATAAGAATGATTTTGAGAGATTTAGAGAAGCAAAAGAAAGGTTTTAGCTGACCCTCAGGCAGAAGATACTATACTTGTAAATTTGGTGGGAGATTCACAGAACTTTAACCCAAACAAAATATAAGAATGATTTAGCAATATGTAGATAGAAGTTTTGTGGTGGTTATTTGGTCATCTGTACTATGTGGTGATTCAAACAGATCCCAGGTTGTATGAAGTATGCTGCAGTTATGCTCAGTTAACTACTAAGTAGTTTACAAGTGTGTATACAAAAAAACCAGGGGCAATTTTGGGCTATCTGTGATGGAGAATACCATCTGTATCCAGAGAAAGAATTGTGGAATTTGAACAAAGACCAAAGACTATTACCTTCAAATTGGGGGGGGGGGGGGTTACCTTATTATGTGATTTTGCTATCTCATACTTTATTTTTCTTCCTTAAGGTTATGATTTCTCTCTCATCTCATTCAGCTGATATCACTGTATACCATGGAAGCAATGTAAAGACTAACAGAATGCCTTCTGTGGGGGTGGGGGGAGGGAAGCAAGAATGGGGGGAAAATTGTAAAACTCAAAATAAATAAAATCTTTTGAAAAAAGTGTGTGGACACACGGGCATCTCCAGCAATCACAGACCATCTTGAGGCCCCCATCAATTTGTATACAATCAATAGAGCTCTAAACCCGAAACTTTGAGAGAGATGCAATCATAGCACTTTTGGTTAAGGAATTGTTTGAGTTGGGTCAAGTGATATTAAATTACCACTTTGGTTACATAGTGATTTTTTACTTTGATATTATCATTTACTATCAAATTTTTTCTTTCATTTTTTTTCTTTTATAGGGGAAACAATAGTAAATGTTTTAGACATCAAAAAGGATGCTGGACTGTGGCATGGCATATTTGCGGTAAGCTACTCTAACTAATAACTACTGTGTAAACTGAGAAGATTTATAAAGCCTCTCCACTAGATTTGTTACTACAGAGTTTTACCTCAACAGTAGTAGTTGTTTTTTTTAACAGTAGTTGTTTATGTGCTCCATTGGCATTTTATTCAGACAACATAAATGTTAATAAAAATAAAAAGGTGAGTATTGCTGTTGTTTCATGCTTATTTGGTTGAATATACCCTTTACATAAGAGCATATGTGAGAACTTGGAGACAGAAATAAAAAACCCATCTGCTGTGATGGCTCCTCTCCTGAACAAGACCATGAATGCCATATGTAGACTATTGGTTTAAAAAAAGAACTTTCAGAGACTTTACCTCATCTCTTTTCCTACTGTTGGAGGTTATACATAGTTAAATTTGGAATTTGTCTACTTTTATCATTTCATTTTGTAGCATGCTATATCTTATATTCAGTGTTTAATTGATGTTAATTATTTTGTATCTTTTGTTGTTTTTCAGAATGTGATGAATAAGATGCATACAGTTAGTGTTCCCTATTCAGTGATGAAGACTTGTCCCTTGTCTTGGGTCCAGCGAGTACATACTCACAAAGGTAGTCACAGATACCTTTAAAGATTAATTATTAATCTTTAAACTTCTAAAACTTAATAGTCATTGGCTATTTTGACTATAGTTTTGATAGGTGGGGAGAAAACATACGGCACATTGTCTTGGTGATATATAATTCTCAGAGCATGGCAGTTTGACTTAAAGATAAAGGTTTAAGAGGCATGGGTAAATTATTTACTCACCCTTCCTCAACTTTCTTCTTCATAAATTGAGATGAATGCACCTTAAATTAAATGTTTACAAAGAAGTTGAAAATAGTGGCATTGGTAGTAATACTGTGATTAGCATAGAGATTATATATAGTTGCAGTATCTCCTTAATCAGTCCCCTGAATGTGATATCCTATAGACTTGTGAGCACTAAGTATAATTTTCTTGAATAATATTTTACAAAAAACCTTTGAATCTTCATTAACTGTAAACAGTAATCCCTAAAATACAAGAGATTGATTTCAGTAGACGAAAGAACCACTGAATTTAATTTTTTTCTGTTCTGTATTTTTTCTCTTTTGGACGTATAGCTAAAGTGGCTTTGGTAAAATGTCGAGACTTACACTGGGCAATGATGGCACATCGTGACCAAAGAGATGTGAGTTTGAGTTCTCTTCGCATGCTAATCGTGACTGATGGAGCTAATCCTTGTGAGTATTTCTGTGGTGTGCTTCTTGAAACTTACTTTCTTCTAATTTATTTTATTTTCAAGTACAGCTGCTCACTTCTGTGTAACATTTTCTTTCATGAAATTAATGCCACCTTGCACTCTGCCAAATCAAGATTATCTTTTTGTTATAATGTAAATTGTAAATTGTAGTAAATTGTAGTAATTGTAGTAAATTGTAAATTGATATGACTATTCTTTTTTTATTTTTTTTTTATTTTTTAGGTTTTTGCAAGGCAAATGGGGTTAAGTGGCTTGCCCAAGGCCACACAGCTAGGTAATTATTAAGTGTCTGAGACCGGATTTGAACCCAGGTACTCCTGACTCCAGAGCCGGTGCTTTATCCACTGTGCCACCTAGCCGTCCCAGATATGACTATTGATTGAAAAAAATCAAGATCATTTTGTTTTGGGATAATCACATACATATATATATATATATATATACATATATTAAGTCTTTCTAATCTAATCTCTCTTTTTTACAATCAAATAGCATCAAACCTTTGTAGGGTTTTTATGCCAATTTGATATAAACAAACTCATTATCAATAGGCAGATTTAGTAGTCAAATGTGTGATTAATATTTAAGAATAAAAATCTAAGAAGATATCAGTAGAGTATGGTACTAAACTAATACGTACAAAATATATGTGTTTCACTTACTATGATTTTTTTTAAATTTTATTTTCTGTTCCAAATTTTCCCCTTCCCCCCTACTGAGAAGGCAAGAAAATCAAAATCATTACAAATATGTTTAATCATATAAAACAAATTCCTGCATTAACCATGTTCAAAATGAAAAGAAAAAAAGCATATGATTTGGTTTGTACTCTAAGTCAGTCATTTCTCTCTCCAGAGAGAGATTGCATGTTTCATTATGTTTTGAGTTGTCATTGATCATTATGTTGATCTTCCTAAGTCTTTAGAATTTATTGATGTCTTGTGGAGATATTATGCCATCATGATGGCCAATTCTAATTTTCCAGAAATTATTTTCTTCAGTGAGGTTTCATGCCTCTTAGCAAACTGATAATTCTCTTTTCAAATCTTCCAAAATTCTTCTTTGACAGTTTTTCCTTCTTTTAAAAAAAAACTTCTAGGAATTTTTGTACTTCCATACAAAATGAAATTTTTTCCTTTGAAAGTAAAACTTTTCGGGCGGCTAGGTGGTGCAGTGGAGAGAGCACCAGCCCTGGAGACAGGAGTACCTGTTCAAATCCTGCCCCAGACACTTAATAATTACCTAGCTGGCCTTGGGCAAGCCACTTAACCACATTTGCCTTGCAAAAACCTAAAAAAAAAAAAAAAGTAAAACTTTGTGAATATTTTCAAGTCATTCTCTTCTGTGTTTGAGTCTTGAGCTTACCTATCACTACAAAAGCTCTTTATGGTCAGGTTCATTTTTGTTCATTCTTCTAGCCTCCTTAGTGATTTTGGCCTTTCCATTAGTGCTAGGTTCTGTCCACTTCTCCAAGGGGAAGGCTGACCCAAGCTCCTCTTCTTTTGGAGCTCAACTTTGGAGTTGAGGTGTGTGATCTGGAAAGGGACTTCAGTGCCCTCCTGGTCGAAGCTCTACAAATTCATGACTCCAGTCTGGGTGTGTTGGCTTCTTGATGGTTGAGTTTCAGTTGACTGTTGCTGGACTCAATTGCCATTAGCCCAATGCGACAGTCTGTCTATTTAAAGCAATTGAACTGCTGACTGGACTTACTTTTGGTTCAAGTCTGCTGTCCTGTTTATTTCACTGTGTGCTTATATGCTAGGCAAACAGCTGAGTGGCTGCTTTGGTCCTGGGCTCAGAACTAGGCAGCTGTGTTTCCAAAACATGTTCCTTCCTCATTATATACTCCTAGGGTCCTTGCTCACTTTGTAACTGCTCTTCTCCACCCTGGCTCTGGAACCTGAAACTTAATAACATGCAACAGAACTGCCAGATGATTCTCATTCCTACAACCAGTGCTAATTCAGTGATTCCCTGGAATTTCTTTCTTCCCAGTGCTTCTTGCCCTCCTCTTTCAAGTGTTCGAAGATTGATCTCCCCCCCCCCCCCCAACATTTCTGGTCTTTCATGACTGATCAGGTTTCAGTGTTGTACGTTTCCTATATCACTGTCAAGGAGTTCTGCTAGGTAAGTTAGGCAAAAATATTTCCTCTCCACCATCTTTCTTCCTATAATTGAATTATTTTATTGTTAAACTTCTGAACTGTCTCCTCTCACTGTACCCTGCTGCTAGACTTATCCTTACTACTCCCATCCTCAGCATCCCTTCTCAAGAGATCTTTTCTAGGTCTTTTTATCAATATAGAGAGTACCCCAGCATTTTTACCAGCCTGCCCTACATAGTTACTGATGTCAGGGCTACCTAGAGGCTCTAGGCCTTTGGCATTAAGGAAAATTCGATGCCTGACTTGACACTTCAGTAGATTTCCTCAGCTTGCAACCTTCTGGAGGTCACCTGTATCCCTGAATGCCTCCATGTGATTGTGGGACAACTGTTCTCCCTGAGACACTGATGACCTGGTGCCAAGGCATAACAGCCCAGTTACCATCTGCTTCACTCAGGACCACACAGCAATCACCATTTCCAAAACTGTCATTCTTATATATGCTTGGAAGGGGAAGAAAGATCAAGAAAACCTCTGATACATTGAATAGATCCTCTGCTTCAAGAACAGGCAGCCCCTCCAACATGATCCCAGTGACAGTGAGACCTCACAGTTCTCATTCACAGCATATACTCTCAGCTTCTGAAGGCATCAAAGGTATTTCTAAGGAGACTATCCCAAAGGTTCACAGTCTATACAAACTGAAGAACAAAGAAATTCTAATAGTGTCAGCCATCAATGTGAATAGTTCTGTCTCCAAGAGCAGGTTTGTCAACCTGTATAACTGGCTGCTGAGTTCTTTATTGATGGCAACAGAGACACCACAGATATGATGGTCTTGAGTAATGTGATAGTAGTGGCAGGACACAATGGTGTGAGCAAGAACTGTTGCACATTTTCAGACCATTTGGGACTTTGGAGCATGCAGAAATCCTCATCACAAAGACAGGCACCAACGGTGTATTTGTAGGCTTCTATGGAGGACTATGAGATGATCCCCTTCTATGAGCCCTACAAAGAGGGAAGCATCTTTGTCATTCCGTAGATTTCATTTTGGGCAGATACTTTGAGCCATCATATATACAGCTGGACCCTTAGATATGGAATAGATTCATGTGACTGAATAGAAATTCAATGGAAAAGATAAAATGAAGCTCGTGGATTACTATAAGCTAAAGAATGAACTATACCAAAGCCATTCTGACTTTATCTTGAACAGTTCCTTCAGTAATTGGGTACTAGCCCAATTTGAGTGAAGGGCTCAGAGAGGAAGTATTCTGTAAAGGTTCATTACTCTTCAAGAAACAGGTTAAAGCTGTCTTCAGTTAGCTGAATGGGAAGTTGACAAAGTTGAGAGTACCTGGGCCTGCTTATGGAGGGCCCCTTCAAACCCAACTACTACTGATACTGTGACCCAGCTATCCCAAAGACCCCCCCCCCCCAGTAGCTAATAATATCTCTGCCTGGCCACCCACCCCTTCTTGCATAGGGTAATAAATGGTGTATAAGTTAAAAAAATAAATAAATTCTACTGGGGTAACCAGGTTTTGTCTGTAGTATGCAAGTGGATAGTAAAATTGAAATTTATGAAACTGAAATTCATTTGGCTAGGTTGGTATATACACTTTCACTTATATATACATTTAAAGCTGTCCAGCTCTTTCTGAGATATTATTTCATGGATTTGTCCTTGAAATTTATAATTGTACCTTATGGAGCCAATAAATAGTTTTAAGTAAATTTATGTACATTTAGAGACCCCTGGAAGCACAAATATTCTGTGTTTGTTTCCTCTTTTTCCCATTAGGGAAATTCTCATTAGAATTTTTTAAAGTGCAATAATGAATCAGGTTTAAAGTTGGTCTATTCTGTTTGCTTAGGGTCTGTATCATCCTGTGATGCTTTCCTGAGTCTGTTTCAAAGCCATGGTCTAAAACCTGAGGCCATCTGTCCTTGTGCCACATCTCCTGAAGCTATGACTGTAGCAATTCGCAGGTACTGTTCGGTTTATCAAATGAGAACACAAAGTTGTATGTTTCAACTGAGAAGGTATATCTTAATACTTGTCTGACATTGCCCATGGATGCTTACCTAATGCTGTTTATTCAGAAAAATAAAGTGCTCTACTGACCTGAGAGAATAAAGGTGACTAATGATAGTATTTAGATTTAAGTAGTTAACTGAGAAATATGGTTTCATTTATTTTCTTACTGTTACCATAATTATTAAGATAAACATGCATGCCTAATCTAGTCTTCTACTAAAATAAGACTTTTTTTCATATTATTTTTAATATTTGGTTTTTGGGGGTTTTTTTTAGTTAGCATTGTGGACTTGAAATGAATTGTTTTTGATTATAACAAATGTCATAAAACTTCATCAAGTCAGTCCCTTTCTATTTTTGCTACTGCTGTCCTCTTGAACTTTTTCCAAAGCTTCCCAACACAATGTTGTGCCTACTCTTCCCCCCCCTTCAAGCCATCCTTATTTCCACAAGTATTATTTTCTAGATTCCTGTATTTGATTATGTCACTCCTCTGCTTATCAAATCTTCAGTGGCTCCATGCTCCCCACTCACTAATATTTAGATGCCTCTGTCATGCAAAACCCTTTACTATCTGATCCTGCCCCGTCTTTTTTAGGTTTCACTTTACTCCCATGTTCTTGCTGAAACTGGAGTGTCCCCATATTTCCATTCCCATTCATTTACTCATACTATTCTCTGTGACTGGAATGTACTTTCTTCCTAACCCCTTTATCTATTGAATTCCTTTTTATCCTTTAAAGCTTAACTACAGTGATATCTCCTCCATGAAATCTTTTCTCATTTTCTCACTTCTTCCACCCAGTAATAAATTTTTCTCCTTAGACTTCACTTTGAATTTTATTGTATATCTTAGTAAGATGCCTATTATAGTTTTCTGTGTAGAACCATATTCAGCTTTTTGGTTCTCCCACAGTCCAAGGCTTAGTATATTATTTTGCATATAATAGATATCTGATATATGATTGTTGAATTAAAATTAAGAATGTTTACCTACATTAATGAAAACTCACTGTTTCTTCTGGCCATTCCTTATGTTTTATGAGTATAATTCTTTTAAGAATATATTGGGATTCTGATTTACTTCAGTTAGAAAGAATTCAAATTTTTATTTCAGAGAACTAATATTTTACTACCATATAATTAAAATTGTTGATCTCCAAATCAATTTCTTTTTTTTCTTCTTAGACCTGGAGTTCCAGGAGCCCCTTTGCCAGGACGAGCTATTCTCTCAATGAATGGCTTAAGTTATGGGGTAATCCGTGTCAATACTGAAGATAAAAATTCAGCTCTTACAGTACAGGATGTGGGACATGTAATGCCTGGAGGTAAATCACAGGAAGTGCCATCTTGTTTTTTTTTAAGAGTGTAACTCTTGGGGTGGCTAGGTGGCACAGTGGATAGAGCACTGGTCTTGGAGTCAGGAGTACCTGAGTTCAAATCTGGCCTCAGACACTTAATAATTACCTAGCTGTGTGGCCTTGAGCAAGCCACTTAACCCCATTGCCTTGCAAAAACTTAAAAAAAAAAGGAGTGTAACTCTGGAGCTTGGGGGACCTGATACCTTATGAGACAAGGAGCTAGAAATCCTGGATCCATTTAGGAGCTTTGTTTGTCTGGTAGCATTTAGCCCCACTCTACATTCTCAATGCCTACCTGCTTTTAAAGTGGAGGGGTCATTAGTTATCACTAGGAAATCTTAATTAGGTTATAAACTGAAAGTCTTCCAATGGAAGGACTTCTATAAATGCTTGTTGCTGGTGAATGTGGTTTTTATTGTGTTTGCTAGAAATGACTATCCAGTATAGGTGAAATAGTTGCAGTAATTATAGTCATTCTTAAAAAGACCTCTTCTACAGCTATGCAACCAAGACCATAACCCCACATACATTCCCCAAAAGAGACAAAGCAGCTTCTCAAAACAGGAGGTGAGATAGAGAAAATTACTGATGCCTAGAGGTACAAAGGATTGGAGACATTGTTTTCATGACTATAGACATAGCTAAGAAGAATTCTACTAAAGATGGTAAGACCTAGTCATACACCCAATTTCATTTGCCTTCCGTCATTTTTCACCAACAGTGACATACAGTAGTCAGTATTTTAAAGGAGTGATATGTAAATTGAGTGTTCCAAACTATACATGTAATAATTGAATGTAACATGATATTAAGCAGGAAAAGCACCAAATTTGGGGTCATAAGACTTAGGTTCAAATTCCAGCTTTTGTGACCCTCACTAGTTACATCCCTTCTCTAAGCCTACAGTTTAAAATGATAGAGTTGGACTACATTAGTTATTAACAATTTTTCTGTTAAGGATACCTTTGGCAGTTTAGTAAAACCTATGGAACTTGTCTCAGAATAATCTTTTAAGTGCATAAAATAAGATTAACAGAATTACAAAGGAAACATCCAGTCTGTCAACAAGAAAATTGCAATCATGTGATTGAGCAGTTATTTCAAAGTAATGATGAGGGTCGGCTAGGTGGCGCAGTAGACAAAGCACCGGCCCTGGAGTCAGGAGTACCTGGGTTCAAATCCAGTCTCAGACACTTAATAATTACCTAGCTGTGTGGCCTTGGGCAAGCCACTTAACCCCATTTGCCTTGCAAAAACCTAAAAAAAAAATCAAAGTAATGATGAGCATAAACAATATTTTGAGTTCCCCAATTATAATGTGATATTAAATATACAAGTTCTATTGACAACAAAGTCAGTCCAGGTATACTATTTTGGTTTGTTGATTGCATTTATTATTTAAGAAAATGCTAATTCTATGTAAAGGTTAATGAAAATAAAGATGCAGTTTTTTCTTATCCAGGTTCATAAACAACCTGAAATCTATCCACAGACTCTTTGGTTTAGAACTGATGACCTTAAAGGCCTCAGAAATCCCTTAGCTCTCAATTTATGACTATATGATCATATGAAAAGAATGGGAGAGTATTGATTTCAACTATGCCAACTTTCCATGGATAGGTTAAGTCATTTGGTGATCTGTGCTCATATTTTCCATGTATTAGGGATGATGTGCATTGTAAAACCAGATGGACCCCCCCACCTCTGCAAAACAGATGAAATTGGAGAAATATGTGTCAGCTCCAGAACAGGAGGCATGATGTACTTTGGACTTGCTGGCGTAACCAAAAACACATTTGAGGTATCAGTCTTAACCTTGTATTTTGTCTTCCTAACCTTCAATTCTAGATAACATGAAACTGCCAGGTTTGGAATAATGAATAGTTTTCATTTTTCCAGTATGGATTTTTTTCGTGGGAATTTTAGTGAATGAATAGATGGTTGGATGATAGGAAAAAATAGTATTTTTTTAAAAAAAATGTAATAAGAAGAAGGAAAACTACTTCCTTTAATTTATACATTGAAATTTGTTTTAAGACCTGGGAGTGGTTTCCTAGAACACCAGTATTTTACTAAAACATGTCATGTATTAGTGATGTTGATCAAATAATATATTTTTAATACTACTATATTACTTTCAGCATCTCTCTTTTTCCTTTTAGGTGATTCCAACTAATGCTGCAGGGTCTCCTATTGGAGAAGTGCCCTTTGTCCGATCAGGATTGCTTGGATTTGTTGGACCAGTAAGAAATATTTTAGTTCTCATATTTTCTTTGTATTAGAATTCTAGGAAAATTGTTAAAATCTACTACATTATAGTCAACCTTTTAGGGATTCTAACAAAAATGAGATGCTTTGCTTCTCTTCACCTTGGTTGACAAAACCCCAGCTTGTGACTTTGCTTTTTTGCCTTGGTTTCTCTCCAGAGTTTACTTTCCAAGTAAATTTATCCTTAAAAACACTCAGAAACTAGACTCCACCTAAGATTTTGCTTTTCCCATGTTATTTAATTGTAACATGTAAATAAATGAGTGTGTTATTTGAATAATTTAGAACAAAAATAAGCTCAGGAAAATTAGTTTGCAAACAAGCTGATGTGAAAAATTACATAGGATTCTTCATTGCTCTTTTTTATTTTTAAGGTTTTTAATTTAATATTCTACCATAAAAACAAAGAGGAAGGAATACTTTCTGTCTGGTACAGACAGTTTTCAGCCAAGTAGATATAATAAGAGACATATTCTCTCAAATCAGATACCCATTGGTTGCTGTATTTTATTTTTCAGGGTAGCCTTGTATTCGTGGTTGGAAAAATGGATGGATTGCAGATAGTTAGTGGCCGAAGACATAATGCTGATGACATTGTTGCAACTGGGTTGGCAGTTGAATCAATAAAGACTGTCTATAGGGGCAGGTGAGTAATATAAAATTCAAATATGCTTGGAATAGTAGATAAGGACTATTTTTTGATAGAATGATTGAATGAAATATTTTCTAGTAATTAAGTTACCTCTGTGACATAGAACTGAAAACTAGCTTTGAAAAACATTTGCTTAAAAGTTGTGAATTCCCTGTTCTCAAGTGAATAAGCATTTATAAATGAACCAACTATTGAGCTAAGTGCTGGGGAAATAAGGAAGGTAAAAAACAATTCCTACCTTCACATTCTAATGGAACAGACAGACTGCAAATAACCATGTACATTAGAATATGTTGTTTAGTCATTTTCGATCCTGTCTAACTCTGTGACCCCATTTGGGGTTTTCTTGGCAAACATCCTGGGGTGGTTGGTTATTTCCTTCACCATCTCATATCACAAAGGAGGAAACTAATACAAACAGGATTAGGTGACTTACTTGGGGTGTTAAGTGTCTAAGACCAGATTTGAACTTAGGAAGATGAGTCTTCATTTCTAAAATATAGAAAGAATAGAGTCAAATTAAAAAAAAAAGCCATTTCCCAATTGACAAATGCTCAAAGGATATGCAAAGGCAATTTACAGATGAGGAAATCAAAGCAATCCATAGTCATATGAA
Organism: Macrotis lagotis; assembly: GCF_037893015.1. Taxonomy (NCBI): domain Eukaryota; kingdom Metazoa; phylum Chordata; class Mammalia; order Peramelemorphia; family Peramelidae; genus Macrotis; species Macrotis lagotis. The sequence goes on along the minus strand of NC_133659.1, from coordinate 257,356,075 downwards.
AAATTGCTCTAAATCAGTAATTATTAGAGGAATGCAAATTATATAGCATCTCTGAGATACCACCTGACACCTCTCAGACTGACCAGTATGACCAGAAAGGACAATGATCAATGTTGGAAGGGATGTGGGAATTCTGGGACACTAATACATTGTTTGTGGAGCTATGAACTCATCCAACCTTTCTGGAGAGAAATTTGAAATTATGCCCAAAGGGCAGCAAAAATGTGCATACCCTTAGGTCCAGAAATACCACTACTGGGTCTACACCCTGAAGAGATTATGAAAAAGGGTAAAAAATCCCTTGCATAAAAATATTCATAACAGACCTGTTTTTGGTGGCAAAGAATTGGAAATTGGGTAAATGTCCTTTAATTGGGGAATGGCTTAACAAACTGTGGTATGTGTATGTCATGGAACACTATTGTTCTATTAGAAACCAGGAGGGATGGGAATTCAGGGAAGCCTGGAAGGATTTGCATGAACTGATGTTGAGTGAGATGAGCAGAACCAGAACAACATTGTACACCCTAACAACAACATGAAGGTGATGACCAACCTTGATGGACTTGCTTATTCCATCAGTGCAACAATCAGGCACAATTGTGAGGTATCTGTGATGGAGAATACCATCTGTATCCTGAGAAATAATCGTGGAGTTTGAACAAAGACCAAAGACTTATTATCTTTAATTTAGAAAAAAAAAACCAACTCGTTTTCTTATTATATAATTCTGCTATCTCTTAAACTTTATTTTTTTCTTCCTTAAGGATATGATTTCTCTCTCATCACATTCCATCACATTCAACTTAGATCAGTGTATACTGTGGAAACAATATAAAAACTAACAGACTGCCTTCTGGGGGGCAGGGAAGAAGATTGGGGGGAAAATTGGAAAACTCAAAATCTTAAAGGAAGATGAGTCTTCTTGACTCCAGACCTAGTACTTTCACTATACCACCAGATAAATTGGAGGTACCTCAAAGAGATAACCTTTTAGAGCCAGAAAAGATTTCTTTTTAATAATATTTTATTTTTTCCCCAAGTAAATGTTAAAATAGTTTTTTAACATTTTAAAAAAATTTTGAGATCCAAATTCTATCCTTCTCTTTTTCTCTACTCTCCACCTTCTCTAAGATGGATAAGCAATAGTTTATACATGTGTAATCATGTAAAATTCCATGTTCATCTTTTTGTACAAGAAGACTGAAATTTTAAAAAAGAATAAAAGAAAGTGAAAAATAGCATGCTTCATTCAAATGGTATCAGTTCTTTCTCTAGAAGTAGATCCTTTGGGAATGTCTTGGTTCATTGTATTGCTGAGAATAGGTAAATCATTTGCAGTTGAACATCACATAGTTATTATATTGTATATAGTAAATATATAGTTACTGTATAGGATGTTCTCCTGGTTCTGCTCACTTCACTTTGCATCAGTTTGTGTAAGTGCAACTTTTTCTGACATCATCATACTTGTCATTTTTCCTAGCACAGTAATACTCTATCATAATCCTAGAACTTGTTTAGCCATTCCCCACTTGGGGGGAATCCTCTCAGTTTCCATTTCATAGTCAATATAAAAAGAGCTGCTATAAACATTTCTGTACAAATAGATCCTTTGCCCCTTTTTTCTGTGTCTTTGAATTATAGATTTGGCAGTGGTATTTCTGGATCAAAGGATATATAGTTTGATAGCCCTTTGAGCATAGTTCTAAATTGTTCTCCAGGATGGTTGCAGCAGTTCACAACTTTACCAGTTGTGCATTAGTGTTCAGGTTTTCCCATATCCCCTGCAACATAGATCATTTCAGATAAAGTTTCTTAGAGAAAGTAGGATGTGAACTGAGTCTCAAAGGAAACCAAGAGACAGAGGCAAGCATGATCATTCCACACCCGGGGACAACCAATAAAGAGGCAAGGAGTCAGAGGTAGAGTGTGCAAGGAACAGTAAGGAGGGCCTTATTAAAGGCCCATGACGTGCCAGTCACTGTACTAAGTACTGAAGATACCCCAAAATGGCACAAGACAGTCCTTGCCCTCAAGGATAGTTCATATTATAATAAGTGAAGAAAATATATTAAAAGAACCTTGTAAAGCAGGGACATGTTGAAGTCCTGTCACCTTGAAGAGAAATGATCTGAGGTGATGGGTGTGTCAAGATTTATGGAAATCATGAAAGTCCAGGAAGGTAGCTACATGGGAAATGATGAAGTGAATTCCCTGAGAGAGTTCTCCTTATATAGTAGAGGGGCTAGGGAGGGACTGCAGGGGTAGGGCCTACTGGGGCTGTTTGGGGCTGTTACTTGGAACAGAATGAAATGTAAAAAGACTGCAAAGGTAGAAGGAGCCAGCCAGGTTGAGAAGGATATCAAATTTTAAGAAGAGAATTTCATATCTGATCCAGTAGATAATGGGATCTACTTCTCTAGAGGAGGTGTATTAAGTTGAAGAATAACATGGTTAGAACTACAGAGGGCTACTTGGACAAAGAGGCAAGGAGATTGCAGGGAGAAAGCTATTGCAGTAGTCCAAGCTAATTGAAAGGAGTAAGAAATTATAATTTTACCCTGGGTTCATGGTTTTTTTATTGTCATTTTAGTATAGAATGTTTGTACACATGAGACAGAAAGCTCTTTGCTCTTCTTTAACTCAGAACATTATGAAAGATTTACCTTCATTACCAAGTCCTTTCAAGTGCCCTAGCACTGCCCCAGAATTCACCTGTACCATGAAATTAGATGTGACCTTCTAAATGTTTTAATAAGTCTAAAATGTCTCTATTTTCAAGAATCTATTATTTTGTCATCAACTGTGTTATCTCAAGGATTGTTCTAGTATAAGAGTTAATGTTCTTATTTTTAATTTCTATTGAAAAAGTCGATCTGATATCTCTTTTCCTTTGTTGAGACTACCTATTTGAATATTTCCAACCTTTTTCATGACATACATTTATGGTTCAGAGAAACTTTGTAGTCTTCTCTCATGACCATTAAGAAAGTCAGTGAAATAAAATAAGACCCTGAGGATTGTACTTTTTTCCCAAATATGATTCCCTGAGTGAAATATGGCAGTTAAGCTTGTTAAACTCAAACAGTGTAAACATATGATGGGAATTTTCTCAAAACCATAGAAGAATTGGTTTATTAGACATGACTGCTTAAAATTTTGACTATTAGATTGCAGTTAGTTTTTTAGATTGCTAGATTGTTGTTTTGTTGTCATTGTTATTAAGTATTATCCCCAATTTTAATTATAATAGTTTTATATTATATGGTTTTTTTCCTTGTACTTGTTCTGGGGAAGTCTTTATTGCCACACACAAAAAACACCTTTGTTGTTTGTTTATTTCTTTAATATTTTTGAACTCTGAATCAATAAAAATGACAATTCTTCCTAAATTAAATTATTTATTCAGTACCATACCAATTGGACTATAAAAAATAGTAACAAAATTCATCTGAAAGTTTAAAAGGTCAAAAATCTCAAGGGAAAAAAATGCAAAAGAAACTGGTCTGATGGTACCAGATCTAAAATTATATTATAAAGCCTAAGAAACTTGTTATGGAAAATGCCATCCAAATTCAGAGAAAAAACTATGGTGTCTGAATACAAGGCAAGACATACTATGTTTAAAATTTTACTGTTTTTAGGGTTGGTTTTTTTTTTTTGCAAGGCAAATGGGGTTAAGTGGCTTGCCCAAGGCCACACAGCTAGGTAATTATTAAGTGTCTGAGGCCGGATTTGAACCCGGGTACTCCTGACTCCAGGGCCGGTGCTCTATCCACCGTGCCAACTAGCTGCCCCTATGTTTAAAATTTTAAAAAGAGATTCATGGGAGTTCTTGACCTGGAACCTTGAACTTGTTTAGAATATGTTGCCAACTATATTTCAATGTAATTGATTTCTTTTTTTAAAAAAAAATGAGTTATATCAGAAGTCCAGGGAGATATTTTAGAGGAGAGTTTTTAGTTTTAAAGTTTATCACTTGAGGAAAAAAAAGAACACTTTCATGAAGTGTTTCATAAAGGAAATGGCATCTACATTTAGCTTTGAGATGCTAGCTATTATTGAAGAAAATGAAGGACTCTGAAAGGCAGGAATGAGGAGGGAATGTTCATGTCTTCTACAAATGTTTAAAAGGTAGCATGTTAGGGCCGCTAGGTGGCGCGGTGAATAGAGCACCGGCCCTGGAGTCAGGAGTACCCGGGTTCAAATCCGGCCTCAGACACTTAATAATTACCTAGCTGTGTGGCCTTGGGCAAGCCACTTAACCCCACTGCCTTGAAAAATCAATCCAAAAAAAAAAAGGTAGCATGTTGAGTTCAGGAAATATTAACTCTCTTTAGTGGAAATTTAGAGTAATGGGAAGTAAGGCTGAAAAGGTGTTAGGTGGGAGCTAGACTGTAGAGAGCTTCAAATATGAGGTTAAAAACTTATATTTTTGTTTTGAAGAACTATACATGTATAATCTTTTTTAAATTACTTGCCTTCTTGGGAGAGAATTGGAACTCAGAATTTAAAAAAAAGGTTAAAGGTTAAAAATTTATTTGAACATATTATTTAGAAAAGCATTAATTTTTTTGGATATTTTAATGTATTTATTTTTGAATTTTACAATTTCCCCCCAATCTTGCTTCCCTCCCCCCACCCCCCACAGAAAGGTACCTACCAAAGGCAGTCTGATAGTCTTTACATTTCTTCCATGCTATACATTGATCTAAATTGGATGTGTTGAGAGAGAAATCATATCCTTAAGGAAAAAACAAAATAGAAGATATAGCAAAATTCCATAACAGGTTTGTTTTTTTTAATTAGAGCTAATAGTCTTTGATCTTTGTTCAAACTCCACAATTCTTTCTCTGGATACAGATGGTATTCTCTATCACAGATACCCGCAAATTGTCCCTGATTGTTGTACTGATGAAATGAGCAAATCCATTAAGATTGATCATCAGGGGCAGCTAGGTGGCGCAGTGGATAAAGCACCGGCCCTGGAGTCAGGAGTACCTGGGTTCAAATCCGGCCTCAGACACTTAATAATTACCTAGCTGTGTGGCTTTGGGCAAGCCACTTAACCCCGTTTGCCTTGCAGAAACCTAAAAAGAAAAAGAGATTGATCATCAACCCCATGTTGCTGTTATGGTGTACAATGTTCTGGTTCTGCTCATCTCACTCGGCATCAGTTCATGCAAATTTTTCCAGGCTTCTCTGAATTCCCATCCCTCCTGGTTTCTTATAGAACAATAGCATTCCATCACATATATATATATACCACAGTTTATTAAGCCATTCCCCAAGTGATGGACAATCACTCAATTTCCAATTCTTTGCTACCACAAACAGAGCAGCTATGAATATTTTTGTACAAGTGATGTTTTTACCCTTTTTCATGATCTCTTCAAGTTATAAACCCAGTAGTGATATTGCTGGATCAAAGGGGATGTGCATCTTTATTGCCCTTTGGGCATAATTCCAAATAGAAAAGCATTAATTTTTTTTCTTTTACAATTTTTTATTTATTTATACATTACTAAAATAGTTGTGTTGTAAGAGTAAACATAATCCACCTTCCCCCCCACAAAAATTAAAAACCTCACGAGAAATAAATTGAAAGAAAGAAAAAAATGTGCTTCAGTCTGTGTTCTGATACCATATACTCTGTCTCTGGGGTGGTTCACATTCTTTATCATAAGTCCATCAAAGAAGTTACTTCCATATTTTTCCACAGTTGCTATTGCTGCTTGTAATTCCCTCCATCCATTTCTCCCCACTACCAATTAATATATTTTCTCTCTCCTTTCACTCTGTCCTTTTTCAAAGGTGTTCTGTGGCCGAGTGGCACAGTGGACAGAGTACCGATCTTGGGGCCAAAAGGCATTTCTGAGAATGAAGGCTTCTTCAATCCCCCTCACCTTCCCCACTTCCATACCCTTGCAAAATCTATATTAGTTTATTCTACCTCTCCTTTCCTTTCTCCCAGTACATTTCCTTTTCACCCATTGACTCCATTTTAAAAATATATCATACCTTCATAGTCAGCTCTCTTCTGTGCCTTGTCTATATAAGCTCCTTCTTACTGCTCTAATAAATGAGAAGGTTCATATGAGTATTATCAGTATCATCTTCCCATGCAGGAATACATGCAGTTCATCATCATTAAGTCCCTCATAATTTACCCTCCTCCTCCACCCTCTCTATGCTTCACCTGAGTCTTGTACTTGAAGATCAGACTTTCTGTTCAGCTGTGGCTGTGGCTATTTCAACAGGAACATTTGAAATTCCCGTTTCATTAAAAGTCCATCTTTTCCCCTAGAAGAGGATATTCTGTTTTGTTGGGTAGTTGATTCTTGGTGAAAAGCATTCAATTTTTTAAAATTTTACATTTTAGGGCAGCCAGGTGGCACAGTGGATAGAGCACTGGCCCTGGAGTTAGTAGTACCTGAGTTCAAATGTGGCCTCAGACACTTAAATTATTGCCTACCTGTGTGATCTTGGGCAAGTCACTTATCTATCCCCATTGCCTTACATAAAATAAAGTTTAAAAAATTGTTTACATTTTATCCTATAGGCACTACAATTTTGAGAATGAGACAGAATAGTCATAACTGTCTGTGCTTTAGGAAGGTTATTTTGCCAGCTCTTTGAAGGATGAGTTGAGAAAAGGGTAGAAAGTGGTGGAAGAGAATCTAATTCAGAAACTATTAACAGTAGTCTCATGTTTACAGCATGAATGGAGAAGGAGGGATCAGATGTAGGAAATATTTGATAGTTACATATTTAGTATTTGGCAGTTGACAGGGTGTAAAAACTTAAGGAGGGAAGAGTTAAAAATGCCTCTCAGCTTTCTACTGTGGATAACTGCAGTGGTAATAGTATAGTCAACAAGAATTAGTGAATTTGGAAATAGAGAAAATGGGGCAGACTTAAGAGGAAAGATTAAGTTTTGGTTATGTTAAATTTGAGATAATTGGAAACAAGTTCATGAGAAAGAGTTGGGCCAGATTTAGAAGTCAATCTATATATTGCTATTCGGTCCTTAAGTCATATCTGATTCTTCCTGACCCTGTGGACCATACTGTCCATGAGATTTTCTTGACGTAGATACAGTCTCCAGTGGATTGAGGCAAATAGAGGTTAAATGACTTGCCCAGCTTTTAAATGTCTAAGGCTGGTTTTGTATTCAATTCTTTCTGACTCCTAGTGCTCTATCCACTGAATCACCTTGCTGTCTCCTTCAGTCTGTGTATAGGTGTTAATTGAACCCATGAAACAAAAGAGATCCTTGAGGTAAAGTTCAGCCAGAGAAAAGAGGAAAACCTAGGATAGAGCTTTGGAAGATGTGCACACATTTGGGAGATAGGAAGAGGAAGATGAACAAGCCCAGGGAAGAGAAAGTCCAGAGGAGGAGGATATGACAAATAGTGTCAAATGCTGCCAAAAAACCCATGGAAATTGAGGCCTGAGAAAAGGCCATTTGATTTAACAAGACATAGACACCCCTTCCTTCTTGATGTTCTTTTCTGTTATGTTACATTACACTCAGTACTTCCTCTCAGCATGCTCCTTTCTCTGTTCCTTCTATCCTCCAAACATGGAGTTTTCCAGTCTCTCACTTCAGTACAGTTCAACAAGCATTTTTTAATTACCTGCTATATTCCAAGTGATCTGTATTAGGGATGCAAAGACAGGAATGAAAATGAGAAGCTTGGGTGCCAGAGTGCTAGCTTGATTCAGATGCAACTTCTGATTCTTTCCTCCCTGAGTTCTCTTGGGCCAGTCCCTTCTCAACCTTGCTACCTCATCTCTCCAAGGAGGCCTCCAAGATCCCTTTCAGCTCTGTCCTGAGATCCTATCATCCTATAATAGTTTTTGCCCTCTTGCCCTTTTTGAGAGGAACCATCATATACATAGAAAATTAAATACAAGTAATAATTAATCTCTGGGATTCTTTGTGGAGCCATAGGACAGCAGATCTTCATTCCTTTCTCTGTCACAAAGGTAATGTTAATTTGAAGATCCATCCCTGAGGGAGAGGTTGAAGGCCAGGAAGTAGGGAAAGAACATGGTGTTTAGATGATGAGTTTTAGGCCCTGCAAGAACAGCTTAGATGGTGCTGTGGATAGAGCACTGGCCTTGGAATCAAGAGGATAGGAGTTTGAATTTCAGACATTTATTGTGTGACCTTGACCAAGTCACTTAATCCCAAGACCTCACCAAAAGACAACAAGAAAATGGGGTCATGAAGAGTTGAATATGACTGAGCAACAGCATGCCTTCAAGAATCATCACCTTTATGCAGTTGATTCCTAAATCTATATCTCTGATCCTGACCTTTCTCCCTGAAAACTATTAGAAGGCACCCTAACTAATGAATTCTGAGTGCAGATTGAAGCATACTTTTAAATTAAATTTTTTAGCATGTGTGTTTTCTTTCACAGCATGGCTTAATATGGAAATGTGTCTTGCATGTCTTCATGCGTATAATTGTTATGTTTGCCTTCTCAAGGAGTGAGGGAGGAGCCACTAGAGAGGAATTTGGAACTCAAAAATTTTTTAAATGAAGGTTAAAAGACTTTACATGTAATTTAAAAATATTTAATGAAATTAATAAAAATATATTTTTTAAAAGAAGACATCTTGGGTATGACTAGTCTAGTCAGAATTCTGAGGTCTCATCCCACATAAATAGTTGTCTGCTTGATATCTCAACCTGGATTTCCAACTGTCACTTCATATTCATTGTATTGAAAGCTGAACTCATTTTTCCCCACAACCTTCTACCCCAATTTCTTACTTTCTTTTCATGGCATGACCATTTGTAATAGATCTAGAATAGGAAGGGTGGAAAACATCCAGTCCAATCCTTGACTAGCTTTTTTTTTAACATCTTTTTTTTCTGTTGCCAAGTCATATCAATTCTCACTCCACAATTCCTCTCAAATCTACCCACTTCTTTTCACTTCTACTGCTTATCCCTTAATTTTGGCCTTATTCTCTATTGCTTGTAATAAGTAATAATCTGATGACTGACTAATAATCTAATGCCTTGCCTCTAGAACTCTCACATCTCCAGTACAAACTTCATTTCACTATAGAATAGTCATTCTTTTTGTTGTTGTTGTTGTTGTTTTGTTTTGTTTGTTTTTTTTAGGCTTTTGCAAGGCAAATGGGTTAAGTGGCTTGCCCAAGGCCACACAGCTAGGTAATTATTAAGTGTCTGAGGCCAAATTTGAACTCCGGTACTCTTGACTCCAGGGCCAGTGCTCTAACCACTGTACCACCTAGCCGCCCCTAGAATAGTCATTCTGATATACAAACCTCATTGTGTTGCCTCCTTGCTTAAATTGCTTCCAGTGACCAGTAAAGCAGGGTATCTTAACCTTTTTTGTGGTCATGAATCCCCTTTGCCCAGCTGGTGAAGCATATGGATCTCTTTGCAAAATAAAGGTAATTTGCTAAACTTCACTTAGAGGTTAGAGAAAATAAGATGCAATTTCTTTCCATCCAAATTCAGTAGGAGTTGCATGTGTCAATATTTTTATGATCTCTCCCTCCCAGAATCGCTGTATTCTCTGTATCTGTGTTTTATGATGAGCGTATTGTAGTGGTGGCAGAGCAGCGGCCTGATGCTTCTGAGGAAGATAGCTTCCAGTGGATGAGCCGAGTGCTACAGGTAAGCCAGCCTCTCAGACTTGGGGAGTTAGGACCAGTTGGTTTTATTGCTCTAAAGAGAACAGTCAGTACTTAGTCATGATGAGGCTCCCACCTTGTTCTTTACTACAGTTACCTACAGGTTATTTGTTGGCAAAGATTAGAGGACTGGTAGGTATCATTCATTCTGTCCAAAGTGAATCACCAAGACTCTTCTACTTTGCTTTCACCTAGTAATTGCAATATATTTTGCATGTCATTCATGTCTCATTCTTATATAAGTTTGAGTTGAACAATTTCATCTTCTTTACTTGTTTTTCCACCCATGAATTGGTGATCATTATATGATTACCTCATTTCAATTTCAGTTTTGAATCAGTGAATGGCTACTGAATGACAACTAATTACCTAGAACTGTGCTAGAGCTTTAACAGGCTCAAGGAAAGAATGATCACAGCCCATAAAGGAGTAGGAATCTAGTTGTATAAAATAGAAGGTAGCTACTAGACATTCCATACATGTAATAAAATATATGAAAATAATATAGAAGTTTCAGAGATCATAGGAGTTGTCAGAGAATACTTCATAGAGGAAGCAATATTTAGACTGTGCCTTAAAGAATGAGTAGAAATTTGGACACAGAGAGAATATTGATAGTATGTCTGTTTTGTCATAGGATGAAAGATATTTCACAGTGTAAAAACTTGGTAAAAATTTACATTGATTTCCTTGCCTTCCCTCACCTCCCTCTCCAGAGCAACTTGTTTATAAATGTTGGCTTCCTTACAATTTGTCCTGTGTTTTCAGTGGTACCATAGTAAGCATGGATCTTTATGGGTCAAATCTGTGACTCTTCTCTACCTCATTCTTCTAAGTCTTGAAAGAGAATTAGTTTTGTTACAACTGTATTTTAGGGGTGGCTAGGTGGTGTAGTGGATAAGCACCGGCCCTGACGTCAGGAGTGCCTGGGTTCAAATCTGGCCTCAGACACTTAGTAATTACCTAACTGTGTGGCCTTGGGCAAGCCACTTAACCCCATTTGCCTTGCAAAAACCTTAAAAAAACAACAACTGTATTTTAGCATTAAGAAAAAAACATTTGAAAAAGAATCTCACTTGGAGAAACAAATATGACTCTTTTGCTGAAAATTGTTCAGAGTTAGGAAACAAATTCAGAACCTCAGATGGAAGGGAGTTCAAAGATCATCTTGTGCAACTCATTACATTATCAAGTCTCCCTTTTACAACCTCATGAACAAATGGTCATCTAGTCTTCTTTTTAAAACCTACTATATAGTTTTCAGTTCATTCTTCCTGAGACAGCCAGTTCCACTTTTGGCCAACTCAAGTTATTGAAAAGTCCCCCATTCATCCATCATCCCCCAATCCCTGCCCCCCTCCCATCCCCATCTAACTAAACCATTGGCTAGACTATAAATGAAGCAAAATGAAATTTTGGGGATAAGAATTACATCATATTTTTTTGACTTGAGTCATGTGGATGAGGCTCACTGTGCTCCCAATTCCAGGAACATTGTGTCTATTTGGGATAGGTACTAGAGATAGAGCCAGGGTGGACATTAGAGAAGGTAGATTATGATGCTAAGAGCAGGGCCTAAGTGAATGTCTCTGTTTACTGATTTATGAATCATCTTGTCTAACTGTACATTTACCTTGTGATTTTTCTGTACTTCTCTCTCCTGATAATGTATATAAACTCCTAAAAGATTTGCCCTTTTTTTATCTTTTTTATCACCAATGCCTACTATGGTGCCTAGCACATAGTAGGTCCTTTAAAATGCTTATTGATTTATAAATGCAGTTTTAATAAGAGAAAATTCCCTTTCCCACAACCCTAATTCAGTTATTTGTATTTTGTGATAAGTCAAGTTGTGTGTATTATAGTCAAGATTCTCAGTACCCCAGGGAATTAGCAACATTCAAATGGATCTGATTTGCAGACTTTGCCTAGACCACACAATTGACTTGACTCTTCCCTATCCTATAAATTCTCATATTTCAGAGTTCTTAAATCATAGTAATGACTTGAGGTGGAATGGGGAAGGAAAAACACTTCTTCTGTAATGCCTCCTAAGTTGGTAGGCAGAGAGAATCATTCATTTCAGTAAACATTCAGTGCCTGTGCATTGGGGATTCAAAGACAAAAATGAAACCACCCCCTCAGGGAGCTTGAATCTATATAAAGGCAAATAAATAAATACCTTATGATACAGGGAGAAAACCAAGGAAAATTTTCACAGACAACATGGCACATGAACAGAACTAGAGCAGCAACTTTAAAGAAATAATCATTAATAATCAATCAAGTACAGGGCTGCTAGGTGGCATAGTGGATAAAGCACCGGCCTTGGAGTCAGGAGCACCTGGGTTCAAATCCGGTCTCAGACACTTAATAATTACCTAACTGTGTGGCCTTGGGCAAGCCACTTAACCCCATTTGCCTTGCAAAAAGCTAAAAAAAAAAAATAATAATCAATCAAGTACTTTTGTAGTAAGCGCCTAAATCAACATCTTCCAAGGAAAGGTCATTAAAAGGTGAACTTTTGCCAGAAAGTGTGTTTCCAGATGAAGGATCCAGTTCATAATATAAACTTGTTGGCATTCTACAGATTCTAAAATATAAGAATGAGGGATTTTTCAATCCTTTTCCCTCTGTACAACATGTTTTTGAGATTCTTAGAAATAAAAATGCATTTTAAGCATGTTCTGTTTTCTTATTATTTTAATAAATAATAACATATTAAGAATGAGAAAAGAACAATATTATATAATGGATCTTGCTTTTGCTTACTTATCCATTCAACTTTAAGACCACATCTCCTTATCCTTAAACTTAGTATATTCAGTTGCTATAGCAAATACATTTTGCTTAAATTTAGGCTAGCTGAGGAATGATAGTCTGCTTCAGCTTGCCAAGTGAAAGACCAAAACAGCTTGCTCCAGTTTCTGACTCATCCATAGTCTCATAGGAGTTTATTTAGCAAATTAACAACCATCTGTGTGCTCATTCAGGATTAAAAAAGAGTAAGGGACCTTTGGGTATGTATAAGCTACTTATGTCTTGATTTGTATGTAGTTGCTGCTATCTCCCCAACCTACCTACCTTCCTTCCTTCCTTCCTTCCTTCCTTCCTTCCTTCCTTCCTCCCCCACCCCCCCTTACTGATTTAGAAAACCTTAATGTTAATTTTCTGGTGCTAGACCAAAAGTATAATAGGGAAAAAAGGAAGAGGCCCAGGGCAATAAGAGTGATAAAAATATATTAGACTGATGTGATCTTGAATATCAATAAAATTAACTAATTAACAATTTTTCTTTATGTTTGTCTAGGCAATTGACAGTATTCATCAAGTGGGGGTATACTGTCTTGCTCTAGTTCCAGCCAATACTTTGCCAAAAACTCCACTTGGAGGAATTCATATATCTCAGACAAAGCAGCACTTTCTGGAGGGGTCTCTGCATCCTTGTAATATTCTTATGTGCCCACATACTTGCGTCACCAATTTGCCAAAACCCCGGCAAAAACAACCAGGTAATATATTGTCTCCAAGGGCCCAAATTGTAACTTAGAGAAAAAAAGATGATTCAAGCTTGTTTCAGTTGCCATAATTTAGATTCTCACATTTCACTTTGTTTAGAGTGAAAAGGCTTATGCAAAATCTTAAACATAGGGGGCTAGGTGGCGCAGTGGATAGAGCACTAGCCCTGGAGTCAGGAGTACCTGAGTTGAAATCCGGCCTCAGACACTTAATAATTACCTTACTGTGTGGCCTTGGGCAAGCCACTTAACCCCATTTGCCTTGATAAAAAAAAAAAATCTTAAACACAAAGGGTAACAAAACACCACCACAACTCCCTTTCTTGGGGTTTATTTTTTCTAAGATCTCTACTACTCATCTCTCAGTGATAGACTCCCCACCTATCTTTGTGGGATTGGAGAACAACACTATAGTTGGTGCAGTGAGCAGAATCCTACAGCTACAACTAATGGAAAACAAACCCCAAACAGGACAGTTTTCAGGTGAATGATTGGCCACTGGGAAATTGTTCTCCCTGGATTATTGCTCAACCTTTTCCATATTCAAGAACCTGGTTTTGAACCAGGATTGAGTCTGGGGATATATCACCTAACAAAAATTGTCTATATCCAACCAAACTCAAGTCACCATAAAACTTTAGGCAGAAGCTAATAGACTCAAAATTGCCAAATCAAGATGTTTAAATGTTTATTTTTAGGACAAATCAAGATTGAGGAATAAGGGAATTCCCCTTTCTTGAACTAGGCATTCTAATATGATGACCATTAAATTTAGGTTAGATCCTATATAGGACCATAAATTTAGAACTGGAAGGAATTTTAAAGGTCATCTCAAATCTAGTCCATAGCTGATTGGCTATTTTTGACTCACAGATCCCTTTTCAGAATACTAGATTTGTTTTGTTTCCTTTTAATTCACAATTGCTAGGTTTCAATTAGAGATTAGTCTCATCAAGTTCACAGGCTCCTCCTATCAGTGAACTCCAGGTTAAGAACCCTTAATCCAAACAAATACCTTCATTTTATGGATGAGGAAATCAAAACTCATAAAAGTTCAGAAGCTTGTCCCATAGGCAGGGAGTAAGTGGCAGAGCTGGGATTCAAACTCAGGTCTTGGGATTCTATGTTTATATTGCCTATATTGTCTATATTGCCACTGTATCGCCTCCATAGCTCCAAATTTTAATAATTTATTTTCATTGAAAACTTAAGTATTTTTTATTTACTGCTAATAGCAGGAAAGCCCCCCCTATATTTATACATGCCTGAGAAATAGTCACAGGTTAGAGCAAAAAGAATCTTGAACATATGATCTAGATTAACCTCTTCATTTACTGATGAGAAAACTGTGATGAAAAAAGCTGAAGTAACTCACTTAGTGTCTCAAAACTGGCATCAGAATCTCAGAGTCACAAGCCTAATGCTCTTCCCATCACATAGTACTTCCTCCCCCCACCCTTCAGAAGTGTGTTTTTCGGGGCAGCTAGGTGGCACAGTGGATAAAGCACAGGCCGTGGAGTCAGGAGTACCTGAATTCAAATCTGGTCTCAGACACTTAATAATTGCCTAGCTGTGTGGCTTTGGGCAAGCCACTTAACCCCATTTGCCTTGCAAAAACCTAAAAAAAAAAAAAAGTGTATTTTTCAAAGCAAAATATTTCAAGAATGTACTCTTAACTTCTTTTCTTTCAATGACAACTGCTTGAATTTGTAAGCATATGGTACTCTTTAATTATGGTAAAGATTGTAAGATATTTTGCTAAAGTGATTGTGAAGTAAATTATTGAAAGATCTCTCTACTACCTTTCAGTTTTCTGTGAAATTGTGGCAGATTTGTCTATTAAGATGTTTATATAAAGTGGATTCTTTTCCTTAGTAACATGAACTGTAGTTATACTATGAATCCCAAGATACATACTTATATACTGTCCACCTAACTAGGAGGTGTATATAATATTTAGCAGGTGCTAGAGGTAGTATTTATAATAAATGGTGAAGACACCATTCATGTATTCCAGAAGATAGGATAAATGAACCTCCATCCTACAGATCAAAGGTTTCATGAACCAAAATACATACAAATATACACGGTGCTATTCACATTTCAAAGAAATGACAAAAGCTTACAAAATAACTATCCTTCTTTAAGCAGGTACAAACAATTTACACATCAAATTCCATTATATTGAAGTTGAGACCTTAAATACCTTCTAAATGAAAATTCTATTGGGGGAAACTGCTGCCATCTTGGATGTTCAAAGTAACAATACTTTGAGTTTTATATTGAATCTCCATTCCCTTATTTCCCTAATTATGTTCCATTCAAACATTTTTTAAAATTTTTTTTCAAGGCAAATGGGGTTAAGTGGCTTGCCCAAGGCTACACAGCTAGGTAATTATTAAGTGTCTGAGACCGGATTTGAACCCAGGTACTCCTGACTCCAGGGCCGGTGCTTTATCCACTGCGCCACTTAGCCGCCCCCCCATTCAAAGTTAATCCTAAAAATTGTATGCTAGGATCTCAGAGTGCAAAGTGAATGAACAGATGAACAGCAATAAAGAGTTTGTAAACTATGCAAGGAGCAGTAGGAGACAATGATTAAGATATCACACAAGTTCTCAGAATATGATGTGGTAAAGATGGACAGAGTGATATAGTTCTCAGAACTGGGGTGAGGACATGGAGAAATGGAAACAGGTTCTCATTTGGCAGAAACAGATGGAGGAGTTGTACAGAGCTGGTGAGAATAATAAGGCATAAATACAATGGTGGTGGTAGCATAGTTACTGCTATTGTTGTCACCTCCCAAGAAACGTATGATAAATATATTATATATGCAGATATTCACTTAAATGCATGCTTAATTTACCTAAACGTTAACAATAATATCCCTTTTGTACATTGCTCCAGTCAGATTTCATTTAGTAAGTTTTATGTCCAAGGAGCCTGGCAGTTCCCTTTGGAGTCAGGAGAAACCTAGATTTGAAAATCAAAGCAACACTTGACCCTTTCTGTGCAATCACGAGCAAGTTACTTACTTAGCTTTTCTGATACTCATCTTTCTTCCTGTAAGATGAGAATAACAATGCCAGTGATTACTTTTTCTAAGGGTTGTTGTGAAAATCAAATGAGATAATATATGTAAAGTACTTTGTTAATTTTACAGCATTATTTAAATTCCCCTTGTTACTCCTCCTAAAAGATTCTCTCCAGATTTTCACCTCTAGGTTTAGTATCTATATAATTTTGTACTCAGATACAAATTAAATTACTGCTTGATATAAACCAATTATGGTTCAGTTTGGATATGCTTTCAGAGAAGTACAATTTGAGGTTAATTTCCATGGTGAATTCATCTTTACTTACAGTTGTAGGTCCTGCCTCTGTGATGGTTGGGAACCTAGTTGCTGGAAAAAGGATTGCACAAGCTGCAGGGAGAGACCTTGGACAAATTGAAGAAAATGATTTGGTGAGAAAGGTGAGTTTTTCAGACATAGCTTTGTGGTAGATAAAAACCTTGCTTCCTTAAAACAGGAGGCAGCTTAGGAGACATAGATCAGTGAACCTGTTTTCTCTTTTTTATGATTATAGCACCAATTCCTGGCTGAGGTATTACAATGGAGAGCCCAAGCCACTCCTGACCATATACTTTTCCTCCTGCTGAATGCCAAGGTATCAGAAATGAAACAACTCCATTGAATATCATGCTATATTAATCTGGAACCTTTGATAGAGCTCTTATTCTTTCAGTAAAGTGTTCTCTACTTAAACTCTAAACAAGAAATCTGCTTTTTTCTTATAATAAATAACCAGAGGATTAAAGTTATTTGCTACCATATTTTATTCTGCATCTGTTCTTAGAATTCAGACATTTTTTACCTCAGTTAACTTTTCATTCCATTACAGATTTTTTAAAATTTATTTATTTATTATGAATTTTACAATTTTCCCCCTAATCTCACTTCCTTCCCCTAACCCCCCCACAGAAGGCAGTCAGTTAGTCTTTATATTAGTTTACATTGATCTGAGTTGAGTGTGATGAGAGAGAAATCATATCCTTAAGGGAAAAAAAATGAAGTAAAAGAGATAGCAAAATTACATAATAAGATAACTGTTTTTTTATAAATTAAAAGTAATAGTCTTTTATCTTTTTTTCAAACTCCACAATTCTTTCTCTGGATACAGATGTTATTCTCCATCGCAGATACTGCATAATTGTGTCTGATTGATGCTCTGATGGAATAAACAAGTCTATTAAGGTTGATCATTACCCCATGTTGCTGTTAGGGTGTACAGTGTTCTTCTGGTTCTACACATCTCACTCAGCATCAGTTCATGCACATCTTTCCAAGCTTCTCTGAATTCCCATCCCTCCTGAAACACAGTTTGTTCAGGCATTCCCCATTTGATGGACATTCACTCAATTTCCAATTCTTTGCCACCACAAACAGGGGCTGCTATGAATATTTTTGTTTGAATGTTTTTACTCTTTTTCATGATCTCTTCAGGATATTAGATCCAGTAGTGATATTGCTGGATCAAAAGAGTATGCACATTTTTATTGCCCTTTGGGCATAATTCCAAATTGCTTTCCAAAAAGGTTGATTGAGTTCACAGCTCCACCAACAATGTATTTTTTTTCAGGTTTTTGCAAGGCAAATGGGGTTAAGTGGCTAGCCACATGGCTAGGTAATTATTAAGTGTCTGAGACCAGATTTGAACCCAGGTACTCCTGACTCCAAGGCCGGTGCTTTATCCACTACGCCACCTAGCCACCCCTAACTATGCCACCTAGCCGCCCCTAACAATGTATTATTGTCCCAGATTTCCCACAACCCTTCCAATATTGATCATTGTCCTTTCTGGTTATATTGGCCAGAAATTCAGACATTTCTTAAGAACATTAATGGAAGAATGCAGAAGCACAGATAATCCAAAAGTTTTTTTTATTTACGAATTTAGTTTGGCTTGTTTCTAAATTTTTTTTCATCCAGAATGATACCTTTCTAGTTATGTTTGACTTAAGTTAAGCTGAAATTAATATGCATTTCCTAAATTTAGAGCAAAAAGAGTAAAGAAAAGAAACACAAAACTGTATACTGGATGGCAAAGAGAACTTAAACTGGGATTCAAAATTTGATATGGATAATCTACAAAGACATAACGTATACCCAGAATGAGAATTGATTGTATAGTTTTTTCCTACTTTCAAATTTCTTTTCATTTTGCTTCTCAGCTCAACTTCCATTCCATTGACTATGTTTCTGTTTAAAGGGAACCACTGTGTGTACAGCTAGCTGCCTTCAGCTTCACAAGAGAGCAGAAAGAATTGCAGGGATTCTTTATGATAAGGGACATCTAAATGCAGGGGACAATGTGGTGCTTCTTTATCCACCTGGTAAGATTTTGAACAGTAATCATTGTCTTAATCCCAAGCTTCAGCTGTTGGTCACTTCAGAATCATTGAAGGTGCTGCATGTTCAGGAATAGGGAGTATTTTAACTGCTATTTCTAACTCACTAATCTCCAAAATTATCATAGCTTAAAAAATGTTGTGGAAATGATATTGTTTGAAAGAATTTTCATGGTGTACTTAACTGTAAATTGCTTCCATTATTGCTATTTTCAATTCTTATGTGATTGTTCTGCCTTCTAGCAACTTCATCTTCATAGTAAAAGAAAGTCAGAATTATTTGATGGTATGGTTTGGTATGCATAGTGAAAAAATTGCTAGTTGAAATATTAATAGTTTTATCATTCTTTGCATTCTGCTTTATTCCTGTCTCTTGCCCTATTTTTGTCCCTAACACATTATACTCCACTCCCTTTATCCACCTTTCTTCATTGTATAGAGTCTTAGAATAAGAGAAAACCCTTCAGATCATTTACTAAGTTTCCACCCAATTTTAAGATCCCCTCTACAAATATTATCCAACCTTTATTTGAATATTTCCAGGGAACACTAGGAAAAGCAACTCATTTTGTTTTGGATTACCTGTAATTATTAAAATTTCTTTATATTAAGCCAAAATCTATTTCCTTTAATTCAGTATTGGTCCATCCTAGTAACTGGCCATTATTCTGCCTCCTGCAATTTATATAGAGTAAGTCTAATGACCGACCCTTCTGCACAAGAGCCTTCAAACGTTGGACAGAGTACAGACACTTCTTACATCTTTCCTTTCACCAACTAAATATCCCCTATTCTTTCAGGCATTGCTCCAAAGGTCTAATTTCCACACATTTTGTTATCTTCCTTTCCTTTTTCCTCTTTTTAAAAATTTTTTTTAATTTTTTTTAAAATTTAATAATTATTTATTCTCATTTTGTACACATAATGGTTTTTATGCATTAATAAAATATTCTTGTCTAAGAGTAAACAAAATACCCTCTCCCCCAAAAAACTATAGACTCTCTTGAGTGATAAAGTAAAAGGGGGAGAAAAAAATTAAAATTAAAAAAATAATGGGGCAGCTAGGTGGCGTAGTGGATAAAGCACCAGCCCTGGGTTCAAAGCCGGTCTCAGACACTTAATTACCTAGCTGTGTGGCCTTGGGCAAGCCACTTAACCCTATTTGCTTTGCAAAAAAAAAAAAACATAAAAATATTAATAATAATAGTAATAATTGTAGGTATGGCCAGGTGTCGCAGGGGACGGAGCACCAGCCCTGGAGCCAGGAGCACCCGAGCCCATATCCGGCCCCGTACACCCAACAATCACCCAGCTGTGTGACATGCAAGCCACCCCAACCCCACTGCCCTGCAAAAACCAAAAAAAAAAAAAAGACCCAAAATAAAATAAAATAGTAACAATAGTAGGAGCAGCTGGGTGGTGGATAGAGCATTGGCCCTTGAGCCAGGAGCACCCAGGTCCAAATCCGGCCTCAGACACCCAACAATCACCCTGCTATGTGGCCCAAGGCAGGCCACCCAGCCCCATTTGCCCTGCACCCTCCCCCAAAATAATAATAATAATAATAATAATAATAATAATAATAATAATAATAATAATAATAATGAATGTGTTTCAGTCTGTGGTCCAACACCACCAACTCTGTTGCAGTTGGATCACATTCTTTATGATAAGTCCATCACAAAAGTTACTTCCATATTTTTCCACCACTGCCATTGCTGATCGCAACTCCCTCCTTTCGTATTTCTCCACTACCATGTACTATATTTTCTCTCTCCTTTCACTCTGACTCTGCTGTAGGGTAGCTGAGTGGTGCAGCAGACAGATCCCTGGTCCTGGGGCCAAGAGGCCCTGAGCCCCCATACCACCCCTTAGGCCCAGCATCCACCTGGCCCTATGGTTCCGGACAGGCCATCCAATCCCAGCCTCTTGCAGGAAGTAAAAAAGAAAATGTGTTATATCTAACCACTCTCCCCCCATGGTCCATCCTCTCCTCCTTCATTCACATCCCCACCCCTTCCCCCTGTCCCCCATTCTTACTCCAGATGTCTATACTCCATTGAGTATATATGCTGTTTCCTCTCCTAGCCACCTCTAATGAGAGCGAAGATTCCCTCATTCCCCCCTTGCCTTCCCCCCTTCCATATCATTGCAATAGCTCATTAGAATAAAGAAAAACCTTATTATATGATATATCTTGGCCTATTCCCCCTCTCTTTTTTCTTTCTCCCATTACATTTCCCTTTTTTCTGTTGACTCCATTTTTACACCATATTTTATCTTCAAATTCAGCTTTCTTTGCTTCATCTATAAAATCTCCTTCTGCCTGCTCTGTTAATTGAGGTTCATATGAGTATTATCAGTGTCATTTTTCTATACAGGAATATATGTAGTTCATCATCATTAACTCCCTCATATTTTCCCCTTTTCCTCCAAACTCTATGCTTTACCTGAGTCCTGTATTTGAAGATCAAACCTTCTGTTCAGCTCTGGCCATTCCAACAGGAACATTTGAAATTCCCCTGGTTCATTGAAAGTCCATCTTTTTTTCCCTGGAAGAGGACATTCAGTTTTGCTGGGTAGTTGATTCTTAGTTGCATTCTAAGCTCTTTTGCCTTCCGGTATATTATATTCCAAGCCCTACAAGCTTCCAATGTAGTTGCTGCTATGTCCTGTGAGATCCTGATTGCTGCTCCACTGTATTTGAATTGTGTCCTTCTGGCTGCTTCTGATATTTTCTCTAGTTTTTCATTCTTTTGGTTTTGAAGTATTGAGTCCTAATTTATCGTAAATTCATCAATCTCCCTGAGTTCTATTCTTTGTCTGAAGGATTTGTTCTCCTCAGAGAGTTTTCTTATCTCTTTTTCCATCTGGCCCATTCTGCTTTTTAAAGCATTCTTCTCCTCAATAACTTTTTGAACTGTTTTATCTATTTGACCTAAGCTGGTTTTTAGCATGCTGTTTTCTTCAGCATTTTTTTGGATTTCCTTGGCTAAGCTGCTGACTTCATTTTCATGTTTTTCCTGCATCTCTCTCCTTTCTTTTCCCAGTTTTTCTTCTAACTCCCTCATTTGATTTTCAAAGTCTTTTTTGAGCTCTGTCATAGCCTAAGCCCAGTTTCTGTTTTTCTTGGAGTCTTTAGGTGCAGGAGCTTGCACTTCCTCATCTTCAGACTGAGTGTTTTGATCCTTCTTGGGCTCATTTGCAAAATATTTCTCAATAGTCTTCCTCTTTTTTCTCTGCTTGCTTATTTTCCCAGCCTAAGCCTGTTTTGGGGGAGCTTCCTGAGTTTTTGGGACACTCCCACAAGGGTCTCAGTGTGTGAGGCTCTGTCCTCCCTCCTGGTCTGTGAATGACCATAAGCACCCCCCTCTGCCACGGGCCTGAGGTGGGGGGGGGGGCTATTGTTCTGTGGGGGGGTCTAGACTGGGATCAGTATCTGAGTGTGGTCAGAGCCCCAGAGTCCTGTTCCAGGGGCAGAGGACAGAGCTCTGCAGTCTCTCTCTTTCCACTCCCCTCCCTAGGTTCAATGGGCTCATGCCCTGGGGGCTCCTGCTTACCGGCTCCACCTGCTTCTGTTTCTTGGATCTGGACTGCCTTGGCCATGCTGCTTGCTGTGTGTCCTGAGGGCTGGGTTTCATGTGCTGGCTCTGGCAGAGGTCCTCTCACTTGATCCCCCAAGTTGTGCCCAGTCCTCCCCTGGGTATAGGTCAGGAAACTGTAGGCCGCAGCTCCCAGTGCACTGGGGCTGCCTCCGGGAGGCTGAAGTTCTTTTGTTCTAGCGGGTCGCCCATCTGGTGGGCCAAGGAGCAGAGCCTTTCTGCTCTTTTCCAGGTTACCTTGAGTAGGAGAACTGCCTCACTTGGGTCCCTCTGTGGGTTCTGTCTCTCAAAAATTTAGTTAAGAGTCTTTAGTTTATAAGTTTTATGAGAGAGCGCCTAAGACAGGATCCGCTCTTGTCACCATCTTGGCTCCGCCCCCCTCTGTCTCTCTTAATGTGTAGTAGCCAGTCCTGAACACAATACTCCCAATGTTAACTGACCCAGGGTGAGAAACACAGGATGATCATCTCCCCTAATGTGATACTTCAACTTAAACTTTTAGGTCTTTTTCACATAAACTACTGCTAAATCATGGCTTCCCTGTCTCATATTTGTGCTTCTGGTTTTGTTGAACCTAAGCACAGGACTTTGTTATTTCCTTTAAATTTTATCATTGAGTGTTTTTTGAACCTCAGATGTTTTTTTTTCCCCATAAAATGTATTCACTAACTTTCTTGAACCCTCTCTTTTGCCTTCTCTGATTTTTTTTACTTCATTGTGAACTTCCTTATTAACATCACTGCTGAAATTTTATCTGAATTATCCATTTGATCATATTATTGGATGAACAGTGTATAAATTATCTGTTGTTGAGAGTTCTAATACTTGGCATGTTATTGATATTCTGTGACAATGTCCCTTCCTGTTGCCTTGCAGGCATTGAGTTAATTGCAGCGTTCTATGGCTGTCTATATGCTGGGTGCATTCCTGTGACAGTTCGACCTCCTCATGCCCAGAACCTTACTGCCACCCTACCCACTGTCCGCATGATTGTTGATGTAAGCGCTCAGTGTAACCAAGCTCCTTGTTTTGTTTGGATCACCATTCTATCTCAGTTTAGACAATTGATGATTCCCAGGGTTTTACAAATTGGTTTTCACTTTTAAATGGCCAGATTTTATTTAAGATTTTCATGAAAATTCACTTTGACTTTAATTAGATTTTTTCACCTTAATCTTGCCTCTTAACTTTTATATCATGCCTAAAGATAGAGGAATGCTAGATTGCAATGATGATTAGTGAATTAAAGATTTTAAGTGTTTGTGGTGCCCATTGAAGGACATGGGTGTAATTTTATTATTTAAAAGCAGATAAAACTTGCCTTACTTTTTCCCACATAACTTCTTCATTCTTCCCTACCTGACTTAGTCTTGATTTTGTTACTTTTGAATGTGATCCAACATGACATTAAAAGAAACCCAACAAGGATACATCAGTTTATTTATATACATTAGTATATTTATAGATAAAAATTGTTTTTTAATCAAAGGGCCCCAGTGACACAAGTTACTACAGAATCTATAGTATTTGAATGTCACAAGATTTAAGATAAGTAAATTTGGTGGCATTGAATCCTTTTCTGCCCAGAGTACTGGGCAGTTTCCTGTTCATTGTGTTAAGTTTTATTTTCAATGAATATAATGTTTTTCTGAGAATGACTTTTGTCCATAGGATCAAGGAGCATTCAGTGGAGATTTTCTTAAACCCTAAGATGTGAATTCAGCAAAAACTTCATGGTTTGGATAGTGGGGTAGAGAGAGAGATCAGAAAATGAAAATTCTGCTTTCTAAATCAGGCAGTGTTTTATGGTAAAATGATATGATTCTTGGAGTCAGGACAATCCTAGGGTCAAATCCCACTTTCAGATACTTAACTTGTCTCACCTTATTTTCCTTGTTTGTAAAAGGATAAAATAATGCCTGTAGTATGTACCTCACAGGATTATGGTAAGGATCTAATGAGGAAAATATATGAAAAGTATTTCGCATACCTTGAAGTGCTATAGAAACAGAATTGATTGCTCTTATTACATGTCAGTATGTGGGAGAAAACTAAGGCTTTAGAAATAAATTTCATTACAAGTCTTGAAATGGACAACAAATTTCTGTTATATGATTCAGGAAGAAAAAAACTTTAAGAGAGAGCATTCTTTCATATCTACTTCTTGGAATGGACATCAGAAGGCCTGGATTCAAGTTCCAGCTCCTCTTCTAACTTGCTTTGTTATCTTAGGCAAGGCACTTGATTTCTCTGAGTCTCAGTTTTCTAATGTTTCTAAAATAAAAACTGAGAAACTTTGCCCAGATATCTGAGGTCCCCACAAGCTTCTAGTAGAAAAATTGATGAATCCTTGCCTATGGAGTAATATGTTTGATGTCACTGCCACTTATAGTTTTGTTTTTTTTCCTTCTTTTCTGTTTACTAGGTCAGTAAAGCAGCCTGTATTCTCACAACTCAGACCCTGATGAGGCTGCTGAAGTCTAGAGAGGCAGCAGCAGCTGTAGATGTGAAAACATGGCCAACCATCATTGACACAGGTGAAAAGTTCCTCATGACTTCAAACTTGCAAGCATGGACCTTAGGCACTTTCTTCCAGTATTGTTGAGGGAGTAGGATTTGTATTCACTTAGCCTACCTAAGAAATCCCAGAGGATTATGATAGATTATATATAAATTATACTTATTTACATATTACTTGTATTGAAGTACATCTCGTTTATGTAGGCACCAAATTAAATATTGATTAGACAAATTAGCTTGCTTTAAATTGCATTGCAAAAAAAGCCCTTGAAATTATAGTGACCAAATCCAAAGATTGCTGAATATTAAATTCTAAAAGCAATTTAAAATAAAAATACTTCTGTGAACCCAGGTTTTAACTCACCACAATTACTGACCAATGGTGGTTGTATTCACTCTGAGCAGGGTGATGTTCAAGGTGTTTATAAAATATTAAGAAAGATCTTATTACCCTTTTGATGTAGTTTAACAGAAAAATCCACTTAATTCAAGCAGAAAGATCTGGTTTCTAGCCCATGACTTGCTGCCCATATAACCTTGAATAAATCATTTAACTTATCTTAACTTTAGTTAAGAAAATGTTCTAGTAGCACCAATTAAAATAAACTCCAACTTTCTCTTACTCCAGGGGTCTTAGTTATTAGCATAAAATGAGATGTGTCAATATTATGTAATTTATAGACTATGCTCAAACATTCAGGTGGCATTCATATTATTAATTTTTTGTTCTGATTTCATTTGTGTAGGGTACTCTCTGGTGAGCAAGCTTCTGCTAATGCAAATTTTGTTGGAGACCCTAAATATTGTGTGGTTTGCCCAAGGGTCTTTAGCTCTTATATGTCATACAGAGCACTCAAACTTGGATCTTCCTTTCACTGAGATTGTCTCTCTATACAACATTGCCTCTCTATGATTCTTCTCACTGTTATTGTTTTTATGAATAAATTGCAAGATAGAACAAATACATTGATCTTCTTCAAGAATGTGTATAGTACAAATTGTAGCACAAGTACTTAGTTGCAACTTTATGTTGACATACTTTAGGCACTAAATTCTCCAACATATGAGTGATTGCTTTGGGGTCAGTGCTACAAAGTGATATATGGTTTCTAAGTATATCTTTTCTGAGAGATTTCTAGGAAATGACATGCTTTATGCAGTGGCACAGATCAGGAATTGGAAAATTACTTCAGAGGGCTATAAGTTGAGTAAGACTTTGTTTAGGAGGTTGGGTCTTTAGGGTAGGGTGATCTAGGATCAAGGATAAAGTGTCCCAAATTGGAACTCAGTTCACTACCTTTAAATCTTTAAGTTTATGTGTCTAAATTTAGTCTTCATCGAGGAAACAACAAGGAGCCTTTCCAGAGTTCTAAGGGCCATGAATAAGGAGAAAAAAAAGAAAAAGATATTCAGCTTTCTGTCTCCTTTGATTCATTGGGAACTTGATTGTAGGAACCTCTAAAGTATTATTAATCCTTTCAATAATTGTTGTTATAATTTCAGGATATCACTTTGGAGCTATAAATAACTAGTGTTCTAAATCCAGATTGACTCTCAGAGTTCCAAATTTTGTTTTTAAATAAATTCCTTCAAATATACGTAGCATTTGGGGCAGCTGATGGCACAGTATAAAGAGCACTGACCCTGGAGTCAGGAGGAAAGGAGTCGAATCTGACCTCAGACTTTTGACTCTATTAGCTTGTGATCTTGAGCAAGTCACTTAATCCCATTGCATTGTAAACAAACAAAAGAAAAGATATAGATATAGATATGTGTGTGTATATATATATAATACACACACACACACACACACACACACACAGCATTTGTTTTTCTTCACCAATGCACTTCCACATGTGACAGAATGGCTTCTTGGTTAATTGCTTAATTGAAGAAACCAAAGCTTATTTATAGGGCACAAGCTAAACTTTGCTGAAATAGTTTCTAAGAAACTACTTGAAATCAGTCAACAATTAGGAAACTTTTATTAAGAACCTGCCGACTTCTATGCACTGTGCTAAACATGAGAGGTAAAAAGATAGGAAAGAAACAATTTTTACTTCAAGAAGTTTTCGTTCTTACAGAGGCAACAACTTTGTACGTATTTGAATAAACATTTCAAAAATATTTACAAGGTAATTTTGGAAATAGGAAGGCACTCATAAGGATACTGAGCTATCTGGTGAGCAAAGGGGAGGAGGGAAAACGTTCTAGACATGGAGGACAGCCTGTACAAAGGCAAAGGGAAAAAATGGACAATAATTTTCATGTTCTAACACTATTGATCTGTATTGGTTATTTTTTTGCAGATGATTTGCCCAGGAAGCGATTACCTCAACTGTATAAACCTCCCACCCCAGAGATGCTGGCATATCTCGATTTTAGTGTTTCTACAACTGGCATGCTTACAGGAGTGAAGGTAAAGTGATGCTTTATATTCATATGCTTGCTGGTGTCAACAACTACAAAAAATTTGTTCTGTTTTGTCCCAGAGGTAAGATCTAGGAGCAGTGGTGAAAATCATAGAGAGGCTAATTTAGACTTGATAGCAAGCAAGGTTTCTACTAAGTAGAACTGTCTCAAAGTGCAACAGGCTGGAGGGGATAGAGTCCCCTCTTTGAATACCTTCAAACAGAACCAAACTTGTCAGGTGTGTGAAAAGAGATTTCTTTTGGGACTAGATGGCTGCTGACTTTCCCTCCAAGTCTAAAACTCTCTTGATTGTGTGAAATTGCACTTATAAATATATAAAATCCCTACCCTGACTTTCCTCCATTCCTAATCTTGACCTATAGTGATCCAGTTCAGTTTTATTCTGTTGCTCCCTTGGCCTATTTCCAAATCCCAGCTGGATTCCCAGTACTTGGTTAAGTTGGGTTTACTACAAATTTGTTTGGTTTTGGGAGATTTTTTTCCTGTTAAAAAATGTATTTATTTATTGTTCCAATCACATGCAAAAATAGTTTTCAACATTTATTTTTTAAAGGTTTTAAGTTCCTCATTTTTCTCTTTTTCCTTGACAGTAAATAATCTGATATAGTTTATACATGTATTACTATGTTAAAAATATTTCCATATTTGTCACACTGTTAAAGAAGAATCAACCATTTAACCCCATTTGCCTTGCAAAAAATCCTAAAAAAAAAAAAAAAGAATCAGAACACAAGGGGGAAAAACTATGAAGGTAAAAAACATGAAACAAACCTTAAAAATTGAAAAAATATGCTTTAGTGGTCTATATTCAAACTCCATAGTTTCTTCTTTGGATGTGAATGGTATTTTCTATCACAAGTCCATTATAATTGTTTTTGACCTTTGTTTTACTGAGAAGAGCTAAGTTCATCATAGTTGATTATCACAGTGTTTCTGTTAATGTGTACAATATTCTTCTGGTTCTGCTCACTTCACTCAGCATCAGTTCATGCAAGTCTTTCTAGTTTTTTATGAAGTCTGGCTGCTTGTGATTTCTTACAAAATAATAGTACTCTATTACATTCAAATTCATAACAAATTTATGTTATTTTTCATCAGTCCTTTAGTCCTGTTATTTTTCCTTGACTGTCTTTCCCTACAATTAGTTCCAAATCATTTCCTTCCTTAAACCTTTCATATACCGTTCTCCTCCCCTTCCCTTTCAACAAAAGACATTATATTTAGATCACATTGGGGCGGCTAGGTGGCATAGTGGATAAAGCACCGGCTCTGAGGTCAGGAGTACCTGGATTCAAATCCGGTCTCAGACACTTAATAATTACCTAGCTGTGTGGCCTTGGGCAAGCCATTTAACCCCGTTTGCCTTGCAAAAACCTAAAAAAAAAATCACATACTATGAGTTTCCTCTTTTCTACAACTCTGCATCTCACAATCCCTTGACATCATCCCCCATTCTCTTCTTTATTTCAGTCTCTTAGCAAGACATGATGTCTTACTCATGCAACTCTTCAACTTTTACCCTTGATTCCATCACCCATTTTCTCTTTTGGAAGACAAATTATCTTCTCAATCATTCCCTTTCTTTAAAAATCTTTGATATCTCTCTCCCATCTATTTGCTTCTTCCCTGCTACTTGAAAGATTCTCAGATTCACCTATCCTTAAAAAAAAAATCAGTAGACCTTAGCATTCTCTCAAACAATTATCTTTCTTCTTACCCTTTCATAGCTAAACTGCTTGAAAAAGAGAGATATGTTCTCTCTCATCACATTCAGTTTGGATCAACGTATACCATGGAAATAATGAAAAGACTGACAAATTGCCTTCTATGGAGGGGGGGGGAGTAAGATTAGGGGAAAAATTGTAAAACCCAAAATAAATAAAATCTTTAAAAAAAATATGTATGCTCTAAATTCCATCCCTCCAACTGAAGTTTCCAACTTCATCACTCAATGGAAAAACTTATCCAAGGTTTCAGTGATCTCTTAATTGCTCATTCCTAAGGCCTTTTTTCAGTTGTTCATCTTTCTTTATCTTTTTATAGCTTGTGACATTGTTGACCATATGCTTCTTTATGGGTTTTTGTCATACTTCTTTCTCTTAATTCTACTGTCTAGCTGACCATTTCTTCATCTCTCTTTTTTTAGATTTTTTTCAAGGGTTAAGTAGCTTTCCCAAGGCCACACGGCTAGATAATTATCAAGTGTCTGAGGTCAGATTTGAACCCAGGTAGTCCTGACTCCCAAGGCCGGTTCTCTATCCACTGCTCCACCTAGCCGCCCCCATCTCCTTTTTTTTGGATCATTCTCCCTGTCCCATGAGGGCTCTACCTTGGGCCTACTTCTTTTCCCTCTGTTCACACATTCTCAGTAAGATTAGCTCCCATGGAGTTTTTCTTAAAATCATAAGCAGTATCTAATCTAAAAACCATCAGCAAGTGGTATATGTAATGGGGATAAGCTAGAAGCATTGCCAGTAATGTCAGAGGTGAAACAAGGATGCCCTTTTGTCACCGCTATTATTCAATATTGTATTAGTGATGTTAACTTTAGCAATAAGAGAAGATAAGATGATTTACTTAGCGAATCCTAGAAAATCAACTAAAAAGCTACTTTAAACAATTAGCAACTTTAGCAAAGTTGCAGGATATAAAATAAGCCCATTTAGATCATGAGCATTTCTATATATTACCAACAAAGCACAGCAACAAGAGGAGAAATTCCATTCAAAGTAACTAATCAAGTAAAAATACTTGGGAGTCTTACCTGCCAAGACAGACTCAGAAACTATATGAAAACAATTATAAAATACTATCTGCACAAATAAAATCAGTTGTAAATAATTGAACAAATGTCAATTACTCATGGATAGGCTGAGCTAATCTAATAAAAATAACAATTCTATGCTAAATTGTATTACTTATTCAGTGCCATATCATTCAGACTATCAAAAAATTATTTTATTGAGCTTGAAAAATAGTTACAAAATTCATATTAAGGAACAAGAATATTAAGGGAATTAATGAAAAAAGTGCAAAAGAAGGTGGCCTAGCCATACCAGATCTAAAATTATATTATAACATAATACAATAATATAAATATATATTAAAAAGATTAGTTCCCATGGGTCCAGTTATCATCTATATATAGATGACTCCAAGTTTGTTTATCCATTCCTGGTCTGTCTCCTGATCTCCCATCCTATGCTACCAACTGCCTATTGGACATTTTAAACTGGATATCCCAAATGTATCTCTGTTTGAGACAGTTCATTATATTTTATCCTTAAATCACTCTACTTCTCAACTCCCCCATTTTTATTGAGAAGCATCACAATCCTCCATGTTTCACAAGAAAAGCTTATAACCTAAAGGTTTTTTAGGTCTTTACTCCACTTACCACACATATCTAATAAGTTGCCTGGTCTTGTTATTTTATTCATTTCTCAACCACTCTGGTATAGACCTTATCACCTCTTGTCTAGACTATTGCAGAAGTCTCCTATTAATCTTCCCTTTTTTCTCCCTTTTCCAGTCATTCTTCCACAAGCTAACAATGTGATATTTCTAAAGTATAGTTCCTATGCTTTCACTCACCCATTTATAAAACTCTCTTATATCCAAGAGAAAATGTAAACTTCTCTATATGGCATTAAAAAACCTTTTACAGATTGACTGTGGTCTGCCATACCAGACTTATTTCTCCTTTCATGAATTCTTTATTCTGGCCAAACAAGACTTTTTTTCCTGTTTCTCACAAACACTTTTCTACCTCCCATCTCTCTACCTTTGCACAGACTGTCCCCTATGCCAACAATCTATTCTCTCTCTTTTTCAACCTATTAAAATTCCTTACTTTTTTCAAATTTCAGTTCAGGTATAATCTCCTATTACATATCTTTCCTGATCTCCTTATCTGTTAGTGACCCCTCAAAAATTGCTTTGTATTTTCTTTGTAAGGACTCTGTACTTTCTTGTTATGTATTTGTATACTCCTTGAGGGCAAGAACTATCTCATCTTTGTTTCCAGGCTTGACATTGTAGGTAGTATGTGGTGGGTATTTAATAAGTGCTTATTTATTGATTAATTGATTGCCCAGAGGCTTTTCCTTCATTGTAAAAGGATTGAATGACCCAATCTTCAGTAATCTGGTGCTGATGCAGGTTTGTTATTCCCAATGGTGTCATTTATCATAATTATTATTTACCCTAGAATAATCCAAGTCACCCTAAATTTCCTAGTTTCTCATCCTAGCACAGTAGTTAATGGTGTGATGTGTTAGATAATCAGAATTAAAACTGCTGGGAAGTCATTGACTCAAGTATCACCCTTTAATCTAACCCTCACATATTGTAGATAACCTTCCTTGACATCCTACTTCTGCTTTATCATAGTATGGAGGTAACCTTAGGTTCTGAAAGACCATGTCAGTGTGATATAAGCTTTGATAAGTAATCTTAAGCAAGAGAGGCTTGGAATATAGGCATAGTGTCATTTAAGAGACAGCCTAAGTAGTTTTGGAGAGGTTGAGCACTAGATTATCAATTTTTTTTTGGTCATAACTCATAAAATAACTTGCTAAGGTAAAAGGAACTGTAACCTACTTTAGTAAAAAAATTTCTTTGTGATTGCTAATTGCAGTGGGGTTTTTTTTGAAGTATTGAAGTCAGATAATGAGATTATCAACCAATAAGAGAACATATTTCCAAGTCTTATAAAATTGAAGTTTTGAAATGGAGATTTATTTCCTTTTATGTTGAAGCTCATTAAAAAAAACAACTCCATAATACTGGCAATTAAATTAAGAAATATGTTATAGCTTGAAAATAAGAATAATTCTTAAAGTTGGAGGGGGGTAGAAATCACATTTCTCACTTTTATGCTTTTTTAAACAATTAGAAATCATGTGTAAAACTGATCTCTCTGTCTCTCACTTTCTCTCACCCCCCTTCAGTATTCAGAATATACCCATTGTTTCACCCTTGAAATCACCATTCTATCTTTTTCTCTCTTCATATTTTGCAGATGTCCCACTCTGCTGTAAATGCTCTTTGTAGAGCCATCAAACTCCAGTGCGAGCTGTACTCCTCTCGGCAAATTGCCATCTGCCTTGATCCCTACTGTGGGCTAGGCTTTGCACTCTGGTGCCTCTGTAGGTAAGGGTTTCAAACTGAGAAACTGTCAGAAGTAGACTGGTAGACTGAGTTACTACCTCCCAACTCTTAACTAGTAATCTTAATTTACTGTGATTTTAATCATATTTTTAACTTCCGATACTTATTTCTTAAAAAGCATCATAGATACTGATTTGGTCTTTATCCCTTTTTTCCCTTGAGTTTCTTTCATATTATTCATGATTATAAGAGGGAAATGACTGCTATTACCCTCTTCTTCTCTTAACCTATAATCCCCTTCTTAAGAGTAGTGCCAAGTTGGAAGATGACACAAATAAATTAGGACATGACCAGAAGATCAAACATGTTCTTGGCACCCAGGAAAGTGGTCAGATGAAGTGATAATGGGTGGTAGAAAAGGAGCCTCTCTTTTCTTGTCAGAGAACTGCCTGTGTATGGATAAACAGCAATTCCCCACAGGTGCAGGCTCCCTGGGGTTTCACATTGGTTCTTGAATGACTCCAACCAAAGTCCAGTTCTTTTGCTTAAGGGTTTCTAATCTCAAGATATTTCATCTTATTCTTCTCTTTTGCAGTGTATATTCAGGTCACCAGTCCATTTTAATTCCTCCCATGGAGCTAGAAAACAACCTTTTCCTTTGGCTTTCTACTGTAAATCAGTACAAAATAAGGGATACTTTCTGTTCCTATTCAGTAATGGAGCTTTGCACCAAGGGACTTGGAAACCAAGTAGAAGTCTTAAAAGTAAGTGATTTTGCAGTCTGACTTTAAAATTGGTATAAAAGGTGACCACAGAGATGGTCCTATAAGAATTTAAAGAAACATTACACTCTCATTTTTTTGAATGTTTTTATTTTTTCAATTACATCCAAAGAGAGTTTTCAACATTCATCTTTCTTTAAGCTTTTGAGTTCCACATTTCACTTTTAAAGGGTGGGGTAGAATACCCAAGGTTATCTTTCACGCCATTTTAATTACAGAACTGGCCCTGAAAAGTCAACTAACCACAAAGCACTGGCATGTCTGGTCCCTCTTTTCTGGCAAGTCCTTTAAGCAGATTCTTATTGAGCCCTGAGGCAATTGTTTGTCAACTCCCTGTTGTGAGGAAGAGTAAAGATTGATTGATTGATTGATGTTTATCCTTCATTCTCATTGTTGAAGAAGACCATGACATCAAGGAAGTGCTGTCAGGACAGGCAAGTGAATTGGATTTGAGTGAGGGGGCTTTTGTGCAAAGTCACCAGTCTCAACTTTCTCCTTTGGAGTCATCTGGATCCAGCAGCCAGATATAGATCTGTAAGAGTTAGAGATGGCCTTGGTTGTATTAGGAGACCTTGATCTTGTACAAGTTAGGTCTTTCCCGGCTCACATTTTGATTGAGGCAACACACATTCAGTTATTAAGGTTGGGTAAGAGAGAGATGAAGAAAAGAGGCCAAGAATGACCATTTGCAAAAAAAATTTTTTAATTAGGATGGTTAAGACCCTCAGGGTTTCTCAGTGATCAAGAAGAGCCAAAAAAAAAAATCTGAGAGGGGAAGATGCTCAAGGTTTCTGATCAAAACAGAAACAATTGCTATTTACATTAACTCTGAACCAATCAGGGCCCAAACTGTGACCAAGTGGGTCATAGCCTGAAGCCCATTGTTGGTCAGTCATGGAAAACCAGAGTGGTTTAGGGCCTGTAAATCCAAGAAATCTGTATTGGAGAAAATACTCCATTAGGAGAATCAGTGGAAAAGACACCTTATATAAAGATAAGAGAACCATAGTATCAATTGAGATTTGACATCTTAGCAAAGTCAACACCTTCTCTTTTTCAAGAGACTGGTTTTTGTGTTTTCAACTACTATATGTCTAATTGTTAGAGAGAATCATCAAGAAGCAACAGCAGTATAAATAAAGGAGCATCAGGAAAACATTATAAAATCAGAGGAGGGATCTAAAGTGTCAATTTTCATATTTCATGTTGCCATGATTTTCTTCCTCATTACCAAAACAGTGTTGTCTTAAGAACAGTAATAGGAAAATTATACTCAAGGGTTTTAGATTTTTTTGTTTTGGTTTTTGCAAGGCAGGGAGGTTAAGTGACTAGCCCAGGGTCATACAGCTAGGTAATTTTTAAGTGTCTGAGGCTGGATTTGAACTCCGGTTCTCCTGACTCCAAGGCTGGTGCTCTATCTACTGCACCACCTAGCTGCTCACATTTGTTTTTGTTTTTGTTTTTTTTTAAAGAAACTCTTTTCCCCTTTGTGTCAGAGGGACAAGATATTTTACAGCCAAGAAACTGAAGACTTATGGCTTAAAATGAAGAAAAATACACAATCATTCTAGGAGCTAGGGGCCTCTTAATCTGTATTCCTCGGGTATTTTCTGTCTCCAAAACTCTTGCCTTTCCTCCAAATGTTTATAGTGAGAAATTGGAGTCTATAGATTTGTACCTGGTTTTAATCAAAGGCATTATTAAATATTTGTTAGCTTTATGGTCCTATGTGTTATTGATCAAACATTTTTACAGGCAAGAGGAATAAATCTGTCCTGTGTCCGGACCTGTGTGGTTGTTGCCGAGGAGCGGCCTCGGGTCACTCTCCAGCATTCCTTCTCTAAGCTTTTCAAAGATATTGGCCTCTCTCCTCGGGCTGTCAGCACGACATTTGGATCAAGAGTTAATGTGGCAATCTGTTTACAGGTGACCTTCTAGAAAGTTTTTTCATTTAATCCTAATTAATTTTTGGAATCAGTAAAGGAGTTAGTGCTCCAAGAGCATATTTTGGAACTTCTTGAACCTTATTTCCTTCTAATCCTCTTTTCTATGTACTCGACTCTGTACCATCAAGAGAATTTTATTTTTTAGGGTCTTTTTGCAAGGCAATGGGGTTAAGTAACTTGCCCAAGGCCACACAGCTAGATAATTATTAAGTGTCTGAGGCAAGATTTGAACTCTGGGGCTGGTGCTCTATCCACTGTACCACCCAAGAAAATTTTTTTAAAAAAAGAGTACCAGGGGCAGCTAGGTGGCGTAGTAGATAAAGCACTGGCCTTTGAGTCAGGAGTACCTGGGTTCAAATTCGGTCTCAGACACTTAATAATGACCTAGCTGTGTGGCCTTGGGCAAGCCACTTAACCCCATTTGCCTTGCAAAAAAAACCCCTAAAAAACAAAACAAAAACAAAAAAAGAGTACCAGCCTTTCTCCAGATGAATGTTAACTTTGTCCCCTTCCTTCTAAACCTGGGATTGGAACAGAAGGGAAATAGTTGGCATTGAGGCTGATTTCAGATAGTATTATGGAATAAAGAATGACTCAAAGAATTAAAAGAGATACTAAATCTTTGAATTAGTTAAATAGATATTTCCCAACTCTCTTACCCATATATTCTAGAATCTGAAAAAGGTGAGATTATCTTCTGTAAATTTGTGGATGTGTAACTAGAGCATAGCCAGTGATTCATAGTGATTTCCACTGTCATCTTCAAGGCATCTTCATCATCCTTGGGGCCATCTTGGCTAATATAGTATAGGAGACACCTTGCCTCCTGGACCCCAGAAATTCTAAATCCAGGGCAGGAAAATGCTTAATTTACTTCCTAGTTACCCCTGAAAATTGCTATGGTACCTAGAAATTAAAGAGGAGGCAGAATTCAGGGATCTTACCCCATTGCAATAAGACATACACACACACACACACACACACACACACACACACACAGAGCTTTACACAGCTTTATAACCCTGAGATAATGAACATTAGGATGAAATATATATTTTCCATTTTGACTTCTAACTCTTCACCTACTTATAGAGAAATAGGAAGAAGATGAAAAATTTTCAAAGTATGTTTTGTTCTTTATCTTTTTGTTTTCATCGTTAAAATTTATAGGTTTTATAAACTTTAAAATGGAGAAATAGGAAAAAATACAAATTGATTTCTATTTTCTGAATAAACAATACATTGGAATTTTTTTTCTTTTCTTTAGGGAACCTCAGGGCCTGATCCAACAACCGTGTATGTAGATCTGAAATCATTGAGACATGACAGGTATAGTAGTTTAAATTTATATTTGTAGTTGGCAGATACCAGTTAAAGGCACATTGAGAAAGCCGACTTTTTTTCCTTATAGAAGAAAAAAATAATTTTATACTCTACTGAGTAAAGGATGGCATGCCTTA
This sequence comes from Macrotis lagotis, assembly GCF_037893015.1. NCBI lineage: Eukaryota > Metazoa > Chordata > Mammalia > Peramelemorphia > Peramelidae > Macrotis > Macrotis lagotis. The sequence continues at coordinate 257,319,602 of NC_133659.1, read as the reverse complement.
TTTTTTATTAGCACTTAATGAATTTACATGCTGCAATAGAAAAAATTTTTATGCAGTGTTGGTGAGCTCTCTTTCTGAATCAGAGTAATATTCACATGATTTAAAACCAAAAGAGACTTTAAAGGCTATGGAGCCCTAGCCCCTCATTTTACAAATAGAAGAAGCACCAGACTAAGGTGTTCAAAGACCTAGTGTAGAGACCCAGCTCTACTGATGAATCACTATATGACCATTGGCAAATTACGAAACCTCACTGAGCCTTGGATTTTTCATCTCAAAAGTGAGGGCATTGATAAACCTCTAAGGTCTCTTCCTTCTCTCAAAGACTGTGATTCTCTAAAAATGAAAATTTGTGATTCCAAGGTAATGCATTTCATCAACATTTATTAGATTCATACTATATGTAAAACATTGGACTTGGTCTTAGAGATGACATAGACTCTAGTGGAGGAGGGACACTGATAACTAGAATAGAAGATGTGTTAAGTACAGTAAGAAACGTCCAGGAAAAGTGCAATGAAAAATTGAGGGGTGGTCTAAGAAGGCATTTGAAGGAAGGAAGGGGAGATATCAGTCCTCAGAGCTCTGGGAAAGCTGAGGTGATAGAAAATCTGAGGAATGTGAGGGAGGGAAGGTGGTGTAAACAGACCACAAACACAGCAATGAGGTACTGAAGAGTAGCCTCTTCATATGGAGAATATGATATCAGGTTGTTGAAGTTCAAACTTGATCAGTAGGAAGTGAACTACTGAAAATTTCTTAGGAGAAGAATGAAATCTTATTAGCCCTCCATTAGGAAGATTTACTCTGACACTAGCTGAAGGATGGCTTAGAGCCTGTCGGTAAAGAGCCTCATTAGGAGGAGGCTGTCCCAGTAGTCCCAGAAATGTTAAGAGCCTGAATCAGTGGTTGTTGTGACAGCAGAGAAGAGAGCAAGGGGCAGTTAGTTCAGAGTTACAAGTGAGAGGCCTTGACATCAAACCAAATTCCTGGGGTGACAGAGAGCTTTTAAGGAAGGGAATCGGTATTTATATCACACCTAATTTCTGCCAGCACTATAAACTGAATCATAACAACAACCCTGGAGGTAGGGGCTATTATCACCCCCATTTTATAGACAGGAAAACTGAAGCAGATGGCAATTAAGTATAAGGTCGCAGAGCTAGTATTTGACCTAGATTTGAACTCAGGTCTTCTTGACTTCAGACCCAGGACCATATGCACTATACCACCTGACTGACCATGTAATAAGTGCTGAAAAACCATAGATGTAGAATAGAGGTTTGGAAACATAAAATTTGTTTTGAGCCTAATGAATCAAGTTTTCTCCATTGGTTTTGAAGGCAAATTTAGTTATATTTTCTTCTAAGTACCCTGGGATCCCTTTCTGAAGTCCCATTAACATTCCATTGATTAAACCTTCTGAGTTTATTGCCTCAAAATAGTTAGCTATTGGTAGATTTCAGAGGCCACCAGGCTTTCTCCAATATCTGAGCCTTTCCTAAAAATCTTGAGAACTTCTCTAACCTTTGATAGACTTTGCTGAATAATTAAAGTTGGCCTCTTATTTCTTCTATTGCGTATAAGCTTTTACAGGAAACCACATGGTCAAAGCCTAAAATAAATGTCAGTATTTAAAAGACATCACATTATAAGCAAGTAAAAATTTTGATAAATAATAGAAAGCAAAGGGGAAAAAACCTTGAAGACTAGAAATTACACTAATTGCATTCATGGGGGAAAAAGTGAATGAAAAGAATAAAGTCAAAGTCTTCTCATGGGTTTTCAAAGGGGGTTTTAAAAAAATGAAAAGTGTTACATTATCTTATACATTGAAATTAATTAAATTAAATTTAAATAGTAATTAAGCAAAAATAATTAGTAAATAAGGAAAGTTATCTTGCCTTCTCAGTGGCAGCTATTATATTTATGAAGTTGATTACATGATACAAGCTGGTAATTTTATAACCTGTTTTGCATTTATTCTTCAAGTTGTCTATAAAATATATATGTATATGTATATGTATATGTATATGTATATGTATACACATACACAAAAAGAGGGAAAGAATTTCTTCCTGACATGTGTTTTCTTTCACAGGGTTCGTCTTGTGGAACGAGGAGCTCCCCAGAGTCTACTTCTCTCAGAATCTGGAAAGGTAATTTTGTAGTTACTGTGAATATTTTTACCTAAACAAGATGGTATGGTTTAAATAAATAACCCATTTATTTCCCCACACCAATGACAGTGGGATAGTAATTAATTGATATCCAAAAACTAACACCCAAGGCTTCTCTTTGTCAGCAGCTTCAAATTCCTTCATGAGTTGCTTTTTACTAGAGTTACAAACAGGAAGCAACCTTAGAGCATGGGCAGTGAATCCATATGATTTCCATTGTCATCTTCAACAGTCTTTTCTTTTCATCATCCTGGGACCAAGTTGACTAGTATAGTAAACACCCTGCCTCCTGGCCCCCAGCAACTCTAAATGTAGTGTCAGTTCCATATCTTCAATGGCCTCTTAGACAACTTGGTTATTTTCCCAAATAATTAACTTCAGAATTCTCTAGTTTTTCATGTGTGAATGAACCTTTGAAAGACAAAACACTAAAGCAAATTTTGTCCTGTATTCTGTGGCATCTTACATCCAAATGAATCAGCTACTCATACAGGACATAAGCAACCATTATTCAGTAATCACCTATTGAATAATCAAATTTTAATTTCAAACAAATGAATTGTCAAGGTTTACTTATACACATAGATAGGTGGATAGATAGATACATATGTACATACATATACACATATATAGACATACATACATGGTAAAAAAATGGAATGTTAAATTCCTGAAGAGCAGGTTGTCTTTCAACCCCTAGCCCCTGGCACATTATTGTTCATTTATTTCAGTTGTGTATGACACTTTGTGATTCCATTTGGGGGTTTCTTGGCAAAGATACTGGAGTGGTTTGCAATTTCCTTCTCCAACTCATTTTACAGATGAGGAACAGAAGCAAAAAGGGGATAAGTGACTTGTCCAGAGTCACAGAGCTAGTAAGTGTCTGAAGCCAGATTTAAACTCAGGAAGATGAGAACTCTATCCACTGCACTACCCCGTTGCCTCATTTCGTAGAAAATGAACACAACCAATGAATAAAACATCTAGCTAAAGAACCATTTGAGAGTGGTAGAGATTATAACAGTAAGCCTAAAAATACTATTTTATTTTGTTGCAGTGGAATCTAGTGGCATCATATATTGCTTGAAACCAGTGGATTATCTGGGACTTATTATACAGGAATTTCATTATAATAGTATTTTCTCTACCTTGGTCCAAATTATTATTGATCTATTATACTTCAAGGGTCCTACTTATACATGGGAGATACTCAATAAATGCATTATGGAGATGCCAACTAGAAGGTTACCATTCCCACAAGTTATTATGCTTTTCTTCCAAGAAATATTATGCACTGCTGTAGTCTTAAGTCTTGGGTGACTATACACTTCTTTATTCCTCCCATTTTCCAAAATAATGTTGGAAATAAACTTTTTGAATCCTCTTACATTTGGCTGCCCTTTTGAAGACCTTCTTCCCTTTCACAAGGCTTCCCATATTTAAGCCATAGTTGAGAGGTCCAGATCAGGTAGTTTGGCTTAGTTCATTGATGGATGTTTGTGGCTCACCACCAGCTGCCACTTTGACCTCTACACCATAGGGTCCTCTGTAGCAAATGAATGCCCTTTCGTTGATTCAGCTCCTTGAGTAACCTGACAGTGAATCCTATCTTGATTTGTCCACCATTTCTTAGATACTGCCTGGGGTCAAAGTGGTCATTGTTAATCCGGAGACCAAAGGGCCTGTTGGAGATTCTCATCTTGGAGAGGTATGTATAAATTCATTCTTTGATTTGGAAAGAGAGTGATGATATTGGATTCTTTTGAGGTCATACCCTAGGACCCAGTAAACTATATAGTCTGAATTAGTCTCCAGTTTGTAGCAAGATCCTGGCCTTTCCCTGTTCTCAGATAGCGAGATATTCCAAGGGTGCTTTGATAAGTAATGACTTGTTAAGGACCACAGCAATTAATGCTGGTGAGTAATACATGATGTTGAAAACAACAAGCATTTTTACCACTTTATCTTCCTCCAAGAAGCTTAACTATAGTATTATAGCCTAGGGGAAGAGGACAGGCTGGTCATGGAGAGATTTGAGTTTGAGACTTGACTTTGCTGCTCACTAATAATGCACAAAAAACATCATTTGATGGAACTAGGGGGTTTTAGAATCATCTAATTGAGTTGCTAGGAAATTGACTTATTACCTCTCTGCATTATAGGTTTGGGTGAACAGCCCTCACACAGCCAGTGGATACTATACCATCTATGATAATGAAACTCTCCAAGCTGACCATTTCAACACTCGACTCAGTTTTGGGGATGCTGCTCAGACTCTCTGGGCTAGGACAGGATACCTTGGGTTTGTTCGCCGAACTGAACTTACAGCTGCAACTGGAGGTATGCCTCTGATGAACTATTCTCTTTTTCTTTGCTTAGGTTTCAGATGTAGAATTAATTTACTTTACCCTCAATGTGGGCTGCTATTTTGTGTAGGTAGTGACTTCTTTTGATGATTATTGAATATGTAAATAAAGTGACATTCAGTTACAAATGGTATTGTGCCCCTTAAGAGAGTGTTCAAGAATAAAATTAGACTGAGTCATGATCCCTTATGAAAAAATGCTAACATTTTTGAGAACAGGGGCAGGGATACTTGTGTCAGGGCACAGACATAGTTGAGAGAACTCATTCTCTAAAGTCCAAGCCAGGTCATTGAGATTTAGGGAATGTTCTGTGTTCTGTGACTGTCAGACTGTCATAAGGCTGAAGTATTCACTAAGAATTGAACTTAACTCCTTCTCTTCATATCATTGGGGGAGGTGGGGAGATCAAATTCCCTGCCATTGAAATTCATTAACTCATTTCTGTTGTGTTACCAGTGGGTCAGCAAGAATGTCTTAAGCATGTTCAGGCTTAGATTGCATCTTAGGGTCTTAGAATGCCAATGTCATACAGTTCCTGCCTTCAAGAAGCTCATTGTTCTTCAGTTCTGTATAGTTGTGATTGCTTCCAGCTAGAATTTGGACTATAGGGCCATTGGGGTCTCTTCTGATTCTCAAATTCAGTAATTCTGGGCAGAGATGGCAGTTTTCTTAATAATGTGGCATGACATTGGTATCTTATTGTCATCTTCCCTGGCTATACTCTAGTCATCTTTTACCCCTTTTATTACTGGGAATCACCATTAAAAAAGTCAACTTTCAGAACACAAATATTGACCACATTCCTTATATTCTCTAAACCATCATGTAATTCCATTGCCCTCCAGGGAAGAGCCATAGGATCTTAGATTTAGAACTGAAATAGATCTTAGGTCTTTGGGTTAAATGACCCAGACTTGAATCTAGGTCCTCTGACTACAAATCCTGCACTATTTCCACTGTACCACACTGACTCTAATTGATCCTTAACCTCAGAAATAGTTATTATTTATTTATTTGTTTAAATATAAGTTTAAGACTTAATATTTATTCCTGTTGAATTTTGTTTAGATTCAATTCAATGCTTTTTAGCTTATCAAAATCTTTTTGGATCCTAACTTTCATTCTTTGTATTAGATTTAGTCATCCAAATCTTCGGTAGAATGGGTGGCTAGGTGGCACAGTGGATAGAGCACCGGCCTTGGAGTCAGGAGTACCTGGGTTCAAATCTGGCCTCAGACACTTAATAATTACCTAAGCTGTGTGACCCCCATTGCCTTGAAAAATCTAAAAAAAAAAAAAAAAAAAAAAAAAAGACGTCATGGTTGGAATAATAGATCTAGAGTTGAAAGGGACCAAGGGACCTCAGAGTCCTTCATTTTACCAGTATAGAAGCTAAGATACAGAGATATAAGGTGACTTAAGCAAGGTCACATCAGTAGTTATTATCAAAGATGAGAGTCCTCTGACTCTAAAATCAGTCCTCTTTCTACCATCATATTGCCTCCTTAAATAGCACAGAACTAAATAATGATGCTTTGGCCCCTTTGCTGTTGACCTTCCAAAGTTGATATTGAACTATTGATTTTTGGGAGCCTGGCTTTCTTTTTTCTCCCAAAAAAATCTTCTCTTACAAGATGAAAATGTTAGATTTAGAAACCTAATGGAAAAATAGCTGCCTTCTGCTATATATAGGTGGTATATTGGCATAGCTTTTTCTGTGTAGTACTTTTTTGGCAATATAGTGGTCTGTAATGTTCAGATTAGAATTCAGGATCATTGTGGGCAAGGACCTTTTTTCTTGCTTTGATCTAAATGTCTTAGAGAAGCTTAGCAGGCTAATAATGCAGGCCTTCTGTTTCTCATATTTTAGAGCGTCATGATGCATTATATGTAGTAGGAGCCCTGGATGAAACTCTAGAACTAAGAGGATTACGTTACCACCCTACTGATATAGAGACCTCAGTCTCTCGGACACACCGGAGCATTGCTGAATGGTAAATTTCCTCAAGAAGAGAATTATTGTTCTAAACTCCCCAGTCCCCACTGCTACTATTCTGTATTTAACACGTATATTAATCCAATTAGTTAATACTCAGTAATTAAATATTCACTGCCTATAAAACTCTCCAGATAATAAGAAAGAATAAATTCACAGTACCCACATACCTTTAGAAAATGTTCAGTTTTGGGAAAAACACATTAAACATATATGCTGAACAAATTCAGTTCAGTTGGACAAGGCTGATCATCTGATTACTTTACTCCTGCTGCACTATCTTTAACCCAGATTCATCCTGGGTCTATCAACCTGTCTGTCAAAATGAGATTACTTTAGGTTTCTCTGCAGGTAGCTTTTTGCAACTAAAAAGCTTGCTTTAAAAGGACTATGGAGGGGCAGCTAGGTGGTGCAGTGGATAGAGCACCAGCCCGCCTCAGACAATAATTACCCAGCTGTGTGACCTTGGGCAAGTCACTTAATCCCATTGCCTAGCAAAAAAAAGGCTATAATTTGAATAGAGTCTAGGAAAGAGGAACTTAAGGTTTGTAGTTAGCAGTCATTCCTCAGCCCCCCATCCTCTAGCTGTCAGAGAAGGAAACTCAATCTTAGACTTTTACACTACTCAATTTGTACTTAACCTCTAGTTCAAGAAAAAAAGGCATTTCCCCACTAAGATTGGAACATGGCCTTTAAAAAGAGTCTTATAATCCTAAGAGAATTTTATTCCTACAAAAATGTATTTATTATTATTATTATCATTATCATTATCGCTATCATTATCATTATTATTATCATTATTTATTAGCAGATAATAAGTCATATCAATCTTTTCACTAAATCTATAAGTAAGCATACTTACTGATGATGGTGGCATGGCAGTTCCCTAAAAGTGGCAATTATATGGTCATGAGACTATTATTCACTCCTTTTGGTAGGTATACAAGCTTGTTGACTGAGTTAGTTTGATTGTCCAGCTTCATTGTATTCCCTTCACTGTGGTCACTCCAGAAAAATGTATATCTGGCTTTGACTTAATTCATCAGCCTTATTTCACTCAAGACTGCGATTTGGATGTAATACCTACTGATTTCTCTCACAGGAGCTCTTCATCTTTCAAGTCTACTGGATTTCTTATTGTTCATAAGCATGCACATATTCCATATGAGTTAGAGCATTGACTTTAGAGTCTGAAGACTGGGAGTGTTATTAGCTGTGTGACCTTGGGCAAGTCACTTAACCCTGGGCTATCTCCAGTCGTCCTGATTCATATATGGTCACTGAACCCAGAGGATTCTGGAGGAGAAAGTGAGACTGGTAACTTAGCACAGCCCCCTCTCACTCAAATTCAATTCTTGTGTTCACCTCCCTGATGTCATGGTCTTCTTTAAGAATGAAGGACAGTGGGGTGGCTAGGTGGCACAGTGGATAGAGTGCCAGCCCTAGAGTCAAGAGTACCTGAATTCAAATCTGACCTCAGACACTTAATAATTACCTAGCTGTGTGGCCTTGGGCAAGCCACTTTACCCCTTTGCCTTACAAAAACCTTAAAAAAAAGGACAAAACAAGCTAGCCTTAAGAGAGTATTCTATGTTTATCTGTCTTAAACTATCATAGGTTCATACTCAAAAATAAACATAAGCATGCATCCTAGAAATTTTCCCTGACACTGCTTCATTTCAATCCTAAATTTATGGAGTTAGCTAAGTGGTACAGTGGGTAGTTGGTACAGTGGATAGAGTTACAGGGATTATGAGTGTACTCATAGGAAATAAGATTGTTCCACTCCTTATAGGAACAGTGATTTTTTTTCCCATGGTTTTCAAGCTGGAAGTGGAGGAAATTGGTTGGTCTATGGAGGTAGTAGCCGGGGAATAAGAAGCAATGAAGTGAATTTTGGTGGCAGGGCTGTCCTGAAAGAAAGTGATTCAGGAATGGTTATTGTCCGTCAGAGAGTGCATCTCAGGAAAGTTTTTCTATGGCAGAAGTTCTTCATCAAGGATTCTTGAACTTTTTTCAAAAAAATTTTGATAGGGGACAGCTCCATGGCACAGTGAATAGAGCGCCAGCCCTGGAGTCAGGAGGACCCAAGTTCAAATATGACCTCAGATACTTACTAGCTGTGTGACCTTGGGCAAGTCACTTAACCCCAATGTCTTGTAAAAAAGATTTTGGTGACTGTATTATAAAATAATTGGTTTCTTTGTATCTTTATTGTATCTTTATGCATTTAAAAATATTAATCTGTGGGCAGCTAGATGGCACAGTGAATAGAGTACCAGCCCTGGGGTCAGGAGTACCTGAATTCAAATGTAGCCTCAGACACTTAATATAATTCCATAGCTGTGTGACCTTGGGCGAGTCACTTAACCCCATTGCCTTAAATAAATTTTTTTAAAAATTAAATATATTAATCTGAGGAAGTGATCCATAGGCTTCATCAGACCACCTAGAGAGACATATGGGGGGGGGGTGCAGAAGTTTAAAACCCTTGCTCTCATCTCCCATGGAAGCAGCAAGACACTTGTCAAGTATATGGAGAAGGTAGCTATAGAAAAGACAATACAACATTGTGGTTGTGACCTTTGTGATAAAGCATCATTTACATTTTCTTTCAGGCTGGGCAGTCTATAATATGGTTTCTCAATATCTGTTCTCTTTACTAATTGTATCTTCACCCAAATTCTGGCTTGCATATTGTCCATTCTTTTATAATAGATTTACATATGGATGTTTATTTTCTTGATCTAACAGTGCTACCCACTGCCCGTTTCATTAGTTCTTTTCTTTTGAACTCCTTCCACTTCCATTTTTTAATCATGTGGCAATGAGATACTGTAGAAAGAGTTCTATACTTAGCAATAGGAGACCTATGTTAAATCTTACCTCTGTCATTGGCATAGAAAGTATATGATGTAGCTTGACATAACTTATGATTCAAACAATATTTGTGTTCAGTTGTTTTTCAGTTATCTGATTCTTTATGACCTCATTTGAGGCTTTCTTGGAAAAGCTACTAGAGAGTTTTGCCATTTTTTTCATCAACACATTTTCCAGATGAGGAAATTGAGGCAAACAGAGCTAAGTAACTTGTCCAAAGTCACACAACTTTAGTACTTTTCTGAGACCAGATTTGAGTTCAGGAAGATGATTCCTGACTCCAGACCAGCACTCTAACCACTGGGTCACCCAACTGCCCTTTCAAGCAATGTTATTGTCATCTAATTGACTTTACTGATATAAAGTTTTGCCTTTAGGTTGAATTCATTAAGAAATATTATCAAGTCTGTAGCAAAAGCTAATTTCTAAAGCCATCAATGGTAGTGGTTGAAGATGGTTCTTTTCTTTCCAAAAATAAGTCAGTCTCATTCAAAAAATCATAATAAAACTTTTTTTTTCTTCTTGTTTTGATGTGGATATGCATTGGTAGTAAAAACAAAATAAAATCTCTTCATACTACAGTATGAACAGCAGGTTATGACTGCTTCACTCTGATTTTCAGCACACCGAGAAGCAATGTGAATCTGTGAGAGAATTCTTTTGGTCTTTTTTGTTATCACTCAGCTCAAGCCATTGTAGTGGGAACATTACCATTCATAGTATAATAAACAAATTAAGTATGGCTATGTTCCAATAAAATTTAACATTAAAATTTGGATTTCACATAATTTCCACATCATCAAATATCATTCTTTTGATTTTTTTCAATCATTTGAAAATGTAAAAACCCTTCCTTAGCTCATAGATTATAAAAAAATAGTAGACCCTATTTAGCCCATGGGCCTTAGTTTGACAACTCCTAGTCTCTGGTTTAATAGTCTGTGTAAAAATTGTTCCCCAGTTCAGCTTATCTCAGCATCAATTTATACATGTATGCTCAGGTTTTCTGAATCTGACATCCCTTTTACCACTTCTTATGACACAATTTATATACTGTTGTAGTTCAGCTAGTCCCCAATTGATAGTCACCTCTACTATGTTGTTTTTCAAAGAAAATGCTGCTGTGAATATTGTTTTACTCATAAATTCTTTCCCTCTGTCTCTAACTTCTTCATAATATAGACCTAGTGTAGGAATGTCATTTGGTCAGGACATATAAACAGTTTAGTGGTTTGGATGATATATTCCAAATTAGAGTTCCAAATTCTAAGCTAGAATATTGTGGGAAATAAGATGGATTAGGAAATAATAAAGATAAAGATATGGTGACTTTTCTCACCAAAGCCACTGTGTGTGTTCTCTTGATCCTATCAACTTCCTCAAAATACACCCTTTTTAATCTTCAGTACTTCTGATCTAAAAACTCCTTTCCTTTTCCTTCAGATATATACTTCTTTCCCATCCTTTGAAAAAACAGGAAAAAATGTTTACTAGACCTGATGATCCCCTCCAGCTGTCAGCCTCTTTTTGTTAGCCAGATTCCTAGAACAAACTGTCTGTATTCTTTGCCTTCTTTTTAATCGTCCTTTCTCAACTGCTTGGAATCTGGATTTCAACTTTATCACTCAACTGAAAATGTTCTTTCCAAAATTACCAAAGATTTCCTAATTGCTAGATCTGAGGGTCATTTCTCCTTCCTTAGCTTTCTTGACTTATCTATTGCATTTAATACTGATGGCCATCAAGAGTAGAGGTTTTTTTTGGACATTGCTCCCTCTTACTCTTCCCCTTACATTTTTGAACACTCATTGTCTTTTGCTTGACCATTGTCCAAGTGATGATACACACACACACACACACACACACACACACACACACACACACACACAAAGTTTCTTGGTGATCTTACCACATCCCATGGACTTAATTATCATTATCACTGATAGTCCCAAATTTGTATATCTAGTCATAGTCTCATTTCTGAACTCCATTTCCATATCATCAGTCTTCTGCTAGATATGTTAAACTAGATGTCCACAGCTGTCTTGTATTTTATGTGTTCAAAACAGAAACCTCTTCTAAATTACCCTGTTTCTCTCAAAGTAACCACTATCCTTCCAGTCTCCCATATTCATAATCACAGTTGAAATCTTTCACTGAACTCAAGCTTACTGGTCAGTCATTCAAAGTTTCATTACTTCTTAACTAGACTTGTAATTTTAGTCTTCTATGGCCTTCTGTTCTAACATCTCTCTCTACTCTAGTCTTTCTTTCAAAGAGCTGCTACATAATTTTCTAAATGTATAACCCTGACCATGTTTCTCCCCTACTTAGTATACTTGTGGAACACACTCTTACTTTGTAGGTCAAATTTACACCATTCTTTGCTTTCTTGCATGTTGGTACTAGCTGACCTTTCTGTCTTAGCCCACAAAGACAGGTCTTCTTATCTGCCTTATATACAGCCCTTTATTTCAGTCCTTTGGAATTGACTATCTGCCTGCCTAGAATGATCTCCTTCCTTCCATCTCTTGGAGTGGATAGTTTCCTTCAGATCACAACTACAGCACCACCTTCCACAAAAGCTCTCTCCTGATCCCCCTCAATTCAAACACTTTTCCCTCAGAATTATTTTGCATATATAGTGTGTATGTACCTTTATCTGGAAAGATTGTCTCCCCTAGCTAGATTAATATTCCTGATAATTTCATCATCATCTTTGTATTCTCAGCTTTTGCAACACCTAGGGTATAGTAGAAGATGTTTAATAAAAACTTGCTGATTGATTGAGCTGAGTGTATATATTGAACTATTCTCAGGCTCTTCTAGAATTAAATCTTTTTTTATATATGTTATTTGTTAGGAAATATTTAGGTTCGTACTCAAACATAAGTTTAAGCTTGCATCCTAGAAATTCTCCATGCCACTGCTTTTGATCTGTTTATTATTATTGTGTTGTCATTGCCTGTGTTAATTAAATGTCATTGAATTTCAGTGCTGTGTTCACATGGACCAACTTGCTTGTGGTGGTTGTGGAACTGTGTGGCTGTGAGCAAGAAGCCTTAGATCTGGTCCCTTTGGTGACTAATGTGGTCTTGGAAGAACATTACCTCATTGTTGGAGTTGTGGTTGTGGTGGATCCAGGTGTCATCCCTATCAATTCCAGAGGAGAGAAGCAGCGGATGCACCTCCGGGACAGCTTTCTGGCAGATCAGTTAGATCCTATCTATGTGGCTTATAACATGTAATTGTGCATTGTAGGCATGTAGCCAAAAGCCTGAGACTATTGGGTCACTATCTTTTAAAAAAAAAGGCTAAAAACAAGTACTGATATTTGCTGTAAAATAATTTGAGGTGGATATTTTATTTCTTTCATCTCATCCTATGAAATTCATGAATCATGTGACAAACAGAATGGAAATTCACTGGTAGCAAATGAAAAAAGTTAATAATTTACTCGGAGTGACCTTTAACATTGATAGTTTAAGCGGCACGTTACTAAAAGCCTTTGCTTAAATGGGTGTTACATTTTTTCATCTGATGTACATACTTGTATTTTTATCTAATGCTGTTTTAGAATTTTGCAAAGGGATTTATTAACATAAAAGAAATAGTCTAAGTTCCACAGTTCTCCATCATATACTGTATTTTGCAATTATATTGTAGCTAGTGCTTTGGGGCTTTGCTAACATGGGATTATACAGAAAAATTGAATGACTTATTAAATCTAAGAATAATGTCATCATATATACAAACACATGCACATGTCTAAAATTTAAAGCATTTTACCTATATTTTTAAATTGTAAATAATAGTATGCATAATTCAGCGCAAAAAAAATTTTAAAAACAGGCTTGTATAACTACAGCCACCAAAGTAGAAATATTTAGGATTGTAATTTTAAGATGCTTAACATTTAATTGGTTAAAAAAACTAAAAAATGTTAAGTTGTATGCAGGTTTCCATTGCACACTGTACTGTGACTTTGCTGGCTGGCATGTTTTATAAGATCAAGCTGCCTGTGTTTGTATTTAAAGCCCTTCCCTTTAGAGTGAACTTAGGTTTAAAATATTAATCCTGTTTCTTCTGCAAGTTGACCAACTAAGTCTCACTTTACAAAACAAACTACTCAGAACACCAAGAAAAAAATCAAAACTATCTTATCCTGGAGAGATCCCACCCCCTACCATCCCCATTTTTGAAATTGTGCTTTTGAATTTAATTAATTGGGTGTCAAAATAGCCTTATTTCAATTAATTTCTTCTTCCCCAGCCCTGTTGCTCCTTTGTAGTGAAACTTCTATCAATAATTTCTCCATAAAAGTTTCTCTTTTAAAACTGGAAAGTTCCTTCTGATTTTCCACTCCATGGGAGTAGGGTGGAGGAAGTTTATCAGGTGCAAACTATGCATTTATGGTTGGGGAGGTGAGAAGAAGACTGAGGGAGTTAAGAAAGTGAGATAATGCATTGCAACAGAAATAAAAAGTTCAATGTTGGCCAATTCCTTTGAATGCTATCATAGCCAGCCTTAGAAAAATACTCATAAGGGAACACTGTTTTATGCAAAACACAGTTTTGGAATAACTGTGGTGCCCAGGCCTAGCAGACTAAAAGATAGAGCCAAATTTGCCTCTGGCTCAATTTCCTTTTTTGGCCTGATCCTTCATGTATTCAAGCATAGTTGGATTCTATTATTTTTTTCTTACAGAAATATTTTTTAAAATTAAAAAAAGAACCACCAAACCCTCAAAGTGAATAAGACTTTAGAATGGTTCTCTTGGATCCATCTAGTCTATTGTGTAAATACTTACTTACTCTATTTTAATAATGCATATTATTTACCCCAGTGTAACATCATGTAAACTAAGTATGTTTTTAAACAATTTTTAAGACTTGTATTTACCCTGAAAATAAGGTTTATAATGCAGAGACAGACCCTTCTCTATAGCAGTGCTATCAAGTGCTGCGTAAACACACTCCTATGACTTGAAGCCACTTTATTACTACCCTTTTCATTGTCCTCATTTCTTTCTTCTCATTCTCCAACAAGGGCAGGCCCAAAGATATTTTCTAATTGCAAATCTGTTTTTTTAATATTTTAGGTAAATTACTTTGTAATGTGAGAGGCTCTGGAATGTATAGGAAAAGTCTACCCTTCAAGGCAAAAATGAAACCTCTATGCATATAGATAAATGGTTTAGTTTTCAGGTACAAAAGCTTGCTAATGTTTGGTATGATTTAAAATATTCCTGTGTGTGTGTGTGTGTGTGTGTGTGTGTGTGTGTGTGTGTGTGTGTCTGTGCGTGCACACGCGCCATATATACACATATATATGTTTCATTGATTCGTTCTGGACAAAGCAAAGGGCCATAGTAGCTATTTTAAAAGAACTGCCTTTCTCTGAGTCGTCCTAATTCTGAATGGAAAAAAAAAGATTTTGTGTGTGTGTGTGTGTATAAAATAAATCTAAATCATACCTGTAAAAGTTAGAAAGGAAACATGTAGACTTCTTTTTTCACTAAAGTTATTCCATTTATGAGTAGAAGAGTACAGACAACTGAGTTCTTTGAAGGCTGATTACTCAGATTGTGAGTTGAATAGATTTTGTATTTCTTCAGGTCTGTAGATTCTCTTTAAAAATTCTACTCCTGCTTTTGTGGCCATTTCACTGCTTTTAATCAGTGTCTGCATTATTCTATGACTATCCCTTCTAGTCATAGAATTAGGAAATCTCATAGCTGGAAGGGACCTGGGAGATCATCTGCTCCAACCTCATGCCCTCTGCACATCATCTGCATAGAGGGATCATCCAACCTCTGCCTGAAACCTCCATTGATGAGGAACTTACTACCTCGTGAGGGAGCCTGTTCCATTTTTGTACAGCTCTAATTTTTAAACAAGTCTTCCATAGATTGAACCAACTTCTGCCTCTCTGTAGCTTCCTAGGGCTTCCTTCCCTTAGGGTAGCTATACCCTTAGGATGTAGGAATCCTAAGCCTTTGTTAAAAGTGGGTTCTTCTGGAGCCAAGCAGATTAAGTCTGATCTCTTACACATCCCTTCAGATACTTGAAGACTGCTGTCATTAGATTTAACTCAGTTTATGTTTATGTTAATTAAGTACCTATTATGTATAGAGCACTTTGTGTCTCTCTAAATCTTTTACTTTTTTCAGGCCAAATGTCCCTGGTTCTTTCAACCGTTTCTTTGATAATATGATTTCAAGTTTTCTTTCAAGTTACCCTCCTTTGGACATAATCCAGCTTATTAAATTCCTACTAAAAGTTGGGGTAACTGAGAGTTTACAAAAGCAAGAAAATTTTCCTTTTATGGCATAATCCTACTCTTGCAGTAAGGATAAATCCCATGGTCTCTTTGACTTTGTGATAAGACTTGTTTATAAGCTTTTGTGTACAGACAGAGTCCCTTGGCAATCTGAAGAAACCCATGGACCCTTTCTAAGAATCATGTTTCTAAATGCCTAAAATAAAGATATACCAGATTTCAAAGGAAACCAATTATATTGAAATACAGTCATCAGAATATATTTTTCAAGTTCCTGGACCTCAGGTTAAAAGCTCTTGCTCTAAAACTATTATAGCAATTCATTTTCCTCCAGTGCTATTTATGTGTATACATACATTAATGTGTGTATATGACATATGCTTATGTGCATGTACATATATATTTACTTTTAAAAGTCATCTACTGCACATAGCCTTAGCAGATCTCTAGGACATACTGCCTGTGTTCTTTTGCAAAAGTGGTATATGGGAATGGAGAAGGAAATTTGTATTTTCATTTACTCAATGAATGGCGCTTTCATCTCAGTCCAAAGAGACCCATTCATCAAATTGAGACCCTTATTGTTAAAAGCTGCAAAATAAGGCAATAAAGGCAGCTTCTTTGGAAGAGTGTCTGGAGATGAACACTTACAGGGAGCTAAATATGTTTAGTGTCTATATCTTTATGAGCACTAAAGTTCTGGAGTTCAGTGACCAACATAGCATGATTGGCATTATTTAATAATACTCCTTGCCACACATTGAGCTGTTTTCTCCATAGTACATAACCTTTTTTCTCTAAGTTAGAAAATTGCTTTGCTTCTGGTTATCAGGGACCACAGCCTTCCTACTAGTTACCCCTTTAGAATAGCCCTAGCATTGATGTTAATGGTATTTGCCCTAGGCATGGTGCTGGGTCTCTTGGCCAAATAAACCACTTTCCTTAGGAATCCAGGAATCTTTCAGACTAAACCAAGGAGGAGTCATGCTAAACTCCCCTTGCTCTCACGCTCCAGAGTGATCTATGCCTTAGCATTGTTTTTGTTGTCTGCTGTAATGTCCTGGTGGCAAGAGAAATTGGAGCATGAAGCTACAATTCTCTTAAAACATGAGTCTTTCACGTTACCATTTTTGTGACTTCCTGATTTAGTCTAATGTAGATGGGCCATGTTATTTGTCCAGAGGATGAGATTGTAAAGATATGGGAATAATTTTTTTTTAGTCCTAAATGCAGTTTTTGTTTACTTTCTGTCAAATATTTACCAGTGTCAAATTCAAACTATAATACTATGTAATTATGTATAAAGTTTTTTTTATTTATTTGAAATTAGACTAGATATACATTTTTTAAATTTAACATCTGGCTGGACAGTGTTCTATTAATTCATTGAATGTGTTTCCTTTGTCTTGTGTTAATAAATATTGATGCCTGTTTGTGTACTTAATCATTCTCTGGGTGGGAGAGTTGTGGGGTAGAATCATCATTATATTCAGCCATAAATGACAACAAAACCTTGAATCCATTTCCTGAAGGTAAAAAGTAATGCACAGAATTAGAATGATAGTAGTACCCTTCATTTGCATAGATAGAGTCTTCAGAATGCCAACATATTTATTTACAGTCCTTATAATATTTCTGGTAGGGAGATAGTATAAGTATTATTATCACCCCCATTTTACTGAGGAAATTTAGATTGCTAAAATGATTTACCCAAGGTCATTGGCAATAGAACTGGGTCTAGAGCTGGTATTCACATTACAACCACATGGTTTTAAGAGAACTGAGCATAGAGATTGCAAATCTTTTAAAAGAAGAGTGGACTAAGAAAGCCAAAAAAGAAAAAAGAAAAGTCATTATCTTGATACCAAGTAACCTCATGCTAGTTCATTAGAAGGAAATAAATTTTTGGTAACAGTTTTTAAAAAATTATTTAAATTATTTTAAATATATTTTTAAATTTTGTATTGTTAACCATTATTTCTCTTTGGCTAAAACAAAACAAAGTTAGTTTAAAAATGGAATTTAATTCTCTAGGATCTTACCAGAAATCCGTGAGTGGATGACATTCTTAGAAATGCCAACATTTGGGGGAATTTTTATACAATTTAGGCAAAGAACCATAAAACTTCAGGTGGCCAACCTATGAGATTTCACATAGATTACATGGCTTTACAAATACAATTCTCTCTTAAAAATCTTATAATATTTACTAAAAATTCCTATTGACAAAAATTCCACTTATGTTGAAGAGTAAATGTTTACAAACAACAATAGGATTTTCTCTCTGCTCATCCAGGATGTCTCTTATCTTAAAGTTGTTGATCAAGGTTACTAACATTGTGATAACAAGATAGATATTGACACAAGGTAAGGTCAGCATTGTAGGAGACAGGCTTTACATAGCAGACTATGGTTTTATAACCTCTAGTTAAAGGTTAAGAGATTAACTCCTGATTAGAAATATATTTATTGGGGCTGCTAGGTGGCACAGTAGATAGAGCACTGGTCCTGGAGTCAGGAGTACCTGAGTTCAAATCCAACCTCAGACACTTAATATAATTATCTAGCTGTGTGGCCTTGGGCAAGCCACTTAACCCCATTGCCTTGCAAAAACAAAAACCAAAAAAAACCTAGAAATATATTTATTAAGAAATATTGTAATTCTAATTTAAAGAATATCAGATTCAACAGAATTCAAATTTTCTCCTTCCCTCCTTTCAGTTCTCCCCCACCCACTGAAAGGGCAAGCAATATGTCAGTTTCACTTATCAATTATATATAAATCATGTAAAACATAGTTCCATATTAACCATGTTACCAAAAAAAGGCAAGAAAAATTCAATGATTGAACATATTACCCTATGTTGAATTGCTTTTCTTCTCAAGAAAAGGGATGATGAGAGAGGGAGAGAAAATTTGGAACTCACAATTTGTTTAAAATGAAAGTTAATTGTCTTTAAAATTCTTTAAAAAAGAAAATTATGCTCTAATTTGCACTCAGTTCAAAAGCATTTTTCTCTGGGGGTGAATAGCATTTTTATCATGAATTCTTCAGGATTTTCATGAATATTGATTGAGTTGCTTATTTCACAGTTAACTGTGAGTTCAATTTTTAAAATTCTTATTTCATCATAGTATTGCTGTTACTGGGTACAGTGGACTGGTTCTGTGTACTTCATTTTGTATTGGTTCACATAGATCTTCCCATGTTTTTTCTGAAACCATCCCCCTCATATCCATCAAAATCATGCCATAACTTGTTTAACCATTGCCCAATTGAGGGCACCCCCTCATCAATTTCCAGTCCTTCACCTCTGCAAAAAGAACTATTGTAAGTATTTTTGTACATATAGGTCCTTTTCCCTGATCTCTTTGGGACACAGACCTATTCATGGTATTGCTTGGTCAAAGCATAGGCAGATCTGCAGCTCTTTGCGTATAGTTCCAACTTATTCTTCAGGATGAACCAGTTCACAACCCCAACAATGATTTGTTCCAGTATCTGTTGTCCCACATAGAGAGGAGAATAACTGATAAGAACCTACTTCCCTATTCACAATAACAACTTACCTGAGGGGGCAGCTAGGCGGTGGGGTGGATAGACTACTGACCCTGGAGTCAGGAGGACTTGAGTTCAAATCCAGCCTCAGACACTTAATAATTGCCTAGCTGTGTGGCCTTGGTCAAGTCACTTAACCCCATTGCCTTTAAAAAATAACACATACCTGAGGAGGCAGAGTAAAGGCAGGAATTGCTTTCCACCTCCTCCAACCCCTCCAAATACTTTTAAATAATGACTAAATAAATTCTGGAGTTGCAGAACTCACAAAAGGGAGTGAAACATTTTTCCAGCCCAAGACAGCCTAGAAAGTTGATAAGAAAGTGTTGCATCTAGGGTAAAGAGAGGAGTATAGTCCACCACAGGTTGAACTAATGCAGATAAACGCTGTTTCCAGAGCTCTTGGTCCGTGGAAGGCAAGGAGGGCAAACAACTGATCTTCGTTAGCACTGAGGCAGGACTCTGCTGCTTTGCCCATACCCAGATCTTGGTTGCAGTCCTAGGGCAAAGAAGGAGCAGTGACACAACAGAGCTTCTGACCTCCTGGGAAGTGGGAAGACTCCCCACAGTTCCAAGGAAGAAAAGAGTTCTTGTAGATCATTCACAGAGCACAGGCCAGATGAGTGGTAAATACCTCTCCTTAGAAGTTGGAAGAACTGAAAACTTAATAAATTTCTAGAAGTATCTCTGAAAAAAGCTGGCCAAAACTCCCAAAGGGTGAAACAGTGCACTCTCCACCCTGGAAGAAGATCCCTAGTTTAACAAAGTCAAGTAATAGGTTAGGAAAGTGAACAAACAGAAAAAAAATCTAACCATAGAAAAATAATATGGTGACAAGGAAGATCAAACACACAATCAAAAGAAGCAAAGTCAAAGTTTCTACATCCAAAATAAGAAGTAGAGGAAAAATTGGGAAGAGAAAGGAAAGTGCAAGAAAAATCATGCAAGAAAATCCTTGGAAAAGGAGAAAAAAAAGAAAACACCTTAAAAAACAAATTAGACCAAATGGTAAAAGAGGAAGAAAAGGTCAGAATGCTTTAAAAAGCAGAGTTGACCAAATTGAAAAGGAGGCACAAAACTTCACTAAAGGGGGAAAAAAAAACTTAAGTGGAATTGGCCAAATATAAAAGGAGATATAAAAGCTCACTGAAGAAAACAATACCAAAAAATTAGAATTGAGCATTTAAATGGCTGCATCCTTTCCTCCACCTTTTCAGAATTTCTTCCCTCCTCTCCTGAATTCATCATGGCTCTTCCCAAGTAGCTGCTGGGCAAATGGCACCTCATAGTAAAGGATTTGACAAGTACACGAAGAAATTGGAAGAGTAAATGACCCTGAGATAAATGGCCAGAATAGCCAAATCAGATGTTTTTATCTCTGTATGTGGGGATGTAATTAACTTTAAGACTGAGAGTATCGTAAAAGCTACACAATTCTGTTTTAAACTTGGTGAGAAGTTTGATGAAAACACAGCTGATGACAGGAAAATTCAGACTCTTTGTACCCTTGAAAATGTGCGTTGATCAGTACCAGTCATGGAATGGGTAAAAAAACACAATAACAAGGAAAGTAGAAGTTGGAAAATTATTGGTGAATTGTGTCATGCATAGTTACTTGTCACAGGGACTATGAGAAGGCCAAGTAAAGAAATCCCATCTTCATGTGGAATTAGCTATTATGAATACACTTGCTCAGTTCAATGAACAAACTCTCTTGCTTTTTTCTTCTCTTCCTTTCTGCTATCTTTTATCTCAGTCACTACTTGCAAAACAGTTTTATTTCCAAGTATAAATGTAATTAGGATTGCTTTGCTAGTAAATAAAAGAATTGTGCAGTTACTTAAAAGAATTGATTAAATGGAAGCTAATGAGTATGAGAAATCAAGATACAATAAAACAAAACCAAAAGAATGAAAAATAGAAGGAAAATGTGAAATACTGGAAAATAGATCCAGGAGAGATAATTTTAAAATTATTGGGCTACCTAAAAGCCATGGTTAAAGAAGACATCTTTTAAAAATTATCAAGGAAAGCTACCTTGAGATTCTAGAAACAGAGTAAAATAGAAATGGAAGGAATTCACCAATCACCTCATGAAAGATGTCCCAAAATGAAAACTCCAAAACTTCCAGATGAAGGAGAAAATATTACAAGCAGCCAGAAAGAAAAAAATTCAAATATTGTGGAGCCAGAGTCAGGATAACACAAGATTTACATTTTCTAAAAAAGGAGTCGGGATTACAACTAAGAGCAAAACTGAGTATAATCCTTCAGAAGGGGGAAATGAATATTCAAGCACTTTTGATAAAAAAAACAGAAGTGAATAGAAAATTTGACTCAAGAAAATGATTCTTATAACTTTCTCATTAATAAGGCAGTTAAAAGGAGTATATAGACACAGAGAACAGGTGAGTTGAATATGAAAGGA
The DNA here is from genome assembly GCF_037893015.1 of Macrotis lagotis. NCBI lineage: Eukaryota > Metazoa > Chordata > Mammalia > Peramelemorphia > Peramelidae > Macrotis > Macrotis lagotis. The sequence continues at coordinate 257,297,911 of NC_133659.1, read as the reverse complement.
TGATATCCTTAAAAATACAATTAAGGTGTGAGAGAGGAATGGGAAAGGGAGAAGTAGAATGGGATAGATTATCTCACATAAAAAAGACAAGAGGGGCGGCTAGATGGCACAGTGGATGGTGTACCAACCCTGGAGTCAGGAGTACCTGAGTTCAAATCCAGCCTCAAACACTTAATAATTACCTAGCTATGTGGCCTTGGGCAAGTCACTTAACCCTATTTGCCTTGAAAAGACTTTAAAAAAAGAAAAAAAACTTTTACAGTGGAAGGGAATAAGAGATGAAGGGGGAGTGAGTGAACCTTACTCTCATCAGAATTGACACAAAGAGGAAATAAAACATACTTAATTGAGTAAAGAACTCTATCTTACCCTATAGGAAAGTAGGAGGTGAAGGGGATCAAGGAAGCCAGTGGAAAGGTGATCATGACAGAAGGGAGAGAAGTTGAGGAAGTGAGTAGTTACAAGCAAAAAAGCAAAACCTTTTGGGTTTTTTTTTTTGCAAGGCAAGTGGGGCTAAGTGGCTTGCCCAAGGCCACACAACTAGGTTATTATTAAGCGTCTGAGGTTGGATTTGAACTCAGGTACTCCTGACTCCAGGGCTGGTGCTCTATCCACTGCGCCACCTAGCTGCCCCCAGAAGCAAAACCTTTTTGAAGAGGGACAAGATGAAAGAGAGAACATATAATAAAAATGGAGGTAGGAGAATAAGTTGGAGGGAAATAAAGTTAGCAATAGTAATGGAAAAAAATTGAAGCAAGTTTCTCTGATAAAAGTCTCATTTCTCAGATTTATAGATAATTGGATCAAATTTATGAAAAAATAAAATCCCCCCAATGATAAATGATCAAAAGGTATGCATTGTTTTCTAGTAAAGTTATTAAAGCTATTTATAGCCATATTAAAAAAATATTCTAGCTCTATTGATTGGACTAATGCAAAGTAAAACATTTCTGATGTACTACCTCATACCTTTTAGATTGGCTAATAGGACAGAAAAGAAAAATTACAAAAGTTGGAGGAAATGTGATGAAAATGAGACATTAATGTATTGTCAATGGAGATGTGAATTGATTCAACCATTCTGGAGAGTAATTTGGAACTATGCTCAAAGGGCTAAAAAAATCATGCATACCCTTTGACTTAGCAATATCACTACCAGGTCTGCATTACAAAAAAGATAACAAACAGAAAGGAAAAGGATCTATATGTATAAAAATATTTAAAGCAACTCTTTTCAAGTGGCAAAGAATTGAAAATAGGGTTGATGTCCATTAGTTGGGAAATGACTGAATCAGGTCTGGAATGTGATTATGATGGATACTATTGTACTATAAGAAATGATGAGCAGGATACTCCCAGTAAAACCTGAAAAGACTTACGTGATCTGATACAAAATGAAATGTACTGTGCACAAAATAATAGCAATTCTAGATGTTTAGCTGTGAATGACTTAACTATTCTTATCTACAATGACTCAAGACAACTCTGAAGGACTTACGGTGAAAAATACTATCCATCCCCGGAGAAAGAAATGATAGTATCTGGCTACAAAATGAAGCATACTTTTAAAATTGTATTTTTCTTGAGGTTTATTATTTGGCAGGGAAGAGGAATTTTCCTTTGATGCCCTGGAGCTTTATAGTTACTAAGCAAACCAGAAAAAGAAGTTTTAGATGAATTGGATTTGATATCCAGAAAGGCTCTAACACCTGCTAACAGCTATATGTTAAGATAGGAATTAAATTTTCTTAATTTTTATATTAGAGGGCATATTTAAGAAAGAAGAATGGTAAATTTTTAGGATAATTACAGTTTCAAGGTCTAATTTAAGGAAAGGAATGTGAGTCAGATAAGTATATCAGAAAAAGGAAAATCTATGGTATATTTGGGAATATTTTTGAAAAATGCATTTTGGTTAAGGATGTTTGAGTCGTTATTTTAATGAAAACAAAAGGTTAAGAAATATATATTCTACAAAAAACATTAATATGATATTTCTCAGTGGAGTTTACTCATGTAGCAAAACACTTATAGTTTATTATTTGAAATGAAGTATGTATATATATGATAGTAAGGCAAAATGTAAATTGTAATAAACTCCAGAATCTCATTGTCTTGTGATGAAAACATGTTTTGTTCTGAGTAAAATGTTAATCAGTTTCTTCACCAGAAGAGAAGACCTCAGCAAGTCACCTGGAGAGGACCTTTTAGAACAGGTTCAGAAGATGCAGGACATCAGATGTCTGCAGGGAGAAGGGAAGAAAGAAGGTGAGACATTGGACCAATTTATCTCCACCATTTCTCACTTATGTGTACATTGTTTAGTCAGGGGGTCTGTACCTGTAACTTCCCCTTGATTCTGACATCCCTACTCAAGCCCCTCTCCTTATGAAAAGGAGGAGGAGAGGCAGGGTGAAGATGTTCTCCATTGAGAGAAAAGGAGGGAGATTATTGGGTGGCATGATTACATCCTACATGAGTCTGTATCCTCTCTAGGGAGAATCCTATCTCTGATTTAGACAATTGGGTATTAGTAATGGTGGGAGGAGAATCTAGCTGATAGAAGTCACCAGTCTTTTGGTGTGGCTAACTGTGTTGGTCCACAGAAGTTTGAGAATTGGACTTGGGTGCCAGTCCCCCTGAGTCCTGCCTAGATTCTCTGTTCCTGGTCAGAGATGCACTGTGGCACGGGAGGAGGAGAGAAACTCCAGTAGCAAATGATTTGAGTCAGTTCAGGGTGACTATTGTCTATACCAGTCTAGACAGGATATTTTCCTGGGGAGTAGCGAATGGCTCTGGACTTAAATCCAGAAGCAGGATAGACATATTCTGGACTGTACCACTTGAAGAGAAAAGGTGGACTGAGACTCATGTAAGATGTACCTGGATCCCTTGTCAGGATCCATTATAGTGAAGAAAATTGTGATTACCATTGCATATATACCCATCTGCCAAGGATTGGTCAGGGAGTTATCTAGACTTCTGGGCCTGCACAGGATGGGAGTTGGGACTATGGAACCCCAATTTATATCCTGATTAGATTCTAAGCTGTAGTGGAAAAAATTACCAATTAGACAGCTAGGGCCCTGGACTTGCTGGATGGTTAAACATGCAAACAAGGGTTATTTAACATAGAGTTGTATTAAACAATCTGTTGATTGGAAAAGGAGGAGTTTATGGTAAATTGAATCTATCAAGTTTTGTTGCTTAAAGATAGATGACAATAGGCAAGTAGTAAAAGACATCAGAAAGTTGGCATGTGCTCCTGCAGAAACTTGAAAAGTCAGTAGTTATGTAAATAACAAGGATTATGATTTAAGAAAGAAAACACTGATAAGGTATGGAAACCAAATTCTTATTATAAAAAAGATTGGGGAATTGTGAGGAATATGGGGATGTTTGGGTTCCACAAGAATGTGAAGGAAAGAGGGGCGGAGCCAAGATGGCGACATGAAGGGATCTAGTCTTAGGAGCTCTCTGATAAAAACTCATAAATTAAGGACTCTAACTAAACTTTCGAGAGACAGAACACACAGAGGGACTCAGTGAGGCAGTTCTCCTACTCAAGGTAACCTAGAAAAGAGCAGAAAGGCTCTTCTCCCCAGGTCGGAGGGACGCCTGCCAGAGGGGTGGCCCTCCAGAGTGAAAGAACTTCAGCCTCTCGGAGGCAGCCCCAGGGTGCTAGGAGCCGTGGCTCACAGCAGCGGGGGAGTCTCCTGAGCTGCACCCCGGGGAGCACCGGCACAAAGTGGGGGAACAGCCGGGGACCTCTGCCAGAGCGAGCACGTGGAGCCCAGCCCTCAGGGCACACAGCAAGAAACTTGGTCTTTTGGCAGCCTAGACCTGGAAACAGAAGCAGGCAGAGCAGGTAAGCAGGAGCCCCCAGGGCATGAGCCCATTGAGCTGAGGGAGGGGAGTGAAGAGAAACTGCAAGCTCTGTCCTCTGCCCCTGGAACAGGACTCTGGGGCTCTGAACACATTCAGATCCTGATCACAGTCTAGGCCCCCCATAGAACAACAGGGCCCCCCCACCTCAGCCCCGTGGCAGAAGGGGGTGCTTATGGTCATTCACAGACCAGGAGGGAGGACAGAACCTCACACACTGAGACCCTTGTGGAAGTGTCCCAAAAGCTCAGGAAGCACCCCAAAAAACAGGCTTAGGCTGGGAAAATGAACAAGCAAAGAAACAAGAGGAAGACCATTGAGAAATATTTTGCAAATGAGCCCAAGAAGGATCAAAATACTCAGTCTGAAGATGTGGAAGCACAAGCTCCTGCATCTAAAGACTCCAAGAAAAACAGAAATTGGGCTCAGGCTATGATAGAGCTCAAAAAAGACTTTGAAAATCAAATGAGGGAGTTGGAAGAAAAACTGGGAAAAGAAAGGAGAGAGATGCAGGAAAAACATGAAAATGAAGTCAGCAGCCTAGTCAAGGAAATCCAAAAAAATACTGAAGAAAATAGTATGCTAAAAAACAGCTTAGGTCAAATGGATAAAACAGTTCAAAAAGTTATTGAGGAGAAGAATGCCTTAAAAAGCAAAATTGGCCAGATGGAAAAAGAGATAAGAAAACTGAGTAGAACAAATCCTTCAGACAAAGAATAGAATTCAGGGAGATGGATGAATTTACCAGAAATCAGGAATCAATACTTCAAAACCAACAAAATGAAAAATTAGAAGAAAATGTAAAATATCTCATTGAAAAAACAACTGATATGGAAAACAGACTTAGGAAAGATAATTTAAAAATTATTGGAATACCTGAAAGTCAAGATCAGGAAAAGAGCCTTGACATCATTTTCAAAGAATTACTACAGGAAAATTGCCCTGATATTCTAGAAGCAGAGGGCAAAATAGAAATGGAGAGAATCCACCAATCCCCCCGAGAAAGAGATCCCAAAAAACCAACCCCCAGGAATATTATAGCCAAGTTCCAGAACTCCCAAGTCAAAGAGAAAATATTACAAGCAGCCAGAAGGACACAGTTCAAATATCGTGGAGCTGCAGTCAGGATCACACAGGACTTAACAGCAACTACATTGGAAGCTCGTAGGGCTTGGAATACAATATACCGGAAGGCAAAAGAGCTTAGAATGCAGCCAAGAATGAACTACCTAGCAAGGCTGAATGTCCTCTTCCAGGGAAAAAGATGGACTTTCAATGAACCAGGGGAATTTCAAAGGTTCCTTTTGGACTGGCCAGAGCTGAACAGAAGGTTTGATCTTCAGATACAGGACTCAGGTGAAGCATGGAGATTGGAGGAGAGGGGGGAAATATGAGGGACTTAATGAGGATGAACTGCATGTATAGAAAAATGATACTGATAATATTCATATGAACCATCTCAGTTAATAGAGCAGGTAGAGGGAGCTTTTATAGTTGAAGCACAGGAGAAAGCTGAATTTGAAGATAAAATATGGTGTAAAAATGGAGTCAATAGGAAAAAAAGGGAAATGGAATGGGAGAAAGAAAAAGGAGAGGGGGAATAGTCCAAGATATTTCACATAATAAAATTTTTTTTATTACAATGAGCTATTGAAATGATATGGAAGGGGGGAGGCAAGGGGGAATGAGGGAACCTTTGCTCTCATCAGAGATGGCTAGGAGAGGAAACAGCAAATATTCTCAATGGGGTATAGACAACTGGAGTAAGAAGGAGAGGGGGAGACAGGGGGAAGGGGTGGGGATGTGAATAAAGGAGGAGAGGATGGGCCATGGGGGGGCCAGTGGTCAGATATAACACATTTTCTTTTTTACTTCTTGCAAGGGGCTGGGATTGGAAGGCCTGCCCAGGACCACAGGACCAGATGGATTCTGGGCCTAAGGGGTGGTATGGGGGCTCAGGGCTTCTTGGCCCCAGGACCAGGGATCTGTCTGCTGCGCCACTCAGCGACCCTACAGCAGAGTCAGAGTGAAAGGAGAGAGAAAATATAGTACATGGTAGTGGAGAAATAAGAAAGGAGGGAGTTGCGATCAGCAATGGCAACGGTGGAAAAATATGGAAGTAACTTTTGCCATGGACTTATCATAAAGAATGAGATCCACTCACGACAGAGTTGATGGTGTTGGAACAAAGACTGAAGCACATTTTTTGTTATGATTATTTGGGGGAGGGTGCAGGGCAAGTGGGGCTGGGTGGCCTGCCTGGGGCCACATAGCAGAGTGATCTTTGGGTGTCTGGGGCTGGATTCGGACCCAGGTGCTCCTGGCTCAAGGGCCAATGCTCTGTCTGCCACCCAGCCACCCCTACTATTATTACTATTTTATTTTATTTTGGGTCTTTTTTTTCTTCTTCTTTTTGGTTTTTGCAGGGCAGTGGGGATTGGGTGGTTTGCATGTCACCTGCTGAGTGATTATTGGGTTTACGAGGCTGGATATGGACTTGGGTGCTCGTGGCTCCAGGGCTGGTGCTTCATCCATTGCGCCACCTGGCCATACCTACAATTATTACTATTATTTTTTTTAATTTTAATTTTTTTTCTCTCCTCTTTACTTTTTTCGCCCAAGCAAGTCTATCTATATTCATGGGGGCAGGGGTATTTTGTATACTTGTAAACACGTATATTTTATTAATGTAAAAAAAAATTTGTACAAAATGAGAATAAAAAAATAAATTAAAAAGAAAAAAAAGAATGTGAAGGAGAAATATTAGTTTATACTACAAAGGCTGGGGTAAGCCTATATTGTTGCCTATGGGCAGGAAGCCTCAATCTGATCAAAAACTGAGATTAGGACATTTTTGGTGGAGCTGTGAACTCATCCAGCCTTTCTGGAGAGAAATTCGGAATTATGCCCAAAGGGCAACAAAAATGTGCACACCCTTTGATCCAGCAATACCACTACAGAAGAGATGATGAAACAGGGTAAAAATATCACTTTTTTTTCTTAAGTTTTTGCATTGGGGTTAAGTGGCTTGCCCAAGGCCACACAGCTAGGTAATTATTAAGTGTCTGAGGCTGGATTTGAACTCAGGTACTCCTGGCTCCAGGGCCAGTGCTCTATCCACTGCGCCACCTAACCACCCCCCCCCCAAAACATCACTAGTACAAAAATATTCATAGCAGCCCTGTTTGTGGTGGCAAAGAACAGGAAATTAAATTCATGTCCTTCAATTGGGGAATGGCTTAACAAACTCTGGTTTATGTATGTCATGGAACACTATTGTTCTGTTAGAAACCAGGAGGGATGGGAATTCGGGGTAGCCTGATAGGATTTGCATGAACTGATGCTGAGCAAAATGAGCAGAATCAGAAAAACATTGTGCAACATGGGGGTGATGACCAACCTTGATGGACTTGCTCATTCCATCAGTGCAATAATCAGGGACAATTTTGGGTTATCTGTAATGGAGAATACCATTTGTATCCAGACAAAGAACTGTGGAGTTTGAACAAAGACCAAAGACTATTACCTTTAATTTAGGGAAAAAACCTATCTCTTATATCTCTTATCCTCTTATACTTCTATTTTTCTTCCTTAAGGATATGATTTCTCTCTCATTGCATTCAATTTAGATTAATGTATACCATGGAAACAATGTAAAAACTGAGAGACTGCCTTCTGGGGTGGGGGGAAGGAAGATTGGGGGGAATTGTAAAACTCAAATAAAATCTTTGGTAAACAGAAGATAAGTGATTTGTTCATGGTTACACAGTGAGTGTTGTCTTCCTGAACTGCCTCCTAATAATGCATTAGTGTATTTTCCCATGTTCCCATTAGCATTTGTCATTTTCCTTTTCTGTCATGTTTGCCAATCTGATAAATTGTCTTAACTTGCATTTCTTTAATTACTAGTATTTTAGAGCATTTTTTCATGACTATTAGCAGATTTGATTTTTTCTTGATACTCTGATCATTTATCAATTGAAGAATAGTTTTTACTTTTATGAATTTGGTTCAGTTCTCTATATATTTGAGAAATAGAATATTTGCCAGAAAAACTTGCTATAAAAAATTTTTCCCGTTTTCTTCCTTACTTATGATTTGGCTAACATTGCCTAATTCATTGATCTCATGTTGCCTTTTGTTTGTAAAGAGGTTTATAGAAATCAAATTGGGGACATCCCACAAATTTTGGTATATTGTCTCAATGTTACAATTTTCTTTGGCAAGATTACCAATTGTTCTAGTTTACTGTTTGACCCATACATTTGTTAGGATTAAGTATGAATCTTTTCTTTCAAATAACTTATTGATTGGGGCAGCTAGGTGGCCCACTGGCCCTGGAGTCAGGAGTATCTGAGCTCAAATGGGGTCTCAAGACACTTAATAATTAGCTAGCCGTGTGATCTTGGGCAAGTCACTTAACCCCACAGCCTTACCAAAAAAAAAACCTAAATAACTTATTGATTTTAAATTGTTTTACTGCACATATTTATAAGTTTTTATGCCTTTGTACATCAACTTTTATGAAGATGCCATATAAAGCTAAAAAAATGGATATTTCTTTTTATTTCCATTAAAAAAATCTCAACTCTTAAACAACTTTCTTCTTGGGGCGGCTAGGTGGTGCAGTGGATAGAGCCCTGGAGTCAGGAGTACCTGGGTTCAAATCTGCCCTCAGACACTTAATAATGACCTTGCTGTGTGGCCTTGGGCAAATCACTTAACCCCACAGCCTTACCAAAAAAAAAATACTAAGTAACATTGATTATAACTTGTTTTACTACACATATTTATAAATTTTTATGCCTTTGTACATCAACTTTTACGAAGACGACTTGTAAAGCTAAAAAAAATGGATATTCCTTTTTAAAAGTTCTATTCAAATCTTTAACAAGTTTGTTTTTGGGGCCGCTAGGTGGTGCAGTGGACAGAGCCCTGGAGTCAGGAGTACCTGGGTTCAAATCTGACCTCAGACACTTAATAATTACCTAGCTGTGTGGCCTTGGGCAAGCCACTTAACCCCATTGCCTTGCAAAAACCTAAAAAAAAACAAACCCAACTTTCTTCTTTTTTTGGGGGGGGGGAGACTAGACTTTGGTGCTGATGTTGTAGGAGGGAAGGACGGTGGCCCGACCAGCCAGAGTTAGAAATAGGAATTCGACTTTACCAAGACTAAGGCCCCAACTGCCCCCTTCCCCCATGCTGAGAACCAAGGCTTATTTAGGACTCGCTGTGTTCAGATTACAGCGTCCGGGCCATTGCAGACCTTAACAAATTTAATTTTTAATTTAATTGATTCATCCAAGTAGCGATTAGGCACACCCATCAGAAGGCCCGGGTTGGGCTCAGTCTCCACCAAACTTTTAATTTTCTGAGTTACAGAATGAAGTGTGGGGGGGTCCAAACGCTAATTATTAAAAAAGGCCGGATTAAGGCAAAAAGGTCCACGGTCACATCTGGCCGTGGCGGGGCGGGCTGAGGACCGGAAGCAGCACAGCACGCGGCTCGGCCGCGGCCCGGGACGTGGGGCTGCACCCGCACCCCGCGGGCCTCCCCGCGCCCCCTTGCCGGGGATTTCTCCCGAGCGCGGCGCCCAACGTCAACGTCTACGGGTCACGCGGGCGGCGCGGTGACGTCGGACGGCGGCTCGCAGGCGGCGAGCGTCCCGTCCCCTCCCCCTCCCGGCTCCCCCAGCCTCGGGCCCAGCGGACTATGCCGCCGCGGTCGGCGGCCCCCAGCGCGCTGGAGACGTTGCGTGCCGGGGCTTAGCGCGGCGGCGGCGGCGGCGCCCAGCTGCGAGCCGGCCCGGCCTCCGTGCGGGTGAGCGGGCGGCGGGCGGGAGACAGCCGGCCTCGGGGCTCGATTCTCGGGGGAGGGGAAGTTCCCGCCCAGGGAAGCCGAGCGGTGACGCGGGAGTGGCCTCAGGTGAGTGACCCGCGCGGGGCGGGGGGGGGCCGGGCCGGGGAGGGGGACCCTGGGGGGCCCCTCCCTGCCGGGGCGGGCCGGGCGGCCTTCCCCTCCCCCCCGCCCCGGGAGCGCCGGGAGCGCCGGGCGGCGCGGGGAGGGGCCGCCGCGGAGTCTTCCGTGCGCGTGAGCGGGCCGCGGGAAGGGACTGGCCCAGGCGCACTCCGAACTGTGGGGCCCTAGTGGCCGGGCCTTGTTTACAAGCACACTGACCCCCGGTGGGGGGGGGTTAGAGAGCTAGTGTGCGTGAGAGCACACACACACATACACATACACATGTAGCAAGAGATATTGATACTCTTTATTCACCACTTTTAACATTGGCAAATCGCTTCAGCCACATAATCACATTTGATACCTCAGTTCACCCCAACTTCTTTATTATATTAGCCCCATTTTTCAGATATGGGAAGAAAGAGAAGTTGACTTCTCCCGGCAGGCAGAATTCTGTGCAACTCCTGGTCAAACTCGCTATTTGCTTCCTGTGTCCCCTAAGTTAGGGAACCTAACCCATGGTGCTGGGTTGCCTGAACCCCACAATGCCCCATTGCCATTATGTAAAATTAAAGATGATGATGATTACTGCTGATGCTAAATAATAAATAACGTGCTATGCTATCCCTTTGAGGATAACGACTGAAAAGCTCCTAAAAACTAATGGATCTGTGATCTCCTAGCTGTAGAAAACACCTACCCATTATGGAGATCCAAACCCAGGTAGAGAGAGGCCCATACTGTGGGAATTTTGTCCTTGTCCCCTTCATATTCACTAGTGGGAGTTATCTTCCTGGGCACTCTAGGTGGGGGAGTTTGACCAAGTTCTGATCTTGTAGAGATGCTAATAAATCCATATAGAAGGGACAGAGGACAGAGCACGAGCCCCGGAGTCAGGAGTATCTTGAGTTCAAATGGGACCTCAGACACTTAATAATTAACCTAGCTGTGTGGCCTTGGGCAAGCCACTTAACCCCATTGTCTAGCAAAAACCTAAAAAAAAAATCCATATAGAGGAATCTGTAAACAGAGTTTTTCCTTACCTCATTATCCCAACTAGTGTAGTAATGATGTAGTAATAGTTTTCAGTCATATGATGCATTTCCATCCATTCCTGCCAACTAACTGGAGGTGTGCCTGTTACACTAGACTGGAGTGCTGGATTTAAGGTCATTGTTTTTCTGTTGGCTCTAATTCTGGTCCTGTTACTTGGGCAACTTGGGTTACTTGGGTTGGAGATGACCTATAAACTTCCAGGTTTAAAGCTATGTGCTTTTATTTTTCTACAGGGTTTGACACAATTCTTCTTGTACTTTTAAAACTTAAACTTCTTTCAGCACAAGTTTGCAGAATTCAGTAGTTCTCTTCACTTTCTTTTTAAATTATTTTTTTATTTAAGGCAGTGGGGTTAAGTGACTTGCCCAAGTCACATAGGCAATTATTAAGTGTCTGCGATCACATTTGAACTCAGATCCTCCTGACTCCAGGGATGGTGCTCTAGCCACCTAGCTGCCCCTCTCTTCACTTTCTTGACAATAATTTATGCTTGTGTGGACCAAATATGTTAAATTTTTATAAGGACTTGGTGATATGAGGACCTTCAGTTTTTTCTTAATTGTTTTTTAGAACATGATTTGAACAATAACACAAAAATAAATACATAAAATAGAATACATTACAATAGAATCACTAAGTAGTAATTAAGAAAAGAGTAAGTTTGCTATTCAGTGGAACCCCATTAATTTACTTACACTGAAAGATTCACAAAACTGTTTCACACTTGCAATTTTGTAGAAAGGGAAACTGAGCCCCTCCAACTAGCATCAAACAATTATTAAGCACCTCTTATGTGCCAGGCACTATCTTAAGTCCTGAAGACATAAAGATACTGGTTACTTTCTAGGTGTTTGCATTCAATGGGGAAACTGAAAGAAAAAATCAAAATTAAGGGGGGGGACCATGAGATAGGGGAAGAAAACACAAAACAAAGTTTAAAAAGTGAAAATAGTAAACTTGGGTTACATTCAGACTCCATAGTTTTTTTCTCTAGATTTGGATGGCATTTTCCATCACAAATCTTTTAGAATTGTTTTGATCACTGAACTGCTGAGAAAAGCTAAGTCCATTATAGTTGATCACCAGACAGTGTTGCTGTTAATGCAACAATGATGTTCTCTTGGTTCTTCACTCATCATCATCAGTTCATGTGAGTCTTTTCAGGCTTTTCTGAAGTCCCAGCCACTTAATGATTTTTTTCAGATCAATAACACTGCATTGCATTCATATACCACAGTTTGTTTCAGCCATTCCCTACTTGATGGGTATCCCCTCAATTTCCACTTCGTCGTCACTAGGGTAGCTAAGTAGTGTAGTGGATAGAGCACCAGCCCTGGAGTTAGAAAGACCTGAGTTCAAATCTACTAGATGCTTGACACTACCTGTTTTGAACCTGGGCAAGTCACTTAACCCCATTTGCTTTGCATCTAGGTCATCTCCAGCCATCTTGATTGATATCTGATCATTGGACCCAGTTGGCCTAGCACCAGCACCCCCCAACTCAAATCCAATTCACTTGCTTATGACATAGGAATATATAGAGAATAAATGCCAGGAATTTTTGATGTGGCACTGAAAGATTGAGTGGTTTACCTACAGTAGCATACTTTGTTTTCTTTTTTTTTTTTAGTTTAACATTCACTTTATTAAAATTTCTTTAAACTTGTTAGAGTATGCAAGCATGAGTGACTAGAAAACCAGACTTCCAAAATGGAGGTTTGGAGAGGGATTCTTATACAATTTCAACTATTTTATTTTATTTTATTTTTTTGGGTTTTGCAAGGCAATAGGGTTAAGTGACTTGCCCAAGGTCACACAGCTAAGTAATTAATAAGTGTCTGACACCCAAAAAGAGACAGAGGATCAAAGAAAATGAGTAACATTTGTCACATTAAAAAGAAACACTATTGAATCTAAAATGTCAAGTGAAAACAGCTTCTTTCATAGCATGACCAGTATGTAAATCTGTAAGATGATTGTACATGTATAAATTGTCGGATTATTTGCTATTCTAGGATGGGGAGGTAAGAGAAAACTATGAAAATGAATGTTGAAAATTCCCATTACATATAAGTGAAAAATAAAAAAAGTGAAAACAGAAAAAAAGTATCTGAGGCTGGATTTGAACTCAGGTCATCCTGACTCCAGGGTAGGTGCTCTGTCCTCTGCACCACCTAGCTGCCCTATAATTTCAATTAACATAAGGTGGGATCTGAAAAAGCTCGTTCTGGCTTGTCCATCAAGGGAGCAGCCTTCCATTCAGACTGGAGCTAGATATCAGAGATTCATATTAAGTAAACCTTATTAGGAGATATGTCCCTTCTTAATTCAGGATCTTTGAGTCTTATCAGTTATACTAAATAGCTCTATAAAACTTATGAATCTTCCTTTCTGGGATGGTGGTGCCATCCAGTGACCTAAAGGGCAGATAGGTAAATGTAGTGAATGGAGTGTTGGACCTTGACTTATCTTCCACAGTTCCAATTTGATCTCAGAAACTTATTTAGCTATGTTACTCTGGGGAAGTCACTTAACTCTATTTGTCTCAGTTTCCTCATCTGTAAGATGGACTAGCTTCACCAGCAGACAAACAATCAGGGGATAAAGTAGTAAAGAAGGGTATGAGGGCAGGAGAGTTTATTTTGGGGTCATGTTTCCCAGGAATGGACTAGTTTCCCAAAGGAAGATGAGCTATAATAGGCTTTAATCAGATGCCAACTGTTCATCTGTTTTATAGTCAGATTGAATGCTTGTTCTCTTTTGTGGAAAAAAAAAAAGTCTTGCCATTGTCTTTGAATTCAAGGCTTTATGAGTGTGTTACCTGTGGGTCATTGTTCTAGAACAGGGGTGGGTAATGTCTGGCCAGGCCTGGGAAATCATTTGGTCTGGAACAACTTCAGGCCGGACTTGAAATTCAATAAATCTCGGAGCTTTTTAGGAGTGAATTAATTAAATGTTTGAACAAATATAGCAGACTAATTTTTAAATTGATACGTTTGTATGGCCCGTGAATGATGTTTATGAATATCCAAATGACTTTTGGCAGGAAAAATAAGTTCCCTATTCCTGCTCTAGAAGCTTCTTCTGTTGTGTAGAGAGCAATGTGAAATTGCCAGTTTTGCCACATTGTGATTATGTGATCCTGGGCCAGTCATTTAACTGCTGCTTATGTTGAACAGCTCTCTAAGACTCAGCCATATAGAATGTGTTCTCAGTTTTTGGTAGAGAAGCTCCTCACTGGGGCTCTATATACCCAACCAACCAATCAGATAAAAAGAAAAAAAATTTCAAACACCTGCCATTCTGCTCAGTAATTTCCAAAGTAGTCTCAGTTTAATTTACTGTCTTATAGGTAAGTCTAGAATCATATGATTTTTTTTTAGTTCCAGAAGGGAGCTTAGAGATCACCTAGATCTGTAATGTCACTTTGGAGATAAAGAAATTTGATGCTGAATAAGTCAAATGGCTTGCCAATTGACACATATTAGTTACTCATGTTTCCTTAAGTGATTCAGCATTCACATAGTCTTGGTTATATCTTGGGAGGGTCTGACCTTTAAGTAGCTTCTTTGACTTGTTAATATTTTGCAGTTTGTATAACTTATAGTAGTTTTCTCCCACAGAGGTTGGGAATCGCTTTTTATTTTCTCTCTCACAGAAAATGCAGCCCACACAAAGAATTCCTAGGAAAACATAGAGAAATATGAAATGCTCAGAATAGCCCATTAAAGACTCTTTGTGAGGGGCGGCTAGGTGGCACAGTGGATAGAGCACCAGCCCTGGAGTCAGGAGTACCTAAGTTCAAATCTGGCCTCAGACACTTAATGATTACCTAGCTGTGTGACCTTGGGCAAGCCACTTAACCCCAATTGCCTTGCAAAAACCTTTAAAAAAAAAAGAATGTGAGACTGCTGAACAAGTATGTCCCATTCACCTTTGTATCTCTTGAATATCTCGTGGCTTTTGTCAGGGAGGATAGGTGAGTTGCTGATCATGGTATGACTTTAGTCTTCTAGATGTGCGATCTCATATAGATCATCCTGGTCTCTTCTGAGAAGCATGTTTTTTAAAGAAATATTCTCTCACACTCAAGATTATCTGCTTGTCAAGATTATCAAATAAGCTTGAGGAAGAGTAATCTGTCTCCCGGTCTGGGGCCGAAACATCTTACTATTTCTTGACCTGCATTCAAAAAAGGAGATATAAAAACAGAAGAATCCAGCAATTGGGAGGTCTAGGAACTCTAGTCTCAAGCATACCTGGGCAAGCTTCTGTCTCCTATTGCTGTGTGTTTCTGCCACGATGATAATAACAGGTTAGGTGGGTTGGCAGAGAAAGCCCTCTGCTTACTCCTTCCTGATTCAGCCCTCCACTTATTGTTGCTGTCTATCCTTTCATAAGAAGTTTCTCTTGGTGTTACATATGTTTCCACAGGGCACATAGAAAACCAATCAATTATTTCAAGTTGTTGCCTACTGACTTTTTTTGATTCCCAACCTGTGGAAATTTTTTGCTTAATATAACAACCAGTCTATTCTTTATAGTTACTCATCAGGCTGGATTGTCTTGGAATTTGGCACTTTAATTTGATATTTTGTGTTCCTTCTTCCCATTATGTTTTTCTGGTTAGCCCACTTCAACTTGCCAGAAGCGATGATTTAGGTGTGCTTTGGGTCTTCCTTTCTCCCTCCTCCCTATCTCATTTAGGCTGGAAGCATAGCATCTACTTAGCCTGTTCATTGCTGATCATCTTAGAAACTTGGTTCCTACTTTGTTTCTGAGCAGGGTGCTTTCTCCACTACTTATGGAGTCTCGTGATCTCCCCACTCTCAGGTTCTCACCATGCTGAGGCAGACTTTAGTCAGGATGAGTTTAGCCCAGTTGCATTTCAGGATTCCCAAGTTCAAGTAGTCTACAACTCCATCTTCCCCTTGTAGTAGAGATTACAGGTATGTACCACTACATTGGCCATTCTGTATTTCAAGAAAATTTCCTTGTTGAACAAATGTTTTGCATAATATTTCAAATGGTATACTAATCTTATATATAAAATGTTAAGATTAAAAAAATAAAGGAATAGGAGAAAATACCCCATACCCTTGATATCATTTTAAGCTGCTATAATATTCTATAGCAATTTAAGATTTGCAAAGCACTTTCCTCACTTTAGCCATGTTAGAGAAAGTATGTTTTTCTCCACTTTTTGAAAACTGAGGCTCAGAAAAGTTAATTGACTTGCCCATGGTTATTAAGGTGAAATTTATACACACACACACACACACACACACACACACACACACACACACACACACGTATGATTAACTACCTTTTATTCCTTTGGATATTCATTGTTAAAGTGCTGAAAACACCATTTGCAGGCAGACAAGAATATTTCTGTGGTTATCCTGTTACTGGTCTAATTTTCCACTAGTTATGGGAGTTTTAATTGATTTTCTTAAGAAAGGAAAAAGTCAATGAGTCACAATGAGCAAGAAAAGTAATTTCCAGTTCTTTTTTTTATCTTGCAAGGCCCAATCTATTATACCTTTCTTTTTTGTTTACTTGCTTTGGTTCAAATTCTGTCTTCTGAAACAGAATTTTAAAAATTGGTCTATGATCAGTGAAAATGTGAAAATACCTTTTGCCTATGCCTTTTTTCTATCTGAACTTACTGAATTGTAGATAGGATCTTAAAATTGTATCATTTAACATTTCTTTTACTTGCTACTTTTTCAACATTAAATGTTTGATTAGAAATACTATCTTCCATGTAAATGTTGAAAATAAAATTCCTATATTTGTGTTCCTTCAAAGAAATGGACCCAAAGGACTTTACATGCTATCTTTACTTTACTTAAACTAATGACAAGAATATAGATACACAGAAAATATTTGCAAAGTGCTTGCCTTGTACATAGTAGGTGCTCATAAATGTTTGTTCCCTTCCCCCTTATACTTTTCCATTTCTATCCTTACTCAAGAACCTGCCCCAGTTCATTCTGCTCCTGTGGCCCCCTAAAATAACAAAAAACAAAAACTCAACCTTCTTGCTTGATAGTTCCTTACTGGCACTTTTTGATTCTTTAATCTTGCTGTAACTTTTTTCCATTCTATTCCAAACCACACAACTTCTGATAAGAGTAGTATTGAGATAGCAAAATTTGCTTCTTTCAACTTTGACCTAAGAAATATTCATATATTGCAAAGTACCAATATAAATAATTCCCTAGCCTAGAAAATGGAAAGCCTATGAACTCATTTAGCTATGTAGTATCATATTCTTTAGGAAAATCTTTTTCTAGTTAGTTTAAACATTTTTAGGTGTGACAAACTGGTCATTTATGTTTTTGCTTGCCATTTGTTAAACATTCTTCATAAATATCCATAGTAAAAGTTATAGTTGGGAGCAGTTTTTAAAGCTGTAAATATGGGTGCTATAAATAGCATGAAAAAACCACATATCCTGACATATTTGAAAAAAGAATAACATCCAAAGACTAACTTTTTAACTGAATTTTTTTTCTTATAGTTGATTATGGAAGATTCCCACAAAAGTAACAGTTCAGAGACAGCACCACAACCAGGTACAACAGTACAGGGTGCTCATATCTCTCACATTGCTCAACAGGTAAAGCATGGGTCAGTTTCTGTAATTTTGAAATGATAAAGAATATTGTATTGAAATTAATCCACTGGGTCAAATTTTTAAAGTACTAGTGATTAAAAAGACTACCAATGGGTAGAACTGTATGAAATGATAATTTTTCATGAGTGGATTTGCACTTGATCTTATCAGGAAAACTGTACTTTTATATGGAAAAAATAATTTTTATGTTGTAATATAGTCTTCACAGTCTAGAGACAGGCTTCATTTTTAAGACATTCAAATCAGTGATATGGATTCACTTGGATTTGCAATCACTTCAGAAAATGTTGAAAATTTAAAAAAAATCTGTATCCTTATAGCATTTTCATTTATATATCAGTTCTCTACACATAGAAACATAATTTCAGGAAAAAGAAATGGGGAAGGGGGCAGTCCAGCAAAAAAATAACTAAAACATCAACTGAGAAAAATAGATTATTCAATATTTTAAACCTTTGCAAAGAAGGGAGGAAGTTTTGATTGTTTATTTAACAGAATTAATTGAAGCAGATATTTTGTAACTTTTTTTGTAAATTAACTAGCCATATTTAAAAAAGGTTTATCATGGATACTTGTTTGACATTCTCCCCTCCCCACATTATTCAAAGGAAGATGACGATCATGTCAGTCATAAAGCATTTACATTGTTTTTACTTAACAAACTGACCAGTGCATTTTTTTGAACAAATTATTTTAACATGGGCATATTCAATCTCAGATGACTAGCATTAATTCCTTGCATTACTGTCATTTATAACACATCCTGTAAAGTAGGAAGTACAAGTAGTAGTATTCTTGTTTATTGTGTATGGAAGTCTCAACTCCAGCCCAGGCCTTCTTACTCCTAGGTCAATGCCATGCTGCTTCCTCACACTACTTTATTACTCCTGTGATGGATGGGGCAGGGGGGGATTCTAGGTGACTGAAGGAAAGTGAGATTTGCTTTAGTTGCCCATCCAATCATCCCCTTGTTAAGGTATATTTCAATTTCTGCAGTGCCGTTTTTATCTTCCTCTCCATTTACCCAAAACAACTCATAAATTGTCACAACAAGAAATCCAAAAAGACCTAAAAACTACCCTTAAGTCAGCAAACTCGACTTATTTGACTAGCAAAGAGGTAGGGCAGCCAAAGGGCAAAACTGGTGTAGAATACAAACTTATTTATGCAGTCATCAAGAAAAGAATTGTAGAAGATTATGGGTAGTGTAGCCTAAAAAAAAAAAGTCATAGAAAAGGAAAAAACCGAAGTTTGATGAGAGTCCTGACTATATGAACACACATCAAAAGCATCTGAAGGTGAAACTGAAATAAGGACAACATAAAGGTTAGAAGTGAAAAAGATCTGTAATGTTTTCTATACAAATTGTTTCTGTTATGAATGACAGTGGAGTCACCACCTCAGGGTTCAGAGATTCTTCTTCGAGAAGTTGCAAAGGACATTGATGAATCAGGCAGTCATTAGACTTTTACTAAATCCCTACTATGTAACTGAAATTGTGCTAATCAGTGGGGCAGATTGCAGTCCCTGCTCTCCCTTGGTGAGGGAGACAACATGCAAACAGTTACGTACAAACAAACTTTATAGAGGCTAAATTGGAAATAATCACCAATGGAAAGTACTAGCATTAAGAAAGCAAGAAAGGATTTTAACTGGGACTTAAGGAAACTGAAGAAGGCAGAAGGCACAGCTCGGGGGGGCATTCTAAGCATGGGGTGAAAATGTACAGAGTTGAGAAATGGATTATCTAATGTGAGGACTGGCAAAGGGAGTGGGTGTCACTGAGTACAAGGAAGGTTTTTAAAAGGGAAGTCTGAAAGGTATAAGAATATTGGAAACGTGAGTGGGAGTGGGAGAGATAGGTTATAAAAGGGAATCAAAAATAGAAAAATAGAAAAGGCAGTTGAGCCAAACCAAATATACACAGTAAAATTCCTTGATACCCATGATGTTAAAGGGTCAGTTCTCAAAGTACTGTGTAGGAGAGAAAGGTACCAAAGATGTGGAAAAAATCTTGAGCCTTATATTATACTGCCACCCACCTTTTTTTTTAATTTTTTTTTTAGGTGTTTGGGGTTTTTTTTTGCAAGGCAAATGGGGTTAAGTGGCTTGCCCAAGGCCACACAGCTAGGTAATTAAGTGTCTGAGGTCGGATTTGAACTCAGGTACTCCTGACTCCAGGGCCGGTGCTCTATCCAGTGTGCCACCTAGCTGCCCTGCCACCTACCTTTTACCCTTAAAAAGGTGACAGAACATCAATAACTACCGACTTACATTTACTTTCCCATATATCTATTGTTCTTTATGAGGATATTAGAGAGCAACAAGCAAGGTTACACAAGACATTTTTCAGAATTAACCCACATCTTTACCATCACACAATTGAATGAAAGATTTAGAAAATACAATAAAGCAATTCAAATTTACTGGCTGTTAACCAGAAAAGGAAATTCAATTCAGTAGAGTTGAAAAGCACCTTGTTATCTCATTTGATCTATCAATGCTACCTTAAAAGGCACTCTCCCAGCACCGGCTAGGTGGCGCACAGGCCCTGGAGTCAGGAGTACCTGAGTTCAAATCCAGCCTCAGACACTTAATAATTACCTAGCTGTGTGGCCTTGGGCAAGCCACTTAATCCCATTTGCCTTGAAAAACCTAAAAAAAGAAACATTTAAAAAGAAGGCACTCTTCCAATAAATTGTTTCCCATGCATATCAAAATTATATAAGATTCCTTTAAATGTAAGGTAATAGGAAAAAACCTCTTATTATTAATATCAAATAGAACATAAAAATAAAATATAAAACAGTATAAAAACAAAAACATTCTTCTCAGAGGTGTTTTTGTATTCTAAGAATATCTGGTATATAGTTAAGTTAAAGAAGAATTCCCAGTAGATGGTGAAGTACTCTAGTTTTTCCTATTTGTAGACAATATTAAATCTCAGAACATTCCAGAGCCTCCCATATAAGATTCATAGTCCCTCAAAAGAGTTTGCCCAATCATATGTGCCTATTGTCAAATGATAATGTATAATTAAACTACAATTTATAAAATTCATCCATCAATTAACTGTATTTGTCTAGCAGACCTTCTATTAAAGGATGCCAAGGAAAATTTGGAGTAAATTTTTCAAAGAAAAAAAATAATTTTCTATACTATTAGAGGAAGCAGTTGTTAAAAGCAGAATTATCATTTTCTTGTTGTATAACTGATGTATATAAAGAGCTTTAGAGATTACAAAGCACTTTCTTCACAACAAACTATTGTCCCCATTTTGCAGATGAGGAAACTGAGACTTCAGAAAGTTGACTTGCTCATACAGAATGACATGGTGGGTGTTAGTGTCAGAATGGAATATGCACAAAGGACTTTCTAACTCTAAACCAGTTCTTTTTCTACTCTATCATACAACCATTTTGAATTCAGGCACTTAAAGATGATTTCTACTATTTTCCTGATTGACATCTGTAAAAACTCATTAGCAAACAACTTTAAATGGTTCATCCTTAACCCTGCATATTATTATTATTATTATTATTATTATTATTATTATTATTATTATTATTGACATTAAGAATGCTTGTCAGATCCCCAAGTATGGCAGAATTTTTCCTTCCCAAGTGTTTCTGAATTGGACAATCAGATAAGGCATACTTTTTGAGGATACCTGTTGTGTGAGATCACATCAAGACTGAGAGCCTAATAAAGGTGCTGTAAACTAAAGGGAAATGATATGAAGGAATTATTGGAATGGATTTAGTATTTGCAACCTAAATTTGTTTACTTAAACTTTAATTAGCTGACTAATATAAAGTGTGATTTAACTTAGCTGTATATAGATTTTACACTAAGATTCCATTGTACAGTAGTAATGTTTGCTAAGAACCCTGTCTGCTGAGCTTCAGTGAGTGGGATAAAAGAACAGTGTGCTTCTGGAGATGCTGAAGAGGATAGAGGAAAGACCAGGATCCATGAGTACATTTGTTTTTCTTTGCAAATTTATGAACACATCACTCACTGTCAGGCCTCACTTTTTGCATACAGCCTCCAATCTCCCCAGGCCCTATCTTTGTCCACGCATGCCTGCCATGAAGACTGTCGCTCATGGCCTTATGAAACACCCAACTCTGCCTGCTACAAGCTTAAAGACTTATCTTAACCTCTAATACACTCTCTTCTTAGTATATCTCTTCCTGTCCTCTCATAGTCCAGTTGGACTCATTCCCAATAATTAACACATTCTTACCCTCTCCTACCCTTGCCTTCCCCTGTTGGATAGCAAACTCTTTTTCCCAATCCTACCAGCTTACTCACTCATTCCCATCTAGCTCAACCCACCCCCATGCAAAAAATCTTAACACCCTTTCACTGTGCCCTGGACCCAGATGGCTTTGAAGGAGAAAGTGAGGCTAGTGACAACAGCCCCCCTCACTAAAATCCAATTCATGTGCATGTCATGGCATCACCTCCCTGATACCATGGTCTTTGAAAATGAAGGATTAAAAAAAATTTTCCAACCCTACCTGCCTGCTCACTCATTCCCATCTAGCTCAGTCTACCCCCATTCAGAAAAATCTTCTCATCCCTTCCTCTGTGCCCTCTATAAAGCCTGCTCCATAATTAACAAATTTTCCCTCAGAACTTATTCTTTATATACCATACCATACTCATTGGCTTCCTTCTGACATCACTTCCCAGGTGACCCTGCCAGATTGGTTATTTTTTTCTCTTATAACCCCTAATGCTTGGTTAATATAGCTTGTTTTCCATTGCTACTTTCATACTCTCCTGTCCTTATCATACTATGCAAATTTGTCAGTCATTTTAGATTCAGATGGCTATTTTCTCTTGACCCCCTTGGATCTAACTTTTTCAGTGAATTTAGTCCAGCTTCATGGTGCATTGATCTTGGAGTCAGGAGGATTGTAATTAGAATCCAGACTCAGACACTTGACTCTTACTAGCTGTAGGACCTTGAGCAAGTCACTTAACTTTGTCTTGCATCCAGGGCCATCTGCAGCCATCCTGATTCATATCTAGGATAGACTCAGGTCTAGACTGGACCCCTACTGGCTCTGGAGTAGAAAATGAGGCTGGTGACTTCGCACTGCACCCCCTCACTCAAATCCAATTCATATGCTTGATATGGAACCACCTCCCTGATGTCATGGTCTTTGAAAATGAAGGACAAACCATTAGTCCCTGCCTCGTTTCTTTTTCCATCCAAATATTGCTGTTGAAATAGAAGACTTAAATATATATATTAATGATCCTTTGACTATTTTAACCCTCAGTCTTGTCAACTTCTCTGATCTATTATTCATCTTCTATTACTATTCCTCAGCTACACGCAGGGATGGTCATATTTATTAAGATAAATTTAAAAACAATTTATTGTGAACTTAAATACTAAATAAGAACATATTCAAAGTGAAAGAAGAGGGTTACACATGCATGCAGCCACAAATGTACTATTTGTTTCTCTCTCCTAAATATGCCACAAATTCAACATTTTATTTTTGGAGTTGTCATCCACAATAGAAGAAAACAGAGGGAAGGTCAATGCAGCTGACTGACCTTCCTTCTGTTTTCTTCTATTGTGCATCTTCTAAAATACTTCACTGTTCTTTTTAAAATTTTGGTAATCTTAACTTCTTCCCCACCTCTCTCAATCCTCCACTTCCCCAAATTGAAAAAAATAACAAAAATATAACAAAATATAACAAAAATATAACAAAATATAACAAAAAATAACAAAAACCCTTGTATCAAATACCTTGTCAAGTAAAACAAATCCCCCATTGACTACCTCTGAAATACTATATTTCATTTTGCACTTTGAGTTTATCTACTCTCAGGAGGTTGAAAACATTTTATCATTGGTCCTCAGAAAACATGATTAATTATTATATAGATCAGAGTCATTGAATATTATCTGTTTTTCTTTACTGTGTTATTATATAAATTGTTCTTCCAGTTCTGCCTCTTAAATTTGCATATAAATCTCCTAGGTCTATCTGAAACCTTATATTTCATCACAATATAATAATAATAATACTCTTTCTCACATCCCATAATTTGTTCATATATTCCCCTAATGGATGAATACATCCTTAGTTTTGTTTGCTTATACAAAAAGCTACTATAAATGTTTTTAACAGCACAGGTCTTTCTATGATATCCTTGGGGTAAAACTTAACAATGATCACTAAGGGGGCAACTAGGTGGCACAGTGGATACAGCACCGGCCCTGGAGTCAGTAGTACCTGAGTTTAAATCCGACCTCAGACACTTAATAATTACCTAGCTATGTGGCCTTGGGCAAGCCACTTAACCCCATTGCCTTGCAAAAAACCTAAGATAGTAATAATAATGATAATAAAAACAATGATCACTGTGCCAAAAGAAATACAAATTTGCTTTCCAGAATAGCTGAATCAATTCACAGCCCAATCAGCAGATCAAACTTGATACTTGTTACCTTCACAGTTGACATTTTTGTCAATCTACAGGGTAGAGAACCTTTGAGAAGTTTCTATTTGATTTTCTCTAAAAGGATTTGGAGTGCTATTTCATTGTCTTGATAGCTTGGATTTGTGCCTTAGATAATTTCCTATTTATATCATTTGACTTTATTAGGTAATGACTCCCTCCCTAATAGTTAAATCAATTTCTGGAGAAACTTATTATAAATATTCATAAATTTTGTAAAATTTAGGAAATTACCATAAAAATTCATAAATTTTTGTAAATAGTGATAAATTTCTTCCCATTTGACTGTTTAACTTCTCATTTTGCTGAATTTATCTTCCTTTAGGTTTTTTTTTTAACAAGGCAGTGGGGTTAAGAGACTTGCCTAGGGTCACAAAGCTAGGTAATTGTTATGTGTCTAAAGACCTGATTTGAATTCAGATCCTCCTGACTCCAGGGCCAGTGCTCTATCCACTGTACCACTTAGCTGCTTCCCTAACTAATTTTTTCCCAATGGTTAACTCCTTCTCTTGATTCAGTACTGGATAATTTTGGATTTTTTTAAAAAGGCAGTGGGGTTATGTGACTTGCCCAAGGTCACACAGCTAGGCAATTATTAAGTGTCTGAAGTTGGATTTGAATTCAAGTCCTCCTGATTCCAGGACCAGTGCTCTATCCACTACGCCACCTAGCTGCCCCCCAGTACAGAATAATTTTGATGATTCTTTATAGCATTATTTAAAATTTGGTCGTGTTAGATCCCCTGCTTCCATTCTATTTGTTTTTTGAGATTCTTGATGTTTGAATGAGTCATTCCAAAAAGAATTTATTAAGCATTTCAGATGTGCCATGTACTATAATAAGCTCTGAGAATTCAAAGAAAAGCAAAAAAGAGAGTTAAAAGGAAGTGGAGGCACCAGCTGTAGATGGCCTTTTAAATCTTTAGAATTTAGACCTGAAAGGGAGAAGAGATAAAGGACAATAGCTAATTGGGATGGATGGATCAGATGAAAGTTTTTTTTAAGAATGAGACAAACTTTAGGATGTTTGGGGGCCATAGAGAAGCATCAGTTAGACTGAGAGAGACTGACAATTAAGAATTGGTCTAATAGAGGGAACACAGTATGCTGAAGAAGACAGGATAAAACTAGATCATTTGTGTATATAGAGGGTTTTCTTTGCCAAGAAGTGCTACTTCTTCATGAGACAGAAGAAAAAGTGATGGATAATATATATTTAAGTGATGCTGGATGGGGAGGAGAGAAGGGTGAGTTCTTGGTAAACTGCCTCAGTTTTTTCAGTGAAATATGATTTGTTCTTGGACTTGAAATGTCATGAGAGATTTGATGAAAGATAAAAAGATTTGGAAAAACTGCTTTGGTCAGTGAGATGGTGAATAAGGGAAGGAAAAAAAAAGTATTGCCTTGCTGCAATGAATTCCAAATTGAGATTATGTAGTATAAATTCGTAGTAGAGTTTGGTCAGCAATATTTTGTGATTTCACTAGTATGGGAATAGCTGCAAAGGCAGTAGATGGGAATCTTCTGAAGTTGGCATAACCTGGCATGACATGATTGACAATAAGGGAACAAGGGATTTGAAAGCAAATGATAGTCTTGATTCACCAAGAGGTCAGATTAGGGAAGGAAAGAGTAATAAGGATGAAGAATGTGATTAGACAGAAAGAGGTATAGAATGCTAAAAGATGAATAGATAAATATTTCAGAGTTAATCAGCATGAAAGTACACTACTTGTGGTTAAGGGCAAGATCATCAAAGGCTTTGACCATTTCTGAGTAAATTGAGGAATTGAGAAGTTTGGATTTTTAAGGAGTATCAGTATATATGTTGAAGCCCTCTATCTTGAGGGCTAGAAATGGAAAGAAAAGACTGAACTCATTGAGGAAAGAAGGAAAATGTTCTAAGTAACTAAGGTAACTAAGAACTTCCAGAATGTCTTTTAGGTGATCAATATGGATTGAATGAATTGTAAAGGAGGAGAAATTACTGAGTAGAGGAGTAGAGGAAGGAGGAGTCTGGATACGACAGTATTGAGCAAAAAATATTCTGTCTCTCCTATCATGGAGTAAGGGGAGATATGGTTGAAAGTGCAACTAATCAATGCTGGAAAGGGTGGCCAGGGAAGCTGGGTCATGAAGAGGGAACCAGGTCTCCATGAGTTGAAGAAATTGAAGGTCATATGAAAGAAAGTGTTTTTACTATGGAACAGGCATTTCACATCCCACAGTGGGAGGGAGGAGTAGAGCTGGAATGTGTAGAAAATAAGCTTTTGTTCAGTATTTAAACTGTGCCAGGTACTGGGGAGAAAGATACAAGCAAAAAAAAAAAAAAACACCTGTCCTTGTCCTCAAAGACAGATTCTACTGAGGAGCTGAAGATCAAGGGATGGGGTTCTAAGTACCATCATGAAGGCAGGCCAGCCTAGAAGAGAATGGAAGGTGGATGGGGGTAAATGAGAATGAACTTTGTATAATGATATAATGGGGACTCATAAATACTGCAGTGGGGAAAGTATGATAGAGTGAGAGAAGTCTAACCCTTGAGAAATGTATATAGTGACTGGAGAGAAGTCCATTGAGGGATGCAGGTGATTAGACTATTCATGACTATCCTTTGCTGTCCAGCCATGTGGAACATGGTGATATTGAATCTTGTGAAGCCCAGGAAGTCTACCTCACAGATAGAGTAGGTGAGGGTATTCAGAGTAAAGGGTAGGAACTGGCAATTGGAAGTATCAGATCTTTATCAGAGAAATTTGTTGAAAACATTTTCTTCAGCTGTTTCCCTTGTAACTCTTAAATGCATTTTTTTTGGTGCAAAAACTTCAGTTTTTCAAAATTTTTTTTATCTTTAAGTATTTATCTTTTAAGTTATCAGTTGTATTGGCATAAAATTGGCAAAATAATTTCTAAGAATATTTATTATTTGTTGTGAATCCTTAATTTTTAATTTTGCCAGTTTATTTTTTAAAATCAGATTAATATTGATTTATCTATTTTATTTTTCAGAAAATCAAAATTCCTGCTTTTATTTATCACTCCTGAAGAATTTTCTCCTCTTTGATTTTAGGAATTTCTATTTTTGTATTTATTTGGTTCAAGGAAAAAAAAACATCTAACAGTCTAGTTTTTTTACTTGCATGCCCAATTCATTCTCCCTCTCACCCCACCCCTCTCTCTTTTGAATTAATGAAAATGTTGAGGTAGATAGTTTTCCACAGGGACTGCTCTTGCTATTCCCAAAAGTTTTTGTTGTTTCATTGTTGTAATTTTTAAAAATAAATTTATTTCTTCTGTAATTCTTCATTAAAATTTAAAGCTTTTCGACATTTTTATTAAAGTGTTAGTATACTGTGGACAGCAAATGATATGATTAATACTTCTGCTTTTCTGTATTTGTTTAGAAGTTCTTTATGTCATTGCACATTGTCATCTTTTTTGTTAGGGTGTGTTGTTAACCTTAGAAATATTTATATCCTTTTTGATTCTCTTTCAGTAATTGATAGGTTGTCTTATCTAACTTTAGTGAAATTATGGTCTGGCCCTTATAGTATTTTTTCTTTTTATCCTTTTAGTTTTGCCAAGGTCTGAAAGGAATACATTGAACTCCCCCCCAAAATTATTTTACTGTTGATTTCTCTTTATGTTTCATTTACATTTACCTTTACCTTTTTGTATTTAGATGATAAGCCAGTAAATATATTTATCATTGTTCAGTCACGCCCAACTCTTTAGCATAGATGGTAGAGTGGTTTACCATTTCCTTCTCTAGTTCATTTTACAGACAAGGAAACTAAGGGTTAACAGGGTAAAGTGATTTGCCTAGGATCACAAAGCTAGTAAGTGTCTAAGGTCATATTTGAACCCAGGAAAAAGAGTGTTTCTGACTTTAGGCCCAGAATGTATCTTCTGCTATCTAGCTGCCCGTTAAATGTATTCTTAGTTTTAATATTGTTTCATTGTCTTATTGCTTTGAATCATAATATGTCCTTTCTGCATATCTTTTAACTGTCCTTATAGTCACCTTTTCTTTTGTTTTTAAATTTATTTATTTTGAATTTTACAATTTTTCCCCTAATCTCGTTCCCCCAACAGGCAGTCTGTTAGTCTTTACATTGTTTCTATGGTATATATTGATCTAAGTTGAATGTGAAGAAAGAGGAATCATATCCTTAAGGAAAAAACATCAAGTATAAGAGATAGAAAAATTACATAATAAGATAACATGTTTTGTTTTTGTTTTGCTTTTTTAAATTAAAGGTCTAAATTTGGTCTTTGTTCAAACCACAATTCTTTCTCTGGATACAGATGGTATTCTTCATTGCAGATACCCCAAAATCATGCCTGATTGTTGCCCTGATGCAATGATCATTATCCCATTTTGCTGTTAGGGTGTACAGTGTTCTTCTGGTTCTGCTTCTCGTTCAGCATCAATTCATGCAAATCCTTCCAGGCTTCCCTGAATTCCCATCCCTCCTGGTTTCTAATAGAACAATAATGTTCCATCGTATACATAGACCACACTTTATTAAGCCATTCCCCAATTGATGAACATTCACTCAGTTTCCAATTCTTTGCCACCACAAACAGGGCTGCCATGAATATTTTTGTACATGTGATGTTTTTACCCTTTTTTCATGATCTCTTCAGGGTATGGATCCAGTAATGGTATTGCAGGATCAAAGGGTATGCACATTTTTGTTGTCCTTCGGGCATAATTCCAAATTGCTCTCCAGAAAGGTTGGATGAGTTCACAGCTCCATCAACAATGTATTAGTGTCCCAGATTTCCCACATCTCTTCCAGCATTGATCATTGTCCTTTCTGCTCATATTGGCCAGTCTGAGAGATGTGAAGTGGTACCTCAGAGATGCTTTAATTTGCATTTATCTAGTATAGTCATTTTTTCCAAGAACATTAGTGCACCATTTTCAATTCACCAGAGTATAATGGATTCTACTCTAGCCCTTCATTTTAACTATTAATTTAATTCAGATATGTACATTGTAAAGGGTATATATATATTGGTTTTTATTTCCAATCCGTTTTTTCACCCTCTTCTATATTACGTATGAGTTCATCTGCTTACATTCATAGTTGTTATTGTTCTTAGGTATTGTTTTACCCTCCTTTTACAAGTTTTACCTCTTATTTTCCTTTTTCCCCCCAATACCTTTTTCTTTATAAAAAGATAAGAGTTCATCATTTAGCAGCTTAAGTAGCTTAACTTAGCTGAAAGACTTCAGTCAAATTTTTCAGCAAAGTATTCAGTGATTTACATAATAGGTTGTGTATTTGCCTGTTCAAGCATATCTCCCTAACAGGAATCTGAGAAACTTAATTGTTTCACGTAGTGAATTTTGTCTCTTCAAGGCTTATACATTACTCACAGAATATAATGTCATAATTTTTTAAAAATTTAATGTTTTAGTCTTTTCCCAAATACCTATAAAGACAATTTTGAACATTTGTTTTTTAATGGTTTTGATTTCCAAATTTTTTCCCTTCCTTTCCCCCATCCCTCAGATAGTAAACAATTTAATAGTTATACATGTGTAATCATGCTATTCATTAAAAAATATTTCCATATTAGTCATTTTGTGAAAGAAAATAGATGAAAAGAAAAAATAAATGAAAGTATTGTTTTATTTGCATTCAGATTCTATTTGTTCTTTTCTGGAGGTGGGTGGCATCTTTTATCATGAATTGTCTTAGATCATTGTTTTCCTGAGAATAGCTATCATTCTTGGTTGAGCATCATACAGTATTGCTATTATTGTGAACAATACGCTTCTGGTTCTTCTCGCTTCACTTTGTATCCATTGGTATAAGTCTTTCCAGGTTTTTCTGAAATTAATCTGCATATCATTTCTTATTGCACAGTCAGATCCCATTACAATCATATACCACAATGTGTTCAGTTATTCCCTGGTCAGTGGGCATCCCTTCAATTTCCAATTCTGTGCCACTACAAAGCAAGCTGCTATAAATATTTTTGTACAAATTAGGTCCTTTTCCTTTTATCTCTTTGGGATACAAACCTAGTAATGATACTGCTTAATCAAAGAGTATAGCGTTTTATTACCCTTTGGGTATAGTTCCAAATTGCTTTCCAGAATAGTTGGCTCAGTTCACAACTCCACCACCAATGCCTTAATGTTGCAATGCTTCCACATTCCCTCCAACAATTACCATTTTTCTTTTATGTCACATTAGCAAGTCTAATAGGTATGAGGTGGTACTTCAGAGTTGTTTTAATTTGCATTTCTAGTGGCTATAGATACCTTTGATTTCTTCACCTGAAAACTACCTGTTCATATCCTTTGACCATTTATCATTTGGGGGAATGACTTCTATAATTATATATTTGATTCAGTTCTCTATATATTTGAGAAATGAGGCCTTTATCAGAGAGACTTGCTGTAAAAATTGTTTCCCAGTTTTCTGCATTTCTTCTAAACTTGATTAGTTATAAATCTTAAATTCAGCTAATTATCAATATGCAGTAGATTTTTTTCAAAGTTAAAGAATGAAATTTAGTGATCCTTCCATCTATTTTCCAGAGTAATTCTTAACTAAATTATTAAACTGATAGTTTGTATTTAGGAATGGAAGTAATGATTACTAGACTCTGGCATGACTAAAGTACATGAAGTCATTCTAAGATAGCTAAGTATTCTTTTTTTAAAAAAGTAACTTCATTTCCATTTTTAACTTGGTGGATGAGATAAAGAGCCATAGACATAGGATTTCCTTATGGTGAAGAGACCCTTTTTATATTCTCCTGGACAAGATGGAGAAACTGGAAGATATTCAAATCAGGTAGTTGTTGAGCAGTGTAGTATTATTAGCTAATGGAGGTCAATGCAATGGAATAATATGCATAATGCCTATTATGTGCCAGACTCTGTGGTAAGCTCTTCATCATTACCTCATTTGATCTTTACAATAATCCTGGAGATAGGAACTTTTAATATCTCAACTTTACAATTGAGGAAATTGGGTAAGTGATTTGCCTAAGGTCATACAGCTAGTCTGGGGCCTGATTTTAACTCTAGTCATCCTGACACCAGACCTTGGATTCTGTGCTTTATGGTGCTACTAGATGATAAGCATTTCTCCTTACATGCCACAGAACAGTGTCCTTTTTGTTATTTTCCTCAGTGACTTGGATAAAAGCATAGCGGGACAGTTGTCATATGTGGTTGACACAGCTGGAAGGACCGAGTAAAAGATCCAGGGTCCTGGAAGATCTTAATAGATAGGAATAATGAGCCTAAACTATACATGAACCCAAATTTTAAAAATTTATCATAGAAATACAGATTGAGGGGAATTTGGTAGAAGTTATAGAGAATCATAAATTCAGAATTGTAAAAGACTAAAGCCACTTGAAACCAACCCTGACTTTACAGCAAAGGGTACTCAACTAGTATCTAAATTGGAATTTGAACCCAGGTTTTCCTGACTCCAAATCTGTATTCACTATATTCACTGGAGTATGCCATTTCTCATAGGTGGCAAGATCAGTTTTAGCTGACCATAAGCTTAATATTAGTTAGTATTGGTCATGTGACTGCTTCCCCCCATGTATACTAAGGCTTAATTTTTTTAAAAAAATGTTCTGGAAAAGAAGAATCCATAGTTCCATTGTGTTCTGCACTGGTCTGACTTCATCTAGTTATGTTCAGGTACAGGGACCTTGATGAGCTATATCTGGAGAGAGGGAAGTGACTAGAATAGTGAAAGGAGTTTGGATCCTAATGTTCTATGAAAAATAGTTGAAAATTATTCATATTAGCCTGGAGAAAAGAAGCCATGGAGTATACCTTGCATTTTTTTTCAAAAAGAATCAATGACTTGGCTGATGAGGGAACTGAATCCTGGAGAGGGAAAGTGATTTAAACCACTTCTTTTTGTTTTTAATTTTTATTTTAATGCAGTAGGGTTAAGTGATTTGCCCAAGGTCACATAGCTAAGCAGTTATTAAGTACTGAGGTCAGATTTGAACTCGGGTCCTCCTGACTCCAGGACCAGTGCTCTATCCACTACGCCACCTAACTGCGCTGCCCACTTATTCTTTAATATTAAGTTATTTAGCTTCCAATTAATTTTTAGTTTATCTTTCTATAGCCCTTTATTTCATGTAATTTTTGTTGCATCATTTTCTGAAAAAGATGCTTTTAATATTTTTGCCTTTTTTGCATTTGATTTTGGTTTTGATGCCCTAGAACAGGGCTGTCCAACATTACTTTTAAGTTTTTATTGAAACACTAGACAATATATTTTGATTTACCATTTTAGTGAGAGCTCTGTAGTAGCTCAGCTTCGTTTATTAAAACATTTTGTAAACCCACAGGTGGGCTGCATTTTGGACAGCCCTGCCTAGAACATGCTTCAATTTTTGTGAGTGTGCCATGTACTGCAGAGAAAAGGGTATTTTCCTTTCTGTCCCCATTCAGTTTTCTCCACAGATCTATCCTAAGTTTTCTAAAAATTGTTTATTTTTGTGGTTAGATTTATCTAATTCTGAGAGAGGAAGGTTGAGGTCCCACTATTATAGTTTTGCTATCTATGTGTTCTTGCAATTTGTTTAGCTTCTCCTCTAAGAATTTGGGTGCTATACCAGTTAGTGCATATATGTTTAATAATGATATTACTTTATTGCCTGTGGTATATTTTAAGAAGATGTAGTTTCCTTTCTTATAAGGGAAAATGATTTGGGAAAGTATTGTACAAATCTTAAATTAAGGACTATCTTGTGAAAAAAGCATTGGACTTTTTCTCAATAGTTTCAGAGAGAGGAAGGAAAAAAGTAGAAATTAAAGGAAGCCAACTATTTATTGACTCCTTATATATGAAAGAACTTTTTAACAATTAGAAATATCAGAAAATGGGGGAAGCTAGGTGGCGCAGTGGATAAAGCACTGGCCCTGGAGTTGGGAGTACCTTGGTTCAAATCCTGTCTCAGACACTTAATTACCTAGCTGTGTGGCCTTGGGCAATCCACTTAACCCCATTTGCCTTGCAAAAACCTTAAAAAAAAAAGAAATATCAGAAAATGAAAGAGGTATTACCATATAAAATAATGAATTTCTGGTACCTAGAAGTGTTTAGGCCCTCAACTTGATTTTTTTGTTTTTTTTCCCTTAAGTCAATGGGGTTAAGTGACTTGCCCAGGGTCATATAGCTAGGTCATTATTGAGTGTCTGAGTTTGGATTTTAACTCAGGTCCTCCTGACACCAGGGCTGTTGTTCAATTCACTGAGCCAACTAGCTGCCCTCTCAATTTGATTTTGATAAAAGAAGTCTCATGCTTTGACTAGGAGAGTAGATTAGATTAGATGACATTTAAATTTTCTGTGATTCTATGAAATTACTGTAACAGATTTGTAGACTTTGTACCTGACTACTAGTGGGCAAACATTAATTTAATTCAATTATCTGTCTCTTAATATCTCATTAAACTTAGAAAGTCTTATTTTTATGGATTTCATAATTTTGTTTTGAATGGAAACTGATTATCTTTCTTTTGAATTTTAATGTATATGAAAACATCCATTAAAAAGTGTGATGATTTTTCTGAATTTCTTGTCATAAAATATCATTAAGAAATTCATATGACTAAGGTTAGAATTGTTTAAATTCTTTAATAGCAAAAGAGAAACTTTCATTGACAGGAAGTTTTAGTGAAGGGTAATAGTATTTATGATGCTTTGGTAAATCCTGATTAATGCAGGCAATTTGCTTTCCATGTTCTTTGATCTCCTGGAGTTTGAACATTTGTTTGTTTAATCAGTATTTCTTAAGCTACTATATATGTTTTGTGTTAAGCCATAGGGACTCCAAAAGAAACTTTGCCATAGCCCTTGCCCCAAAGTAGAGGGTCTTGCACTTGTGTCAACTGTTGGGTTTGTTTTTGTTTATAAAATAATACCAAAGAGGCTACATCCTTGACCCTCTTGGGCCCCCCCACCTCGCTTAGGCAGTCTTATCAACATCCAGGTCTGATATGAATGGTATCTCTACCTACAGTTACTCTATCTACAAATCTACCTACAATTCCCACCATTCTGATATTACAACATCTTTGGATTCAAAAGGAAAGGGATAATAAATTGCTAATAAGTTGTGTGTATTTATAGTTCCATCTCATGTCCCTTTCTTTATATTCCCTTAGCCACTGCTTTTCTTCTCATACTTGATTCCTGGAATAGCCTCCTGTTGGCCCTGCCCCTCTCTCTATTCCTTACCGTTCGTTCTACTACTTTCACTTTCCTGCCTGTGTAATTTGATCAGGCTTCTAGGGTGGCACTCAAGGCCCTCCACAGTCTAACTCCAACCTCACTTTCCAGGTTTCTCTATATTTTCCATCATGAACTCTTTGTTCCAGCCAAAATATACTTATTCACTGTTCCTAAATTCACCCTCCTCTACTGACCTCTGTGCCTTTGATCTCCAACTATAGCAATGAAAGCATCATTATTCCAACTAGCTTAGTAAATGATTTGCTAGCTTTTTCTCCTGGCTGTGAAAAAAAAAAGAAAGGAAACCAAGTATACTCCTAGTGTATTCCCTTCCTAGAATGTAATTCTTTGTCCTTTAGGAGTCATTCCCATGAAACCTTTCCTAGTGCCCTGTTCTTTCCCTTCATTTCTTCTACATTATGCTTCTCCTCATAGTAATAATACTTTGTATATGTCTAATTTGAATTATAATCATTTATGTCCTATTCCTTTTACCCTATTAGATTGTAAGTTCCTGAAGTGCAAAAACTCTATCCTAGTCATTTTTATATCACCAACAGAATGTAGTTGATAAGACTAAACTTGGTATAGTTGGAAAGATTGCTGAACTTGAAGCCAGGATCCTGGAGTTCCAGTCTTGCCCCTAACACTAGTCATATATCCTTAGACAAGTCACTTCATTTCTCTGAACCTTAGGGAAATCAGCTCAATGTTATGATGAAATTAATGTTCAAGTTGCTAAAGAACTAGATTCAGGGTTCTTTCTTGCAAGGATAGGGAATAGGAGGAGGGTAATGATTCCTCCAGGGGGTAATAGTCCTTTTACCTTTGCTGTTTTCCAAACTAGCAAAAAGTAATTTATAACAAGGCTCAAATATATACAATTCCCATTATTAGGATTTTGTGTGTTTTTTATGCATAGGTAAAATAAATATTCTGTTAATTAAATTTATATTTATTTGTAGATGTCACTAAGAGGAGCTGCACCAATGACAGTTGTACATCTTCCTGGAGAACAAGTACAAAGTCAGGGGGTCATCCAGACTGCTCAGTCATCTTCAGTAATCCATCCCCCACAAGTACAGACAGTGCAGGTAACTGAAAACTTGGCCCATGTGGTACAGATTGTGAATTGTTTTGTCCTGAATTTTACCTGACATTTTTTTACCTGATATTCTTATGGTCTCATTATAACAATATAAGTGGTGTGATCTGCTTAGAAATCAGCTAGTGTAACAAGGGAAAGCAAATTTTGGTTGTTTTTTTTTTTTTTTTTTTGCAGGGCAGTGGGATTAAGTGACTTGCCCAAAATCACACAGCTAGGTAATTATTAAGTGTCTGAGGTCAAATTTGAACTCAGATCTTCCTGACTCCAGGGCCGGTGCTCTATCTACTATGCCACCTAGCTGCCCCTGAAAGAGGGTACTTTTCATTTGTAACTCTTGCAAATCCACATTATATCACCCACAGAATGTAGTTGATGAGACTCAACTTGGTATAAAGAATAGTGGACTTGAAATCAGGATCCTGGAGTTCCAGACTTGCCATGACACTAGTCTTAAATCCTTGGACAAGTCACTTCATTTCTCTGGACCTTACTAATACATAGGGAAGTCAGCTCAGTGTTGTCATGAAATTAATGTTTAAGTTGCTAAAGAACAGATTCTGGGCTCTTTCTTGCAGGGGTATTATTATTATTATTATTATTATTATTATTATTATTATTATTATTATTATTGTCACCATGGATAGGTGGACTCAAATTTTAAGGGGGAAAAATAGATTTTAAAGAGGAAACTTGCAAATACAGTGGTAAAAAGAATATCCTGGTAGGCAAGGGGAGGCTTGAAGTGAGAATCCTGTGCAGGTGAGGAAATAAAGATAAGTGTTTCTTCTTTGTTTACCCTGAAGACCAAATTCATATTTGGTATGGTAAAAGAGGGAGTCTTAACTATTGACCATTAGTCATCAGTAGAGAAGTGGGACGGGAGCAAGAACAGCTCATGAAGGGTAGCACATGGGAAATAAACTGGCAGGTAGTAACTTGGTCCTTTGAGGAGTCCTTTATTTTTGTGCCTTGCCTCTGCTCAACTCAGTATTGGGGAATTGTACTGCAAGGAAATGACCTGTGCAGAGGTAAGTCTACACCAAGGACCTGTAGGGTCAATACAAGCAATCTGGGGGTGAAGATCACCAACAACTAAGACAGTCTGGGAAGACCTTCTGTAGGAGGGACCAGAGGTAAATGGGGGGGGGGGGTGTGGATCTGAAGGTCTGAGTAGAAGCTGAGGGGCAGCTAGGTAGTGCAGTAGATGCAGTAGATAGACCACCAACCCTAGAGTCAGGAGGATCTGAGTTCAGATGTGTCCTCAGATACTTAATAATTACAAAAAACAGCAGAAGCTGGGCTTCTGGAGTGAAATGATTTAGCCAGGAACTAGGAGGAGGCGCATGGCAAGAAGGCAAGACAAGAAGCATTTGTTGTGTTTGCTGAATTCCAAGTACCATGCTGAGTGCTAGGGACACATATACAAGCAAAAAGATCATCCCTGCCCTTGAGGAGCCACCTAGCCTCCCACCTGCTTGCTTTTGCTATAATTTCTAACTTCTTTATAAATATCTAAGGGGTTATAATGTTAGGGTTCAAGAGTAATAGTTTCAGGGACAGCTTAGTGGGTCATAGAGCTCTAGTTTTGGGGTCAGGAGGACCTGAGTTCAAATTTGACCTCAAACACTAGGTGACCTTGGACAAGTCACTTAAATCCAATTGCATCCCCAAAAGAGAGAAAAAGTTATTACTCAGGGCAGCTAGGTGTCACAGTGGATAAAGCACCGGCCCTGGAGTCAGGAGTACCTGGGTTCAAATCCGGTCTCAGACACTTAATAATTACCTAACTGTGTGGCCTTGGGAAAGCCACTTAACCCCATTTGCCTTGCAAAAACTTTAAAAAAAAAGTTATTACTCTCTGATTCAATATTTTGAATGGATTGTTAAAATGTCTTTTGCATATCTTTTCCATTCAAAACTTCTTGAAAAAAATTTTTTTAAGTTTTTATATATACAATAGAACATAAAAAGAAAAGTCTTAATGAAACTGAAGATCTCTTTCACATCACTTCATGGGGGTTTTGCTTTTCGGGTTTTTTTTTTTTTATCTTTTGCAAGGCAATGGGACTAAGGGACTTACCCAAAGTCACACAAAAAAAATAAAATCTACCCACCTGGAACAGAAATGCAATTCATCAGAAAGTAAAATTAATCAATTGGAAAAGGAAACACAAAAACTATAACTGAAAAAAATAAAACACTAAAACTTAGAATTGGACAAAAGGTACCACTACTAAGGCTTCTTATGCCTTAGTGTCATCTAGACTCCTCACTATGTCTCCATCTGCATATCCAATCTATTGAGTTCATTTCCAGGATCAAAAACTAAACACTCTTTGGTACATCAACCCTTCATATTCTGCCCCCTCAGTCTTCTCCACACTTTGTACCATTGCTTCTCCAGGTGCTCTTTGATCCATTGACGCTGACCTCCTTGCTCTTGCCCAGATTTGCCCTGCAATCTTTCCTCCCTGGAGTACTCTCTCCCTTTTCTTTTCTTCTTCTTGGCAGAAATGTCCCAGGTAAAATCCAACCTTCTATAGGAATCTTTTCCTTTCTAGTACCTTACATCTATTGATTATTTCTTTTCATCCTGTATCACTTGTTGGCTTCCATATTGTTTTTCTTGTTAGATTTTGAGGCCCAAAAGGTCAGAGACTATCTTTTTCCTTTTATCCTGTGATGACCACCCTGTTTCACTGAATGACTATCTCTAGTTTTTATATATGAAATTACTCTATTTCACATAGTTGATTAAAGTGCTTTGCTGTTTAATCAATTGGATTATATGTAAATGACAGAAAACTACATATGGAAAACTTATTATGTTTGCCATCATGATGGCAGGCACAGAGCATTATGATTATACCTTATTGCTTTGGTCTTTGAGGGAAATACGTATTAGCTGCCATCACAGACAGGCATTCTGTTCTAATGACTAAACCAAGAGGGAGAAACTTTTAGGGACCTTTCCATTGGAGAATATTTGCAGGTAAATTTAGAATAACATGCTATCCATTTCTAATTAGGAGTTAATAGTTAATTATTTTAGTATTGCTTAAAATAGTATTAAACATGTTGGAATATAATCTCATTTCTGTTTGACATTTAAAAGGTGCTTTTTCTAATTTACAATAATTTGCAACGACATAACATTTTTATTGCAGTTGCAAATACTTGATGTGTTCATTGAGAGATGCTTTAATATTAATATATTTTGAGTAATATACATAACTTTCAGAGGAATAAAAACTGATACTTTTCAGGATTCTTATGTTCAAAATCAGATTCTGCCATGTAAGTGCATTTGGAGTTGTGTCTGATTTTTCTTACTGTAATAGTATGAAAATTAGGTTTTATTGGAAACCTCTTGAATATTTTACTTGTATTGTTAATCATCATGAAATGAAATTTCCTTTTTAGGTATCATCCTGGTCAGATAGTGAAGATTCTCAGGATTCATCTGATAGCATAGGCTCTTCACAGAAAGCTCGGGGGATTTTAGCACGGCGCCCATCTTATAAGTAAGTATTGTTACAGAAGTTTTTTCATTTATTAAATTCCAAAGTTTACATAGTAAATTTGATATAGGAACTTATGCTGTGAAACTTAGTAGAAACTAAATTATGTAAAATAATAATCATCATCCATAGAACATTTTCTTTAAAAAGAGCACTGAATGGGCGGTGGCTAGGTGGCACAGTGAATAGAATGCTGCCCTGGAGTCAGGAGTACCTGGGTTCAAATCTGGCCTCAAGACACTTAATAATTATCTAGCTGTATGGCCTTAGGCAAGCCACTTAACCCCATTGCCTTGCAAAAAACCTAGATAGATAGATAGATAGATAGATAGATAGATAGATAGATAGATAGATAAAAAGAGCACTGAAGACCAGAGTCACAAATGAGCAGTTTAACTGCAAGTTACAGATAGAATTTATTTCAATCAAAAAATAAGCAAGCTATATGTAATGAAAATTTGCAATTTCATGTACCATCTTTTTTTGTATATGGAAATGTCTATTTTATGTAACATTTACAATTTCAATTTTTTAAAAAAAAATTATCACCAAGCTTGACCATAAAACAAGCCTCTATTAAGCATCTGTTTGGGTCCAGACACTACTTGGAGTACTATATAATATTATCTCATTTGATCCCCACAACAACCTCTGTGGTTGAGGGTCTGTTGACTCTAGGGAAAATACTCTATTTGACTCCCTTCTTTGCAGAGGTAGAGTACTATACCCTGAAGATGACATCCGACTTTATTTTCCTCTTTGTTTTAATGATAAATGCTTCACTGTGGAAGTAGGTAGGGGTTGGTATGGAGGGTGGGAAAGAAGAGAAACCACCAATACATTGGGAAATCTAGGTACATAATAGAAGTTTATCAGAGATATTCAATACAAAACAAAAACAAATTTCTCAATCAACAGCTTCCAGCTGCTGCATTAATTTGTGCAAAAACTTTTCAAATTAATGCAATTTTAATGTTTAAAATTTTGTGATCTCTCTCTCTCTTGTTTGGTTAAGAATTCTTCTCCAAGGAAAGTGCCATCCACATCTAGGGAAAGAGCTATGGAGTCTGAATGCAGACTAGGGCATACTATTTTCACTTTGAAATTTGCTTTATGTTTTTTCTTTTTCATGTTTTTTTCCTTTTGTTCTGATTCTTTTCTTTGCAGCATGACTAATATGGAAATATGTTAAACATGATTGTACATGTATGAACTATTTCAGATTACTTACTCTCATGGTATGGTGGAAGAAAGAGAATAAGGTAGAAAAATGTGGGTCTCAATCCTACAAAAAAATGAAAGTTGAAAACTATTTATATGTAATTGGAAAAAAAACTCTTTTAGAACACTATACCAAGGTAAGATCAAAAATGGATACAGGATGTAGTCATAAAAGACAATATTATAAGCAAACTAGGAGATGAAAGAATAGTTTACCTGTCAGATCTATGGAAAGGGAAGCAGTTTATGACCAAGGAAAAGATGGAGAACATCATTAAAAGCAAACTAGGTAATTTTGATTACATTAAATTTAAAATCTTTGGGGGCGGCTAGGTGGCGCAGTGGATTAAAGCACGGGCCCTGGAGTCACGAGTACCTGGGTTCAAATTGAGTCTCAGACACTTAATAATTACCTAGCTGTGTGGCCTTGGGCAAGCCACTTAACCTCATTTGCCTTTCAAAAAACCTAAAAAACAAAGCAAAAAACAAAACAAAAAAAATTAAAATCTTTTACAAAAACGAAACCTCTGTAACCAAGATCAAAAGAAATGTAGTAAATTGGGAATCAGTTTTTACAACCTAGTATTTCTGAAAAAAAGATTCATTTCTAAAATATATAGAGAGAACTGAGTCACATTTATGAAAAAAAAGCAAAAAAACAAGCCATTCCCCCATTGACAGATGGTCAAAGGATATGCAGAGGCAGTTTACAAATGAGGAAATCAAAACGATCCATAGTCATATGAAAAATTGCTCTAAATCATTATTGATTAGAGAAATGCAAATTAAAGCATCTCTGAGGTGTACCACCTCACACCTCTCAGACTGTCCAATATGACCTGAAATGACAGTGATCAATGTTGGAAGGGATGTGGGAAATCTGGGACACTAATACATTGTTGGTAGAGCTGTGAACTCATCCAGCCTCTCTGGAGAGCAATCTGGAATTATGCCCAAAGGACAATAAAAATATGCATAACCTTTAATTCAGCAGTATCACTACGTGGGTCTATACCCTGAAGAGATCATGAAAAAAGAGTAAAAACATCCCTTGTACAAAAATATTATAGCAGCCCTGTTTTTGTAGTGCCAAAGAATTAATTGGGGATTGGTTGAACAAACTGAAGTATATGTATGTTATAGAACACTATTATAAACCAAGAGGTTTATAACTCAAGGGAATTCCATGAATTCAGAAAAGCCTGGAAGGATTTGCATGAACTGATACTGAGCAAGATGAGCAGAACCAGAAGAATGTTGTACACCCTAACAGCAACATGGGAGTGATGAACAATCTCATTTCATCATTACAACAATCAGGGACAATTTTGGGGTATCTGCAATGGAGAATAATACCATCTGTATCCAAAGAAAGAACTGTGGAGTTTGAACAAAGACTAAAGACTATTATTACCTTTAATTTAAAAAAAAGATATCTTATGTAATTTTGCTATCTCTTATATTTTATTTTTTTCCTTAAGGATATGATTTCTCTTTCAACACATTCAATTTTGATCAATGTGTAGCATGGAAACAATGTAAAGACTATCAGACTTCCTTCTGTGGGGGTGGGGTGGGAGGGAAGCGAGATTGGGGGGAAATTGCAAAATTCAAAAAAAGATTAAAAATGTCTTTTAGATTAGTTGTAGTAAGTTTTCAAACTACTAAGAAAAGATATGAGAAGTTAGTTTGAATGAACATTTGCAAAAAAATAATTCATATAAAATCTTGATTTCATCAATGGTGAGTAAATGGAATTCTGTTTTTTTCCACAGAAAAATATTGAATGATCTTTCTTCAGAAGACACCAGAGATAGGAAGGGAGAAGGAGAAAACCCTGGAGTTTCAACAGTCACATCTATGTCTGTCCCAACTCCTATCTACCAGACTAGCACTGGACAATACAGTATGTAAATGAATTGTTATTCTTCCTTCCTTAATGAAGAAAACCAATGATATCACATTGTCTCTGTTTGCATGTGTATTGAATTTAAGTGAGGCAGAGTTGCAAAAATTTTACAACTTCACTATCTTTTCCTGATCTTTGGAGGCCAGTGGCAGTACAAAAGTCTGGATTGGTGATGGCCCTGAGATGCAAATAAAGTTAGATAATCTAGACTAGACTTTTTATTTGATA
Organism: Macrotis lagotis; assembly: GCF_037893015.1. Taxonomy (NCBI): domain Eukaryota; kingdom Metazoa; phylum Chordata; class Mammalia; order Peramelemorphia; family Peramelidae; genus Macrotis; species Macrotis lagotis. The sequence continues at coordinate 257,255,639 of NC_133659.1, read as the reverse complement.
CATGGGCTTATCCTAGTTACCAGACAATTTATACCTTAGCTTTTGGTGCAACCAGAAGCTATCATCTGGATTAGAATAAAATGAGAAAAACCCTTTCTGTAACTGGCTTCTTGTAGAACTTTTGTTTCTGCCACTCAAAAAATTGGTTAAATATTTGGCAGGTTATTAAACATCCTGAATTTTAGAATTTCATGGAGGATTATTTTTAAACAGTATCGTGTATCTGTTACATGCAGAGTCTTGTGCTTTTCAGTGTTCTAGGGGAATTAAAATCCACTAACCATAGGAAAATTGGCAGGGGAAGTACAACCAACATAGGTAACAGTATAGAAAGATAAGGAAAAACACAAATATCACCATCTGAGAAAGCCCTTTAATAAATCAGTGTCATGGACTTTTATGGCTATTATAGCTTAACAGTTTATTTTATATCTACTCTTTTCCCTAAGTAACATTTTCTTTGCTTAACAAATTGGGTGTTGCTGGATGTGGCAAAGTAATTGTTTTGTTTGCATTTTTTTCTGAGCAAATGGTTAATTTTTAATAAAGTCCTCTTGATGTATTACTATTAGCTATTAATGAAAGTAAGCATTAGGTTGGAAATAATCTACTTCTTGGTTATTAATTCTCTGCCTGCTGGTCCTTAAGTCTAGCCTTAATCTATTTGATTATGGGGGGGGGTTGTTTTTTTTTGCAAGGCAATGGGTTTAAGTGACTTGCCCAAGGTCACACAGCTAGGTAATTATTGTGTCTGAGGGCAGATTTGAACTCCAGTCCTCCCAACTCCAGGGCTGTTGCTCTTATCTGCTGTGCCACCTAACTTCCCCAATCCATCTGTTTATTAAGTCTGCTAATGAACAACAAACTGTGATACACACACACACACACACACACACACACACACACACGTGTGTGTGTGTGTGTGTGTGTGTGTGTGTGTGTGTAGAGAGAGCAAGAAGAGGGTTGTGCTCCACCAGCCAGTGACAGCTGCATATAGAAATGCTTGAGGGGTGCTAGGGTGAAGAAGAGAAGGAGGAATTCAGAAACACAGTGGTAGAAATGGCAGTTTAAATTTCCCATTCCCTTTGTGCAACTTTCAGGGTATATATCTTTTGACACCAAGAAAGAAATCAAGAATATTTATAATGTTTTCCATTTAAAGTATATAGCATATATATAGCAACCAAGCAATATTAATATTGAATAAGTTCTCTTACTGAGTGGGAAAAAAAATGAGGGTAACTTTCATTTTTCTTTAGCAGGTCACATCTGGAAAGTAGGTTTTTTTCTTAACCACCATCCATTTGCCTCGAAGAGGTGAAGAAATTCAGAATTCATTACAAAGGAAGTTCCATGAAGCCATACTTAGGCCAGAATCTTACTAAGTAGAAATCCTTCTAGACCTTCTCTAGTGACTAAATAAGAACCATTTGTAATCATCATCATCATCATCATCATCTGTGTGCAAATAGTGCCATTAAGTATAGATTTGAAAATGCTTTAACTGACTTAATCATTTTCATAATACTGTAAAAATTATAAACCTGAACCTATCCTATAGGAATTATGAAATACTGGTTACTTCATTTGTAATAATCTACTGGAAAAAATAAACTACCTATTATTCCATTTTCTCCCTCTAATTAAAGTTGCGATTGCCCCAAATGGAACATTACAGCTGGCCAGTCCAAGCACAGATGGAGTTCAGGGGCTGCAAGCATTAACAATGACAAATGCAGGCAATACTCAACAAGGAACAACAATTCTTCAGTATGCACAGACATCTGATGGACAGCAGATACTTGTCCCTAGCAACCAAGTGGTTGTACAGAGTAAGCATACTTTATTTTTATTTTTCTATATATAAATATATACATATATACACACACACACAAATACTTTTGAATATCCTTTAATACTCCTTTTAACTATGCAGCTGCATCAGGAGATATGCAGACTTATCAGATTCGTACTACACCAGCAAATACTAACCTTCCACAGACTGTAGTAATGACATCTCCAGTCACTATAACATCTCAGACAACCAAAACAGATGATCCTCAGATGAAAAGAGAAATAAGATTGATGAAAAATAGGTAAGTGCTATGAAATATGTGATTTACCTTTAAGAAAATTTTAAATTTCCACAACTTAACATTGTTGCTGTATAGAACAAAACTTTTTGGTCTCAAGACCTCTTTATAGTCTTAAAAATTATTGAGGACTCCATAGAGCTTTAGTTTATATATTTGTTTTATCTATCACTATTTACCATATTAAAAATTAAAACAAACTTTTAAAATATTTATGAAATGTTAAAACATTTTTAAGAAAAATAACTTTTCTAAAATAAAAAGAGTGATCTGATTATCTATAAACATTTTGTAATCTGCCATTTATACTGTAACATGCTGTATTTTCTTATTTCCTGCACTATCTTTTTTTTCTTACTTTCTTTACTTTTTAATCAGCTATAGTTCTGCTAGCTGAGAGTTATTACTAAGTTAGCATACATTTTGTAAGAAATGTGAGGGGGTGGCTAAGGTGGCGCAGTGGATAAAGCACCAGCCCTGGAGTCAGGAGTACCTGGGTTCAAATCCGGTCTCAGACACTTAATAATTACCTAGCTGTGTGGCCTTAGGCAAGCCACTTAACCCCATTTGCCTTGCAAAAAAACCTTAAAAAAAAAAAAAAGAAATGTCTTTCATCGGGAAAATATATGGCATAAAACAAGATAGTAGCCCAATCCCATAGTACCTATGAGAGATAATAACTTTGTTTTCATTGACTATTAGACCATGTCTGGTTTGTTCACAATGATTGAATGAGGCACTTTGGACATCCTTTTCTGAACTATTGGCATCCACACAATGTGAAGAGAATTCAAGCAAGTAGCCAAGTGTCTATGGTGAATTCATGTGAGGACATGGACAAAAGGAAGGGGAGGTCTGTTAATCACCCTTCTAAGTTTTGGGTCATTTGCTCATTGATTAGCAACTTTTAAACAAGTCAGTTTAATATATCAAGGAACAGTGGAAAGGATCCCTTAGGTTGACATAGATGCATGAATATTTACATTCATTTAGTCTGGTTAAAAACTTAAGTGAAATTCAGATATATACAGCACAGAGTAGTGGTACAGTAGATGGAGCACTAGGCCTGCAGTATGGAGCATCTGAGTTTAATCCATCCTCAGTCACTTACTAGGTATGTGACCTTGGACAAGTCTCTTAACCCTTTTTGCCTCAGTTTCTTCATTTGTAAAATGAATTAAGGGAAGGAAATGATAATCCAATTTAGTATCTGCCAAGAAAATGGGGTTATGAAGATTTGGACACAACTAAACAACAAAAATCCAAATTATACTCTTGTCAGTAACAACAGAACAGGCATGATTGCCATGATCTACTAGTCAAAAAAGAAAATGAAGTTAGTCTGACTGACTGAATTCCATTTTTGTCTCCTTTGGCATTGCATAGATATTCCAGTGAGTATAGGAGCTCCCCACAGACTATTCCTCAGTAAATGATCATTTTGCTTCCTCTGCTGCACATGCATTTCTCTGATAACATCCCTGTGTGCCATCTTTCCTCTATGATTTTTTTGTTGCCTGTGGACTTACTGATTACTTTATGCCTAACTTGTAACTTATACTTTTCCATTTCTCTTTGGATAACCTACAACTTTAATTCTTTGGAGAATGTGTTTTTTGTATATTTTTAGCCATATAAAAAACTTTTGATGTTTAAAATAATGAACCTTTGTTTGAGGGAGAAACTTGGGATAATTAAAAATAATGAATAGTTTCATAAATTCATTCCACAACATTATTTTATTTAATTTAGGGCTCATCTCAACTGACCTTAATGATGTCCATGAAGTTAATTTTATTTGATTGTTTTTATATTTAAATATAGAGAAGCTGCTCGAGAATGCCGTAGAAAGAAAAAAGAATATGTTAAGTGTCTGGAAAATCGAGTGGCGGTCTTGGAAAATCAAAATAAAACTTTAATAGAAGAATTAAAAACTTTAAAAGATCTCTACTCCAATAAAAGTGTCTAAAAAGAAGATAAACAAATTTTATAGACTTACCTGAAAATTAAATGGATTTTCTTTTTATATGGAATTTTATAAACTCAAAAGGTCAAAAATGAAACTATTAGAACTAGGAGTTGCACCATAAAGACTAAAGATTTTATTTACAAAATGCTGGTGATAGTAACTAATGAAAGTAAGAGGACTTCAAGCAAACTCCTGGCACAACTGGAACCTCTATTGGAATTAACATTAACAGTGGTACCTGAAGAGAACATGAATTCTTGACAATTTGAACTTCCTAGATAGTAGTTATCAACAAAGTTTGCAATTGAGACAATTCATTAATGGAAGTTTGATGGGGGGGGTGTTAACCAACATTTACTGGTATAGATTTTCATTACTTAACTAGGTTCAGAAATATGCCCTTTACAATTGTTTATGTAAATATTTTTTGTCTGCCAATATTCTAAACTGCAGATTTGAATCTAATGCGTTGTAAAATGTATAAATTATGTGTACTTTGCTTAACTGTCAAGTCTTTGAAATGATCTTTTAAAAAAAATGTTTATTTGCAAGAGGTTAGCAGAAAAAAAACCAGGGCATAATCATTTTTCCAGTATTGTCTTTCAAGATATCCAAGCCACATGAAGGGAAAATGACACTTTCAAAGAAGTATTCCAGTCATTTTATATATAAACATTTTAGTAAACTGGACAGAACAGTATAAATATTTGAGAGTTTTTAAAAAATAGTATTGATTTTGCTTTTTTTGGGGTATGCTAACTTTCCCTAAATGGATCATAATAAATCATGTGCTGATTCTACATGCAGCTGATATGCATTACTTTTTCTACTGTGCTTTAATAGAAAGAAATGTTTACAAGCCCCTAAAATTATTTTAGAGGATTTTCAAAACTCAGCTCAAGATACATACCAAAGTATTTTTCCAAGAGGGTTTTCTAATCAAAATCTAATGTAGGGCTTATCAGTTTAAAAATAATGCAATTTTAAAACAATTATTCATGTAGAAAATATTTTGTGAGGTAATAAATTGTACCTTTGTAAGAAAAAGTGACTATTTTTATATAGTTAATCTTCATAAATTCTAAAGTTGTGTTTTTATGCATATCTATCTGTTTATACAGTTTTTAGTAAAAAAAATATTTTGTCTCAGATTATCATTTTTATATTTTCATGGGGAGTAAGGTTTTTTGAATTACAAATATTTGAAAATTATGTGCATTTCTGTATAATTAATATGAAATCCAAAATATATTGTTAGTACATCAGTACTTCTGTAATCAAGCTATTCATTTTTGAGCTTACCTACAAGAATATTGTCAGCTCCTAATATAATATGTATCTTTTTTGTCTTATTCCTGTAAAAATTAAAGGGCATTTGAGATGATCAAGACTGTTGGATATGGAAATTGGAAGAAAAGTTGAAACATCAATGACAATCAGTTCATTGCTACTTATGGTTTCACCAGTTATTGATACAGAACCTTTTATCCTAGTCATAATACTTTGACTTATTGCGTGTTTGGACTTGAATAAGAAATGCAGCTAGTGAGAAAAATTAGCATGACATAGGAGCAAACACTATTTGTTGTATGAGGTTTGAAGAAAGTCAGACTTATCTGATCATATCAGTGAAGTCTTCATGGACAAGTTGCTATTTGGGCTGCCTTTTGAAGGATGCGTAGGATTTTAGGAGGTGGAGAGTTGGGGGAAGAGATAGGAAATGACATAATAAAAAGTTACAGAGTTGTAGGTAATGAAGGATACATATGGGCCACCATTAATTCTCTGTGAGTTAAATTAATATAAGAGAAGTAGTATGAAGTTGAGAAAGGCTTCTTTAAGGAGGTTTTTTGGGGGGGCAGTTGAAAGGCAATGGGGTTAAGTGACTTGCCCAAGGTCACATAGCTAGGTAATTAATGCATGAGGCCGAATTTGAGCTCAGGTCCTCCTGACTCCAGGGTGGGTGCTCTATCCATTGTGCCACCTAGCTGCCCCGGAGTTTTATTTTTAATAAAAACTTGAAATCCTTTTTTGAGCAAGAAATCCTGGTTGGTTTTTTTTTTTTTTGAAAGATTTTACTTAGGGGGCAGCTAGGTGGTGCCGTGAATAGAGCACCCACCCTGGAGTCAGGAGTACCTGAGTTCAAATGTGGCCTCAGACACTCAGTAGTTAACCTAGCTGTGTGGCCTTGGGTAAACCACTTAACCCCATTGCCTAGCAAAAACTAAAAAAAAAAAAAATTGAATTTTACAATTTTTTCCCCTGATCTTGCTTCCCTCCCCCCACCCCCAGAGAAGATAGTCTGTTATTCTTTACTTTGTTTCCATGGTATACATTGATCTAAGTTGAATGTGATGGGAGAGGAAAACATTTCCTTAAGGAAGAAACATAAAGTATAAGAGATAGCAAAATTACATAATAAGATAATGGTTTGTTTTTATCCTAAAGTTTTCTTAATGAAAAATTTGATTTTGTCAATTTTGTTCCATCAAGTTATAGACTTTATAGATCAAGTTATTGATCTTACAGTTATATCTGCTTTCTGTTAAATTTCAAAATTCTCTGAGCTGCCACAAATCCTTTAAGAGATAACATAGGTAGTATATTAATATAGGCCAGATTGAAGGCAAGGAATTGCCATATAAATTATTGAAGTAGTCCTGAACTAACAAGAGTTTGCAATTAGTACAGTGAAAGGTTGTATTTTATGCAAAAAATGTCTTTATTATTTATCAAAGAACTTTTTTGCTAACAAAGAGGTGGTGTTTCACTATTTAAAAATTTTTAATAGAAGAGTTATACATTTTTTAGAATAGCTAGCTATAGGTCTTATAGCTTGCTATAATTTGATACTTGGCTTCCTTTAGAAAGTATTTGACCAGTAGACACCAAGAAAAAATTGTGGAAAACAATACTTGAATTTAGAAAACACCATTGGAGTTTCCATGCCTGAAACTAATTTTTTTATTAATATTTTATTTTTCCAATTACATATTATAAAAGGTTTTTTTTAACATTTCATCCACATGCATATGCATATTTTTAAGTTATATAACTTCCTTCCTCCCCTCCTCCTATCAGCTGCAATATCAGGTGAATATTGTACATACATATTTGTGTTTAAATTTTTCAGTAAGAGGAATTAGGATTAAGGAAAAAGAAAGAAATCCATGAGAGAAATTTTAAAAGTAAATTTAGTGTTTGCTCAGATTCTGTAGGGGTTTGGGTTTTGTTTTGTTTCAATTTTCTTCCTCTGGATGCAAATAATATTGTCCCTCAGCTGGTCTCCTAAGGTTGTCTTAGCTCTCTGAACTGCTGAGAGAAGCTTCATCCATCATGGTTGATTAACTCACAATATTATCTATTATCTACCACATCTACCAGACAACATCTGGGTGCTAGGAATACAGAAAGAATTTCAAAAGGTACTCCCTGTGTTGAAGAAACATTCACACTGGAAGGCAGGGTTACCAAGCATAGCTTGATTAAAATAAACTATGTGGACTGTGACTGGGAATATCAGGATAGCCTTCATGGAGAAGGTGGTCCCTGAGCTGAACCACGTGAAAGAAGCTTCAGGTAAGGAGAGAGGCAAAGACAAGAAGATTGGAAAAGGGTGATAGCAAATATACCAATTTGAATAGAACAGGGAATGAAGGCAAATATTATGCATTATTTTTGTAAAGGGGTAGGTTGGGGTTACATTATGAAGAGTTTTAAAAGCCACATAAGTGTTTTTATCCTAGAAATAGTGGGAGTCAGTAGTGAGAGGAGAGGCATGGCCTACACTTTGTAAATACAATTTTACAGCTGTGTGGAAGCTGAATTGGGAGAAGAAAGATTAAATGCAGGTGGAGCAGTTAGGTTACTTTTGTATTGGAATGAGAATGGCCATGTGAATAGAGAAAATAGGGTGGACATGGAGATAGATTTTGACAAAATTGATTGACTATGGAGGGGATAGGACCAGAAGAGGGGAGGAAAAGGGCTTTAGAAGACAAAAGGGTATAAAGTTGGGATTGATGGTGGTATTAATAAAAACTGAAAATTTAGTATTTGAGTATTTTTTTCATTTTTATTTTCCATTCTAAAATTATTTCCCTCCTTTACCTTCTCCCCACTCATTTTGAAAAGGTAAGAAATCCAATACCAATGACATTTGAAGTCATAGAAAACTTTCACAAGAAAAAAGAAAAACAGATCCTTCAGAGTTCATGTCCTCTGAAGTGTATAGCATTTTTCATCCTTTGGAATTGTCATGGATCATTGAACTGATCAAAGTGTTTTAGTTCAACTCTGTTCTGCAACTGTTCACATACAGACTTATCTGAAACCATTCCCTATGTAATTTCTTTTATCACAATGGCATTCCATCATGATTATTTACCATAATTATTTAGTTATCACTCAATTGATGGGCATCCCTTCAGTTTCCATTTCTTTACCACCACAAAAAGATGCTATAAATGTGTTGGGGGGTTTTGGGGGGGGGGTTGAGTTTTTTTGCAAGGCAATGGGGTTAAGTGGCTTGCCCAAGGCCACACAGCTAGGGAATTATTAAGTGTCTGAGATCGGATTTGAACTTGACTCCAGGGCCAGTGCTTTATCCACTGCGCCATCTAGCTGCCCCTAAATGTTTTTTTACAGATCCTTTTCTTTTTTCTTAATCAATTTTCCTTAGGTATAGACCTGGCAGTGACATTGCTGGGTCAGAAGTTAAACAGTTTTATAACCCTTTGGGCATAGTTCTAAATTGTTTTCCAAAATGATTAGAATAGTTCACAACTCTACAAATATATAGTGCATATATTTCCCTGTTTTTCCACATTCTTTGTAGCATGGTCATTCTCCTTTTCTGTCAAGTTAGCCAATCTGGTAAGTGTTAGGTAGTACCTCAAGACTTGTGTTAAGTAGTGGATAAAGCACAGGCCCTGGAGTCAGGAGGAGTACTTGGGTTCAAATCCAGTCTCAGACACTTAATAATTCCCTAGCTGTGTGGCCTTGGGCAAGCCACTTAACCCTGTTTGCCTTGCAAAAATAAAAAAAACCTTAAAAAAAAAACTTGTGTTAATTTGTTACCTCTCTATTAGTGATTTAGAGCATTTCTTTATATGACTATTGAAAGCTTTGATTTATTCCTCTGAATACAATTTGTCAATTGATAGATTTATTAATTTATTCTTATAAATTTGACTCAGATCTCTACATTTGACAAATGAGGGCTATATCAAAAAAATTATTTACCTAGTTGCCTGCAAAAGAGTTTTAATGTAATCAAAATGATCCATTTTGGAACCTCTCTTTTGTCATGAATTCTTCCTTTATAAATTTGAATGCTAATTTTTTCTATCCTCTTTTAATTTGTTTATCTCATCACCCTTTATTTCATATACCCATTTGATATACAGTGTGTGAGAGAGTGGTCTGCCTAGTTTCTGCCAGGCTACTTTTCATTTTTTCTAGCAGTTTTTGTGAAATATTAAGTTCTTGCCTCAAGAGCTGGGATTTTGGGGTTTATCGAACCTTAGATGATCGTCCTCATTTGCTTCTTTATACTGTATACCGAATCTATCCCATTAATTAGTCACTATGTTTTTTAATTTAAAACAAAATTGTTTTCTATAGTTTGAGGAAATTCTTATAATTCTTAAAATAAGTAATTATTTGTTAGTTTCCTTGCTATGCACTGAATAAGTAAATAGTATTGTCGTTTTATTATTGCCTTGCTCTACCCATTAGTATATCTCTGTGAAAATAATATTTTGTAATTGTGTTAATACAGTTGTGTAAGTGTTAGGAGATAAATTCCTAAGTACTTTATATTGTCTGCAGCTATTTGAAGTGGAATTTCCTTATTTCTTCTTGCTTATTAATAGGATATAGAAATGCTTATAATTTGCATGTTTGTAACTTTGCTTAAAATTATTTTTTTTTCCTGTTTTTAGTTGATTCTCTAGGGTTCTGTAAGGATATCCTCATATATTGTACAAAAAGTAATAGTTTTGTTACTTCATTGCCTATGCTTGTTCCTCCAATTTCTTTTTCTTGTCTTATTGCTTTAGCTAGCATTTCTAGTATACTAATAAATAATGGTTATAATGGACATTGTGCTTCATCCCTGTTCTGATTGGAAAGGCTTCTAATTTATTCCCCATTATTGATAATGCTTGCTTTTGGTTTTAGATGGATATCACTTAACATTTTAGGAAAAGTGCCAATTATTTCCATGCTTTCTATTGTTTTCAAAAAGAATGGGTGTCTTATTTTGTCAAGTTTTTTTATTATAATTTTTTGTATTTGGTAAAGTAAATTATTGCTTATAGTTTTTCTAATATTAAACCAGCCCTACCTACTTTCCTGGTATAAAAATCTAAAGTGGTCATAATGTATAATCTTGGTGATTTATTGCTATAATCTCCTTACTGTTATTTTATTTTAAAATTTTTGCATTAATATTTTTTGGGGAAAATGTTTTCTAGTTTTCTTTGTTTTTGCTCTCCCTGGTTGAGGTTATCAAAATCATATTTGTTTTACAGAAAGAATTCAATAGGTCTCTTTTTTACCTATTTTAAAAATAGTTTAGTGGAGTGGCTAGAGCACTGGCCCTGGAGTCAGGAGTACTTGAGTTCAAATCTGGCCTCAGACCTCATTAATTCCCTAGCTGTGTGCCCTTGGGCAAGCCACTTAACCCTATTGCCTTGCAAAAAAAAAAATAGCTTATATAGTATGGGAATTAATTTTTCTTTTAATGTTTGGTAGAATTTGGTTGTAAATCCATGTGATCCTGGGTTTTGTTTTGTATTTTGTTTTTAGGGAACTCATTTATGGATGTTCTATTTCTTCTTCTAAGATAGGATTTTCTAAGTATTCTATTTCCTCTTCTAATAATCTGGTCAATTTATATTTTAAATTTTTCATCTATTTCACATAGGTTTGTTGGTTTTAATGGCATGAGTTGGGCAAAATAGCTCCTGATAATTGCTCTAATTTCAACTTTATTGGCAATGAATTCACCTTTCTCTATTTTGATACTGATGATTTTTTTAAATCAAAATAATCAATGGTTTCTACATTTTGTTTTTTAAATAAAACTAGCTCCTTGTTTTATCTATTAGTTCAATTTTTTTTAACTTTGAATTTAATTAATCTGCCAACAAGCTGTTTACATTCTATTTAGGGGATAATCTAAAGAGGACTGGTTTACTGGGACTACAGGGTGGTTGGGCAGTTAATTGGCACAGTGATTAGAGCAATGACCTTGGCATCAGGAGGACCTTAGTTCCTGACTTTCAGAAAATCAGGAGATAGCTGCTTTTTAGATCCAGGTAAGAGAAGAGAAGAAAACTGAGAAGAGGTCAAATAGAAGAACTGAGAGAAAGGAATTGTCAGTGGAAGAGGAAAATATTAAGGAGGAACTAATCAGGTCTCAAGTACTGTGGAGAAAAGTAAGCTAGAGAGAAATGATTGGTGACCTGGGGACAGGGCAATTTCATTAGAGCAGAAGCTCTCCAACTTTTTGGTGTCAGGACTCCTTTATTCCCTTAAAACTTATTATGAACCTCAAAAGATTTCATTTATTTTAGTTACATTTGTTGCTATTTACCATGTTAGAAATTAAAGCCAATAAAGTTTTAAAATATTTAATAATTCATCCTAAAACATTTTCCTATAAAAATAATTAGTGATAAAAAATTAGTGATAAAAGTGACATTATTTTACATATTTTTGCAAATCTCTTTAGTCTGACAATAGAAGGTAGCTGGATCTGCATTCAGTCTGCTGAGAAACATTGAAGCAGATGTAGGAACTCCAGCTTCACACAGATAATTAGTTGAAAAAGGGAGGAAGGAACATTTTAATAAAAAAATCTTTAAGGATTATGACCAGTTGTTTTTCTTCAGACCATTTTGTGTGACCTGTATTATAGTGATGGGGAAAGCAGCCAGCCTGCCAGAAGGGATGAAGAGTCAGGAAGTGTGGACCATAATGTAGACTAGAAATTTAGGGGTGGCTAGGTGGTGTAATGGATAAAGCATAGGCCTTGGAGTCAGGAGTACCTGGGTTTAAATCTGGTCTCAAGACACCCATAATTGCCTAGCTGTATGGCCTTGGGCAAGCCACTTAAACCCCATTTGCCTTGCAAAAAAAAAACTAAAAAAAAAGCAAGTGCATTAGACTAGAAATTTAGCCTTGAATAAGGAGTAGCCAGAGGAGCTTGAGAGTACATATAGGTTAAGGCAAGCAAGGTACAGATGAGAGGACTAGGATAAACAGGATTAAGTGACTTGCCAACACAGTGAGGCTGGATTTGAACTTGTCTTCTAGGCCCAGTGCTCTATTATGCCACCTAGCTGCCCTTTTAATAGAGGAGCAAGAGAGGAGACTGGAAAGTAGATGTTTATGGGACCAGGTGATAAAAGGTAGACTGGAAATGAATTGAGTACAAATGAAGCAGGGAACTTGGGCAAAGAAGAGGGAAGGGAAAGGAAATCGGATGGTCTTAGGGTCAATAAATGAGAAACCTGCAACAAGGGGCAGGAAGTGAGGATTTAGAATAGTTTTTGTTAGGGAATGTTAAAGGAGTCAAGAAATGAATAAACGGCTTACTGTGAAGCACTAAGTCTGATTAAAGTTAACTGACAAATTTGAAGCTGAGCCAGTTATCATGGTTTTGTGATTTTCTTTAGCAACACCAGTTCTTTAGGTGTAAGAGCAGAGGAAGCATTTCCAAGGATCTCTTGAGGATTAATGAAGGAGAAATGGGGGCAGGTTCTGGGGTAGAGGGAATCGAGTACAATAGTAAAAAATCCTCAAAGAAACAGCACAAAAACACCTTAAGAATCAGGTATGGAAATGGCACAAAGAAAAAAATGGGTCCAAGAATGTACCCACACACAAGTGGAGCAAAACAAATCAAACTGGTAGTTTAATGGATTTGTCACATTTCATCTGATTTGTTTTGTCATAAGTGATAAGGAGTTGAAAAAATGTACTGGTAAATATCTAAGGAGGGACTGGGGAGGGATGGAGATGTGAATCTTGACACATTTCAAAATTTAATCTATTGTTAACATTTTCTCCAACATAAAGCTGGACAATCAAAAAAGTAATATAGCATCCCCTGATTTGTAGTGCTTGCCTATTTCCAAGATTCAAATTCTCACACTGAAAATTTAACAATCAGCTTCTGAGCTGGTTTATAGTTGTCTCCAGCCCATGATTTCATTATTACCAGGAGGGAACTCCTGCTGCCAACTGAAATATTTCTCTACAATTTAGAGGATTATCTAGACCAGTAGTGTCAAACCCAAATAGAAAAAGGCTACTAAACCAAACAAAAGCATCCCTGTGTATCTACAGAGTGACTCAGAAAACCGCATATTAACATGTTTTATTGTATTTGTATTTTGTTAAGTATTCTCCAATTACATTTTAATTTGATTTGGAAGGATTTCACAATTCAGAAGTAGGAATTGAACCCAGGTCTTCTTGGCTTCAAGCCTGGCTAAATTTCTACTATACTGTGCTGCCTAAATAATAGACATTTACTGAGCATCTTATGGGGGCTAAGAATTATGGTGTATACTAAGATAAGATATTCCCTGTCCTCAAAAAATTTAATCAAGGAAACAAGACATAAATAATACAATTTGACATGTATGTATTGAGTTCACCAGCTAGGCACTGGATAAAAAGTTTAAATAAAATATAATCCTTGTCTTGAAGGGTCTTATAATTATTATAAGATCATAGATTGATGTTAGAATTTTAGAGATTATCCAATCTAAAACATTTAAAATTATTTTGACCTTAACAACATCAACAAATATGTCCTTCCCATATGCAAACTGTAAAAAAGAATATTGTATATGAAACTGCAGATCTCATGTATAGTTTGATTATAAGTTATAAAGTGATAGTGCAACAACCCTTTGGTGTGAAACTGGATATACTATCTTAATTTGCTTGAGCAATTATCCAGGTAACCAAGAAGAGCTATATGAGAATTTGCTAAGATACAAGTTATCAAGACACACTCACAATTCTTTGCAATGACTGCACATAAACTCAAGTGGATGGGCAGAAAATAAGCAACTCCAAAGCCCATTGAGCCTTCAAGGCTATCCTTATCTTTGGAGGATTCCTTAAGAGTTCTCTGACACAGCCCATTTTGTGGTTTTTGGAGATATTCCCTAATCTTATTGTCTGTGTTCTAGCCTAGAACTGTGGACAGTTTATCATCAAGAATGCCTTCTGATTTGTATATCCAAGGACCACAGCTCTGACAACTGGATATCTTCATTCCCCCTATTTTCTGGATCACCCAAAGGAGGTTTTCTGCCTCATTTCTTTCTAGAATATGCCCAAATTCCTACCTTTTCCTCCTTCATTTCTTTGCCTTCCTTGGTGTGAAAAATATAAATATTTCACTCTTTCCAAGGGGGTTTTGAACAGGGACTCTTTCACATTTCTAGTTTGCAAGCTCCATCTCAGGCAATAAATGTATTTATAAGCTGTGTAAACTGTGGTCACATTCTGATTCATTTGAAACCCCCTTCTAGGACATAAGTTTTTTTTTTTTTATTTTAACAATTCTCAGACATTTTTAATTTAACAATAGGCATATTATTTTTTGTACATTTAAAAAATACTTTATCAACCTTTTTTACATCGATTTCTCTGTCACCACTCAATTTTTGATTGGACAGTTCTACTACAATTCTTTTATCTGTAAAATAAAGATAACCTCCTAGAGTTATTGTGAAAATATAATGAGAATATTTGTAAAGCATATGCTAGCTATTCTTCATTGGATTCTCTTCTTAAAAGGCATATTGGGGGAAGCTAGGTAGCACAGTGAATACAGTAACGGCCTTGGAGTCAGGAGTACCTGGTTTCAAATCCGGCCTCAGACACTTAATAATTACCTAGCCATGTGGCCTTGGGCAAGCCACTTAACCCCATTGCCTTGAAAAATCTAAAAAAAAAAAAGGCATATTGATACGGAGAATTATGAATGTAGAAAATATATAATTAAAACAAATTCTGTGATTTTTAATTCTGTTAAATCTTGTTAAAGGGTGGAAGCTCTTTGCTCTTGAGTTGTAAATTGACTACTATTGTTTAATGTAAAATTTATGTCCTGCCTCCTCATTCCCAACACCCACCTTCCAATCTTATACCTGATTTCTGGCACATAAGGGGGAGGGATTTCCCCCTTTTGCCCTCACTACCCAGAAAAGGGGCAAAGCAACAAAACCTGGGCTGGACCTCTGCTCAGAGCCCTCTCTCTCTCTCTCTCTCTCTCTCTCTCTCTCTCTCTCTCTCTCTCTCTCTCTCTCTCTCTCTCTCTAACCCCCCCCCTCAGATTTTGTTATTCACCCTCTCCTAGAGTGCTTATTGACTTCTGGGGAAAATTTGAACCCTTTTACTTTGCAATATTTCAATATTTTGCAATCAATTCTGAGCAGTTTTAAAATCTCAGGAGCATGTGAATTCCTTCAGTCTTAAGTAACTCTGATCTGTATCTATTTTATCTCTTTCAAATTTTATCTACTCTCTTTGGTTTAAATTTATACTCTTATCTTGGCTTTTCTATAAGATTGCATCCAAATCCCTATCTCTAAATCAGACCTCTCTTTCTGATTTTGATCTTCATATCTAATTGTCTAACATCTTGGGTTCAGTTAGGCCCTGGCTATAGCTTTGCAATCTTTTTACTGTCTTTTTATTGATGGACTTCCTTTTTCCCAGTTTTCTTCCATCCACTTTCCCAATTTCTCTCCTTAAGCAATTGACTTAGTTTCCTATTTCACTAAGAAGATTGAAGCTCTCTTTTGTGAGATCCCTTAATTTCCTTCCTTTGTCACAGCTTCTCAGCACCAGCACTCACTCTTTTCCTCCTTCCAGTCACAGAAGAATATGCTGCTTTCTCTTTGTCAAGGCTAACTTCTTTACCTTTACCCTGGGATCCCATCTAGGTTTTTGCAAGGCAAATGGAGTTAAGTGGCTTGCCCAAGGCCACAGGGCTAGGTAATTATTAATTGTCTGAGACCAGAGAACCCAGGTACTCCTGACTCCAGGGCAGATGCTTTATCCACCACCCCACTATCCACCCCTGGATTTTCATTCTTGCAAATCATTTCTCCCCCAGAGTTCAGCAGACTTACCACCTGCCCTCCCAACTCTATTGAAGAATCCTACTGTAGATACTGCTTTCCTTAATAAGAATGTGAACTCTCTTGGAAAAGAGGAAACTTTTGTTTAGCCTGGTACTTAGTAAGCACTTTAAGAAATTATTTTCCATTCTTTCCACTTAGCTTACAAATGTGTCTCTTATCTTAAAACACAAAGCCCCAGTCCCTTCCTTTGACTCCATTACTCCATTAAGCTATCTTCCTATATCTTCCTTCTAGACTCCAATCACTACTTTTGCAATCTGGCTTCCATTCCCACCCCTTTTACTGAAACTTCCATTTCAAAGGATGCCAATTAAATATAATAATTATTATAAGTTTTTATAAACATTTTCCTGATCAAAAGTTTTTTTCTGGGCTATCTTGAGGATTAGAATGTTCCTCTTTAGACTTTGAAAGGAAGACTTGTCCTTCCCTCTTTAATCTCTTTATAATTTGAAAAAGGAATTTTGTCTGACACTCCTTAATCAAGAAAAGAACTCAGTCCACCTTTAGATTTTAAAAACAAGTACTTGCCTGCCCTCCCAGTACTTAAACTCAAAACTTAAACAGTTACTTTCCTCAAGGAAGATGGCATTGTAGAAGAATGATCTCAAAGATCAAATAATAGTATGGTCTCCAGGCAAGTTTAAGGTTAAAGTTTTGTCTACTCTTGTTATGTATATTCTATTCCCTTCTCCTGGTCACTGTATAAATTTTGTGATCTCACTCCTCTAAGATTATTTCCTAAGATGGTCTCCATTACCTAATGGTGTTGGGTAAAACCCAGAGAAATAAAGCTTTGCTTCTAATCTATTGTTTTTCAACTTCTGTTTTAAGAGTCTAATTTTAGGTTAACATAGTTGATCATTTAATTACTATGTCCAATTGCCTTTTTTCTTTCTCTGTGACAACTCTGAAGCTTAACAATACTGACTTCCTTCTCTTGTTTCTCACAACTCCTCTCTTCCCAACCATCTTCAACATACACTTATTACTGACAATTCCATTAACTCTCAGAGCTTTAGCTATTACAGGATCCTCAAATTCAACATGTCCCAAACCTGATGCAGGGAATTATGAGCATAGGAAATATTGTAACTGGAAACAAATTTTGTAACTTTTTTGGACTGTTAAAATCCTGTAATCTTACCCCTCTTCAGCTGTGTATTATTAAAACACTTCCTCTTGACTTTCACTTTGACCTCGGCCATGCTCTCACTAGTGGGTCATGCTAGATGTTAAACTTTGCAGACAAAACAATCATCTTAAACTACAGGAAAGACATGTTGAACTTAAGAGGGCCTTTAAAGGTCCATTTGGGACAAGAAAGACCAATGTGTAGACCTGCACCCATACCTAATAAGTGCTGCCTTGGCTGCTCCTTGGAGGCATTTATTGGAGAGTACCTGGAGCCAGGTGCTAAACCACTCCCCAAGTGCCAACCTTGTCCAACCTTTACAGAAATGCATTTAAGCATTTGTCCTCAGGAGAGGACAGGCTTCTTCCTTCTTTCCTCCACCTAGTAGGTTAGTCACTTTCTCCAAGTGCTCTAGGCCTAGGCCACTGGAGAACTGTGGTCTCTATTCTCCAATGGCTTCTTTCCTTTCACTCTTTCCCTCAGGCATTTCACCTAAAACTCTGCATCCACCTATTCCTCAAGATGATTACAAACAGTTTGTGGTCTACTCAGTAAAAAAAAGATTTTAATCTGAATTTTGTTTCTGAAATAAATTCTGAGTTATTTCAATTCCAGGGCTAGTGGTCAATTCTTTCATTTTCATAAGAGCTCTGAATCTTTAATGGCTACACCAATTTCTCCAGAAACAAACTGAGCCCATTATCTCTCAATATCTGCTTTTTTTTTCTTGTTTGACTCTTTGAAGCATCTTCGGCTCCTTCTACCTCCAATCCAGTTAGTTATTAAATGCTGCAGAGTTTATCGCGACAATGTCTCTTTTTTGCCACCTCTGGTCACCACACCACTGCAGGACCTCAATACCACCCAACCAGATCTAGCTCTAAAGCTTCTCTCCTGGTCTGTATCTCAACTTCCTCACCTGCCCAATTCCTTCTTGCTATTATGACCATAATAATTTCTTACACATAAATCTTGTCTTGCCAAAAACCCTTCAGGAGCATGTTTATTGAAAAAAAAAATCCAGGTGTGTCTTAATTTTCTTCAAACTTCTTGGCACTCAAGGTCCCTCTTTGTACCCTAATAAATCCCATTGATTTTGGGGGAAAATGTAACCAACTAAAGGTTTCAGCTTAAGACAAACATTTTAAAAAAACTGACCCAGAAGAATTCAGGGACAAAAAAAGATTATTTAAGAATTACTATAGTAAGCAGAAACCAAAGAAGAAAGGAGACAGGGAGTTGAGAGTGGCTGATCCTCTGGTTGGACAGTCAGACAGTAAGGGGGGAAGGGCAGGAGGTAGGAACAGCAGCTTCCATCTGTAAAAGGGAAACTCATATCAATTATCAGGAGCTATTTTGCCCAACTCATGCCATTAAAACCAACAAATCTACATGAAATAGATGAAAATTTACAATATAAATTGTGGCTTTTTCTTTTTAACTCTAATATTTCTACTGAAATGCACTATCTTGCTGTTTCTCCAAAGAACTGTGAACTTTTTGTGGTCACCAGTTGCCTTCATGTTGTAACTTCTGAATCTTTTATGTGAATTCTTCACCAAAAAAACTCATCAATCCTTTAAGCCCCCTTTTCCCCTGAAATCCATTGACTCAAAAGTTTTTAAGGACAAAAAAGGTTTATTCTGTTAAGGTAACAAAGTAAAGGGAATCCTAAGGGGTCAACCTAGGTCTTCAAGTAGTTTATGTAAGGTAGACAATGGGATGGGAGTAGGTAGGGTAACTCAAAGGCTTAAATCCTTTTAAACTAGGGCAGGGATTTATTTTTTGTTGCTAGGGGCATGTGCCTGAGGGCAGGGATTTATCAAGTTCCTTGCCATTATAGAACAGTAGTATTATGTTAACATTTATATCCCCAGTTATGTGTGTATGTGACAGTTTTTTTTTAAGAATAATAGAATTAATAGATTAGAGGCCTAAGCATATCCTTACAGGTTTTCATATAAAAAGGAGCCTTAGAGGACATCTAGTCTAAGCAAACCTGAATCCAAAGCCAGCCTTGGTTTGAAGATATCCAGGGAGGGAAAACCCCATTGGGATAATTCTTTTTGTAAGTTTTTCCTCAAATCAGGACCAAAACTGCTTTTTTTTTTGTAATTTTAAACCACTAATTCTACTTTTATTCTTTGTGACCAAGCAAATGAATTTTAATCATTCTTCCACCAGACAATTCTTTATTTAAATTCTTTTATTTAGTTCTATTTAGAACTAAATAGAACACAACAAAATGAAATAAAAATAATTTTAACACTTTCTCTGGCCTTCTTAAATTTTGCAAAGTGCCTTACAAATATTATCTCATTTTATTCTTGCTGCAACCCATGGAGGGTTATCAATCCCATTTTGTAGATAAAGAAACTGAGGTAGATTGTGGTTAAGAGACCTACCCATGATCACAGTAATTTTAAATCTCTTTTCTAGACTAAATATACCCAGGTTCTTCAGTAGGACTTAAAGTGGCATAAATTTGAGGTCTTTTGCTTTTCTTGCTGCCTTCCTCTGGATGATCTCTGACTTGTCCCTTTTCTTCCTAAAATGTTCCCTCCCCTCAGAAATTGAGGAGATACCTGTCAATTGGGGAATGACTGAATAAGTTGTGGTATATGAATGTCACAGAATACTGTTTTGTAAGAAATTATGAGTGGGCAGACTTCAGGAGAACATTGTCTACAGTAACAGCAACATTGTGTGATGATCAACTATAATAGACTGTAGCTCTTTGCAATAAAGTGATCAAAGACAATTCTAAAACACATCTTATGGAAAATGCCATCCACATCCAGAGAAAACTCTATGGAGTCTTTCAGATCAAAGCTACAGTTTTCTCTTTTTTAAAACTTGTTTTATGGGTTTTTTTCTCATGATTTTTCTTCTCTTTTTATAAGACCAAGGTCTCCCACTGCATCTAGCCATTTCCTATCATCCTGATCCATATCTGGACTCAAATTGCTTCAGGAGAGAAAGTGAAGTTGGTTACTTTGCACAGTCCTTTTTAATTTAAATACAATTCTTTTGCATGTCATGACATCCCCTCTCTGACTTCATGATCTTCTTTGAGAACTAGGGAACAATCAACAACCCTTAATTCTAGGTCACTTCCACCATCTTATTTTCCATATGAATAATAGTATTAGATTCCTTGCCAAAAGCTAGGTAGAATATATGCATTCCCCTGACATTCCCTTTCTTTTCCTTGAAAAAGCTTTATGTCTGGCTCTTTTTATCATAGCTCCCTTTGTAAATGTTTATAAATCATTCCTTAAATAAGTTCTAGGTTTCAGTGGAAAACTGAGGGCAAATTCAGTGACATATAGTTTGTGAATTCTATTCTCTTAATTTTTTAAAAAATTGGGACGTTTTCCTTTTTCTCTCTACAATCTTTCAAACATCATAGACAATAACTTAACAATTACACTTGTCAATTGCGGGCAAGTCCCCTAATTTATGCCTCAATTTCCTTAACTATAACCTTGGGATAATAATAATATATATCCCAGAGGTGATCCTAGTAATGGATTAAATGAGGTGCTGTTTGCAAAAATGCTCATCACAGGATCTGGTCTACAGGAAACAATAAATACTTATTCCTTCCCTTTATCCTCTACAAAACTGCTGAATTGTCATCCTTCCTGAGCAGTATTCCTAGCTTGTTTTTGGACCTCTCTTTTTCTCAATATTGCTTTTGTTGTCCTTGGCATTCCTCCAAAGTCAGAGTTCATTATGAGTTTTAGTGATTCATGTTGGGGGCATCTAGGTGGCACAGTGGATAGAGCACCCACCCTGGAGTCAGGAGTACCTGAGTTCAAATCCGGCCTCAGACACTTAATAATTACCTAGCTGTGTGACCTTGGGCAAGCCACTTAACCGTATTGCCTTGCAAAAAAAAAAACCCAAAAAACTAATGATTCATGTTACTATTTGTCTTTTTTTTCTATTTGCCTTTTTTTTTTTAGGTTTTTGTAAGGCAAATGGGGTTAAGTGGCTTGCCCAAGGCCACACAGCTAGGTAATTATTAAGTGTTTGAGACTGGATTATGAACCCAGGTACTCTTGACTCCAGGGCTGATGCTTTATCCACTGCCCACCTAGCCACCCTCTATTTGTCTTTTAAAGGTATATTTTTACCTTTTGTTTTTACTCATACCAAAGATTGAATTCTCACTTTTGACCAAGAGAAATGAAATCAAAACCAATTAAAATGATACCACATTTTGAATTAGTAATATTTTGATTTCCTGAGGATCAAGTTAAAAAGGAAATTGATCAGATGTTTCTATCCATGTCATTCCCTACCTCTAGGGACAATTGCTCTCTAAATGAATGATGATCTCATTTGGGGTCTTCTTGGCAAAGAAAATAGGAATGCTTGCTATTTCCTTCTCTAGCCCATTTTACAGCCAATAAACTGAGGCAAACAGTATTAAGTCACTTGCCAGGGTTACACAATTAGTAGGTGCCTGAGTGTACATTTGAATTCAGGTCTTCTTGATAACAGCCCTGGTACTCTTATCAACTTTGCCACCTATCTGTCCTTATGGGAAACTAAGTCAGATTATGCTATTTTAGAGGGTTAGAGGGGCAGAACCCACAGAAAGACTGAGTGATACATTTTCCCAGTCCAAGATAACTTAGAAGTTCTGCAGGAAATGTGTGCTTCCCCAGGACCAGGGGTTGGAAAAAAGCCAAGGTGCAGCCCAGAGATCACTGGCAACAGCTTGAAGGGGTGGTGAGAGAACTCTGCTGCACCTGGGTGAGTGTGGAGTGAGGAGCATGGCCACAGAATCTGCAGCGAGAATTGGGAGAAAGCAGCCTGTACCCCCAGAGACGGTAAGGTAAGTCTGCAGAGATTTCTCTGGTAGGAGTAGGACCCTGCTGTTTGGCTACACTCACATATTGCATTTTGAGCCTCCATACTACATAACCAAGCTGGATCTCTCCTTATAGCCCCAGGGCAGAGGGCAGTGCTGTGATCTTCTACTTATCAAAGCACTGGCTAGAGAGCATAAGACCTTGGAGAAATAAAAGTCCCAGCCAGATGTCCCCCACAAACAAAAACAACCCTAAAGCTTTGGAAGTGCTGTAAATTAGTCTTGGGCTGAGGAAATGAGTAAACAACAGAAAAAGAAAAATCTGACTTTAGAGAATTGCTTCAGTCCCATGGAAGATCAAAACACATACCCAGATGATGATAAAATCAAAGCTTCTGTATCCAAAACCTCCAATAGAAATAGGAAAATGGGCTCAGACTATGGATGAGTTCAAAAAAGACTTTGAAAAGCAATTAAGGGAGGTGGAGGAAAAATTGGGAGGAAAAATGAGAGCGATGCAGAAAAATCATGAAAACCAAAAGCTTGGTGAAAGAAATACAAAAAAATACTGAAGAAAATATTGTGTTAAAAACCAGTTTAGGCATAATGGAAAAAGCAAAACAAAAGGCAAATGAGGAGAAGAATGCCTTAAGCAGAATTGGCCTGCTGGAAAAGGAGATAAAAAAGCTCTCTGAAGAAAATAACTTCTTGGGGTGGCTGGGTGGATAAAGCACCTGCCTAGGAGTCAGGAGTACCTGGGTTCAAATCCGGTTCTCAGACACTTAATAATTATCTGGCTGTGTGGCCTTAACCCCATTTGCCTTGCAAAAACCTAAAAAAAAAATAACTTCTTCAAATGCAAAATGGAACTAAAGGTAGCTGATGACTTTGCAAGAAAGCAGGAAGAAATAAAACTCTTCCAAAAAAGCCAAAAATTAGAAGAAAATCTGAAATATCTCATTGGAAAAACAACTGACCTTGAAAATAGATCCAGAAGAAATAATTTGAAAATTATTGGACTATCAGAAAGCCACGACCAGTGCGGGGGTCCAGCCTCCGCAGGGTCCTTGGAACCTGACAGGAGAGATAGAGTCAGTGAAATGAGTTGAGTCAACAAGTGGGTAAAGGCAGGAGCAGGTTGACTGACTGTCAGCTGCTTGGATTTATTTTTATAGTCTCAGAATCACGTATGTTTCAAGCAAGCAAGCAAGCTGAGATCATTTCCTTGGTTACAAGAGTGTACAACTTTCATCATCAATCATATAGTTCATATGGTTACAAGTTTTAATCATGTGATTACAAGTTTAAGTAATAATCATATAGTTAATTGATTTCTTATCCCTACTCAGACCATGATGACCTTAACCTGTCTGTTACCTTATTTATTACTACATTGTATAATTGTTAATTCATTTAAAATTATTAATTAAGCAATTCTTTTAATGGAAAGTTTTTTATATATTTTGTGTAAGTAATGTTTTTCGATACCCTTCCTTAACAGTCTGTAGTGAGGGTCTTTATGCTTATCTACCCATCCGTTAACTCTTAACAATAACCAATTTTTCTTTCAGGCCTTGTTGGTAGAAGCCACAGTTTCTGGACTTTTTTATTCTTTCCCATGAAACTAAGGCTGCTGGAGTTCACATATTGGTCACCTGTACTAACTATTTTCTCACCATCTTTTTCATATATTCCTGTGTATGGTAAGGGGAGCAAAACTATTAATTTCCCTAGAATTCTATCTGACCCATCTTGTATCTGTTTTCCCTGTATATATTCTGGCATCTCCTTGGAATTCCCAGTGTTGTATTTTCCAAAGATTTCATAATGTTGAAGCCTTTTGTATGCCTCAGGGAGAGGCAGTCCTGTTAAATTTGGACAGAGTTTACAATCTGTTTTATTCAAGGAATTTTTCTGAAATCCTTCCTTTATACTCATTCCATTATTAGAGTGAGTAAATATTGTAATTAATAATAAACCTATAAATATTGGTACGCATGAAATCCCTATATATATTGAAGAAGGAAATGTTGTTCCATCAGGCAGTGTGACTGCTTTGAGTCTTCTTGCTGCAACTGTGTCAAACAGCTTAGAGACCCTGGCTCCCAACAGACCAGGAGAAGAGCCTAGACTTCATTTTTTCAAGAAATAATACAGCAAAATTTCCCTGAGATCCTAGAAGCAGAGGGTAAAATAGAAATTGAGAGAATTCACCAGTCACCCCCTGAAAGGGATCCCAAAAGAAAAACTTCCAAGAATATTATAGCCAAATTCCAAAACTCCCAAATCAAAGAGAAAATTCTAAAAGCTGCCAGAAACAGATGATTCAACTACTAAGGATCCATAGTCAGGATTACACAGGATCTGGCAGTATCTACATTAAGGGCTCATAGGGATTGGAATATGATATTCCGGAAGGCAAAAGATCTTGATTTACAACCGAGAATCAACTACCCAGCAAAACTGAACATCCTGGGGCATCTAGGTGGCACAGTGGATAAAGTACTGGCCCTGGAGTCAGGAGTACCTGGGTTCAAATCCAGTCTCAGACACTTAATAATTACCTAGCTGTGTGGCCTTGGGCGAGCCACTTAACCCCATTTGCCTTGCAAAAAAAAACCCTAAAAAAGCCCCAAAACTGAACATTCTCTTTCAGGGGAAAAGATGGATTTTTTACATTTTTTTTATTCTTTTAAAAAAAAATTTTTTATTCTCATTTTGTACAAATGTTTTTTTACATTAATAAAATATTCTTGTTTAAGAGTAAATGAAATACCCCCTTCCCCCATGAATATAGACTTGCTTGAGCGATAAAGTAAAGGGGAGAGAAAAAAATTAAAATTAAAAAAAAACCCAGTAATAATTGTAGGTATGGCCAGGTGGCGCATTAGATGAAGCACCAGCCCTGGAGCCACGAGCACCCGAGCCCACATCCAGCCCCGTAGACCCAACAATCACCCAGCGGTGTGACATGCAAGCCACCCGATCCCCACTTCCCTGCATAAACCAAAAAGAAGGAAAAAAAGGACGCAAAATAAAATAAAATAGTAATCATAGTAGGAGTGGCTGGGTGGCGGACAGAGCATTGGCCCTTGAGCCAGGAGCACCCGGGTCCAAATCCGGCCTCAGACACCCAAAGATCACCCTGCTATATGTGGCCCCAGGCAGGCCACCCAGCCCCATTTACCCTGCACCCTCCCCCAAATAATAATAATAAAAAATGTGCTTCAGTCTTTGTTCCAACACCAACAGCTCTGTCATGGGTGGATCCCATTCTTTATGGTGAAAAGATGGATTTTCAATGAAACAGGGGACTTTCAAACTTTCCTAATGAGATGACCAGAGCTGAACAGAAAGTTTGATCTCCAAGTACAGGACTCTGGTGAACCATAGAGGGAGTGAAAGAGAGGAACTAACTATGAGGAACTTGATGTTGAACTCTTTGTATTCCTGCATGGGAAGAAGATATTGATAATTCATATGAACTTTCTCATTTATAAGAGCTGTTAGAAGGAGCATATATAGACAGGACATAGGAAGGAGCGGAATATAATGGTATGATGTGGTAAAGGGATGGAGTCAATGGGCGATGGGGGAAAGTACTGGGGCGAAGGAAAAGAGTCAAAAAAAAAGCTTTTTTCAATGGAGGTGAGGGGGGGAAGGCAAGGGGGAATGAGTGAGCCTTCATTCTCATTGGAAATGGCTCAGAGAGGAAATGACATGCACACTTAATAGGGTGGGGAAATCTGTATTGCTCTGGAGAAGGATGGGAGGAAAGGGATGGGATGAGGGAGAATGGGGGGAGGGAAGGGGGACTAGGTGATAGAAGAGAGGGAAGATGGAGGGAGAGGGTACTCAGATGCAATACACTTTTGGACAAGGCCAGGATGAAAGGAGAGAGAGAATAGAATGAGAATGGGGAGAAATAGAGTGGAGGGACAGCTTAGTAATAACAACTGTGGGAAAAATATTGAAGCAACTTCTCTGGTGGATTCATGATAAAGAAAGCAGCTCACCCCAGAGACAGGGCCATTGAAATCTGAACACAGACTAAAGTACTTTTTTTTCTCTCTCTCTGTCCTTGAGGTTTCCCATCTTCTTGGGGCGGGTAGGGGGTTTATGTTTATTTTTATGTTTACTCTTATAACATTCAATTTACATCAGTGTATGGCATGGAAACAATGTAGAGACTGTCAGACTGCCTTCTGTGGGGGAGGGGGGAGGAAAGGGAGGAGGGGAGAAAATTTGTAGAATTCAGTCTTGCAAAAAATGATAGGTATTGGGGCGGCTAGGTGGCGCAGTGGATAAAGCACCTGCCCTAGAGTCAGGAGTACCTGGGTTCAAATGCAGTCTCAGACACTTAATTACCTAGCTGTGTGGCCTTGGGCAAGCCACTTAACCCCATTTGCCTTGCAAAAAAAAAAACCTAAAATAAAATGATGGGTATGTGAGGGGCAAAAATGCTGACTTTTCATAAACAGTACTAAATTAGTCTAAGCCATAGGCCTCAGTTTCTATTTTTCAAGAATCAGGTGAGCATGAGAACCTGGATCTCTGGCTAAAAAAATCATGTCACCCTAACCATATAAGATGTAAACAAAGACTAATTTTCCTGGGAATGCTTAGGTATACTCCCCTTCTCTTCTGACTATCAGGTTTGACCTATTGTTGTAAGGGTCAGCAGAAAAGAGGAGGGGGAATGGGTTGTGGTTTTTGTGTTTGTTTTTTTTTTTAACCCTGCTTCAGCTTCTGTAATTCGGCTTTTCCTGCTCTCTCTTTCATAGAGAGTTAGGAACTGCCCTGCTTCTTGCAAGAACCGAATTAAATTTTAACTCTTTGCTGCCACTTTGAGAGGACTCTGGGTAGTCATTTTGGGTTAGGGTCTCAATACCCCGTACAGGTACATATTACTATTGTATATAATTGGAAAATAAATAAAATGTTTAAAAAAATGTACTGTGATATAAATATCCCAACTCCTTCCCCAAAGCTATCACATCAAAAGGGATACTGAGATAACAGGAGTTACTTCAATTCTTTCTATATTGGTGCCCCAAAGGTTATCCCACTGAAAGGGGGTGCTGAGATTCACTGACGAATTACCTCAACTCCTCTACCTAACTTCTCTCTTACCCCTTTCCTAGCACTACTCCATACAATTCTCCCCATATAACTCCTCTCTTACACCTTGCTGGCTGCTACTGTTCCTATTTTCTCTATGGTACTCTCTCCCTATGATACTTAACCCTTGTTTGCTATTGTTGATCAGTCCAACTGCAACACTCTTGTAATTGTTCTTTTCATCTTTGGTTTGCTGAGTTCCTTGCTTGTAACCTTGCAATCGCCTTTACCTTCTCTCTCTGTCTCTGTCTCTCTTTGTCTGTCTGTCTGTCTGTCTGTCTGTCTGTCTGTCCGTCTGTCTCTCATTCCTGCTTAATTTACTAACTTCATTACTGTTAAGGCATCATAATATGTAATAAACTTTCATGTCCCTACTTAGACCTCTGAGTCAAGAGTACATAAGTACAATTATTTGCCAACTTTCCAAAGAAACCAGGATTCTTTCTTACCTTCATCAGGTTCCCCCCTGATTGAGGGGGGGGAAGATTTACAGATTACCAAGATAATCAAAAACTCCCTCATCAGGAAAATCCTTCCTTAACAGTCAATTAAGGAAGCTAACAAATAATTAAATCACTTTGAGTAACTTGAAACTCTCGTTTGACTTCAAAAGAATGTCAGTCTCATTACAGGAGTCTGGTTTTGGTTATATGAACCCCATATAGAAAGAAGACAGTCTTTTAGTTAACCAAAAGTTTTTGGAGGAATGGCCCTGACCACCAAATAATAAAAATTAATTAAATGAAATAAGAAATAACCATAACAGTCTCTATAATGTTTATATTAGATTATGTGTATACTTTCCCTGGAGATAGGTCTTCCTTCTATTGCTTTCTCCAGCTAGCATCTTTTTAAGTACAACCCTGACTACCAATTATGGATGGCAAGGTGGCAAAGAGGAAAAAGCACTGGACCTGGAATCAGGAGGACCTAAGCTTAAATTTGACTTCAGACATTTGCTAGAGATGTGTGACCCTGGGCAGGTCACTTAACCCCGTTTGCTTCATCTGTAAAATGAAGAAGGAAATGGCAAACCAGTTCAGTATCTTTGCCAAGAACCGACTGTACAACAATTAGCAACATTGCCAGTGGTCTGTGATTACCACAGTTTATAAAGGCAAAGTAAACATTTAAAATAAGTTAAACAAATTTTCCTTTCTCCCCATTCTACTTGTCCCACTCCCCTAGTCTGAAGGAAAAAGCTTCAAGATAGCTCCCATGAAGTAAATGGAGGATGGAGGAGGAGGTATTAGAAGATTCAGGATCACTGTCTTGGGTTTTGTGATGTTTCACGCAGCTTATGCCAAATGGCACCAAAAAACTCCCTTCTTGGCCTCTTTTTTGCAGCACTTCTTCCACTTTTTTTGCATATTCTGTTTCCATGTATGTGAGACTTCCTACAACTTCCCCTTTCCTAGATCCACAAGTGACTCAATGCTACATTGTAAAGGGATCATGGGGTATTAGCCCCATCTTATTCAGTTAGTTTAAAATTCTTTAATTCTTTCTGTGATTAAGTCAGTGAAGTACTGATTCCATTACATGCAGAAAAGGTCTCATTTCTGATACATGCCAATGCTGTGTTGTTTTAAGTTCCTGAAAGTTCTAGGACAGCAATTGCATAATTGGCACGGAGGCACTGAAATCATCTACAAAAATGTTATTTTGTGTTAATCAGTATGATTCTAAGTATACTAAAGAATTATCTTTATATAGAAATATCTTAACTACTATTGAAAGAAAGGTTCTTAAGGGAAGTCCTTTGTGAAAAGACAGCAGGGTCTTTACTTAAGGAATTTACTTTTTATTCCCTCTTGATTTTCCAGCCCTCCCTGATATCCAGTTTACTTGCATATCATGGCATCACTTTCTTGATATCATGGTTCTTTTCCAGAATGAAGGACAAATAACAACAGCAAACAATTCCAAGTCATTCCCTGAAGTCATTTGTAGTTATAAAAATCCTTTTATAAATAAAAAAATTAAAAATCCTTTTAATAAATCTCCTCTTGTTTATCTGGTAATTATCACTGCTTCAACATGCCTCCACAGGGAGTTACCAAACTTCATCTAAGCTTATATCTCCCTAGCCTCAAACTCAAATGATAATATCTGTAGTTCCATGTAATTGTTACTTAGATGACAAGTGGGTGTTTCCTCCTCTGAATTTCTGTTTTTCTCCTCTCTGTAATGAGCACCATGATTTCTTTGCTAGTGTTCAGTGATCTATCTAGACTTTTCTCATATCTCAGAAGTAACTGCTGCTGCTATTGCTGAGTCTGACAAGTCAGGAAGACCTGAGTTCATGGCACAGATCATCTCTCAAAAAAATTCAGACTCGGGGCGGCTAGGTGGTGTAGTGGATAAAGCACCTTGGAGTCAGGAGTACCTGGGTTCAAATCCGGTCTCAGACAATTAATAATTACCTAGCTGTGTGGCCTTGGGCAAGCCACTTAACTCCATTTGCCTTGCAAAAGCCTGAAAAAAAAATTCATACTCAGACTTTCTCCAGTTCAAGTGAAGGCATTTATTTAGGGAATCATGCTCCCTGGAAGTGAACTGGTCTCCCAAAGGGAGACAGCTACTCTGCTGAGGAGAGGGTGAGCTTTTAAAGGGGCAGGAAGATGAAGTAATCAGGAACATGCTGATGAGGGACTAATAGCTCAGAGACTTAATCTTTTCAGGTTAGGGTAGAGATTTTTCTTCTTAAAGATTCTTCACTGAGATTCCGTGATCTTATCACTAGGCTAGCTATCTGATGAAGTAGACTGGAACCTAGAAGACTCTTCTTGAGTTCAAATTTGACCTCAGACACTTACTAGCTCTAGGACCCTGGACAAGCCTTTTAGCTTCAGGATCCTCAGTTATAAAAATAAGGTTGTAATAAGGATGATAATAATAAAATAAGCAGGGTTGTTATGAGAATCAAATAATATAATATTTGTAAAGTATTTTGCACAGGCATTATAAATATTTATTGCCTTCTCTTCCCCTTCCCCACTTTTATTACCAATTTCCAGACTTGTGACACTGATCAGGATTTTCCCTATTGCTGTAGAATCATTTCTCCCCCTTTCTTCCCAGGATAAAGCCCTTGTTTCTTTTTTAAGGAACATTTCCTAATCTGAAGTACAGAAAGATATTGAGACTCTTTACATTCTCTTCTAAGGAGGAGATCAACTTGCACAAAAAGTATTTAGCTATGGCAGAAATACAAACATATGACAGGCTCTTTCTAGGAAGACCATTGTAAATTTCTCCCTACTCTACCAGATGGCATGATAGATCATGAATTGGCTTTTATATTTTTAAAAAGTAGATTCAAATTCTTCCTCTGACACATTCTGAATGGATGACCTTGGGCAACATTGTTCAACTTCTCAGTGTTCTAGGCAACAATCTAAGTGACAGAGAAGATGTCAAACTGTGTTGATAAAGGGAATTTTTTCACCCAAGTGTTTCTCAGATAAGTGAAATCTCAGTTGCAGTTCCTACTCTATCCTTAAAACTTGCTTGAGGTAAGATTCTTATTCCTTGTTGTTCTTTCTAATAAGTCCCCTGGAACACAGGTAAAGGATAAAGATCTCCTGGAAAAAGTTTGAAGATACTACAGAGATGGGATAACTACTAGAGCAGGTCTCAGAGTCAAGAAATGGATAGAACTTGGAGTCAGGAAACCTGATGTATGACCACTTGACCCTGTTTGTCTCAGTTTCTTCATCTGTATAATGAACTGGAGAAGGAAAACATCTCTACCAAGAAAATTCCAAATGGGGTCAGGAAAAGTCTGAAATGACTGAACAACAATCACAGAAATTATTCCACATTTATGTGGAATCATGTCTTCCTAATTCATTAACAGCTTCAACTCTCCTATCCAATTTCACCTTCTACAGGGGTGGGCATAGCTTGGAATTCACTAAGCACTTTCATAATCTTGATCTCTACAATTCCTATTCAGATCAGAATGGACCTCTCCTGTCTCTCCCTTTAATGCACTCTTCTTTTTTTTTTTTTAATTTTTTTTTTTTTTAGGTTTTTGCAAGGCAATGGGGTTAAGTGTCTTGCCCAAGGCCACACAGCTAGGTAGTTATTAAGTGTCTGAGGCCGGATTTGAACTTAGGTACTCCTGACTCCAGGGCCTGTGCTCTGTGCACTGTGCCACCTAGCTGCCCCTAATGCATTCTTCTTCAACCTATTTTTTTGTTTTCATCAAGACTGTTGCCAGAGAGAGGGACAGCTGTGATTCATTTAGTGATAAAATCACTGTGACTCAGGTTTGTAAGAAAGGCTTAGAATTTAATTCACAGATTGTACAAATGGTTTACTAGTTGCCATAAAAAGTTCACAAACTACTACACAAAATTCACAAGTTTGGTTCTTTGGAAAAGCAACTGGACGGTAAGTTTCTAAAGAACAGTCTGAGTAGCATAAGTTGAGAGAAAACAAAGACTAAAGTGAAAGTGCAGATTCCTAATGAGGGAGAGTAGTTAGTGGGAATCAATTTTAGGCACTTTTAGGAGGAAAGAGACAGCTAAGGAGAATAACAACTAGCTGGAGGTGGGAAAGCTCAGTATTTTTATTTCCCAAGCCTGCAAAGTTCATAGATTAAACTTTTTCCTGGAGAGACAATAAGTTGCTTGAGGACAAGCTGAAAAGCAAAGGTCTGAAAGGAAGAGAGAAAGGAAAACATTTCTAAGAAGTGGCTTGTGAATAAGGGGAATGTGGGCCAAACTTTTATAGTTTTGACCACTTCCTGTGCAAGGAAGAGTCAGGGAAAAGTGGGTAAAGGGGGAACCCCCCCATGTAACTGGGGTTAGATACCCACTTTGGAAGACTAAGAGGCAGAAAGTCAGAGAAGGATAGAGGGATGTTGAGGTTGCTCTTATCTTGATGAATTGGTGGAATGAAGTTATACTGAACAGTTGAAGGGAAATTTGCATCTGATTGGGCCCATACTGCCAAAGGAGCCCTCAGAAAACACCAGACAGGTACAAATAACATTTTCTTAATATTAAAAAAAATAGACTTATTTCTCCTTCAACAACATTAGGGAGATAATGCCATGGCATGCATTTGAATTGAATTTGAGTGAAAGGGTGCTATGCTGAGTCACCAATCTCACTTTGTCTTCCATACCCATCTGGTCCAGTTGAGGGTTAGAAGGGCCTTGAACAGCAGAAGAACAAGGGATACAGGACCAAGAAGGACAATGAATGATTTGTTGAATTAATTAAATATAGGGTAGAAGGAAGTAAATTTACTTCCAAGAATCCTGATATTTGTGACAGCACCACTCATTTCTCTGTCATCAATGTCATTGTCTTCTTTGAAAACCAAGGACAAACAACCCTCACTTCCACCATATATTCCTATTTCTAAGTTTTTGTATAGTGTCAGAGCAAGTCATACAACCTTGCCAGATCTGTCAACTAAACATTAATGTTATCTAATTTCATTAAGGCCATCGATGTTACATGGCAATCTTTTTATTCTCCTTTGTTGGCTTTCTATGATGCTGACCTCTCCCTCTGCTTTGTCCCTCCTCTCCCTCTGACCATATAGGGAATCATACCTTTATCTGATGGTGCTCTGCCCAAAGGAATATAAATTTTGACAGAAACCTAAGATATCTTGGGATTTATGGATTAGATTTTTTTTCTCTTCCCTATTTATTTGATGATTTTTTTTTAACCATACTTTAAACCTGAATCACTTTAGCTGTCACTGATTGGTCTACAATTGCAGTACTTGGTTTTTGCATGAATTTTGATGACTAATATGGAAATATGTTTCATAAGATTACATATATATATATATATATACAAAATGATATCAAATTGTCTTACTATTTTAGGGAAAAGAATGGAAGAAAAAAATTTGGAACTCAAAATCTTGTAAAAATGAATGCTAAAATTGTCTTTATATATAATTCGAAAAAATACTATGGGAAAAAAAAACCCCTTAGCTTGACTTTGCCAGCCCTTCAAGTTATCATCCTCTTTGTCTCCTCCCTTTCACTGTTAAATTCCTAGAAAGGATTCTGGGAGAGATTTCTGGTTCAGAGCCAAGATAGCATCATGGAACTAACATACGCCCAGAGCTTTTCCAAACCAAAGATAAATGAAGCCTCTACACTGACATCAAAGCTACAGATCCCACCAAGAAAAAGAAGACCCAAAGAAGTTTTCAATGGTAGATATCATGGAGAATCTTCAGTAAAGGTCTGCCTCTTTGTGGGGAAAGGGGAAATAAAACCCGTTCAAGACTGGAGAGGGGGGGAAAGCCAGAGGGACCACAGAGCAATCCAGGTCCTGACAGCTTGACAACAGCATAGGTTCTGGCAGCTAGACAATAGCATAGGTCCTGGCAGCTAGATAGCAAGCCAGCAGGGAGGATCCCAACCTCAAACAAAGTCTGAACCCTGGTAATACCAGGACAAAAGTCAGGACTGGGTTGGGAACAAAAACCTGGACATAGAGGAAGAAATAAACCTCTGCAAAGGCAAGGCCTGAACTGCATGGGCAACATCTTGGCTAACAACAAGCCAGGGATCAGATTCCAGGCCCAGTTTAAAAAGCTTGGATCTATACTCCTCATACCGTAGGAGCAGAGCTAAAACAACAAAGATGGGCAAAAAAGCTAAAAAAGCTCTCACTATTGAAAACTATTTTGCAGATAAAGGTGATAACAATGCTACCTCAGAAGAAGAAATCAGTGAAAAATTACTCACAGAGGAAAGCTCAAAAGAGTCTATGAAGTGGACTCAAATCCAAAAGCTCATAGAAAAATTTAAAAATTATTTATAAACCGAAGAAGAGAGGAAGAAAAAATGTAAAAAAAAATGAGGGACATGCAGGAAAATTATGAAAAATTGATCAAAGAAACCAACTAAAAGTAAAAATAACCAACTGGAAAAGGAAACACAAAAATTAATTGAAGAAAATAAAACCCTAGAAATTAGAATTGAACAAGTAGAAACCAATGAATCTATGAGACTACAAGGTTCCATCAAACAAAATGGAAAGGTTGGAAAAATTGAAGAAAATGTAAATTACCTTTTAGGAAAAACAAAGGACCTAAAACATAGATGTAGAAGAGATAATTTATGAATCATTGGACTACTAGAAAGCCTAGATTAAAAAAAAGAACCTGGAAAACATGCAGGAAATTTTCAGGGAAAACTGTCCAAATCTGCTAGAACAAGAAGAGAAACTGAAAAATTACAAAGACCCTCTCTAGAAAGAGACACCCCAGGATAAAAACTCCAAGAGCTGTTGTGGCCAAATTCCAGAACATCCAAATAAAGGAGAAAATTCTGCATGCAGAAAAAAGGAAACAACTGAAATACAAAGGAAATACAATCAGGCTCATATAAGAATTATCAGCCCCAACACTGAAGGACCAGAGGACCTAGAATACCATACTACTGTTCTACTTTTTCATTTCTAAATCTGAATGTTCTTTTTCTATCATTGTGTTCCTTAATTTTTCTTTAGATTATTATTTTGTTGACCATAACCTGTTCCTGCTTACTCTCTCCTCCTTTGGATTTCATGACATTTCTCTCCTGGTTCTCTATCTCACATTTTCTAAGTAGGAATATCCTCAGACTAAAATTCTGATCTAGGCCAACTTCTTTTCAACTTCTAAGTTGCTATTTACTCCCAGTAAGCAGATTCTGTAAACTATATGTCCCTATAATCTTTATTTTGTTAAGGATAGGGCCACAAAAAACATTTAGGCATTCTGGATGAGATTGGCAGATCTTTGCCTTGAATTAGTACTTAAAGAGACTAGATCCATCCATACAAATTTAAGCTGGTTTATAGAAGCTGCCTGGTAGAATTCAATCAATAGAATACCCCTATTTTTCTTCCAAAAGAAAATTATTGTCCTTGATTGGTATTATAATATCAATTCTCCTCTACAATCATAGGGCTAAAAGTTAACCTATTTATGTAGAAAGGACAAGAAAATAATACTCCTTGACAATCATATTTAGGGGTAAAAGTTAACCTGCTTATCTAGAAAAGACAAGAAAGCATGAGCCTGTAATATTCAATCTAACTCAATTAATTAATGAACTAATCTTTAATCAAAATATAATGTAAGGGGGGCAGCTAGGTGGCATAGCCCTGGAGTCAGGAGGACCTGAGTTCAAATCCAACCTCAGACACTTAATAATTACCTAGCTGTGTGACCTTGGGGCAAGTCACTTAACCCCAATGCCTTGCAAAAACTAAAGATATATATATATATATATATATGTGTGTGTGTGTGTGTGTGTATGTATATATGTGTATATATATATATATATATATATATATATATATAAATTTTGTCTGCTTACAAACATAAATATCTTTATTGTGTCAGTAATCATAGAATGGTACAGACATCCTGGAATGGGAGGAACATTCTCATGCTTTATGGAAATCTGAAATATAACTGATAAGGCACTGAAGAGGAGAGACTCTCCTCCTCCCTTAAGGGAATTCTTGACAGCATCTTTCCTCCCCTAACAAAACCAAGACATGAAGCAGATAACATGAGTTGAGGAGCATTTCCCTTAGAGAATTGTGATAAACACCAAGGCATCCTGAAACAGTTTTATGGCACTATGTTAGTTCTGTTTGGATGCTGCCAATAATTTTATGGTACTTTGTCTCACTTCTAAAAAATATGCCTTCTCCAAAATCCCCCTTAGGGTCTAGTTTCTAACCAGGTCCCTGTGCATGCATATTTGTAAGCCTAGAAAACTTGTTTTGTGTATTTTTTCTCTCATTTTTTTTTAGTTTCTTTTTTTTTTGCAAGGCCATAGGGTTAAGTGACTTGCCCAAGGCCACACAGATAGGTAATTATTAAATTTCTGAGGCCATATTTGAACTCAGGTCCTCCTGACTCCAAGGCCAGTACTCTATCTACTGTACCATTTGAGTGCCCCAAGCTTAGTTAGAAAACTAATAAACTCATGTGTGTAACCTAAATCTGTTCTTTTTAAATACCAAATTCAGGAGGTTGACACATATTAGCTTAATTCTGATTGTAAGCATAAGACACAACTCTGAAGGTTGACAATAAAATTCTGAATAACTGAACTGTGACCATGTAATCAAACTCAAGATGACAGGAACTGAATGACCTGAAAATAATAAGAAATTTTAAAGAGATCTGAAAAGTCCTACATTATATTTCAGGGAGATTTGAGTTCATTCTTTGTGGAGGGAAGGAGGATGGCTATGACTAGAAAGTTCTTCCTTCATGCCTTTATTTTCAGAAAGGGTATTGGCAGAAATTTGTAGTCTATGGGTATGATTTTTTTTTCAACTGAAGGATAAAAGTTATATTTCTTGATTGTTTAAACGGACAAGAGGGAAGGTGGAGAGGTAAATAGTTATAGTTAGACCCAAAGAGTAAATACTTAATCTCTGAAGACTTTAGGAACTTCCCATTAATAATTCATGTCCATACCTTCTCTCTTCTTGCCCCATCTCCTCTTCTTTCTCTCTTCATTCTTTGAAGTCTTTCCAGCATTCAGGAACCATGTCTCCTTATGGGCCTAGTCCAGTTAACTCAATCAATTATTATTATTTATTTAGTTCCTCCTAAGATTAAGATACTGGGAATACAAAGACCACACACACACACACACACACACACACATACACAAACACAAACAATTTCTGCTCTCAATGAATTCACAGTCTAAAAGGGGAGAGAACATGTAAACAACTATGTACAAACAAGATGAAAACATTATAAATTGGAGTTAATCTCAGAGGGGAAGCACTAAGACTAAGGACTATGAAAGAGTTCATGCAAAAGGTAGAATTTTAACTGAGACTTGAAAGAAGCCAGGGAAGCATGGAGGTAGAGATGAGAGAAAAAGTTCCCAGGCTTGGGAAAGAGCCTATTAAAATAAATAAAGTGGGAAAATGGAGTATCTTGGGCAATAAGTTAAAGGAGGCCAGAGTTGTTGATTAGCAGACTAAAGGAACAAATTAGAGTGTAAAAAGCCTGAAAAGGAGTCAGATTATGAAAGGCTTTAAAAGTCAAGCAGAGGATTTTTATATTTGATACTGGAGATTATGTATATACTTCCATTGAAGTTTTATTAAATGGGGGATATGGCATGGTCAAACCTGCAATTTATTTTTTTAAATTATATTTTATTGAGGCAGCAAGGTGGCACAGTGGATAGTGTTGGGACTGGGGTTGGAAACTGTGATGCTGGGTAAGTCATTTAACTCCAAAATAACATTTTATTTTTTCTAATTACATGTAAAAACAATTTTTAACATTTGTTTACTAATTTTAAATTCCAAATATTATTCCCACTGTAAAGAATTTTGGGGGGAAGGTAGACTTAGATGGGAATGAGTCAGTGAGCCCCATTCCCAAGGTAGGAGGAAAGTGATGAATTTCAAGTTGCAAAGCTATGGTCCTTTGATACACAAATCAGAAGGCATCTCTGGTGATAAAGAGTCCCTAGTTTAAGGCTTGATAAGGAGATATCATGAGCCTCCAAACCAACAATTTTAGGGGAATCTCTGGGAATAAAGATCTGCTTCAAAACTGGAATGACTTTGTTTGACTTTGGAGGTGCTAATTTTCTGCATATTCAAGCATTGTCAAACCAATATAGCCAGTCCTTCTAAAGTTTTGGTCATCTGGATATTTTTTAGGGGGAGGGGCTCAAGCAAATTAAGGAATCCTATTTCACACAGTCATATATTGTTCATCTATTCCCCAATGGAGGGTATCCCCCTCAATTTCCAGTTCTTTGCCAGACCTACACTTTAGGAAGATCATTTTGAATGCTGAGTGGAAGATGGATTGGAGCAGAGAGAAACTTGTGTCAGGGAGACCAAAGAGCAGTGTATTGCAGTAGTCTAAGGGTGAAATAATAAGAGCCTGCACCAGGGTCTTGGTAGTGTTAGAGAAATATAAGAAGTTAAAATAGACAGGACTTGGCAACAGATTGGATACTGGAAATATGAGAGAGAGATAATTCTGAGATTGCAATTGAGTCTATATGCTTGAGAGATTCTTTTTGCTTCAGTCTGAATCAGTTCATGATTTTTTTTTCTGAAAGCATCCTGCTCATCACTCTTATAGCACAATAGTATTCCATTATAATTATAAACTGAGGCAGATGCTCTTCGGAGGGAATTTGGATCTCTCTTTTGCCAAAGAGGGAAAGACTTCAGGAGAAAGCAAAGGTCACTTCTGGAGATTTACATTCCCCCTTCTTTCCTAAAGGGAAGAACACTAGAGTAGGATTCTACAGTAGCTGCCCCCAAGATCATCTTAATAGAGATCAGCATTATGGACTCAGAGGTCCCTCAGCCTATCAGGAGTCTCATCTCCCCACATTTACACAGTTTTACAGGAAATTATAGGAAACCTTCAACTTATCTGGGCATGGGGTAGGGCTACACAAATGTACATTGTGAAGGACATGTTGGTAGATGAAAATTCTTCCTCTGACTTTTTTGCTTGCTTCTCTAGCTTTGACCCCTTAATGTGGATATCACCCAAGGTTTTATCTTTAGTTCTCTAGACTCTCTCATTCATTTTAATGGCTTCAATTTTTACCTCTATATAGAATACCCAAATCTACATCATCAGTCCTAGCTTCTTTCCTCAGATGTCCAGCCCAATATTTTCCAATTACCTTCCTATCTTTCTAGTGTCTTAATTTTATGATCTCTCACATATTTTACAATTCAGCAATCCTGGCCTTTTTGTTCTTACACAAGACTCTCCAACTCTTATCTCTGTATCTTTTCAATGGTTCTTCCTTCTCACTTCTACCTCCTGGCTTCTTCAATTTCCTTCAAAACTCAATTCAAACTCTGCCTTCTGCCTTTCACAGTTCTCCCCCCCCCCCCACATATTAGTGACTTTCCTCTGAGATCACCTCTTCTTTACACTTTCCATCCTCATTAGAATGGGAACTTCTTTGGGGTTAACAGTGTACTCGTACCTTCTTTGTTTTGGGAATAATTAGCACAATGGCTGGCAAGCAATAACAGTTTAATAACTGCAGGGTACAGAGACAGAGACAGAGACAGAGACAGAGACAGAGACAGAGACAGACAGAAATAAAAGAACAGCAAAGCAGAGATGGCTAGGCCAGCAGATCAGAGAAAACTACTGCTCTGAGAGGGAGTCCAACCCAGGTTTTTATGTCTTACCTTTCATCTTGAGGGCAAAATGTGAACTCCCTTTCCCTTACTGGACCAGGAATTAGGTAGAAGGTGAAGCTTAAGGAGATCAGGATACAAATTTTACATCAAGAATGGGAATCTCCACCCAATTTGACAAGATTAGCAGCCTTTAAGATCACAAATTTTGTTTCTGTCACAATCATAATCCTCTATATCTTTTCCATGGTAGTCAATTTATATCTCAAGAGTAGGTGGTAGTCAATTTACATCTCCACCCAATTTCTACATTCATAATTCTCTTCATCTTTCCCCTGCATCATCACCAGCACCTCAAATTCAACATAGACTAATTTGGGTTTTTTTCTGAGACAATCTGGGTTGTGATTTAGGATCACACAGCTAATGTCAAGTGTCTGAGGTCACATTTGAACTCAAGATTTCCAGGGCAGAACCAAGATGGCAGCACAAAGCTTGCATGCTCCCAGAGTTTTTCTTTTTTTTATATATATATTTTCTTTATAATTTTTCAACATTTCTTATCTTTTTTTAGAAAGATTTTATTTATTTTGAATTTTACAATTTCCCCCCATCTTGCTTCCCTCCCCCCACCCCCACAGAAGGCATTCCTGTTAGTCTTTATATTGTTTCCATGGTATACATTGATCTCATTTGAATGTGATGAGAGAGAAATTATATCCTTAAGGAAGAAAAATAAAGTATAAGAGATAGCAAAATTACATAATAAGATAATGGGTTTTTTTGCCTAAATTGAAGGTAATAATCTTTGGTCTTTGTTAAAACTCCACAAGAGTTTTCTTGAACCAGCATTAAATGAAGCCTCTGCACTGACCTTAAAGCTACAGATCCTACACCCAAAAAAGTTCTCAACTCAAAATATTGTGAAGGATCTTTAACAAAGGTCTGTCTCTTTGGGGTAAAGAGGAAATATAGCCCAACATAGAAGGAGAGCAGGAAAGCCAGTGGGAGGCTCTTAGCCACAGCACAGCCTAGGTCCAGGCTCAGCTTAGATTGCAGGCTAGCAGGGAGGGCCCCAACCCCAGACAAAGTCAGAACTCTGGGAACACTGGAGCAACAGATGGGACTGGGGAAGGACCAAACCACCTCACAGGCAAAGCCTTGGCAAGCGATAAACCAGTTCCTGGTCCCAGCACAAGAAGCTCTGGTCTCCTATACCCCAAGAGCAGAGTTTAGCTCTCAAAATGAACAAATAACCAAAAAAGCGCCATAACCAGAGAAAGGTACAATTCAAATTACAGAAAAGGGCTTCAGATGCTTTGCACTGATTAGTTAAATACTCGGGAAAAGATTGTGAGCACAACTATCTAACCAATAGGTAGTGGGCCATGGGGATACGGGGATGGGACTGCATTAGAGACTAGGATAAAAGGGCACTTGCATGCCTCCATACTTCCCACTCCTCCTAGAGCTGCAACTCATGTTATGGAGCTTGTGCCCTCTTCTTGTTCTCTGGGAAAAAAAAGAAAGCTACTATTCAGATAGGGATGATGAAATGCCATCTTAGATCAGAACTCAGATTCTCCTGACTCAGGGCCAGTGCTCCAACCACTGCTCCAACCTATGCAGTTGAATTCTTACTCCTGCCTTTAATTTTAGTGTTGCCACCACTAATTACCTAGGCTCATTACCTCAAAGTCATCTTTAACTCTTCCCTTTATTCCCTACAGTAAAGTCCTTGCACTCTTACCTCTACAACAATCATGCATAAAAGCCATCTCAGAAAACTGAGTTCACAGAGGCTTTTGAAGGAGAGCATAATTATACATTGTCACAGTTAGAAGGCTGAGTCTTTAGTAAGAGGGATGTTTAGAGTTAGGGCTATCAAAGCTGAAGATCTTATCAATAATCTCATTAACTTCCAAAAAGGCCCCTCCTTACACCAGAACTTGATACTGTATCAGATATGCTAAATGAGCATGCCCTTTTCTTTCAATCTGGAAAGATTATTTTGATCTGGAAAATTTCAAAAATTTACCTTTACAAATGACAATTTGTAGGGTGGCTAGGTGGCACAGTGGATAAAGCACCTAGAGTCAGGAGTACCTGGGTTCAAATCCCGTCTTAGACACTTGATAAATTACCTAGCTGTGTGGCCTTGGGCAAGCCACTTAACCCCATTGCCTTGCAAAAACCTAAAAAAAAATGACAATTTGTTAAAAGAAGACTTTTTTTTTTGTTTTTTGCAAGGCAATGGGGTTAAGTGGCTTGCCCAAGGCCACACAACTAGGTAATTACTAAGTGTCTGAGACCGAATTTGAACCCAGGTACTCCTGACTCCAGGGCCAGTGCTTTATCCACTAGCCACCTAGCTGCCCCTAGACTTTCTTTTTTTTTAAAAAAAATTAATTCATTTTGAATTTTACAATTTTTCCCCTAATCTCTCTTCCCTCCCCATCCCCCACAGAAGGCAGTCTGTTAGTCTTTACATCGTTTCCATGGTATACATTGATCTAAGTTGAATGTGATCAGAGAGAAATCATATCCTTAAGGAAGAAAAATAAAATATAAGAGATAGTAAAATTACATAGTTAGATAATGTTTTTTTTTTTTTAATTAAAGGGAATAGTCTTTGGTCTTTGTTCAACCTCCACAATTCTTTCTCTGGATACAGATGGTATTTGCTATCACAGATCTGGACCAGATGTGACTCACTATTTTCTCAGTTTGGGTAATATATTTACTAATATAGTATAATAGTCCAATATTTATTCCCCAAATGAAATTTATACTGATGCTGAGGGAATATGTAGTCAGCTAAAGATTTGGGAGGAACATGAAAGAATCCATCTAAAAGACTTGACTCTGCTCAGAAGAAATTGTTTCTCCAGGAAGGATGGGAATTCAGGGAAACCTGGAGGGATTTGCATGAAATGATGCTGAGTGAGATGAACAGAACCAGAAAGATTGTACACCCTAACAGCAACATGGGGGCCATGATCAGCCTTGATGGATGTACTCATTCCATCAGTGCAACAATCAGGCACAATTTGGGGCAGGCTGCAATGGAAAATACCATCTGTATCCAGAGAAAGAATTGTAGAGTTTGAACAAAGACCAAGGACTATTCCCTTTAATTTAAAAAAAAAAACAACCTGATATCTTGTCTGATCTTGCTATCTCTTACACTTTATGTTTCTTCCTTAAGGATATGATTTCTTTCTCATAACATTCAATTTGGATCAATGTATACCATGGAAACGATGTAAAGACTAACAGACTGCCTTCTGTGGGGGGGGAGGGAAGTAAGATTGGGAGAAAAATTGTAAAACTCAAAATAAATAAAATCTTTATAAACTGGAAAAAAAAGAAAAAGAAATTGTTTCTACTATATAAACAACCTAAGCAACCTAAGTCACCATGGAAGAGGATGAGCACTGAAGAAAGGTCAGGGGCAAGAAAGGTTATGGGGGAAATCATTCTTCCCCAGAGTGGGTTGGCCTCCCAAAGGAAGAAGAGCTTGAGAAGTAAATGAGCTTTTAATAGGGAGATGTAGGTGGGGGTGGGTAGTTTAGAGAGCAGAGATGAGATAAAGAGAGATAAGTTGATAAGGAGCTATAGCTCAAAGACAATTTCTTCTTGTTAGGTCAGAGACCTTTTCTCTTTTTTTGGATAAGATTTAAGAGAGGGGCAAGTTATTTTACTAAAAGTTCATTGACCTCATCTCAATAGCTTGAACAATGGGATGGAGGTAGGGGGAGACACGTGATCAGTACAGTGGGTATAGATGAATAATTATAAAGCATATTTCTCTATCTAATATTTCCTCTACTTCAGAACCATATATATGTATATATATATATATATATATATATATATATTTACACATACATACATATACATATGTATACTTTATAAACACTCACCAAATTAAATTTACCAATAAAATATCTTTTGTTCATGCTCAACCCCCAGATGTGGAAACTCCAATTTAGAAATTCTCTTCAGGTTAAACTATAACTTCTCTCTTCATTTTGAGGAAATGAAATACAAAGATATAAATATTGTTAACTGCTGTTTTATCTTAATATTGCCTTTTAAAGACTAGATGATTGGAAATATAAAAAAA
This sequence comes from Macrotis lagotis, assembly GCF_037893015.1. NCBI lineage: Eukaryota > Metazoa > Chordata > Mammalia > Peramelemorphia > Peramelidae > Macrotis > Macrotis lagotis. The sequence continues at coordinate 257,212,033 of NC_133659.1, read as the reverse complement.
GAAACAGAGATAGTCTTTGGCACGGATGCACATTCTCCCTAAGTGGAAGAGGGAAGAAAGGCATTTCACCATTTGTAGTTGATAGCAGCCAAGAATAGTTACAATCTGTTTTGCAGTATAGGTAATAGTAGAGGAAGCAGTTACAGCTGGTGGTGCTCAGTTCCAGAAGTTCTTGCCTCATTTCTGGTTATCTTCTCCCCCCCACCATGTTTGAAGCTACATGGGCAGGGAGATGACAGCAGAGGAGGTCAAGGTCAATGTTTATGTTTCTACATACTGTTCTTGTTACTACTCAAAATTTTAATTTCTTTCCCTTACTCTCCTGACCCCTGCCTTTTTAAAGAAGAGGAAAAAGAGACTGTCTTCTTTGGGAACATTCACAACTTCAGTGGTTCTTGGACCAAAATATGCCAATGATTTATGTCTTATCCTGCATGTATCCATATCAACTGTACTCTAATTCTTTGTTTTATCATCTCCATTACATCTTTTATTTTGTTGCCCAAGTAAATTTCTTGAATCTTAAATATTGATTGCGAATACTGTGGCAGCTCCCCAGTTCTTATTAAATAAAGGATAAATTCCTGGTCCTGTCATACACACACATATATTCAAGGCATATATAGATATGTGTATATATACATATATATGCATCTCTTTATATTCTATCTCCAACCTACTTTTTCTTCTTCATATTGATACTCCTTTTTTGTGTACCTCATGCTTCAGCCAGTGAAAAATGACCTCCCTCCTCACATTCTTCATGCCTTTTCTCAGAAAGTTCAACATACCTAGAATGTCTCCCCCCCCCCCCCCTTCCACAATCTCTATATGTTGAAGTCCCCTTTTGCCTTCAAGGAGAAAAAGAGATTTAGTAGTTGTGTTACAATAGACAACTGTTTAAGAAATGATTTTCATAATGGATCTGATGACAGGGAAATTGGTGGTGCCTCCAAAAAGATAAGAATTCTTTGGAAGTGAAAAACTTACAACTAGCCCTGGAGTTGGTAAAGCTCAGGATTTTTATTTTATAAACCTACAAAATTCACAGAAATAACATAGGCCTAGGAAAGAATTCAGTTGCAAACCCAGAAACAACATAGGAAAGAACTTAAGAGGAAAGAAGAGAGAACTGGCGGGGAGCCCAGGAGAGGAAAGGAGAAAAGCTTCGGATCAACATAAATTCAGCCTATGGAGTTGAGGCCATACTGCTCTAGGGGCATAGGTGGGGAGCACAGGATCTAGCTTAGAGAGAGAAAGTGGCCATCCTGCAAAGAAGAAAAGGTGGGGGGAGAGCTCCATTTGGGAAGACCTTGCTTAAATACATCTCCATAGTGGGTTGGAGAAGGATGGTTCTTGGGAGTGGTTCAGCACCTGGGTCCAGGTATTCTTCAAGAGAATTCAGAATTCAAGATTTTAAAAGTGAATGATGAAACAGCTGCAACATTTCTATTTAAAAATGAGGGTGAATTGGAAGGAAGCAGTATCTCAGAACAATATAGAAATAACAAGAGACTTACCCTAGTTAAGAGTCTGGAAGCAGAAAGAGTAGGTCAGCCATGTGAACCTGAGCCAGAAAGAACCAAAGGAACTACTGTTATTTCTGGGCAATCAGTGAAAGGAAGAAGAGAAGGTAGAAGACTGAGCTATGGAAGAGAAGGGTATTTATAAAGGAAGGCCATCAGGGGACATCTCAAAACAAAAGACAAATATTTACTCTGGTGTCTCTCTTTTGATCCCTTTGACCACTTTTCCTTTTATAGTCAGTTATTTCAATTTTTTTTTCTCAGATTTCTTTTCTTTTTTTTTTTTTTTAAAGGTTTTCTGCAAGGCAAATGGGGTTAAGTGGCTTGCGCAAGACCACACAGCTATTAATTATTAAGTGACTGAGGCCAGATTTGAATTCAGGCTGGTGCTCTCTCCACTGCGCCACCTAACTGCCCCAAGATTTCTTATTATAGGGGGTGGCTAGGTGGCACAGTAGAGAGAGCACCAGTTCTGGAGTCAAGAGAATCTGGGTTCAAAAATGAACTCACTCACTTAATAATTACCTAGCTGTGTGGCCTTGGGCAAGTCACTTAACCCCTTTGCCTTGCAAAAAAAACCCAAACAAATGACTTGTTATTTTAACTTAATATTGTACTTGTTATAGTAATATAATTTATAATCTTCATTTTTTCTGGATTCCAAATTTACAAAGTTACTTACTTGGTAAAGTTTATTTGTAACTCAAAAAATCAATATTCACAATAGGACATGTCACAGGATATATACTCAAAAATAAATTTGAATTGTCCAACTCACATGTTTCCTGTTGAGGTGAAACAAGGCAATACCTTGCCTTCTTGTTTCAGCTCCTCATACTGTAAACAAGTATCTTTTTTTGTGCCATGTTTTCCCATTTTTGAGTTTTTTTAAAAATGACCCCCAACTCATAATGAAAAACGCAACATATCTCTAGAGAAAGAACTGGAAGTGTCTGAATGCATACTTTTAAACATTTTTAAAATTTATTTAAGGCAATGGGGTTAAGTGAATTGCCCAAGGTCACACAGTTAGGTAATTAATGAATGCATACTTTAAAAAAAAATTTATTTTTCTTTGTTTGCAAAACATGACTGATAAGGAAATATGTTCTGCAGTACTAAATATGAATAACATTTATCAAACTGGTAGGAAATAACATATATGCATGCATGTATATATAAAAATATGTATATATTTAAATGTATATATACATATTTGTATATATGTATATGCATTTAAAGGGCCCCAAAATATAATGTTGAAATGTTGTCTAGCAGCCCTAAGGACAAGAAGGTTGTAATGTGCCTTATGGAGAAAAATGACTTCATTTCAGGCATGAGTTATAGGCCATACACTCAAGGTTAATGAATCAACAATATGGTACATACCTTACACCTATCAGACTGGCCAATATGACCAGAAAGGACAATGATCATTGATGGAAGGGATGTGGGAAATCTGGGACACTATTACACTGTTGGTGGAGCTGTGAACTCATCCAGCCTTTCTGTAGAGCAATTTGCAATTAAGCCCAAAGGACAACAAAAATATGCATACCCTTTGATCCAGCAATCCCACTATGGGGTCTATACCCTCAAGAGATGATGAAAAAGGGTAAAAACATTACTTGTAAAAAAATATTCATAGCAGCCCTGTTTTTGGTGGCAAAGAAATGGAAATTGGGTAAATGTCCTTCAAATGGGGACTGACTTAACAAACTGTGATATATGTATGTCATGGAACAGTATTTTTCTATTGGAAACCAGGAGGGATGGGAATTCAGGGAAGCCTGGAGGGATTTGCATGAAATGATGCTGAGTGAGATGAGTAGAGCCAGAAAAACATTGTACACCCTAACAGCAATATGGGGGCAATGATCAACCTTGAAGGACTGGCTCATTCCATCAGTGCAACAATCAGGGACAATTTGGGGCTGTCTGTGATGAAGAATACCATCTGTATCTAAAGAAAGAACTGTGGAGTTTGAACAAAGACCAAGGACTATTATCTTTAATTTAGGAAAAAACCGATATCTCATTGTCTGATCTTGCTATCTCTTATATTTTATGTCTCTTCTTAAGCATGTGATTTCTCTCTCATCACATTCAACTTAGATCAATGTATAACATGGAAACAATGTAAGAATTGACGAATTGCCTTCTGTGGGGCTGGGGGAGAGGGAAGTAAGACTAGGGGAAAAATTCTAAAACTCAAAATAAATAAAAACAAAGAAATGAACAAAAAAAAATCCAATATGGTGCATCTAGAAAAAGGAAAAAGATATTCATTGATTTGCTCATAAGGCTGCTCCATAAGTGCTAAAGTAAATGTGACACCATATTTTCCCTAGATGTATTGGTTCAGTATTTGTTCATTCAGTGTTCATTGCAACAACCTTATAGAATTTAGCTACTGTGTATGACAAGGATTGAGTATATCTAACTGTTCCCCTTTGTCAGACATTTAAATTATTTATAATGTTTTACAATTACAAATAATCCTAATGTCAGAGTTTTCAGTCAGCTCTTTTTTCTTTTTTGGATAATATTCTCAGAGAATATTGCTAATAGTGGAATTACTGGGTCAAAACATATGATTACTTTTGTAATGTTTGCAGCACAAATATGAGATAGTCAGCATATGGGTTTGGTAGTTATTAACATTTTCTTGGTTTTTCTTTCTTCATGGTATTTTTTCAAAATATTTAGTAGATTCCCCTTTTTCAGATGTCTTATTATTCTATCCCTTAGTACTGCCAAAATTACATAACCTCCAGAAAGGACACCTTCTACTTGGTTAGCCCAGATGAGCTTTCAATTTTGGTTTTATTTATTTTCATTTTTTATTTTCTCATGTAGCACAATGGAAGCTATGGATGATAATCTCCATCAGCAATGGAGGAACTTGTTACAAAATATTTATAGCTCTTTTTTTCATTTTTTCATCTCTTGGTTTTCAATTTATTTTCTTATTATCTTATTTTTTATTTCTTATTATCTTATTTTCATCTTATTTCTGATTTCATCCTTGAATGCTTTTAGGTTGATCTAGCTTATTTGGATCTCTTGCCAAGCTTTCTATAACTTTCTATAACTTTGTTCCCCCTTCAACCGCTCCTTGTTATTAACAAGAATGCTCTAAATCAGTTGATAAGAAAAATACAAATTAAAAGATACCATCTCACATCTATCAGATTGACTAGTATGAGAGAAAAGGAAAATGATAAATGGAGAGGATTAGGAAAACTGGGACACTGATGCATTGTTGCTGGAGTTGTGACCTGGTCCAACTATTCTGAAGAATAATTTGACATTAGGTTCAAAGAGGTATCAAAAATTGTGTGTACCCTTTGATCCAGCAATATGACTACTAGATCTGTATCCTAAAGAACTATTTGTACAAAAATATTTACAGCAGCTCATTTTTTAGTGGTTCAGAATTGGAAATTGAGGGAATGCCCATTCATTAGGGAATGACTGAACAAGTTTTGGTATATTATTATAATGCAATATTATTGTGTTATAAGAAATGATGAACAGAATGATTTTCAGAAAAAGCTAGAAAAACTTATATGAACTAATAGAATTAAGTGAACAGAACCAGAAGAACATTGCACATAGTAACAGCAATATTATACAATGAAGAATTGTGAATGATTTAGCTATTCTCAACAATACAATCCAAAGACTTTTTTTTTTGGGGGGGCAAGATAATGGAGTTAAGTGTCTTGCCCAAGATCACACAGCTAGGCAATTATTAGGTGTCTGGGGCTGGATTTGAACTCAGGTCATCCTTACTCCAGGGCTGGTGCTCTATCCATTGCACTACCTAATTACCCCAATCCAAGGACATTGGTGAAAAATGTTATGTCTCCAGAGAAAGAACTGATGGTGTTGACCAAAGCATACAATTCTTCCTTTCTTTTCTTTTTCTATTTCTTTGTTTCTTCTGTTCTCTCTTTTTCTCTCTTTCTCTCTCTTTCTTTTTCTTTTTGTTTTATTTGGGTTTTTTTTCACAAAATGACTAACAGGGAAATGTTTTACATGATTTCACCTGTGTAACCTATATCAGATTGCTTCTAAGGGAGAGGGAAGGAGAAGGGGAAAAAAGAAAATTTGGAATTTGAAATTAAAAAAGTCAAATGATAAAAATGGGAGGGGGATAAAATATTAAAAATGAAAACTATGCACTAAAAAAAGAATATGAGCTCTTTGAGGATGAGAACTGACTTTTCTATTTTTATCTCAGTGTTTAGCAAAGTGTTTTATACATCATAAGCACACAGTACTTTTTTCATTCTTTCATTTTATTAATCAACATCTCATAATTTCCCACCTTCTTCCTTCCTAATGTTTTTACCAATAAGTTTGTATTATACTAGAATGGAAATAACTTTGATGACCCTGATTCTTAAAATCAGGCAAGGAATAAAGGGAGATTTGTTCAGCAAAGTTTTCTCTATTTTGCAGGATTTAAAGAGGGATTCCTTAGATCAGGGGTTCATTACCAGGCTAATGAACCTAATTAAAATATATTTTTATAAATATGTGTTCAGTATTTTTTGATTGTATCTAACTTGTCATGACCCCAATTGGATTTTCTTGGCAAATATTTTTCAGCTAATTTTATAGATGAGGAAACTGAGGCAAACAGAGTTAAATGACTTTCACAGTTTTACACAGATAGTAAGTTGTCTGAGGTCAGATTTGAACTCCAGAAGACCAGGACTCTATCCACTGTGTCACCTATATACTGTAAATACCACACACTTATACATACCATAATGATATTTCTTTTTTTTAAACAAGATCTTTTTAAAAAATTTTTTTATTTATTTAAGACAATGGGGTTAAGTGACTTGCTCAAGGTCACACAGTTAGGCAACTATTAAGTCTCTGATGTCAGATTTGAACTCAGGACCTCTTGACTCCAGGGCCAGTACTTTATCCACTGTGCCATCTAGCTGTCCCCCATGATGATATTTCACTGCAATTAATTTTGTTTACTTCATTAAAAACATTATTTTTCTGAGAAGGGGTATTTAGGTTTTACCAGATTGCCAGAGAGATTAATGATACACAAAAAATATTATGAACCCTCCTCCAAGATGGTGAGAATTTCCAGTCTCCTTTTGCAAGCAACTTTGGACCAACACTAGCCCCAGAATATTTCATTCCTTAAAAAGTGATTAAAATTTAGAACCAGAAATCCCACAATAAGGCATACTCTAAGGAAAACCAAGATAGCTTAGAATGTACCAATATAATCCAAAATATTCACAAGTGCTTATTTTATTAAGTATTATTTTTAAAAATGTATTTAAAAATTTTTTTCCCCTCAGCTACATGCAAAGAACAAATTTCAACATTTACTTCTAAAAACCATGAGTTCCAAATTTTCTCCCTTCTTCCCACCCCACTCCCTGTCATTGGAGAAAGCGAGTTACTTGGTGTAGGCTAAAAATGTGTAGCCATGAGACATTATTACCATAGCTATGTTGTAAAAGCAAACATAACTCCACCTCCACCTCCCCACAAAAAAAAGAGAATCCTCAGGGAAAATAAAGTAAAACAAAGGAGGGAAAAAACAGTGTGCTTCAGTCTATATTCAAACACCATCAAGCTCTGTCTTTGGGATGGATGGCATTCATCTTAAGTCCTTCAGAGTTCTCTTGGTTTACAGCATTGCTGAGAAAAGGTAGGTCATTCACAGCTAATCATCCTGCAATATTGCTATTACTTTATATAATGTATATTTCCTATTGCATTTGCTCTTGTAAGTTTTTTACTGAGAGTATCCTATTTATCCTTTCCCATAACAGAACAGCATTTCATTTCAATCATATACCACAATTTGTTCAGCTATTTCCCAACCTCCAATTCCACTTCATCAGAAGAGAGCTACTATAAATATCCATATATGTATAGATTCTTTTATTTTCATATTTCACCTCATCTGGAATGAAGACCCAGTAGTGGCACTGCTAGGCCAAAAGGTAAGGTGCCCCCTGGACATAGTTCCAAATTGCTCCACAGAATTGTTGAATCCTTCACAACTCCTCCAACAGTGTATAAAATATTTCAATTTCCCTACATTCCTTCCAACATTTGTCATTTTCTCTTTCTGTGCTATTAGCCAATCCAATAGGCACAAGGTAGTACCTCAGAATTGTTCTAACATGCATTTCTCCTATCAATAGTGGGGTAGAATATTTTTAAAAATATATAATTAATTGATTGTATTGATAACCTCATCTGCAGGGGCAGCTAGGTAGCACAGTGGATAGAGCAACAACCACTTCACCCCATTGCCTTGCAAAGATCAGAAAAAATAAAAGGAGATAATCTCATCTGAAAATCGTTCATATCTCTTGATCATTTGTCAATTGGAAGAGAATGGCTCTTATTTTCTTATTTTTTTAATAAATTTGACTAAGTTTTCTATGTTTGAAAAATGAGTTATTAGAGAAAGAAAATATCGTTTCAATATTTTTTCCCTGCAGTCGCTATTGCTAGCTGTATTTCTCTCCAACCTATTTCCCCCCACTTCCATCCATTCCATTCTCTCTCTCTCCTTCTACTCTGTCCCTCCCCAAAAGTATGTAGCATCCAACCAATCTCTCCCCTCCCTCACCTACAACCCCTTCCACTACCCCCATCCTCTTTCTCTCCCACACCTCTCTAGGTCAAGTTAGAGGTCTATATTATTCCCTTTCCCGAATCAGTTCTAATGAGAGTAAGGCTCACTCACTCCCCTCCCACTTCCCCCCCTTCCACTCACTGCAGAAGCCTCTTCCTGCCTCTCCCAGTACATTCTTTTCTCTCCCCATTAACTCCATCTTTTCAATATATTATACTTTCATATTCAGATCCCTCCTGTGCCTTGTCTATAGATGCTCCTTCTAACTGTTCTATTAAATGAAAAGGTTCCTATGAGTCATCAGTATCATCTTCCCATGCAGGAATACAAACAGTTCAACATCATTAAATCCCTCATAATTAGCCCTTCCCATCCCTCTTCTATGTTTCACCCAAGTCCTGTACTTGAAGATTAACCTTGCTGTTCAGCTCTGGTCTTATCACCAGGAAAGTTTGAAAGTACTCTATTTCATTGAATGTCCATCTTTTCCCTTGAAAGAGCATCTTCAGTTTTACTGAGCAATTGATTCTTGGTTGTAATCCAAGTTCTTTTGCCTAATGAAACATCATATTCCAAGCCCTGTGAACCCTTAACGTACAATCTGCTAAATCTTGTGTAATCCTGACTGTAGCACCATGATTTTTGAATTGTTTCTTTCTGGCTGCTTGCAATATGTTATCCTTGATTTAGGAGTTCTGAAATCCAACCAGATTATTCCTGGCAATTTTCATTTTGGGATCTCTCTCAGGAGGTGATTGGTAGATATTTTCAATTTCTATTTTACCCTCTGCATCTTGGATATCAGGGTCATTTTCCTGGATGATTTTTTGAAAAATGAGGTCTAGGTTCTTTTTTTGGTCATGACTTTCAGGTAGTTCAATAATTTTCCAGCTCAGTTGTTTTTCCAATGAGATATTTCACATTTTCTTCTAATCTTTCATTCTTTTGGTTTTGTTTTATTGTTTCTTGAGTTCTCCAAAGTCATCAGCTACCCTTAGCTTCATTCTACATTTGAAGGAATTATTTTCTTCAGAGAGCTTTTATATTTCCTTTTCCATTTGGTCAATTCTGCTTTTTAAGGCATTCTTCTCCTCATTGGCCAGTAAGACCACTTTTTCCATTTGACTCAAACTGGTTTATTAAGATTTTATTTTCTTCAGTATTTTTTGTATCTCCTTCACCAAAGTACTGACTGTTTTCGTGATTTTCCTGCGTCACTCTCATTTCTCTTCCCAATTGTTCTTCTACCTCCTTTACTTGATTTTCAAAATCTTTTTTGAACTCTTCCATTGCCTGAGAACAATTTACATTTTTCTTGGAGTCTTTGGATGCAGAAGCTTTAATTTTATCTTCTGAGTGTGTATTTTGATTCTCCATAGGAACAAAGTAATTGTCTATGGTTGGATTTTTTTTTCTTTCTGTTGTTTGCTCCTTTCCCCAGACTAGGACTTGATTTTAACTCTTTCTTAAGGTGGGGCTCTGATTCCAAGGTGGAGAACAGACCCTCAAGCTTTTGAAGTTTTTTGTAGCTGTTTTCAAGGACGCCCCCAGGGACCTGCAATTCCTCTAAGGTCTTGCAAGAAGCTCAGACTGCTCTCCTGGCCTGTGCTCTGTTCTATGGATGACCACTAGCTCTCCCCTCTGCCCTGGAACCATGGAGAAGGGTCCCTGTTCTGCTGCAAGTGGTGAGTTCTGTTGTGCTTCTGTTCCTCTTCCTGAGACTGAGGCCCCAGACTGTGACCTGGATCTGAGTATGGGTGAAGCAGCAGTCCTGCCTCAGAGACAGCAAAGAGACCTTTGCATTCTCCTCTGATCCCCTTGACATCTGTGAGCTGAGCACTCTGGAAGCAGCTACCAGGTGGCTCCCCAAACCTGTTCCTGGTTCCTTGGGGCTCTGCTAGATTCACTCTAGTGCCGCAGAATTTTCCTGCTGACCTTCCACGCTGTCCTTGGCAATCCCTGGTCTGAGAAGTCTGGAAACCACTTCCATTGCTATGGACCCAGGATCCCTGAGATCTGTTCCTGGATGGCTGGAGCCCATTTGCCCCAGCAGCCTGGGCTAGGCTGTGGGCCCTTTGTATCCCTGGTGCAACATACCCTTCCTTGTGGATCTACTAAGTTTTCTTGATCTGGAAAATTACTTCACTCAGTCTTTTTTTTTTTGTGGGTTCTGCCACTCTAGAATTTGTTAGAAATCATTATTGCAAGTATTTGTAATGATTTGGGGGAGAGTTTGAGGAAGTCTCTTCTTTTACTATGCCATCTTGGTTCCACCCCCCACAACAACTTATTTTGTGAAAACAAAGAATTAGAAACAAAAAAGATGACTCTCTCCTGAGAAATGGCTAAAGAAATTGTGACACATAAATGTAAGTGAATATTACCACATTCTAAAAATTGTTATATCATCCCTGTGATATGTAATATAAAAACAACAGATAATAATTTAAAAAACCCACCAAACAACAAAACCCAGTAATTTATTTTTTTGCAAGGCAATGGGTTTAAGTGATTTGCCCAAGGTCCCACAGCTAGGTAATTATTAAGTGTCTGAGGCTGGATTTGAACTCAGGTCCTCCTGACTCCACGGCTGGTGCTCTATCCACTGTGTCACCTAGCCACCCCCAAAAATGGTAATTTAAAAAAAAATTTAAGTTTAATAAAGGATATCATCAGATGAATGTATGACCAGAAAAAGAGATGGGATTATGTAATAAAAGCAAAACAAATAAAACCAATGGATGGCTCATTGTTTTTTTTGAGGAACATCCTTAGTACTTCTGATTGGACCACTGTAGAAGATTTGCACACAATATGAGAAGTTGTGAATGGACTGTGATCTGCACCACTCAAGGAAATTAAGATCTATGAAACTATTGAAGTTTTAATGTTGTACACTATTGCAAGATTGTTTAACTAAAGATTGTACTACTGTGCAATTTCACTAGAAGGGAAAGAAGTATTGGTTTCTCTGATGTTTTATACAGCATTGTGTTCTAGGTGCTTTTCTTTATTTTTAGCAGTTTGATGGGTAGTGTTTCTAAGTCATTTCAATTTAAATTAATTTTTGAGGTCTTTCTAAATTTTATACATGTCATTGTGAGATGTAATTTTTATGTTGTATTCATCATATCTTCTCCAGTCTATTAATGTTACTCTTTAATTGTACAGATTTTAAAAGATATATCCAGGCAATTTTGTCTTTCATTTTAAAAAGATCATCTTCTCTCCACATTTAAGATACATTTAATGTTCACACATTTTGTCTTTTGTTATTTTTATTTTTTAATTGCAATTCACAGAGGTGCACAGTATAAAACATGGCCTCAATTCATTTCCTGTCATGTTTATAAGCAGTCTGCTAAGTACGTTTAATAAGTCATTTCACCATTTTAAAAAATAGTGTGCCTTCTGAGGAGAGTTGTTTCTTTTTCCATATATATTTCTCCAATAGCTTAACACAGCTATCTCCGGGCTGACAAAGATTGGGTACAGTTTTTAAGGCAAGAATCTTATCTATTTGACTCATTTTATTTCCATGCAGTAATTCCTCTAAGGAAGCTTCAAGGCCAGTTCATGCCAAGGTTGTCACAGATAAAAGGGAGCCCAGCTCCCATGCAAACAGCAAGATGCGGATGAGATGCAGCAGATAAGATGGAAGGTTTCACAGGAAGACAAAACAGTGGGTGCAGTTCCTTTTGATGCAATTTCCACCGTTTCCCCCTCCAGGAAATGGCCAGTCCGGACACAGTGGACAGTGTCCTGGACTTGGAGATAACCTGAATTTGTAGTGGACACATATGGACGTTTCTGGGGCGGGGGGGGGGGGCTACAAAGGAAATAAACTTAATCAGCACAAAAATGGTCTTTATTCTCTTCCACAAAACTGTTTAAGGACCCCGCCAAAACCCCTCTATATTAGAGGAAGATCGTCCTAGGAGGTGCTGGGCGGGAGAAGCGTCTCGGAGGGGCCCGGCTCTCCGGACTCTGCGCCTGCGCCGTTTCCACGGCGCCCCCTAGCGGTGCTCGGCAGGCCGTGGCGCTGCGGGCCCAGGCGGGGAGCCCCAAGGCCTCGGCGGCCTCACAGCCGGGGCATTGGCGGGGCGGGGCGGGGCGGGGCGGGGCGGCCACGCAGCTAGCGCGCCGCACCTCACGCCGACGCCGCCGCCGCCCCCAGCCGGTGACGTCACGCCGCGCCACGCAGTTCCTCCGACGTCCTTCCGGCTGCCGAGCTGTTGTCGGTGCCGCGCATCGCGCTGACGTCAGAGGGCAAGGAAGCGACTCCGCGGCCGCCGCCGCCATTTCTTCTCCCTCTCCTTTCCCCTGCCCCTCCCCCCCCCCCCCACGCAAGATGCGGTCTTCGATTGTGGGCGCCGCCCTGTGGTTAGTTTGGGGCAGCTTCACCTACGCGAGGGAGAGAGTGGTGCTCTTCGACCAGAGTAAGCGCGGCCCGCCCCGCCCCCTCCTCTTTCCCCTCCCCTTCCCTCCTTTCCCCTCCCCTTCCCTCCTTTCCCCTCCCCCTTCCCCTCCTTTTCCCCCTCCTCTTTCCCCTCCCCTCCTCTTTCCCCTCCCTCCTCTTTCCCCTCCCCTCCTCTTTCCCCTCCCTCTCCTCTTTCCCCTCCCCTTCCCCTCCTTTTCCCCCTCCTCTTTCCCCTCCCCTCCCCTCCTTTTCCCCCTCCTCTTTCCCCTCCCCTCCTCTTTCCCCTCCCCTTCCCCTCCTTTTCCTTCCCCCTCCTGTTTCCCCTCCCCCTTCCCCTCCTTTTCCTTCCCCCTCCTGTTTCCCCTCCCCTCCTCTTTCCCTTCCCCTCCTTTTCCCCCTCCTCTTTCCCCTCCCCTCCTCTTTCCCCTCCCTCCTCTTTCCCCTCCCCTCCTCTTTCCCCTCCCTCTCCTCTTTCCCCTCCCCTTCCCCTCCTTTTCCCCCTCCTCTTTCCCCTCCCCTCCTCTTTCCCCTCCCCTCCTCTTTTCCCTCCCTTTCCTCTTTCCCCTCCCCCTTCCCCTCCTTTTCCCTCCCCTCCTGTTCCCCTCCCCCTTCCCCTCCTTTTCCCCCTCCTCTTTCCCCTCCCCTCCTCTTTCCCCTCCCTCTCCTCTTTCTCCTCCCCCTTTTCCCCTCCCCTCCTCTTCCCCTCCTCCTTCCCCTCCTTTCCCCCTCCTCTTTCCCCTCCCCTTCCCTTCCTTTCCCCCTTCCCCTCCTGTTTCCCCTCCCCCTTCCTCTCCTTTCCCCCCTCCCATCCCCCCTTGTTCCCCCCCCCACTCCCGGGGCTGGCCCCGGGTCCTCACCCCTTGCCCCTCCACAGGATCACTGGATAGATGTCCTCCCACCACAGGGCTAGCGCCATAGACCCTGAATCCAATGTCCTCACTTTACATAGGGGAAACTGAGGCACAGAGCGCTAAAGGCACTAGGCCGGCTTGGACTTGGAGGATTTGAATTCAGGACTTCCAGCTCTTCATTCCACAATCCCCGACTCATTCCTTATCCCTGGTATTGGCAGTCTCATCAGTGGAATAACCCCCTCCCTCCAGCCTGTTCTCTCATTTCTGCCGCAGTTTGGTGGCTGAAAGGAAAAGAAAAGTGTTGTATTGAGTGTCTGATGTGTTTGGGGTCTGGTTTAAGGCCCCGGGGTCTTAGCTCATTAATGTGGGCCCTTCATTCTCCAAGACCACGGTGAGGTCCCGAGAATGAGGGCTAAGGCTCCTCCAGTGGCTAGATCTGCTTCAGGCCTGGAGATGACCCTGAGTTTCAGGCAGTCCAGATTGAATGACTTGCTCAGGGTCGCAAAGTTGGTGTCAAGTGTCTGAGGTCAGATTTGAACTCAACTCTCCTGATTTCAGGGCCAGTGCTTTATCCACTACACCATCTGACTGCCCAACCGCACTGTACTCCCAGGAAACCAGGAGCATTCTTAGATTACTCCCTAAGAGAATGTCAACATCTTGATGGGTGATAGTAAACAAATTTAAAGTAAAAAAAAATTGAATAAATAAAATTAGGAGCTAGTTTGATGGGAAAACTCAATAAAATGTATAAAGCATTGGCTAATTTGATAAAAAAAAAACAGCAAATCATTAGCATCAAAAAAGAAGAGTGAATTTATAGTCAATGAAGATGAAGTTAAAGAAATTTTTAGGAACTATTTTGCCCAGCTTTATGCCAATAAAATTTGGAAGCCCATTGAAAAAGAGCCGAACTCTGCTTTAGCTTGAGCTATTGCCTTCCAGCTTCACCTGGAAGGGTGAAACTTCAAGAAGGGCCTGGTTGCTGTCTCCTTCATTCTGTGATTTATAGAGGGAGAAACAGAAAAAGGCAAATGTTGCACCTATACTTTTTGTAAGAAGAGTCTTGAATAGTGTAGAAGATGAGCCTGTCTGGGCTTGTCTGCATTAACCAGGGAATTATCCTAAGGAGCTTTAGTTTTCTGACTGAAGGGAATTGCGTGGAATTCCAACAGTCACTTTAAAGTTATGAGTTAAATGTATTTGTCAGTGGCCATCATCTCTCTGAGAGCAGGAGAGGAACAGATTTGCCTAATGGGAGAGAAGCTAGGAAAGAAACAACTTCATGTGGTGCAGATGTTTTTTTTTTAATTTTTAATTTTTTTAGGTTTTTGCAAGGCAAATGGGGTTAAGTGGCTTGCCCAAAGCCACACAGCTAGGTCATTATTAAGTGTCTGAGATCGGATTTGAACCCAGGTACTCCTGACTCCAGGGCTGGTGCTTTATCCACTGTGCCACCTGGGTGTCTACCCAGTGCAGATGTTTTTGAAAGAATGAAGGAGGAGTATTATCCAGAGTGGTGAATTGCCCCACCCCACCCCACCCCCACCCCTTAGATTTCCCATGCTTTGATGAAAGAATGTGAGTCAGGTTCCTATGTGCATTTGCCTTATTGGCATGTTTTATGTTTAAGAGCGAAGGTTGATAATCTTGTATACTGGCAGGATCTCAGGAGATGCAGTGACAAATTGTAGGTATGTTTCCCCACCAAAGACAGGGTCATCTTTAGGACCCTGGGAAAGTTTGAGTCATATCAGAACGGTAGTGGTCCCTTTCTGGGAATTCTAGTTCTGCCTTTGTGAGGAAGGATTGTAGTGAATAAGCTAGCCCAGAGACTGTATTACTGTGTAATTCAGGTCTTTCTTCTTGATTCCCTGCTTCATATAGAAACCATTCAATGTATGGCTGGTTCTTATCTAGGTCTTTTTACATTTCATGTATAACAGTTACTGTCCCACTGCTAGCAATCTTTCTCCTGCCTCATAAATTTAGAGCTATCATTAAGGCCAACACTCTCATTTTATACTTGATGAAACCAAGGCTCACTGAGGTTCTGAATTGTAGTAGAACCAAGAACTCAGAATATGAGAGTTCCAAAGAACTTCAGACTATGCAAACTTTTCTTTCTAGCTATTGGGGCAGGTGGAGGTGAAGGAGAGGAATCAGATTAAGTTATACAGTGTAATATGTTGTCCCTCTTAGGAATACTTGGAAGTCTAAAAGAGGCTGGTAAATTGGTGAATAACACTTTAGCTCTAAACCCTGGTAGGTAGTATTTTTAGGCAGTATGACAGCCTGAAAAAGGAAGTATGTAGATATGCCAAGTTGTTATGGGAGACTTAATTGTGCCTTTCTTAATCATTTTACTTAGCACCTAGTTAACACTTCATTCTAGGCTTTTTCTCTAGTTCTCCATACTCTCCCTTTTCATCTCTGTCTCCTGTCTTCCCTGAACACCTTCAAGTCACCAATAAAAATCTCATTTTCAACAGAAACTATTCCAATCTCTCTTAATTCTATTGCCTTTATCTTGTATTTTTTTGTTGTTGTTGATTCCATTTATTTATTTATTTTTGCAAGGCAATGGGGTTAAGTGACTTGCCCGAGGTCACACAGCTAGGTTAATTATTAAGTGTCTGAGGTCAAATTTGAACTCAGGTCCTTCTGAATCCAGGGCCAGTGCTTTATTCACTGTGCCACCTAGCTGCCCCCCTTTATCCTGTATTTAACTTATTTGAACATATTTGTATGAACATTCATTCATTCATTCAGTAAATAAACATTAAGTGCCTAACATGTGCCAGCCACTGTGCAAAACACTAGGGATGCAAAGAAAGAAAAGAAATGAGTAAATAAATACATATAAACAAACAAAAAACCCAAAACAGTTCAAGGAGATCACAATCTAATGGGGGACAATGTACAACTATGAATAAGTTAAATACAGGATACATGGGAAATAATCAATAGAAGAAAGGCAATAGAATTAAGAGGGATTGGACTAGTTTTCTGTAGAAAATTAGATTTTATTTTATTAAGGAAAGGAAGGAAGGAAATAATTTGGAACTCATAAAGTTTTAACAATCATTTTTTGAGTTTTATGGTTTTTCTCCCTCCCTCCCTTTTTTCCCCACTTCCCATGACAGCAATCTATTAAAACACAGTGAGTCAATGACCATAGTAACCTAGTATTTAAACCCAAAGACCCCAGTTTTTGAGATAAGAACTTACTATTTGACAAAACCTGCTGGAAAAATTGGAAAATAATAGGATATAAACTAGGTAAAGACTAATATCTCACACTGTATCCCAAGTTAAAGTCAAAATGGGTACATAATTAAGACACCAAGGGTAAGACCATAAACAAATTAGAAGAGCTAGGAATTCATGACCAAATGAGAGAAAGATCTTTATGAAATGTAAAATAGATAATTTTGATTAAATTAAATTGAAAAGCTTTTGTATGAACAATACCAATGTAACTAAGATTAGAAGGAAAGGAGAAAACTGGCGAATGATCTTTATAATAATTGTCTCTGATAAAGGCTTAATTTCTCAAATACAGAACTGAACCAAATTTTTTTTTTAGAATTTTTTAAAATGATTTAAGGGGCAATAGGGTTCAGTGACTTGCCCAAGGTCACACAGCTAGGCAGTTATTAAGTGCCTGAAACTGGATTTGAACTCAGGTCCCGCTGACTTCAGAGCTAGTGCTCTATCCACTGTGCCACCTAGCTGTCCTGAACCACATTTATAAGAATAAAAGCCATCCCCCAGTTGACAAATGGTCAAAGGATATAAATAGGCAATGTTCAGATAAAGAAATCAAAGTATTAGACATGAAGAATGCTCTAAATCACTTTCAATGAGAGAAATTCAAATTAAAATAACTCTGAGGGACAGCTAGGTGACACAGTGGATAGAGTGCTGGCTCTGGAATCAGGAGGACTTGAGTTCAAATGCAGCCTCAGATGTTTAATTATTACCCAGCCGTGTGACCATGAATAAGTTACTTAACTCCACTGCCTTGCAAAAAGCAACAAATAAAGAAAGAAATAAACAACTCTAAATATTACTTCACCCCTCTCAGATTGACTAATAGTACACAAAAAAAGAAAATAATAAATGTTGGAGAGGATGTGGGAAATTTGGGACAATAATGCATTCTTGGTGGGGTTGTGAACTGATCTAACCATGCTGGAGATTAATTTGGAACTATACCTACAGGCCAACCAAACTGTACATACCCTTTGATCTAGCAATATCACTACTAGGTCTATAATCTAAAGATCATAGAAAAAAAGGGAAAAGGACCTGAGGGATGATCATAAATTGGGAAATAGCTGAACAAGCATAGGAGATGAATGTATTGGAATATGATTGTGTAATAAGAAATGATTAGCAGGCCGATTTCAGAAAAACTTGGGAAGATTTGCATAAACTGATACAAAGTGAAATGAACAGAACCAGAAAAACATTGTACATAGTGTCAGCAATCCAGTATGATGGTCAGCTTTGAATTTCTCAGCTCTGCTCAGCAACACAATGATCCAAGACAAGTACAAAAGACTTATGAAGGCAAATGCTATCCACAATCAGATAAAGAACTGATAGACTCTGATTGTATATCAAAGCATATTTTTTCACTTCCTTTATTCTTTTTAAAATTTTCTTTTGATCTGTTTCTTTTTTCACAACTCTGGCTAATATGGAAATATATTTTACATGATAGCACATATATAGCATATATTAAATTGCCTACCATTTTCAGAAGAGGGGAAGGAAGGGAGGGAGGAAGAAAAATTTGGAACTCAAAATCTTGCAAAAATGATAGTTAAAAATTGTCTTGATGTGTAATTTGGAAAAAAGTAAAATACTCTTAAAAAAAAGAAAAAGAGTTAATAGCTTGGTCAAAGAGGCACACAAAAATAATGGTAAAAGAAGCATAAAAATTTATTGAAACTTATCAAACCACCAATCTGTGTTGGTACTTTGCAATCAAATAATCAAACTGTGATTGATGATACCTCATTAATGATACTTGAGTGACAAATAACACCAGGTAATGAGGTACAAAGATTTATAATTTTAGAGGGAAAGAAGGAAAGTGTGAACACTGAGTAAATTCTGTCCAATAGATTTGGTCCAGACAGGAAATAAGATACATTCCCACTCGGGTTTAAAAATCTATCCTAATCTACAGGGAAGGGGAGGATGGGGAAAGGGAAAGATGAGGGAAGAAGGGACTGATAAAAGGGAAGGCGAAGGTATAAGAGAATAAACTGAAAGTTAAATTTTAAAAGAAAAGTTAAAACAGAAAGGGAGTAAAACTTTGGTGAGAAGGAATAAGAGGAAAGGAAAGAGAAAAATATAAATGGAGAAAGATAGCACGGAAGGAAATACAGAGTTAGTAATCTTAACTGTAAATGTGGATGGGATGAACTGTCCCACAATACAGAAGCTGATAGCAGAATGGGTTAAAAACTAGAATCCTACAAGCAGAGAGATACAAATAGGGTAAAGGTAAAAGGACAGAGCAAAATATATTATGCTTCAGCTGAATTAAAAAAAAAACACAAGATTTTTTACAACTAGTATTTCTGACGAAGGACTCCTGAAATATATAGAGAACTGAGTCAAATTTATAAAAAAAAAACAAAAACAAAAAACAAGCCATTCCCCAGTTGACAAATGGTCAAATGATATGCAGAGGCAATATACAGATGAGGAAATCAAAGCGATTCATAGTCATATGAAAAATTGCTCTAAGTCATTACCGATTAGAGAAATGCAAATTAAAGCATCACCTCACACCTCTCAGATTGGCCAATATGACCAGAAAGGACAATGATTAGTGTTGGAAGGGATGTGGAAGATCTGGGACACTAACACCTTATTGGTGGAACTGTAAACTGTGAACTCATCCAACCTTTCTGGAGAGCAATCTGGAATTACACCCAAAGGGTAATAAAAATGTACATACCCTTTGATTCAGCAATACCACTATTGGGTCTATACCCTGAAGAGATCATGAAAAAATCAGGGTGAGTGATTCTGATCTCAGATGAAGTAAAAGCAAAAATCAATCTCGTTAAAAGCCATTGGGGGCAGCTAGGTGGCACAGTGGACAAAGCACCGGCCCTGGAGTCAATAGTACCTGGGTTCAAATCCTGTCTCAGACACTTGATAATTACCTAGCCATGTGGCCTTGGGCAAGCCACTTAATCCCATTGCCTTGCAAAACCTTAAAAAAAAAGGCATTGGGGCAGCTAGGTGGCACAGTGGATAGAGCACCAGCCATGCATGGAGTCAGGAGGACCTGAGTTCAAATCCAGCCTCAGACTTAATAATTGCCCAGCTGTGTGACCTTGGGCAAATTGCTGAATTCCATTGCCTTAAATAAATAAAATTAAAAAACCCCCCAATATTAAAAAGGTATAAGTAAGGAAACTACATCTTCTTGAAAGGCCTCATTGGTAATTAAGCTATATCATTACTAAACATGTTTGCACCTAGTGTATAGCGTCCAAATTCCTTGAGGAAAAACTGAGTGAATTATAAGGAGATATAGACAGCAAAACTTTAATAATGGGGGACCACAACCTCCCTCTCTCAGAACTAGATAAACCTAACAACAAAATAAACAGGAAGGAAGTTAAGGTGAATGAAATATTAGAAAACTTAGGTATGATAGACCTCTGGAGAAAACTTAATGGGGATAGAAAAGAATATACCTTTTCCTTAGCAGTACATGGTACCTAAAGCAAAATTGACTATATACTAGGGCAGAAAGGCAGAAGGCAGAAATAATAATACTTCTCAGCATGATTCAATAAAAATTACATGTAATAAAGGGTCATGGAAAGATAATCTAAAAACTAATTGGAAACTAAATAACTTAATCTTATGGGTCAATGGATCAAACAGCAAATAATAGAAATAATAATTACATCCAAGAAAATGATACTAATGAGACTTCATACCAAAATTTATGGGATGTAGCCAAGACAGTTTTGAGGGACACTTTATATATCTCTAAAAGACTATAAGAATAAAATAGAGGGGGCAGCTAGGTGGCGCAGTGGGATAGAGCACTGGTCTTGGAGTACCTGAGTTCAAATGCTGCCTTAGACACTTAATAAGTACCTAGCTGTGTGGCCTTGGGCAAGCCACTTAACCCCATTGCCTTGAAAAAACTAAAAAAAAATAGAGAAAGAAGAGATCAATGAGTTGGTTATGCAACCAAAAAAGTGAGAAAAAGAACAAATTAAAGATTCTCAATTAAATACCAAATTAGAAATTCTGAAAATCAAGGGAGAGAGTAATAAAATTGAAAGCAGGAAAACCATTGATCTCATAAAGCTTAGCTTGGTTTTATGAAAAAGCCAATAAATAGACAAATCCTTGGTTAATCTGATTTAAAAAAAAAGGAAGAAGATAACCAAATTACCTGTGTCAAAAACAAAAAGGGTGAACTAACCACTAATGAGGAGGAAATTAAAGAAATAATTTGGAGCTACTTTGCTGAAATGTAAGATAATAAAATGGATAACCTGAGTGAAATGAATAGTTACAAAAATACAAATTGCCTAGATTAATAGAAGAAGAAATGCAATACTTAACCCTTTTTCAGAAAAAGAAATTGAAGAAAAACCATCACTAAACTCCCTAAGAAAAAGTCTCCAAGTCCAGATGGATTTACAAGTGAATTCTACAAAGCATTTAAGGAACAATTCCTATTTTACATAAACTATTTAAAAGAAAATAGAAGAGGGCATTCTGCCAAATTCATTTTATGACACCAACATGGTGCTGATAGCTAAATCAGGAAGAACCAAAAACAGACATAGAAAATTATAGACCAATCTCCCTAATGAACATTGATACAAAAAATCTTAAATAAAATTTTAGCAGAGAGACTATAGCAAGTTATTACTAGGATAATACACCATGATCAGGTAGAATATATACCAGGTTGGCATGAATGGTTCAATGTTAAAAAACACTCAGCTCAATAGCAAAACCAACAGAAATCAAAGTGTTAATCTCACTAGATGCTGAAAAAACCTTTGATAAAATACAACATCCATTCCTATTAAAAACACTAGAAAGTACAGGAATAAATATAGTTTTTCTTAAAATAATAAATGGTATCTATCTAAAACCATTAATAAATATTATATGCAATGGGAATAAACTCAGCATTTTCAATAAGATCAGGAGAGATACAAGGATGCCCATTATCACCACTACTATTCAATACAGTATTTAAAATGCTATGTAGTATTTGAAATTCAATATAGTATTTGAAAGAGAAGAAAAAGAAATTTATGGAATCAGAATTGTGGCAATGAAGAAGGAAAGCTTTCACTCTTTGCAGAGGATATGATGGTATACCTAGAGAACCGGAGTAAATCATCTAAAAAACTTGAGACAGTTAACAAAGTCAGCAAAATTAAATATGAACAACAAAGCCCAAGAGCAAGAGATAGAAAGAGAAATTCTATTTCAAGTAACTATGGAAAATATTAAATACTTGGGAATTTACCTCACAAGACAAACCTAGAAACTGTATGAACAGAATTATAAAGCACTTCTCACACAAATAAAGTCATATATAAACAATTGGAAAAATGTCAATCACACAAGTTTAGGTTGAGCTAATATAATAAAAATGGCAATTCTACTCAATTAAATTACTTAGTGTCATACCAATCAAACTACCAAATAACTATTTTTACGGAGCTAGAGAAAACAACAAAAGGGCAAGAATAGCAAGGGAACTGATGAAAAAAATGTAAAGGAAAGTAGCCTAGCTCTACCAGATTTAAAACTATACTATAAAGTGGCAGTCATCAAAACTGGCTAGTACTGATTAAGAAATAGAGTAATGGATCAGTGAATTAGGACAGGTTCAAAAGAAACTGCAGTAAATGACTATAGAAACATACTGTTGGAAAGGGGGCAAAGTTATGACCAAAAAAGAAGTAGAGTACATTATAAACTGCAAAATGAATGATTTTGACTATATTTAATTAAAAAGGTTTTGCACTAATAAGATTAATGCTGCCAAAATTAGAAGGAAAGCAGAAAGCTGGGAAACAATCTTTACAACTAGGAATTCTGATAAAGGTCTAATTTCTAAAATATATAGGGAATTGCATCAAATTTATAAAGTTACAAATCCCCAATTGATAAATGGTCAAAGGATATGAATAGACAGTTTTTAAATGAAGAAATTAAAGCTCTCTGTATATTATCATATGAAAAAATGCTCCAAATCATTATTGAATAGAGAAATGTAAATTAAAACAACTATGAAATATCACCTCACAACTATCAGATTGCCTGAGATGAGAAAAATGGAAAATGATCAATGTTGGAGAGGTTGTGGGAGGACTAGGACATGAATGCATTGTTGGTAGAGTTACGAATAGTTCCAACCATTCTGGAGAGCAATATGAAACTATGTCCAAAGATCAATAAAAATGTTCACATCCTTTGATCCAGCAATTCCAATTCTACACCTATGTCCAGAAGGAATTATTTTATTTTATATTTTATTTATTTAAGACAATGGGGTTAAGTGACTCACCCAAGGTCACATAGCTAGGCAATTATTAAGTGTCTGAGGTAGAATTTGAACTCAAGTCTACTGACTCCAGGGCTGGTGCTCTAAGCATTGAGCCACCTAGCTGCCCTCAGAAGAAGTCATAAAAAAAGGGAAAAATTCTACATGTTCCAAAATAATCATAGCAGCTCTTTTTTGTAGTGGCAAAGAATTGGAAATTGAAGGGATGCCTATCAAGTTATGGTACATGAATACTCTAGGGAAGCATGGAATGAGTTACAGGATGTGTAGGATAAAAATCCACTTTAAAAAAATATAGAGACTCCTCTGGGCAAAGAAGAAAGTTTATTTATGCTTTTCTCTAGAAAAGGGCACACTCCAAGTCTCACAAAGGTAGTGAAGATCAAGGAGCTGCTCCGAGGTGACAGTCAAGCAAGATTATATGGCCTAGTGCCATTCCCCCCCCCCCCCACTCCCTCTCTTCCAACCTGATTGGTTATGATTTTCAGAGTTACAATCTTTATGTGAAAAATCTACCCAGTAACAAAGAGAATGTTTACATATAATAAAGATTTCTAATGACCTTTTGTTGTCTATCTAAATGTATTAATGTTCTGAGTATGCAAGGTCTTCTTAGTACTTATCATCAAATAAGAAAAGGCCATCTACTGTTTTCTCAATCTATCATCAAATAGGTGACTAATTAAAAATGCAAGGTTGAGGGCGGCTAGGTGGGGTAGTGGATAAAGCACCAGCCCTGGAGTCAGGAGTACCTGGGTCCAAATCTGGTCTCAGACACTTAATAATTACCTAGCCGTGTGGCCTTGGGCAAGCCACTTACCCCGTTTGCCTTGCAAAAAAAAATGCAAGGTCTCTTTTCTGGAAATATTCCACAATTTCCCTCCCTAACAAAATCGGGAGGGTGCCTGGCTGGGAATGCAAGGCCTCTCTCCCTCTTTCTTCTAAGAATAGTCTAAGAGTAATAGTCTGTCATTGTTTTAATGATTTTTAACCTTGAGAGGATTTCACTCGGAATATTAACTCTTTTTTTTAGGTTTTTTTTTTTTTTTTGCAAGGCAAACGGGGTTAAGTGGCTTGCCCAAGGCCACACAGCTAGGTAATTATTAAGTGTCTGAGGCCGAATTTGAACCCAGGTACTCCTGCCCCCAGAATATTAACTCTTAAGAGGGAATATTCCACTCAAGGATCTGTAACCAAGAGAACATTGTACACATTAACAACAACATAATGTGATGAACAACCTTGATGGAAGCAGTTTAGCTCAGCTGTTCAGAGAACTAGGACAACCATATTAGACCAGCTATGGACAATGTTATTCCCATCCAGAGGAAGAAAAACAAAACAAAACAATGTCCCACCCAAAAAATCCTTCAGAATCTGATGAACACTTTATTAAAATGATCTCTTATGTATCTCTTTCTCTTACTCCTAATTCCTCATAGCAAAAATGACTAATCTGTATACATGTTTATCACAAATATGTATGTTCAATGCTAATCTGACTATCTGCCACTGAGGGGAGGAGGGTAGGAAGGGAGGGTGGAAGCAGTTTGTAACATATGGGAGGCAGCTAGGTGGCACAGTGGATAGAGCACTGATCCTGGAGCCAGGAGAACCTGAGCTTAAATCTAACCTCAGACTCTTAATCTTTATTAGCTGTGTGACCTTGTGCAAATCACATGACTCTATTGTTCCAACAACAACAAAAAATAAACACAACTAGGTCAGATGGAAGAGTAATTATATCATCAGAAAGAATACTCATAAAATTAATTTTTGCATTCCTATATGGAAAGATGATACATATAACTTATAAGAACTTTATCCTTAATAGTTCACTTTCAGGTGAAGTTTACATAGATAGAAGGCATGAATGTGAGTTGAACATGTTGGAATGTTCTCCACAAAGAATGAGGGGCTGAGATGAGGAATGCCCTAGTAGAATGGGGAAGATAAAAGTAGAATGTGCAAAATTTTCCTGCATGAAAGATATGTGCAAGAACAAGATTTTATTATGGAGAGGAAAAAGAACTAACCACCAAAGCTAATACTGCCCTTTCTCTGGCCTGTGCTCAGAAAAGGAAACAATGGCATAGAATGTAATCAGGAATTAAAAATTCAGAAACTCCCTTCTCAGGCTTACATGCAAAAGGCATAGACATCTCACCATCTTTTTCTGTCCTTTGACTGACTGGGGGTGAGGGTGGAAGGTTGGGGAGAGCAAAGGGAGGCCTTGATGCATTCTTATCTGAAATATGAAGGGAGAGAAAGCATGTACAAAGAAAAGGGTTGTACAAGGTTTACCACTCATTTTTATCACCACAAAGGGGTGACTGCTCCAACAAGAGTCTCTTCTCCTGAGCCTCAATCATCAGGAGGCAATCCCAAACTCTGGAGACTAATCTATAAGGTGTCAGTACCCAAGTCTACTTCTATGAGATAAGCTCTGTTGAGTCCCACTTCTGGACTCTTTCAGGCTTCCCCCAGCGAACTTTTGAGGAGGAGGGGCAGGAGACAAGGATGACAAAGGAGACAAGTACTCCATCAAGATCTCTAAGTGCTCCATTTATTCACCGGAATACAAGTGCTTAAGTATCCTTCCCAGACCCTAATCCACTCCCACTCCTGTGGCACTTAGCAAAACAAGGTTCTGATGCTTAAAGGCACAGATGATGACAATTTACAGTATTCCCAAACACACCAGTCCCTAACAGTGCCCTTCAGATGCTTGCAAAAAGATCCATACGGTATATCATTAAATTTATTGGGAGGGACTCATCAAATTGAGCAGGAGCTATCAGATTGGCTAATGTGATGAAAAAGGAAAATGTTCAACATTGGAGAGGACATGGGAAAATTGGGAATTGTAACTGATCCATTCTGGATCCATTTGGAGCTATGCCCAAAGGGCAATCAAGCTATACATACCCTTTGATAGGTCTTTATCCCAAGGAGATCATAAAAAAAGGAAAAGGACCCACACAAATATTTCTAGCAGATTTTTTTTTTATGGAAGCAAAGAATTGGAAATTGAGGAAATGTCCATCAATTGGGAAATGGTTGAACAAGCTGTGATATATGAATGTAATAGAGTACCATGTACTATAAGAAATGAACAGTTCAGAGAAAGAATTGCGGAGTTTGAACAAAGACCAAAGATTATTACCTTTAATTTAGGGGAAAAATCCATTATCTTATTATGTAATTTTGCTATCTCTTATACTTTATTTTTCTTCCTTAAGGATATGATTTCTCTCTCATCACATTCAACCTAGATGAATGTATACCATAGAAACAATGTGAAGACTATCAGACTACCTTTCTGTGGGGGGTGGAGGGAGGGAAGCAAGATTAGGGGAAAAGTACTAAAACTCAAATAAAATCTTTCTTAAAAAAAGTAATGATGAACAGATGGATTTCAGAAAAAAAATTTGGAAAGACTTAACTGCTGCAAAGTGAAGAGAGCAGAATCAGGAGAATATTGTACACAGTAATAGCCACATTTTGCACTGATGAACTTTGAGTGATTTAGCCCTTCTAGCAATACAAAGACCCAAGACATTTCCAAAGGACTCACGATGGGAAATGCTATCCACCTCCAGAGAAGGAACTGATGGAATCTGAATGTAGAGCCAAGCATTCTATTTTTAACTTTATTTTTTACATACTTTTTTCCCCTTTTGATCTGTTTATTCTTTCACAATATGATGAATATAGAAATATGTTTTATATAATTGCATATGTATAACATCAAATTGCTTTCCATTTTAGGGAGGGGAAAAGGAAAGAGAAAAATTAGGAACTCAAAATTAAAATAAATGTTAAAAATTGTCTTTACATGAAATTGGAAAAAATAAAATACTGTTTTTAAAAAGTGATCAGGAACTCCCCTGTTGTTGTTCAGTCATTCTACTCCTTGTTACTCCACTCCACTAGAGGGGTTTATCATTTCCTTCAACTTATTTTACAGATCAGAAACCTAAGGCAAACAGGATTAATGACTTGCCCATTGGTCACATAGATTGAAACTAACTGAAGCTACATTTGAACTTAGATCTTCCTGACTCCAGGTCCAATAGTTTATCTACTGTGCCACCTAACTACTCAACCCTCTATTATATATATTACACTAAAAGGAAAGCAAACTTTTGAGTGATTTTTTTTTTTAGGTTTTTGCAAGGCAAATGGGGTTAAGTGGCTTGCCGAAGACCACACAGCTAGGTAATTATTAAGTGTCTGAGACCAGATTTGAACCCAGGTACTCCTGACTTCAGGGCTGGTACTTTCCACTACGCCACCTAGCTGCCCCTGAGTGATTTCTAAAAGTACTTAAAACTCTGCTAAGATTTTACTGATGCCCTTTTTCTTCACATAATAGTCTTTTTTCCAAATCAGAGCCTATTTAAATTCTCCCTTGTGACAAAAATTACAATTAAAAAAAACCTGATAAAGAATTCATAACTCACAATGTTATAAACCATTCTGTCCTAGTGGTCTCTCACTGTTGTGCTATGATGGATGAAGTATATTTTATTATCTCTTTTCTGAACCTTCATTAATTTTTCTGTCACTCAGAGACACTAAATAATTGTAATCACCAATTTTAGTCTTAGAGAACATAATAAAATGTTACCTTTCATTAGAAATTTGGGCACACTCCTGGTATTTAATGTTGTATCCAGTTCCAACGTACTCATTGTGTTGGCTGATTTTGCTTAATTTTTTTTGTTGGTACAAGGAAGTATTTGTTTTAGGGGTTGGGAAGTAGACACATATCTGGAAATGACTAATATAAAAACAAAGATATATATCAACAAATCTTTAAAAAAAAAATCCTGCCTCCCATCTCTCTTTTCTCGAGTTTTTTTTTTTTTTAGGTTTTTGCAAGGCAAACGCGGTTAAGTGGCTTGCCCAAGGCCACACAGCTAGGTAATTATTAAGTGTCTGAGACTGGATTTGAACCCAGGTACTCCTGACTCCAGGGCCGGTGCTTTATTCACTGCACCACCTAGCCACCTCTATTTTTTTTAATTTAATATTTATTTTCATTTTGTACAAATAATTTTTTTATACATTAATAAAATATTCTTGTTTAAGAGTAAACAAAATACCCCCTCCCCCCAAAATATAGACTTGCTTGAGCGATAGAGCAGAGAGAAAAAAATTGAAATTAAAATTAAAAAAATAATAGTAATAATTGTAGGTATGGCCAGGTGGTGCAGCGGATGGAGCACCAGCTCTGGAGCCAGGAGCACCCAAGCCGTATCCAGCCCTGTACACCCAGCTGTGTGACATGCAAGCCACCCTAACCCCACTGCCCTGCAAAAACCAAAAAAAGAAAAAAAAGACCCCAAATAAAATAAAATAGTAATAATAGTAGGGGCAGCTGGGTGGCGGACAGAGCACTGGCCCTTGAGCCAGGAGCACCCGGGTCCAAATCCGACTTCAGACACCCAACGATCACCCTGCTATGTGGCCCCAGGTAGGCCACCCAGCCCCATTTGCCTTGCACCCCCCAATAATAATAATAATAATAATAATAATAATAATAATAATAATGTGCTTCAGTCTGTGTTTCAACACCAACAACAACTCTGTTGCAGGTGGATCACCTTCTTTATGATAAGTCCATCACAAAAATAACTTCCATATTTTTCCACCATTGCCATTGCTGATCGCAACTCCCTCCATTTTTACTTCTCCACTACCATGTGCTATATTTTCTCTCTCCTTTCACTGACTTTGCTGTAGGGTAGCTGAGTAGTGCAGCAGACAGATCCCTGGTCCTGGGGCCAAGAGGCCCTGAGCCCCCACACCACCCCTTAGGCCCAGCATCCACCTGGCCCTATGGTCCCGGACAAGCCTTCCAATCCCAGCCCCTTGCAAGAAGTAAAAAAGAAAATGTGTTATATCTGACCACTCTCTCCCCATGGTCCATCCTCACCTTCATTCACATCTCCCCCTTCCCCCTGTCCCCCTTATCTCCTTCTTATTCCAGATGTCTATACCCCATTGAGTATATATTCCTCTCCTAGCCACCTCTGATGAGAGTGAAGATTCCCTCATTCCCCCTTGCCTTCCCCCCTTCCATAACATTGCATTAGCTCATTGTAATAAAGAAAAGTCTTATTATATGAAAAATCTTGGCCTATTTCCCCTCTCCTTTTTCTTTCTCCCATTACATTTCCCTTTTTTCTATTGACTCCATTTTTACACCATATTTTATCTTGGAATTCAGTTTTCTCCTGTGCTTCATCTATAAAATCTCCTACCTGCTCTGTTAATTGAGAACGTTCATATGAGTATTATCAGTGTCATTTTTCTATACAGAAATACATGCAGTTCATCATCATTAAGTCCCTCATATTTTCCCCTTCTCCTCCCATCTCTATGCTTCACCTGAGTCCTGTATTTGAAGATCAAACCTTCTGTTCAGCTCTGGCCATTCCAACAGGAACATTTGAAATTCCTCTGGTTCATTGAAAGTCCATCTTTTTCCCTGGAAGAGGACATTCAGTTTTTCTGGGTAGTTGATTCTTGGTTGCATTCTAAGCTCCTTTGCCTTTCTGTATATTATATTCCAAGCCCTACAAGCTTTTTATGTAGTTGCTGCTAAGTCCTGTGTGATCCTGACTTCAGCTCCATGGTATTTGAATTGTGTCCTTCTGGCTGTTTGTAATGTTTTCTCTTTGACTTGGGAGTTCTGGAACTTGGCTATAATATTCCTGGGGGTTGGTTTTTTGGGATCTCTTTCTCGGGGGATTGGTGGATTCTCTCCATTTCTATTTTGCCCTCTGCTTCTAGGATATTTGGGCAATTTCTTGTAGTGATTCTTTGAAAATGATGTCAAGGCCCTTTTCCTGATCATGACTTTCAGGTATTCCAATAATTTTAAAATTATCTTTCCTAAGTCTGTTTTCCATATCAGTTGTTTTTTCAATGAGATGTTTCACATTTTCTTCTAATTTTTCATTCTTTTGGTTTTGAAGTATTGAGTCCTGATTTCTCATAAAATCATCAATCTCCCTGAATTCTGTTCTTTGTCTGAAGCATTTGTTCTCCTCATAGAGTTTTCTTATCTCTTTTTCCATCTGGCCAATTCTGCTTTCTAAAGAATTCTTCTCCTCAATAACTTTTTGAACTGTTTTATCCATTTGACCTAAGCTGGTTTTTAGTATGCTATTTTCTTCAGCATTTTTTTGGTTTTCTTTGACTAAGCTGCTGACTTCATTTTCATGTTTTTCCTGCCTCTCATTTCTTTTCCCAGTTTTTCTTCTAACTCCCTCATTTGATTTTCAAAGTCTTTTTTGAGCTCTGCCATAGCCTGAGCCCAATTTCTGTTTTTTTCTTAGTCTTTAGATGCAGGAGCTTGTGCTTCTTCATCTTCAGACTGAGTGTTTTGATCCTTCTTGGGCTCATAGGCAAAATATTTCTCAACGGTGTTCCTCTTTTTTCTCTGCTTGCTCATTTTCCCAGCCTTAGCCTGTTTTTGGGGTGCTTCCTGAGCTTTTGGGACACTCTCACAAAGATGGCAGTGTGTGAGGCTCTGTCCTCCATCCTGGTCTGTGAATGACCATAAGCACCCCCCTCTGCCACAGGGCTGAGGTGGGGGGGGCCCTGCTGTTCTATGGGGGGCCTAGACTGCGATCAGTATCTGAATATGGTCTGAACCCCAGAGTCCTGTTCCAGGGACAGAGGACAGAGCTCTGCAGTCTCTTTCTCTTCACTCCCCATCCTAGGTTCAATGGGCTCATGCCATGGGGACTCCTGCTTACATGCTCTGCTTCTGTTTCCTGTATCTGAACTGCCTTGGCCAAGCTGCTTGCTGTGTGCCCTGAGGGCCGAGCTTCACATGCTCACTCTGGCAGAGGTCCCCCTGCTGATCCCCCAAGTTGTGCCTGATGCTCCCCCGGGTGTAAATCAGGAAACTGCCCCGGCTGCTGTGAGCTGCGGCTCCCAGCACCCTGGGGCTGCCTCTGGGAGGCTGAAGTTCTTTCTTTCTGGCAGGCCACCCCTCTGGTGGGGCCGCCCCTCCAACACCGGGGGAGCAGAGCCTTTCTGCTCTTCTCCAGGTTACCTTGAATTGGAGAACTGCCTCACTGGGTCCCTCTGTGGGTTCTGTCTCTCAAAAATTTAGAGTCCTTAGTTTATAAGTTTTATGAGAGAGCACCTAAGACAGGATCCTCTCTTGACGTTGTCTTGGCTCTGCCCCCTCTTCTCTCTATTTTGTCCTTCATACTGATAAACCTAAAAAAATTTAATATATTACTCCTATGATCTTTTTTTTTTTTTTTTTTTTTTTTTTTTTTTAGTTTTTGCAAAGCAATGGGGTTAAGTGGATTGCCTAAGGCCACACAGCTAGGTCATTATTAAGTGTCTGAGGCTGAATTTGAACTCAGGTACTCCTGACTCCAGTGCTGGTGCTCTATCCACTGCCTCACCTAGCCGCCCCTTCTCCTGTTGTCTTAATATTTATTACCTACTGAATAAAATATCTTGATATTGAAAGCCATTCAACATCTGGTTCCATCCTACCTTTCATATATTTCCTTTTTAAATTAAAAAAATTAAATTTTATTTATTTGTTTTTCCAACTATATGCAATGGTAGTTCTTACCAATCATTTTTTTTACAAGGTTTTGAGTTTTACATTTTTCTTCCCCCCTCCCTCCCTTCTCTTCCCCCTCCTCCTTGCAGAAAGCAATCTGGCTATATCTCCTTTAGCTTTCTTTCAAGAATTCTATATTCCTCTCATTTCTCAAGTGAAAAATGAGCCTCCTAAAATGTCATTACTCTTTGCCTACTCTTTGTCTAGTTAGTATATGCATTTTAATTATATGTGTACCTGTGATAATCTCCAGTTAGACTGTAAGAAAGTAGGATCTATGTTATATTGATCTTTGTTTCTTTGGTTATGAATACACAATAAGTTTTTTTTTTGTTTTTGTTTTTTGCAAGGTTTAAGTGACTTGCCCAAGGTCACAGAGCCAAGTAAGTATTAAGTGTCTGAGGTAGAATTTTAACCCAGGTCCTCCAGATTTCAGAGAGTTTTAGGTAGATAGCTCTTATCATGTTAAACAAAAATCCACTTATGCTTTCAAGTGCTTTTTGTAGGAATGAGTGTTATAGTTTATTCAAAAGCTATTACTGCATCTTTTGATATAATTTTTGTTCTTTTGTTATTGACATAATTATGCTAAGAGTTTTCCTTATGTTAAACTATCCCTATATTCCTGGTATGAATCCCACTTGATTACAATGTATAGTGTTTGTTTTTTGCAAGGCAATGGGGTTAAGTGACTTGCCCAAGGTCACATAGCTAGGTAATTAGTAAGTGTCTGAGGCTGGATTTGATCTCCAGTCCTCCTGACTCCAGGGCCAATACTCTATCCATTGTGCCACTTAGCTACTCCCAGTGTATAGTCTTTGTTATAGACTCCTACCTAGTATTTTACCTAGGATTTTTGCATCCATAATTCATTAATGAAATTGGTCTATAATATTCTTTCTCTGATTTTGATCTTCCTGGTTTAGTTATCAGTAACCTATTTGTTTCATGAAATGAGTTTAATAAAACTACTTGTTGCCTATTATTCCAAATAATTTAATTAATATTGGAATTAGTTGATCTTTAAATGTATGGTAGAATTCATTTACAAAATGATCAGTCCTGAAACTTTTTTTTAGGAAGCTCATTTATAGACTGTTCAATTTCTTTTCTAAAATAGGTTTATTTAGATTTCTATTTCCTCTTCTGTTAAGCTAGGCAGCTTATATTTTGTGAGCATTTTTCCATTTTATTTAAATTGTTAAATCTATTGGCATATAAGAGGCAAAAGAACTAATAATTGCTTTGATTTTATCTTCATTAGTGATATATTCATCCTTTCCATTTTTGATACTAGTGATTTGATTTTCTTCTCTTTTTTAATCATATTAACCAATGATTTATCTGTTTTATTGTTTTTTCCACAAAACCAACTCCTAGTTTTATTCATTAATTCAATGATTTTCTTACATTCAATTTTATTGATCTTATCCTTTAATTTTTAGGATTTCCAATTTGGTGTTTAAGTGGGAATTTAAAAATTTTTTTCTAGTTTTTAAAATTGAACACCCAATTCATTAGTTTGCTCTTTCCCTATTCTATTGATATAAATATTTAGAATATAAATTTTTCTCTGATTAGTGTTTTTTACTTCATGCCATTAGGTTTGGTAAATTGCTTCATTATTATCATTTTCTTTAATAAAACTATTTATTGTTTTATGACTTATTCTTTAAGATTAGCTTAAAAATTATTTTTAACAAGCCAAAGATTTCCACTTCATCCAATGCCATCTCCAGTCATACTGATCCATTTTTGGCCACTGGACCCAGATATCTCTGGAGAAGAAAGTGAGAGTGGTGACATTGCACAGTCTTCTTGCACAAAATGTTATGACATCACCCTCCTGATGTCATGGTCTTCTTTGAGAACAAAGGACAAACAACAAACAACATTCTGTAAGATTAGTTTATTTAGTCTCTAAATTTTAATTTGTATTACATTATGATTTGAAAAGGATACATTTAATAGTTCTGCTTTTCTGATTTTAGCTATATAGTTTTTATACCCTAATATATATTATAGTCAATTTTTATAAAAGTTTCATGTAATGCTGAGAAAAAGGTATATATTCCTTTCTATTTCTATTTAATTCACTCCAGTTATCTAGCTATTCTATTTAGTTAATCTAAGAGTCTATTCATCTCTTTTTGACTTCTTTATTATTTAATTTTTGGTTAGATTTAACTAATTATTATGCCTAAAAGGTTTTAAAACTGTATCCCAAAGATATTAAAACAAAAAAGGGAAAAGGATCTATTTAATATAGATATTTATATCAGCTCTTATTGTGTAGCTAAAAATTAGAAATTGAGGGGATGCCCATCAATTGGGGAATGGTTAATAATTTTTGGTATATCATTGTGGATTATTATTGTTCTACAAGAAATGACAAAGAGGATGAAGTCAGAAAAACCTGAAAGTCTAACATGAATGATGTAAAATGAAGTGAGTTGAAACAGAACACTGTACATGACAACAGCAATACTGTAAAATTAATAGCAGTGAATGACAACTATTCTCACAAAGACAGAATCACCAAAGAAGCTTACTATCCACCTCCAGAGAAAGAACTGATGTTTGAATGCAGGCATGCTATTTTTCACTTTCTTTTTTTTTACTTTCATTCTTTTTCTTTCATTTGAGCCTTCTTGTACAAAATGACTAACGTGGAAATGATTTCACATGTCTAACCTATGTTGGCTTGCTTACCATCTCAGAGAGGGGGGGAGAAAGGGAGAAAAGGAGGGATAGAAGAAAAACAAATGTTAAAAAATTATTTTTATATGTAGTTAGGAAAATAAACTATTATATATTAAAAAAAAATTTAGGGGCTACTAGGTGGCGTAGTGGATAAAGCACCGGCCTTGGAGTTAGGAGTACCTGGGTTCAAATCTGGTCTCAGACACTTAATAATTACCTAGCTGTGTGGCCTTGGGCAAGCCATTTGCCTTGCAAAAACCTAAAAAACCCCAAAACAAAACAAAAGATTTATCTAGTTCTGAGAGGGAAAGGTTGAAGTCTCCCACCTTTACAATTTTGTTATTTATTTTCACCTGTAATTCACTTAACTTTTCCTTTAAAAATTTAGATGTGGGTGGCTAGGTGGTATAAGTGGATAAAGCACCGGCCCTGGAGTCAGGAGTACCTGGGTTCAAATTCGGTCTCAGACACTTAATAATTACCTAGCTGTGTGGCCTTGGGCAAGCCACTTAACCCTGTTTGCCTTGCAAAAAAAAACAACAACCCCCCCTCCAAAAAATTTAGATGCTATTAGAGCATTTGGTGCATGTTGGTTTAGTATTGATATTACTTCATTATCTATGGTACCTTTTTTCTGTTTGTTTTGCTTTTGTGAGGCAATGGAGTTAAGTGCCTTGCCAAGGTCATACAATTAATAAGTATCAAGTATCTGAGTTCACATTTGAACTCAAGTCCTCTTGACTTCAAGGCCAGTGTTCTATACACTGGCCCACCTAACTTCCCCTGGTACCTTTGATCATATTATAATTTTCCTCTTTTAATTAAATCTATTTTAGCTTTAACTTTGTCTAAGATCATGATTGCTATCTTTCTTTTTTGCATCAGCTAAAGAATAATAAATTCTACTCTATCCTTTTATTTTTACTCTGTGTATCTTTTATTTTCAAACAGTTTTCAAACAATGTATTGTTTACCCTGGAGTCTGGAGGACCTAGGTTCAAATTAGACCTCAGACATTTAATAATTACCAAGCTTTGTGACCCTGGGCAAATCACCTAACTTCATTGCCTTGCAAAAAAACAAAACAAAAAAAACCCCAATTTATTGTTTGATACTGATTTGTAATCCTTCCTTCTGATCATTTCCATTTTATGGGTGAATTCATCTCATTCACATTCAAAGTTATAATATCTAGAGGTGCATTTCCCTCTATTCTACTTTTCCTAACTCTGTTTATCCTCTCTCTCTCTCTCTCTCTCTTTACTCTATCCCTTCTCTATCCCTTGATCTACTCTACATCTAATTAATACTGCCTCTCTAATCCACATACCTTCTAAGAATCCCTTCCTTATCCTTGGCTCCTTGTCTTCCCCATCCTTGTAAGGGTCATTCCTTCATTTTCTCCTTATCCTCCTCTTTCTTAATCTGCATCTCCTTCTAATTCCTTTATTAGTTCCTCCTTTATCCTATTCTCTCACCCTCCTATTTTTTGAGAAGACTTTTACATCCTTTTAGATGTTTGTTGTTCTCTCTTTAGCTGAATTCTTATGAGAATAAGTTTCTAGTACTGTCATTATTTACCCCTTTCTGTGTCTACTGTAATAATCCATTTATTTGTAGAAAAATTGTTTGTATGAGATAATTGCTCCATTTCATCTCTACCTCCTCACTTTTCTTTTTTTAGAATGATCCCATCATACTCAACTCACTCCAAACCTTCTATTTGTATTTCTTCTTTCAAACTACCCAAGTAATAATGACATTCTTAAGAGTTACAAATAATGTTTTTTCCATATAATAAGTAAAAAATTTAATCTTATTCCCTTATAATTGGTCTTTTTTAATATTAATTTACCTGATTCTTGTGGGTCACATTTTCAATTCATTTCTAGGATTTTCCTCACAAATACCCACAAGTTCTTTCACTAATTAAATATCTATTTTTTTTCCATGCAGATTATACTTATCTTTGCTGGATAAGTTATTCTTGGTTGCAAACCCAGCTCTTTTGAAAATAATGTTCCATGCCTTTTGTCCTTTTAATATAGAAACTGCTAAATCTTTTCCTTACTCCAGCTCTACCATATTTAAATTTTTTTTTGTTGTTGTTTGTAAAGTTTTCTCCTTGATCTGGGAGCTTTGAAATAGTTATTATGTTCCTGTGAGTTTTCATGGGCTCTCTTTCAACATGATAGGTAGATTTTTTTTTCAATTTCTTTTACTTTCGGGTTTTAACATTTGAGGGTAATTTTCTTTAATAATTCTTGAAGTATAGTGTCTAGACTCTTTTTTTTATCATAACTTTTAGATAGTCCAAGAATTATTATATTGTTTCTCCTTGAACTGTTCTCTAGAATCAGTTGTTTTTTATGGTTTATTTATTTCCATATCATTACAATAATCTTGTTGTGAAAGTAAACTGAAAACTCCCCCCCCCCCCCCCAGCCAAATGATAGAGAAATCTCAAGAGAAATGAAGTGGGAGAGAAAAAAAAAACCCTAGACTTCAGTCTGTGTTCAGATACCATTGAGTCTGTCTCTGGGATGAGTTACCTTCTTTCTCATAAGTCCATCAGAGAAGGTGCTTCAATATCTTTTCCCACAGTCAAAGGTCAGTTGTTTTTTAATAGGTCATTTCCAATTCTCTTATGTTTTTTCATTCTTTAGATTTTTTTGGTTTATTATTTCTTGGTGACTTATGAAATCATTAGATTTCCTTTTGCCCAATTTAATTTTTAAGAAGTTATTTTCTTGAATCTCCTTTTCCAATTGGTTAAACTTCTTTTCATAATTTTCTTATTCTTATTTTTATACTTAAATTTTCCTCAGCCTCTCTAATTTGATTTTTAAATTTATTTTTAAGTTTTTTGAAGAAGTCTATTTGGTCTTGTTACAATTTTATAATTTTATTTGAAGTAAATGTAGCTGTTTTAACTTCATTATCTTCTGAGTGTGAACCAAATATTCTCTGCCTATTAGTTACATGACTGGGTTCTTTATCTTTTGCTTACTCATTTTTTTAATGGTTTATTTCTAGACTGGGGGGATGATGTTTCAAGCTCCAAGTTTTGTACTATTGCTTTCTGAATTCTATTTGGAGGCCTGACCTTATCTGTTCCTGAGCCACAACTAGGGCTCCCAGCAATGCTCATAAGTTATCTTTAGATAGATAGCTACTTTATCTCAATTTTTAATTATTTCTTTTACTCTTAAGTTCATGTTGAAGTATTATTTTAAATTATTTATGGGGGAATTTGGTAGAGTCAGGTAATTTCTTGCTTTATTCTACCATCTTCCCTCATTCTGTATTGTGGCTGTACTTACTCATGTCTGCATCAGTTCAGATAGGTCTTTTCGTACTTCTCTGTATTCATATCTATTCATCATTTCTTACAGCATAATAATATTCCATTATATTCATGAACCACAATTTGGTTAGCCATTCTCCAATTAATGGGCATTTACTTTGTCTTCCCAAGCTTCCTTGGAACTGTTCTCTTCATAATTTTTTTTAGAGTTATTTTTTTATATTTAATATTTATTCTCATTTTGTACAAATAATGTTTTTTTTAGGTTTTTGGGTTTTTTTGCAAGGCAATGGGGCTAAAGTGGCTTGCCCAAGGCCACACGGATAGGTAATTACTAAGTGTCTGAGACTGGATTTGAACCCAGGTACTCCTGACTCCAGGGCTGGTGCTTTATCCACTGCGCCACCTAGCCACCCTGAAATAATGTTTTTTTATACATTAATAAAATATTCTTGTTTAAGAGTAAACAAAATACCCCCTCCCCCCAAAAAATATAGACTCGCTTGAGCAATAAAGGGGAGAGAAAAAATTAAAATAAAAAAATAATAGTAATAATTGTAGGTATGGCCAGGTGGCACAATGGATGGAGCACCAGCCCTAGAGCCATGAACACCCGAGCCCACATCTAGCCCCATACACCCAACATCACCCAGCCGTGTGACATGCAAGCCACCCCCAACCCCACTGCCCTGCAAAAACCAAAAAAAAAGAAAAAAAAAGACCCAAAATAAAATAAAATAGTAATAATAGTGGGGACGGCTGGTTGGCACAATGGATAGAGCACCGGCCCTGGAGTCAG
This sequence comes from Macrotis lagotis, assembly GCF_037893015.1. Lineage (NCBI taxonomy): Eukaryota > Metazoa > Chordata > Mammalia > Peramelemorphia > Peramelidae > Macrotis > Macrotis lagotis. The sequence goes on along the minus strand of NC_133659.1, from coordinate 257,173,584 downwards.
GAGTACCTGGGTTCAAATCTGGCCTCAGACACTTAATAATTACCTAACTGTGTGGCCTTGGGCAAGCCACTTAACCCCCCCATTTGCCTTGCAAAAACCTAAAACAAAAGTCTCTTCATAATTTTTAAAAATTATTTTTCCTCATCATTTTATTTTATTTTAATTCCAAATTCTTTCCCTCTCCTCTCACCCCTTTCTCCACCCATTAGGAGGGCTTTTACGTCCAATAATGACTTTTAAATTATTTCAAAACCTTTGTCCCTCAAGCACCTGGTATACCAATTTATCATTTAAAAGTTTTGAATAAAAATATATCATATTAATCCATTTATATCTTGATTGTTTTAAGGACAAGTTGAGGAAATAAATAAAAATAATAGTGTCATTTCCATCACAAAAATGTGACAGTGGTGGGAAGCTGGCCCACAACAGGATATGAGTAAGGACAGAATTCTCTTAGACTTAGCTCATAACTAGTTTGCTGGGCTGATTTGAAGTTCTGCTTTCCTTCTAAGACACTTCCTTTTCCTCTGACTTCCATTTTCAGATTGCAAGCTGAAAAAAAAGATAATCCCAAGAATCCATGCCACATTGTCCTCTTTATCCTTGTGAGACCACTACTGTGATTAAACACAACTGCTCTGTTCTATTGTAGAAGAGAATCCATGTTAAAACATCTCAGCCTGTTGAGTTATTGTGTTGATAAGTTGTGCTCCCAAGTGATTTCCAGACATCAGGTTGGAAATAAAGTAACTTCTGGTTAGAATGTCATGTGAGCTACACAATCAACTCATACCCTCTCCAATCTCTGACTTCAAATAAAGATAGACCTTTGAGACAAAGAGAAGAAAATCTTTTATTTAAGGACGAATTTATTGACTCTATTTGCCAGTCTGATGAAACCTCTGGATCCCTTTTATGAACATTGTTTTTAAATATATAGAATAAAACACATAAGATCAAAAAGGAAGTCATTTATATTAAAACAACTTTCAAAATATCAAAACCCAAAACAAGTTCATAGCCCAGGTTAAGAACTCTTGATCTAAAGGAATTGAGCTCAAGAAAATACTATTGGAAGAATAAAAGATCCTCATAAAGGGAGTAGGATAAGTGTTATTTAAAGCTCTATAGAAAGAAGGTATCTTCCCCCCACCCCCAGGAAGAATTCATAGTCAAGGATCAAGCTTATCTTCCATTTTATTTCATCTGCCATGGGGGCCCTTTTGGAGCCCAGATTCTTTTGCATCCTTCTCCCCCTATGTGAGCTGCCTGTCCCAATCTCCTCCTTCATTGACCCTTCCACTTTGGGGAGAGATAGGTGACTGCCTCTGCTCCTGCTCAAATAATATCTACTCCACTGTTTTCCTCTGTCTCCTAGCCTGCTCAGGTCAGAGACTTGGAGACCTTGCCAAAAGACTACACAGTCTGCTTCAAATCTTGGGATCATACTTAGTCTAGAAAGATGAGCAAAACCCTCAAAATTCCAGAATTCTAAGGAAGGTTCAGACCATTCTTCTAACCTACTCTCCAGAAGGGCTATTGCAATAACACTTGTCAGTTCCAAGTAATGCATTATTTCTATTTCTAGATTGTGGAAGAGTACCATTGGTGAATGTGATGTCAGGATCTCGAGTTGTAGGTGGTCACAATGCTGAGCTTGGAGGGTGGCCATGGACAGTAAGCCTTCAGATTATACTATTTACTAGAACTGCACATGTATGTGGGGGATCTTTAATAAATGAAAACTGGGTCCTCACAGCTGCACACTGTCTTAAAGATGTCAGGTATGTATATAGTATTAGATATTTTGATTGATTAAGGGTTTCAAGTAATGTAGAACATTTCATCCATCTAGCCCTCCCATCATTTTCTTTTTTTTGAAATCTTAGAAAAATTACATTATTATTAATTAATTAATTTATTTTAATGATTCTAAATATTTTTTCCAATTACATGCAAAGGTAGTTTTCGACATTGATCCTTTTGCAAGCTTTTGAGTTCCACATTTTTCTACCACCCTCCCTTCCTACCCCCTTCCCCATGGAAACAGTCCGATATAGGACATTCATGTTTAACATAATTCCATATTAGTTATGTTGTAGAAGAAAAATTAGAACTAAGGGAAAATAAAACATGAGAAAGAAAGTAAAAACATAAAAGAAGTTCTATGCTTTACTCCGCAATCAAAATCCCATAGTTTTTTCTCTGGACATAGATGGTATTTTCCTTAACAGATCTCTCACTTGATCACTGAACTGTTGAGAGGAGTTGCTTGCATCATAATAGATCATTACATAATGTTGCACAATGTTCTCCAGGTTCTGCTCACTTATTATTAGTTCTTGTAAGTCCTTTCATGCTTTTCTGAAGTCAGGTTGTTCATTTTTTTTTTAAGGTTTTTGCAAGGCAAATGGGGTTAAGTGGCTTGCCCAAGGCCACACAGCTAGGTAATTGTTAAGTGTCTGAGACTGGATTTGAACCCAGGTACTCCTGACTCCAGGGCCGGTGCTTTAGCCACTGCACCACCTAGCCGCCCCTTGTTCATGATTTCTTATGGAACAATAGTATTCCATGACATTCGTATACCTTAGCTCGTTCCCCAATTGATGGCCATCCCCTCAATTTCCAATTCTTTGCCACTACAAAAAGAAGTGCTCTAAATATTTTTGTACATCTATCATTTTCTTTCATTAAGGAACTTTTGAGACCGAACTAGGGCTAGAAGGGTTTGTTATAATTTGAAGTAAATGAGTTATATCTCTTTCAAATATTGCCTTCAGAAAAAAATACTGGTAGAAACCAACATTTAATAATTTTTATCTTATACTTGATACTTAACCTTTTCTTTTCCTCTATAAGAAGAGAGCTATCTGGACCAGAGATAGTGAAACTTTTTACATCAAGATCATTGATAGGGAAAAAAAAAGTCAATTTAGGGTAATACAAATTTTTGTAAGGAATGGAAAAAAATGTAAATAAATTCATCTAATAGGGAACATTTATTCAATAAAAACAACACATTTAAAAATACTTCATTTATATATTTTTGCTAATTGAAGGAAGAGAAGAGGAAATGGTGAAGAAAGAGATGGTCATAAAGAAGGGATAGAAACTGTAGAAATAGGTTTTGAATGTTTGTTTGTAACAAATTATACTCTCTCTGGACTTCCCAAGAGTCAGTATCATTATGTATACCTTGCCCAAGGTAAATTTGTCAATATTGTTTGCTCTTAAATAACTAATTCTTTGCTTAACTATTCACAGAAGCCCTTTGTCTTTAAAGAAAAGGCTAACTTCAAGTGAGGAAGGAAGACTCTCTCCTCCTTATGACCAAAATACTACTACTGTTTTTTATAGCATTGCCCTTTCCTTATAGGTCTCTTTATTTATTTATTTTTTGTTTTGTTGTTTTTAGGTTTTTGCAAGGCAAATGGGGTTAAGTGGCTTGCCCAAGGCCACACAGCTAGGTAATTATTAAGTGTCTTGAGGTTGGATTTGAACTCAGGTACTCCTGACTCCAGGGCCACTGCTCTATCCACTGTGCCACCTAGCTGCCCCTGTAGGGCTCTTTAAATAGCAAATAAACCAGGAGAGATAAACTAATCATTAATGTGAAATTATCAGCTCTCTTACCTCCCTGACAGAGACTAGAACAGAATGAAATATTGGGCATCAACAAAGGAAAAAGAGGAAAAAGGGAGATAAGAGAAGCATCTAATTCACAATTTTGCCTAGGAATAACTCTGATGATGACCTTCTGGCTCTTGATTGGGTTTCATTTGTCCCTGTCCTCTCATTATCTTCTCTACTTCTGTCAGTGGAGTCACCATCTTCCCTAGTCATTCAGTGTTAAAACCTTTAGTCATTTAAAATTCTTTCCTCTCCCTCTCTTCTATTTTCAATGCAAGTCTTATTGATTCTGTCCCAGAAACCTGAGATTGTGTTTTTGAAATCTTCTCCTTGCTTTCCTCTTCCCACCTTCCTACCACAGTAGGTTATTCCAATAATCTCCTCCATTTCTCTCAAATCCATTCTCATGCTTCAATTTCTTTTTCTTTTTTTTTCTTTTTAAGGTTTTTGCAATGGGGTTAAGTGGCTTGCCCAAGGCCACACAGCTAGGTAATTATTAAATGTCTGAGACTGTATTTGAACCCAGGTACTCCTGATTCCAAGGCCGGTGCTTTATCCACTGTTCTACCTAGCCGCCCTTATGCTTCAATTTCTTAATCTGATTCTATTACTCCTCTCTTTGTAGAAATCCTTTAGCAGGACAAAGACCTTCACAGATTGTTCCAACTCCAACTTTCTAGCATAGCTTTACACTTACTCCTTTTCACCCTCTATGTTCTAGCTAATTGAGACTTACTTCCAATAATCTTTACCTTAACCTGCCTTCTCTCTGTACATACATTCACTCAATTCATTCTCCCGTATCTAGAATGTGCTCCCCTAAATCTTCACCCATCACAATCTTTCCCTTCCTTGCAGTTACAATTCAGATGTCATCATTTGATTTTTCCCAAATGCTCCCAGAACCTCTTTTCTGAACTTCTTATGTTTTAACTTTTGTTTGCATCTTATCTCCCATGAAATAATGCATTACTTAAATCAGGGACTATTTCGTATTTGTTTTTGTATCCCAAGTGTCTCACATATCACTAGGCACATCATAAGTCTTTAGTAAGTATTTATAGAGTTAAAATGAATTTTGATATGGTTTGTTTTTTTATTTATATCTTTGGCTTGTAATAAAGGAACATTTTTTTTTAGGTTTTTTGAAAGGCAAATGGGGTTAAGTGGCTTGCCAAGGCACACAGCTAGGTAATTATTAAGTGTCTGAGGCCAAATTTGAACTTGGGTACTCTTGACTCCAGGGCCAGTGCTTTAACCACTGCACCACCTAGCTCCCCCAGGAAGTTTTTAAAATTAAAATTTTGTCTTGTATAATTTAACAAAAACAAAAAAATTAATGGAAGCTTAAAAATATAATTGGTCAAATCAACAGTGTTATAACAAAGGCATTTGCTTTATTCCAGAGAGCCACAATTTTGGAGAGCTGTGGTTGGAGTCCATAATCTTTTACAGAGACATCGGAACACTAAGAAAATAAAAGTTAAAACAATCATTATTCATCCACATTTCATCCCAGCTACTTTTGCAAATGATATTGCACTTTTTCATTTAAAAAGAGCTGTGAGTTATAATGACTATGTCCAGCCTATCTGCCTACCATTTTTTAAAGAGCTGTTTAACATGAATGCCAGTACAAGGTGCTTTGTAAGTGGCTGGGGCAAAACAACAGAAAGAGGTAAATATTGGCTGAATTTTATTGATATGTAATACATCCTAATTCTATACTGATTTAGTTCTAAAAAAATGCCACCAACATTCTGGTTGATTCTTTTTCTAATATGTTGAAAAATTGCTATTATACTGAAAGCTTCAAGTTGCCATAGAAGGACAGGTCCTTAGATCCTCCCTGACTGGGGTGCATCCTCAGCCCCTTGTCTTTGGGCCTTCAAGGCCCCAATCTCCATCCTATTCTATGGGTCCCTTTAGGCCCTGACTCCTCAGCCTGGTATATGGGTCCCACCACCACACTGGTAGGTCTGGTAGCAACTCTGGTTCTTTTCTCGTAACATTGGAAGAAAAACCCATCTAAACCCTGGTAGCCTGTCAGACTTAAAGCTCCATCATGACAGGCAATCTGTCATTTTCAGGCATGCCTGGCCCTTGCAAATTTTGAGGCCCAACATTTCTGAGATTCAGATAGTAGTCATATGGATACCAATCTTTTCAATCCAGAAACCTCCTTCCCCAGTTTTCTTCCCACAGGACCAGCCTGAAAAATGTATCTGGAAGAGCTTCTTTGACTTGATATGCTTCATATCCCTCCACTCTCAGGTAGATAACTCTGCCTTGGAAATTCTGAAGTCTCTTGGCCATCACTAGTTTTTAAACTTTTTTTAAAATTTTAGGCAATGGGCTTAAGTGACTTGCCCAAGGTCACACAGCTAGACAATTATTAGTCTGACACTGGATTTGAACTCAGGTCCTCCTGACTCCAGGGTCAGTGCTTTATCCACTATGCCACCTAGCTGCCCTGCTAGCACTAGTTTTAATGGCTAGGCCCTTCCCTCTTTTGAGGTAGCAGGGTTTGGGGAAAGGTGAAGAAAATGACAAGGCCTCATGATTACTACTGGATTTAGAAGAATCTTTCTTAACTTAATCTGGTTGAGATAAATCCCTGCTTTTACTTGGGAGAGACCAAGAGAGGACACACACAGTGGCCAGGCATTAAAGTCCCTGCCTTGATAATGAAAAGATCTTTTTTTTTTAAGTTTTTGCAAGGCAGTGGGGTTAAGTGACTTGCCCACAGTCACACAGCTAGGTAATTAGTAAGTGTCTGAGTTTGGATTTGAATTCAGGACCTCCTGACTTCAGGGCTAGTGCTGGAGTCCACTGTGCCACCTAGCTGCCCCAATAATGAAAAGATATCTTCAAAAGACTATATTAAAAATGTTCATGAAATATAAAAAGGGGTATAGATAATTGTGGGGAAAAATAATGGTGTCCTAAATTGGCCTTGCAAATATAACTGCAACCCCATCCCCATATCCTGAACCACAGTAAAAACAATAAAATGTAGTCCAATGGACTATGTTTTCAGGAAAAAAAGAAAAATTGCCATTATAGATCCATAATTGGGAATTCATTTATTTTTGTTTGTTTCTTTTGAAGGACTCAAAAAATTCCTCTTCTTGAGCAGAAATAGTGATATAATTGACAAATATTGTGTATGTTCATGATTTCTGGATAACTATGGTACTTAATGTTCTGCAACCTTCCACAGACAAGTTAGAGCAAACAGAGTAGCTCCTAGAGGCCTGCATCTATTTTTAGCTTACTGTGTTTTGTATTCACTTGGACATATGACAGTTGAACACTTATACAACTTAAAAATATGATTATAATGGGCCATAATTTGTCCTTGCAATTTTTCTCTCTTCCCTTGATTGCATGTATCTTATTCAAATCTTAAGGACTGCTACACTGGCATTTCTGACACAGAATAGGAATTGTAGCTCTGATCTCCTATTCCTGGACAGCAGCATCTCCTATGACCTAATAATTTTCTGTCATGCAGAATCAGCATTCCTCCTTCTCTTCACTCAATATTTGTATAGTCAGTTTAATTTGCACTGTTAATTTGTCTTATACTTTATGAGCTTTTTTCAGTCTTTTCACATATGAATCTTTTACCCTTAACTAGATTTTAAATTCAGAAATACAGACCAGAATACATAGCTTTTATACTTTTATCTACTGAATTGTTTTGTACCTAATGGATACTAGACAAATGCTGACTGACAAACTGACTAATGGTGGATACCATAAAAAAAGAAAACACCATCTCTATCAGTAATTTGTACTCTTGTTGGGGATATATGGGAATGACAAGACCTATGTCATTTCTTTTATATTCTATTTACACATAATCCAATGCTAAAGATACTAAATATATTGATTGAAGATATCCATACATGAAAGATTTGCAAACACTTTCCCAGCAACAAAGTCAAATTTAACCAGAATTCAGTTGAATAAAATTCTCAATTAACTTCCCTGGCTCCCAAATCTCAGTTCAAGTCTTTACCTTCTGCAAGAAGCTTTCCCCAATCCTTTTTATTCTTAGTAGCTTTCTTCTGTGACTACCCAAGTTATCCTGTCTATAATTTATCTGTACATAGTCGTGTACATGTTATCACTTTTGTTAACTTGTGAGCTCCTTGAGAGCAGGGGCTGTCTTTTTTTTATGTATGCATACATACATAAAATATATTGGAAGGGATCTGAGAGGTCATCTTGTCCCACCCCACTTGAAGTATAAAGTCCTTTTGCAAAAGAACCAGCATCAGAAATAGTATGGTAGATGGATGAAACTGGTCTTACAGTGACACATTCTGGTTAGCTGAATGGCAAGTCATTTAATCCTTCAATTTTCCTAGGATAGAGGTGACATCCATGAAACCCTCAGAAGTCCCTAGGGCTGCCAGAATACACTGCAATTGGGAAATATTGAACAAAATAAGTAAAAATGCCATAGAACAAAGATAATGTTAATATGTGGTTTCTAAATCAGGGATTCTCATGTTTGGTTTAGAGGCCCTGATTCTTTACATCACTATCTAGGTCCTTCTCTAAGACTATAAATTGCAGAGCAGGTTTAGAAGTCCCTAAATGGAAACTCAGTACATGAATAAAGTCACCTAAAAAAACAAAAGAAATTATTAGGTAGTTTTCCTTTATGTTAAACTGAAATCTACATTCAAATGTTATAAGAAATAGGCAAACAACAACAAAATACTAATACCAATTTTTTTTATTTTAATTTTATTTTTAGGTTTTTTTTTTAAGGTTTTTTTTAAGGTTTTTTTTGCAAGGCAATGGGGTTAAGTGGTTTGCCCAAGGTCACACAGCTAGGTAATTATTAAATGTCTGAGGTCCAATTTGAACTCAGGGATTCCTGACTCCAGGGTTGATTTTTTTTTTTTTAAAGAACAGCTCACTGGATCTGCTTATTTGGGGTATGGCTTTACAGTCACACAAGATGGGGTAAGTAGTTCCTAAGGAAGGGAACAGACCTTGATTCCCAAGACTGCTACCCCTCAGCCCCTATGTTTGGAAAAAAGGAATTTGTTGGTAGAAGACAAGCTGAAGTAGAGCCTAGAGTTCAGGGTAGGACAGCAGAGAGCTGCTGAGAGAAGGCATGAGAACCACTCGGGAGGAATGGATTGATTCAGTCCTGGGATCAAGCCATAGTGAGAGCCGCAGTGCCCGAGATTGGTATTTCCAGGGCGATGAGACTTAAACAACCCCAATCAGCCAGAGGACAGGACTGATTTGGTGACTTCTTTCATCCAGCAGAGCTGCTTATCCCTTTTCCACAACTGTGTGTTTCTGACTTGTTTTCTTATTCTTACGGCTTTTAATTTAGACTATTTGGACTATAAAAACTTATTTTGCCAGTAGAAATGCTAAAGTGTGACTAATTTTGTTTAAGGCTCATAAATAAAGGATTAAAAAGAGAGCTGTATTAACCAGAAATATGAAAAGTTTGATTCACTAAACCTGAATGTTTGGGAGGTAGAAAAAAGTGAGGGAGAGGTATTGTTCTGTTAAGAGATTGGTATATAAATTTGGGATTCCCTATGCTTCTACATTGAGAGCTGGTAACGACTACAGGGTAGAAGGGAACAAACCGGTGGTTTTCACTTATTTCCCCTTGACTCGGGCCATTTACCTCTTGGGACTTTGGAAGGCAAGTCACACCCTTAAAGGAAGTAAATTGCTAGGGAAATTCCCTTCCTCTACTCCACCACAGGAAGGGTTGGAGTCTTGGAAGCATGCTCAAGTGGGGCTTCTTTCTCAGTCGATGATTGTCTGCCCAGCTCCCCAGTGCCATCTGCTGCCCACATCTATATATATTCAATCAATCAGTCAAAAAGTTTTATGAGTCTTCTATGGATGTAGTTTTTAATTATGATGCATTTTGTTTGCTGGACTGCAGGCTACATAGGGGAAAAAAGAGGAAATAGAAGAATAACTGTAGCCTACAGGTCAAACAAAGTAGCAAAAATAGGTAATAAAAATGTCAGAGCAATGTTATTTTCCTTGATACATGAAAAATCATCTGTGGGTACTTTCAAATTAAGGATAAAAAAGAATGCCCAAGTCTATAAGAGACATGGAAAAAGAATCAACATTTAATGAAAGTTCCATGTTAATTTTCTTCCTTTCCCATTTAATGGGAAATTTAAAGATCAGGAGCTGAAGGGATGCAGAAGATGGCAATCCCACTGACAACTGATGAGAGATCTGAGGGAAGATGACAATGCCTATTGTGGGATTAAAATCCACTTAAAAAAATATAAAGACTCCTCTGAGCAAAAAAAAAGAAAGTTTATTTATGCTTCACTCTAGAAAAGGGCACACTCCAAGTCTTACAAAGGTAGTGAAGATCAAGGAGCTGCCACAATTGACAGTCAAGCAAGATTATATGACCTAGCCCAATCCCTTCCTCCTTCCTATTGTCCCTCTCTGTCAACTCATTGGTTAGTCTTCAGAGTTACATTCTACTTGTGAAAATCTACCCCAGCAACAAAGAAATAGAATATAAGGTTTTCATAAAATATTACCTCACCATCCAGATGTTGAGAATAACCTTTAGCATTATAATTATCTTATTGAAGTAACACAAGGTCTAGGAACAATCTACTTAATCATCAAACAAGGGGAGTCTTATGAGCTTCGTTGGAATGTAACAGTCAACTGTTCTCCCAGTTAAGATAGGTGACTAACCAAAAATGTGAGGTCTCTCCGGAAATAGTCCACTATTCCCTCCCCCCAATAGAATTGGGAGGGTACCTGGCTTAGAATGCAAGGCCTCTCTCCCCCTTTCTTCTAAGAATAGTCTAAGAGTAACAGATTGTCATTGTTTTAATGATTTTAACCCTAAAAGGACTTCACTAGGAATATTAATTCTTAAGAGGGAATATTCCACTTACCTAGTTCATGATTTGTAAATCTGAGATGGGAAAGTGCAAATGGAGATGTTGAGTAGGGAATTAAACTATTATTCCGGTCAGATAACACAGGTTTGTACCATAGTGGGAGTAGGAGGGTTAGGCTATTCCTGGCGTGATCTACTCAGCTGTTTCCATCATCTTTACTGTGTGATTTGATAGAAATCCATTATTAGTTTCTTAGAAGATGACCTGTAATTTCTTCTTGAGTCCTCTCTTAAACGTTTAAAAGATGTCATTGTAACTTTGTACCTATAATCCAGAAGAATAGACATAATTTACCAAGTTTTCTGTGAAAGTTATTTAGTTGGGCATGGATATTTAATCTGTGATAGCTACCCCTCTAGATTCTCTTGACAAAATCTGCTTGGTCAGGCTAGAACAATAGTAGTGGGGGAAGGGAAGGAAATAATTATTTATTTAAAGTTCATTATATGCCAGACACTGTGCTGGGTACTTTCACAAATATTATCTCATTTGATCTCACAACCATCCTGCAAGGTAGGCAAATAGCAGTGAAGTGACTTGCTCAGGATTATATATAGCTGTTAAGTGTCTTGAGGCAGAATCTGAACTCAAATCTTCATGACTACAGATCCAGATTCATTGCAACACATAACTGCTTCATATTATGACTTTGGAGTGTTTTCCTCTTCCTATTCTTTTTTGCTGTTCATCCACCTCCATTTTGGGTTCAAGAAGTAGTAGGGATGGGAGGCAGGTAGATGCATTAAAATTCTTTTCTTTGAGAAATGAACTCATAAGACAGGATTAATTCCATAATCTATACAACATAAATATAAATTAGAATTGGCATTAGATCTTTTCATCTTTGATAAAAATCTGCTAAATGCCAAAATGTCTGTCTCACTATTTGGTGAAATACTTGATTTCCAAAACAGTTTGTGGATTTTTTTTTAATAGGCACTTCTTCAAATACTCTACAAGAAGCTGAACTACATTATATTCCCTGGGACATTTGTAATAGACAGGAAAGTTATGGAGGACGAGTTGCTGTAACTTCATTTTGTGCAGGTGAAGAAGATGGAATTGTAGATACTTGCCTGGTAAGGCTCAATAATTTTTCTTGAAAATAGAGTTTAATGCTGTGCTTACTACGTATCTTGTGTCAGAGACATGAAGGACCTCCCACCCTTTCTTCAAGACTTCTCACTTCTCTGGCATATTACCCTTATCTGGGTAGAGGGTAGAATCTGGGACTATTAGTGTTTGGTATTTTTTTTTTTTTTAGTTTTTGCAAGGCAGTGGGGTTAAGTGGCTTGCCCAAGGCCACACAGCTAGGTAATTATTAAGTGTCTGAGGTCAGATTTAAACTCAGGTACTCCTGACTCCAGGGCCAGTGTTCTATCCACTTTGCCACCTAGCTGCCCTATTTTGCATTTTTCAAAAGTAGCTTCTGGTTCCCTATATAAGTAATTAGTTTTTTAAGGCTTAAAATAGAATAGTTTCATTTTAAAATAAAGGAATATATAATATTCCTTATATATAAAATAGTAAAAATATGTGTACATAATATATATGGTTATAAAAAATATTCTTGTAATTTGACTTTCAATATCATGACCTAATTAAAACTTGTCTCTGAAAGTATCAATGATAATTATCAAATAATTACCAAATCTTATCTCATCCTTGACCTCTACAGAATTTGACAATGTTGAACACTCTCTCTTGCTGGATTCCTCCTCTTCGGGTTTTTGTGGCATTGCTCTTCTCTTACTTATATCTGATTTCTCCTTTTCAGTTTTCTTTGCTGGATTCATGTCATACCATGTGAATGAATCTTAATTGTGAATGGATCTTAAGGCCCAACATCCTTTTCTTCTTTTCCTATTACTCTCATTTGGTAGCCTCATCAGCTTCTATAAATTTAATTATCATCTCATCATTATGTACTTAGTTCAGATTTATGTATGCACCCTTTTAAACTCTCTCCTAAACTCTGGTTAAGCCAAAGTCTTTCTGTTAAGCTCAAGTAGTACATTTCCAATTGCTGGTTAAATAGGCTAAACTAGATAATTTGCAGACATTTCAAACTCAGCAGGCCCCAAACTTAATTCTTATCTTTGCTTCCAAACCCCCAAAGCAGTGATTTAGAACTGCATAGAACTATAAACTGAATTATCTGGCCCAACACTCTCATTTTACAGATAAGGAAACAGTCCAGAGTTAAGTGAGATGGCATCTTGGCTGGGCCAAGATTTGAATCCAGGTCCTCTGATTTTGGTCTTGTGGTCTCTACCACTATATCATTTTGCCTCTTTAAAATTCAGGCCTTTAACAAATATTGCTGTCTCTGTTTTTTTTTTTTTTTTTTTTTTAGGTTTTTGGCAAGGCAAATGGGGTTAAGTGGCTTGCCCAAGGCCACACAGCTAGGTAATTATTAAGTGTCTGAGACCGAATTTGAACCCAGGTACTCCTGACTCCAAGGCCGGTGATTTATCCACTACACCACCTAGCTGCCCCATGCTGTCTCTATTTTTACTGCAGTTTTAATTTCTCTCCCTTTCTCTCTCTACTCATGTGGCCATCATCCTAGTTCAGGTCCTTATTACTTTGACTGTTGCAAGAGCCTCCTAATTTGTCTCACTGCCTTAAGCCTCTTCTTTTTTCAATTTGTCTGCATATAGCTGCCAAAATGATTTTTAATAAGGCCAAGTCTCATCATTTTTCTCCTCTACTCACTAGGCACTTGATACTTTCTGTTAGCTTGAAGCAGGGATGTCATAATAATGATAAAATAAAATAAATACTGCTCATTAATCTATGTGTAAAATCTAGGTATAAAATAAACTAAATTTGTGTATTTTAGCCTCAAACATGGAGAAAGACATGAACTGAGGCAGTAAACTGTGCTTCACCTCAGATTGTACAATCTCTCACAAACTGGATTGAGTCTGTTGCTATTTCTCTGTTGCTATGTCATTAGTGTAATGTTTGTAGACTCTTTTATTATATATGTTGTATTATATATGTATATATATTATATATGTATATATTATATATGTTGTATTATATATGTTCATTATCCATAGTCTAGATGAGTCATTTCATATATGTGTTTATAAGAAATTTAGTAATGAGCAGTGGTGGTAGCGGCGGCGGCAGTGGCAGTAGGCTTGGTGGTAGCGGTTGAGCTTGCGGTGGGTGGACCGGAGTCCAGTCGGTATGTTTGCACGAGTTGGAATAGAAGTCTCTCAAAATGGCAGATGACCTGGATTTCGACACGGGGATGCAGGCGCATCAGCTACCTTTCCCATGCAGTGCTCTGCCTTGCACAAGAATGACTTTGTGGTGTTCAAAGGTCAACCCTGTTGAGATGTCCACTTCCAAAACTGGAAAGCATGGCCATGCCAAGGTTCATCTGGTTGGTATCAATATCTTTACTGGGAAGAAATATGAAATTTTCTACAACATGGATGTGCCCAATATCAAAAGAAATGATTTCCAGCTGATTGGGATTCAGGATGACTACTTGTCACTGCTCCAGGACAGTGGGGAGGTGAGGGAGGACCTTCGTTTACCTGAGGGTGACCTTGGCAAGGAGAATGAGCTGTGTATGACTGTGGAGAAGAGATCCTGATAACAATGCTGTCAGCTATGACAGAGGAAGCAGCTGTTGCAATCAAGGCCATGGCAAGGCCCCCAAGGTGGTGGTGGCTGCAGCAGCAGCAGTGGCGGTAGCAGCAGTGGCGCCTGAAGAGGCCTTCCCTCTCCTTTCCAGCCTGGTCAGGCTTTGGCCTCGCCCTGGCTGGTCACCTACTCTATTTCTTTGATGTTTTATTTTGGTTTTTTCTCAGTCCAGGGAGCTCCCCCCACCCCTCCCCTTTTAGTTTAACCCTATCTCCCCCAACCCCTTGGACAAAATGGGGGAAGGGCCTTGGTAAAACTGCCCCTTTCTCTCCCCCACCTCACACTACAGCCCTGGTGGAGGAGAGGGGATGGGGGCTCCTTGAGATTTAGTTTTTTCTTTTTTATTATTCAATCTGGAAGCAGAAAGCTGTGGATTCTGGATTCTGGCAAAATTCCTGTGCCCCCTCTCCTACCTATCCTGTCTGGCCTCCTGGTTCCCCCATACCTCACCTAGCACCACTCCTCCTTCCTCCAACAGGGGACCAGACTCTTCTCTCCCCCCTCCTCCCATCTGCCTGTGTCTTTCCCCAAATCTCTTTTAGTGGGAGAAGGGATAGGAGTGGGGAGGGGCTCTACTCCCCTCCGCAGACATCCAGGAGGGCCCCTAGCACCCATGGGCCCCACCCTTCCTTGCGGTTTTCTCTCTGACACATTTGTTAAAAATCAAACCTGAATAAAACTACAAGTTTAATATGAATAAAAAAAAGAAATTTAGTATTACTGATCTTGATGAATTTAGCCTCTGGAAAAACCACCAGGTGAAACAATTAGTATATCTTCCTCATTGAATGGGTGTGCGTGCTACCTCTATTATGCTCCTGAAACTGTTTATACCTCCCCAGTTGTATATCCCATTGTATATGGGACTTGAGAATGGAAAATATTTGGAAATGAAGGTGTTATGTGTCAAGGACAAATGTTGGAGTGTTGCTTCTACCTACCATATCTCACTGGTGTTAAGGTTTTCTATTAGACTTTCTTTTTTTTAAAACATGGATGAATATTTTAATAAAAATAATTCAGTCAAAATACAGTAGAAAGGTTTATCTTTATCATATCTTGGGTACATTTGAAAATTTTTGGTTAAAAATGTCCCATCCTCCCACCTTTTCTTCAAGGCTTCATGATAGTGCCAGGTAACTCAGAGGCAGACCCATTGTGCATAACTCTTTGAATGTCTATCTTGTTGAAGTTATTCCCAAAGAATAAATGCTTGTTTTAATGAAGAGGAGGCCTAGAAAGCTGAAAAGTCACTATCTCTGTAATTAATCAGGAGTGGACAAGAGCTGTTGGATGTTCTGTTGATGCTGCTGACAAAGTACATTTTTTCTTTGATTATATATTGAAAAGTAGTTTTTCATACCTGAGTTTTGAGTATCCATTTCAGCAGTCTCTATGTCTTATTTTGTGCCTGACTGAGGAGCATCAGTATCTTAAGATCATCAGACCCTCTGCTTTTCCTCCATCTCCAAGGAAGGGGACAAAGGGATTCTCTGTTTCCAGAATATTATGCACAACTAAAAGTACCCACCCAATGGAGGATCTGGATGATGACTCCTTCAGGGACCAATGGACATGACTGGGGGGTAGACTGGATGAAGGATTCTTGAATTTCCTTTACCCAACTACAGAAAGAAAGTCAGAGTTTCCAAAGAAGAGGATGGGATGAAGGGGAATGGCCTCAAGATTCTCTTCTTGCTATTTTTGTGAGTCACTTCCTGCTTCTTAGCTCCATCTCTGGGAACCCCATTGGGCTGGGACTGAAAGAGTTAATGTGGAAGGAGCTAGGGAGAGCCTGGGTTTATGAGCTGGTTTCTGCCTGGATATTTGTTACATCACAAGTTCAGAGAAGATCTCTCTGTTGATGGTTGTCTCAGAGAGCATCCAGCTTCCAAGTAACAGGGATATATCTCCTTTAAATCTCTTAAAAATGAATTTAGAACTACAGTAGCCTTACCTCTAGAATGAAAAATGGTTGACAGTACTGAAGGAACAAAAGAAAACCTATGACAGAAATATAGAAGACAACATAAATGATGTAACAGCTCCCTGGAGGATGATTAATATGGGATAACAAAGACCAGAATTTTCCCAAGTACTGAGTTATATGTCTAAAAGGTCTGGCCCATAACTTATTAGAAAACACATTTTCTCGGGGGGTGGGGAGGGGGCAGGGTGTTGGTAGATACTCTCACCTTTTCCTTGTTATCAGAAAAGAAAAAAGGGATGAATTGTCTGGGGTATTGTGCTGCTGGAGACCATTCAGTTCTAGATCATAGTAAACAGCATCTTTGTTTACTTGCCTTTGCCATTGTGCATGCCAGAACCCATTCTGCTGTTGTTGAATGTCAATGCCATTGGGGGCCACTGCGACTCTCGTCTGGATCTGCCCCCTGCCCAATCTACCACAGTCAATTTCTGCCTTCTCTGCTAGGTTTTGAGCACTATTGAAAATACTACTACAGCCCCCTCTGCTGGGCTAAACATCGCTTCCCTAGTACCAGGTCTGTTCTGCAAAGAGCAACACCTCAGCCAGTGCTGCCTCCACGGCTTGGGTCAAGGCAGAAGTACTATAGATATTATTTCTCTTTAGGTCTGACTTTGTCTCCCTGTGCCAGGACTTAGCTTCCATTGTTTGGGGTGAATGTCATTTCCCAATACTTTACTGTGCCCCATACACCAGAGCAGGCATCACTACCCCTGATTGGTCCACTTGTGTTGTTAAAAGTCAGGCATTGCCACATGGGATGGTTTAGGCAACTTCAAGGGATTCTGGCTGATCAGGGCAGGGCTGGTGTGCTGATTTTTCTCTCCCTGTTAGTGGTCATCCTCTCCAGCACAGGAGTTTCTTCAGTACTCAGGTGGCACAAGGAACCTAGGAGCCTTCAAAATCTTACTGGGCGTTGCCAGCTCAGAATTGCCCATATGAGCCATACATAATCAGGAACCATTTCTTGTAGGGGTGAGGAGGGTACCTGGAGCCTTAGTTATGCAGGGCCTTATTAGAAGTCCCTCAAGAGGGTGGCTAGGTGGCGCAGTGGATAGAACACCGGCCTTGGAGTCAGGAGTGCCTGGGTTCAAATTCAACCTCAGACAATAATTACCTAGCCGTGTGGCCTTGGGCAAGCCCTTAACCCTATTGCCTTGAAAAATCTAAAAAAATAAAATAAAATAAAAGTCCCTTAAGAGCAAAATCAAGGCACTGCAGTCCAAAGTTTATGATTTGATCTGGAAGCTGTGTGTACTTAAACTTATTAAACTAATTTAGTTTGTCCTGTCCTCCGTGAGGCAGCTGGACTGTATTTAGCAGCTTGTTTCAGCTTCCCAGTTCCAGAAGAGTCTCTGTGAGCTCCTGGAGAGAATCAAATCTCACAAATTTCATGTGGCAGAGTTCCCTACAACCTCTCGGTAGCAGTTCCTTCACAGGATTTTTCTAATTATTGGAAAATTCATTTGGGAAATGACCACTATCATCCCTAAATATAAGAAATTAAGCAAATTCAACCACCAAACATACTGTTTTTCTTTTTAATAGCAACAAGCATATTCAACTCAGCCTCAACTTGCTGAATGGTCACTGTTTATTTTCTTTTCCACTGGGGTGGGGAACATCTCACAGCAAGCTCTAGGGTATTGTTGGAAAGAAGTACAGCATCTTGTGTTTCCAAGTCTGGAAAGAGAGGTTAGAGTCAGATTGTGTAAGATTTTAAAATCATCAAATAGTTATTTTAGATGCAAGAAAACTACTGGCACTTTCACTGCCTCTCACAGGTACTCACAATGAGAAAGTGCTTAGTTATAGTCAGGGTGCTACTCTGCTTGTGTTTTCTTTTCTTTTTGGGGGGGGGTAAGGCAATGGGGTGGTGAATTGCCCAAGGTCACACAGCTAGGTAATTACTAAGTATCTGAAGTTGGATTTGAACTCAGGTACTCCTGACTCCAGGGCTGGTGCTGTATCCACTGTGCCACCTAGCTGCCCCGCCTTGTGTTTTCTTTTCTTTTTGTTTTTTCACTCTTTATCATTTTATGGTGTATCAGGGTAATCTGGGAAAAAACCCAACAAAAATCAACTAAACCCAAATCCTTGATGTGCTGAACTAGACATGGTTCATTTATGATTAGTCCCCAGGGACTAGGTGTCTTGCATTGATGACAACCAAATGGCAGGGGGATTGTCAAGATCCTCTTAGTCCTTTATAAGAAAAGGAGCAGAAATGACTGTTCTCTTTTTTAGTTTTTGGATCCCCCCCCCCCCCCCCCCCGCCCCCAGGTTTCTCTCACTGTATTGTGCTTTCCCTTCCTTGGAAGTTTTCTTCACTTGCTGCATGAGTGAGAAAGTGATTCCCCGCCCCTCCCAATACTGCTTGATCAGTTCTGCAGAATTACTGCAGAAATTCAAGATGGACCTCAAATCCTTTCTTCCTTTCTGGTTTCTTCCCCGAGCACAGGTCAATGACCAGCAATCTTTTTTTTTTTTTTTTTTTTTTTTTAGGTTTTTGCAAGGCAAATGGGGTTAAGTGGCTTGGCCAAGGCCACACAGCTAGGTCATTATTAAGTGTCTGAGACCGGATTTGAACCCAGGTACTCCTGACTCCAGGGCCTGTGCTTTATCCACTGCACCACCTAGCTGCCCCAGTGACCAGCAATCTTAATAAATGTACGTTACCAGACTTGCCAGCTATATTATGGACTGAGGTCCTGGGATTAGAATTCAGGCATTAGTCAACCAAGGGAAGGATATTTTTGCTACCGCATAATTCTCAGAGATGACCACTGCCACCAGAGCCATCCTATAGCTGAAGTAGTAAAGAAAGCCAGTTCCTGACTGGACAGGAGATTTGCACTTTGTGAGTTGCTTTAGACAGTGTGGATCTGAAATGCATGTGAAATCATTGTTCAGAATTCCTACAAAAAAAGGTCTTTGTCTTCTGGGGGAAGTTATACTTAAGATAATACACTCACTGTTTGCTTTATAGTTGCTATATTTGTTCTTTGAATCTCTTGCAACTTAGGCAGCATTTGTGGTGGATGAAATAAATAGCTCTCCTTTGTATAATATTTTATTTTTCTCAATTACATGTAAAAACAATTTTTAACATTTTTTATTTATAATTTTTGAGTTCTAAATTCCATCCCTTTCCTACTCCTCCTTCATAATTGGATGACCTTACTAGAAGGAAAACAACATTATCCACATTTTGGAGAGACCTGCTGATGCAAGTCATGCCTAAGCTTTATTTTAACACTATCCCTAGAGTTATTCTTGATTCTCTAGGATAGGGCAGAGTGAGAGAGTCAGGTTGAATTTGGACTTCAGGGGTATGGGAAGCAAAAACCTAGTAGGCACTGGTGTATACATGAAGAAAAGGAGACTTAAGGATGTCAGGTGACTTGTCTATGGTAACATAGCTTGTTAAATACAGTACTGGCTCCCAACTCTCAAGTTTAATGCTTTTTAAAAAATTTCTTTTATATTTTGAAATTAAAATCAACAAATCACACAGATATTTCAGGATAAAAAGTAGAACCAGAAAGAAGATTGTTTAAGGAACTGTGGAATTGTATAAGAAAATTTTTATATATAAAAAATTAATATACATTTTTAAATTTAAAATACTCTTTTTATTATGACTTTAATGAGCATTAACAAACATTGATGTTTCAATGCATAACAAATAATCCAAAAAATAAATTTTTGTTATGTACAGCTTATCCTTTTTTCCCCCTGGACTGGGTGGCTTTTTTCTTGTATAATTTAAATAGAAGGCGATATTTCTGATACAGCTTTTTTTTTTCCTGTGACCTTTTCTGAGATTCTTCCTGCTTTCTTTTGCTTTTTTTAAAAAATGATCCATTGGCATTCTTTCTTTTCTTCTTTTTTCTAATATTTTATTTTTTCCCCAATTTAATGTATAGAAGTAATTTTAACCTTTGTTTTTTAAAATTTTGAGTTCCAGATTCTCTCCCTCTCTCCTCTTTCCCTCTTTAAGAGCAATTTGATAACGATTATACATGTGCAGTCTTGTAAAACATATTCCCATAATAGTCATATTGTGAAAGAAAACACAAAAAATCCAAGGAAAATAAAGTTTAAAAATATGCTTCAATCTCAATTCAGACTTCATCAGTTCCTTCTTTGGGAGTGATTAATATTTTTCAACATAAGTCCTTTGGAATTGTATTGAATCATTGAGTCATTTCACAGTTGATCATCATACAATATTGTTGTTATTGTGAACAAAGTTCTCTTGCTTCAGTCATTTCACTTTGTATCAGTTCATCTAAGTCTTTCCTGGTTTTTCTGAAATCAACCTTCTTGTGATTTCATATGGCATAAAAGTACTCCATCTCATCATATTCCTCAGTTTGTTAAATAATTAATTCCCTGCCCTACCAATCAAAATTCCAAAAAATTACTTTAATGAGTTAGAAAAAATTGTAAGTAAATTCATATGGAGAAATAAAAAGTCAAGAATTGCCAGGAACTTAATGAAAAAAAGTGCAAAAGAAGGTGATTTAGCCCTACCTGATCTAAAATTATATTATAAAGCATCAGTCATCAAAACTGTTTGGTATTGGCTAAGAAATAGAGTGGTGGACCAGTGGAATAGACTAGGTGTAAAAGCAGGAGAGGATTATAGTAATTTGCTGTTTGATAAACCCAAAGAGTCTGGCCATTGGGACAAAAACTCCCTCTTTGATAAAAACTGCTGGGATAATTGGAAGTTAGTATGGAAGAAACTTAGATTAGACCAACACCTCACACCCTTTACCAAGATAAGATCCAAATGGTTACAGGACATAGACATAAAAAACAATACTATAAGCAAATTAGAAGATCAAGGACTAGTCTACCTGTCAGATCTATGGAAAGGGGAACAGTTTATGACTAAGGAAGAGTTGGAGAACATCACCAAAAACCAATTAGATGATTTCAATTACATTAAATTAAAAAGTTTTTGCACAGATAAAACCACTGTAACCAAGATCAAAAGAAATGTAGTAAATTGGGAAACAATCTTTACAACTAATGATTCTGACAAAGGACTCATTTCTAAAATATACAGAGAACTGAGTCATATTTTTAAAACAAAAAGCCATTCCCCAATTGACAAATGGTCAAAGGATATGCAAAGGCAATTTACAGATGAGGAGATCAAAGCAATCCATAGCCATATGAAAAATGCTCTAAATCATTAATTATTAGAGAAATGCAAATTAAAGCTTCTCTGAGGTACCACCTCACACCTCTCAGATTGGCCAATATGACCAGGAAGGATAATGATCATTGTTGGAAGGGATGTGGGAAGTCTGGGACACTATTACACTGTTGGTGGAGCTGTGAACTCATCCAATCCTTTTGGAGAGCTATTTGGAACTATGCCCAAAGGGCAACAAAAATGTGCTTACCCTTTGACCCAGCAATACCACTACTGGGTCTATACCCTGAAGAGATGATGAAAAAGGGTAAAAACATTACTTGTACAAAAATATTTATAGCAGCCCTGTTTGCGGTGGTAAAGAATTGGAAATCAGGTAAATGTCCTTCAATTGGGAAATGGCTTAGCAAACTGTGGTATATGTATGTCATGGAACACTATTGTTCTATTAGAAACCAGGAGGGATGGGCTTTCAGGGAAGCCTGGAGGGATTTGCATGAACTGATGCTGAGTGAGATGAGCCGAACCAGAAAAACACTGTACACCCTAACAGCAACATGGGAGTGATGTTCAACCTTGAAGGACTTGCTCATTCCATCAAGGCAACAATCAGGAACAATTTTGGGCTGTCTGCAAAGGAGAGTGCCATCTGTATCCAGATAAGGAGCCGTGGAGTTTGAACAAAGTGCAAGGACTATTCCCTTTAATTTAGAAGAAAAACAGATAGCTTATTGTCTGATCTTGTTACCTCTTAGACTTCTCTTCTCCTCTTTAAGAATATGATTTCTCTCTCATCACACCCAGTTTGGATCAAGGTACAACATGGAAACAAAGTAAAGACTGACAGAGTGCTTTCCGTGGAGGGGTGGGGGGAGGGAAGCAAGATTGGGGGGAAAATTGTAAAACTCAAATAATATCTTTAATAAAAATAAATTAAAAAAAATTAATTCCCAGTTCTTTGCCACCACAAAAAAGAGTTACTATAAATATTTTTGTATATACATGTCCTTTTTTTTGGAAGGGGGGGTTTCTTTTTGTTTTGGAATACAGACCTACTAATAGGTAAAAGGGCATGCAAAATTTTATATGCAAAATTTTATAGACATTTGGATATAATTACAAATTGTTCTCCAGAATGGTTTAATCAATTCACACCTCCACTAATAGTACATTAGTGTCTCAATTTTCCTACAACACCTCTAATATTTGTTTTTTTCTTTTTCTGTCATAGAAACCAATCTGATAGGTGTGGTGATAGTAGTAATTTGGATTTGAAGTTATTTGGAGTATTTTTTTTTCATGTGACTATAGATAGCTTTGATTACTTTAATTGAAAACTACCTGCTTATATCCTTTGACCATTTATCAATTGGGAAATGACTTGCATCCTTATACATTTGACTTCATTCTCTATATATTTGAGAAATGAAGTCTTTATCAGAGAAACTTGCTGTAATTTTTTTTCATGGTTATGATTACTAACTATATGTTTCCCTTCATCCTGATCCCCTCCACCCCTGTTTATCCTACTTTCTCTCCTTTCACTTTGTCCACCTTTTTAAAAAATTTTTATTTAAGGCAATGGGGTTAAGTGACTTGCCCAAGCTCACACAATTATTGTGTCTGAGGGTGGATTTGAACTCAGGTCCTCTTGACTCCAGGGCCAGTGCTCTATCCACTGGGCCACCTAGCTGCCCCACACTTTATCCATCTTCAAAAGTATCTTGCTTCTGAGTTTTACTTCCTTCAATCTGCCTTCCCTTCTAACAGCAGAAGACCTAATTTCTTCTAGGTCAAGACAGATTTCTATACCTAATTGAGTGTGTATTATATTCCTTCTTTGAACCCATTCCAATGAGGGTAAGTAAGGTTCTCTCCCACCTCTCTCATCTTCCCCTCTACTGTAAAAACTCTTTTGCTTTGTTTTTGTTTGAGATAGTTTCCCCCATTCTCTCTCTCTCCCGTCCTCCTTCCTCCAGTGCATTCTTCTTTCTCATCCCTAAATTTCTCATTCTATCATAGTCAATTCATACTTTCCTCTTAGTCTATGTATTCTGTTATAAGAATGATAATGTTCTTAGTAGTTACAAGTATCACCTACCCATAGGAATGTGAACAGGTTAACCTTATTGAATACCTTATTCATTTCTCTGTTTAACCTTTTTCATGCTTCTCTCAAGTTTTGTATTTGAAAGTCAAATTTTCTATTCCTTTCTGGACTTTTCATCAGAAATTCTTGAAAGTTCTCTATTTCATTGTATGTCTATTTCTCCTCTTGAAGATTATGTTCAATTTTTCTGGCTAGATGATTCTTGGTTATAATTCTAGTTCCCTTGCTCTCAGAAGATCTCCAGTTCTTTAATGTTTGTTGTTGCTGTTGTTGTTCAGTTGCTCAGCTGTGCCTAACTCTTCATGAGGCTTGTTCCAGCAAGTTTTTTTCATCACACTATCCAATCTCATCCACTGCCAATCCCTTCAATCTTTCCCAGCATCAGCATCTTTTCCAATGAATCCTGTTTTCTCCTTATAATGCCAAAGTATTTTAAGTTTCAGCTATAGTATTTATCTTTCCAAAGAATAACTTGAATCAATTTCCTTAAATATTGGCTGATTTGATCTCCTTGCTGTTCAAAAGTCTTTCTCCAGCAATATGATTTGAATGTATTGATTCTGCAGTGCTCAGCTTTCCTTACGATCCAACTCTTAAGACATACGTTGCTACTGGAAAAACTGTTGCTTTAACTGTATGGACTTATGTTGGCAAGATGATGTCTCTCATATTTAGCATTTTATTCATATTTATCATGGTTTTCCTCCTAAGGAGCAAGTATCTTTTAAATTCATAACTGCAGTTGTCATATGCAGTGATCTTTGAACCCATGAATATGAAATCTGATATTGCTTCCTTTTCCTCTCTATTTGCCAGGAAGTGATTGGCCCAGTTGCCAAGATTCTAATTTTTTTGATGTTAAGCATCATTTCAGCTTTTAACTTACACTTTCACCCTCCTCAAGAAGCTTCTTAATTCCTCTTCACTTTCTGCCATAAGAGAGGTATTGTCTGCATATTTGAGATTCTTGAAATTTCTCTCAGCACTTGATTCATCCAGCCTGGCCTTTTGCAGGATATACTTTGCATATAAGTTAAATAAATAAGGTAACAATATACAATCTTGTCTTACTACTTTTTTAAGTTTTTTTTTTTTGTAAAGCAAATGGGGTTAAGTGGCTTGGCCAAGGCCACACAGCTAGGTAATTATTAAATGTCTGAGGCCGGATTTGAACTCAAGAACTCCTGACTCCAGGGCTGGTGCTGCATCCACTGCGCCACCTAGCTGCCCCCTTACTACTTTTCCAATATTAAATCAATCAGTTGTTCCACATTTGGCTCTAACTGTTGTATCGTGGTCTCTCATAGAGGTTCCTCAGGAGACAAGTAAGATCTTTATTCCTATCTTTTTGAGAACTTGCCATATTTTGTTGTGATCTATACAGTCAAAAGCTTTAGAGAAAGTCAATGAAGCTGAAGTACATGTTTTTAGGAAACTCCCTTGCTTCCTTAATAATACAGCAAATGTTGACAATTTGGTCTCTAATTCCTCTGCTTCTTTGAAAACCAGACTGCTCTTCTGGCAGTTCTTGGTTCACATATTGCTAAAGCTTAGCTTTGCAGTATCTTAAATGTAACCTTGCTAGCTTGTGAAATAAGCACAATTATTTGATAGTTTGAACATACTTTGACATTACCCTTCTTTTGGATTGAGACATAAACTAATCTTTTTCAATCTAGTGGCCCTGTTGTATTTTTCAAATTTGCTGTCTTATTGAGGGTTGCATGCTAATGTCATCTTATAGGGTTTTTCCAGCTTAGCTGGAATTCTATAATGTCCACTGTTTTTATTATTAGCAATGGTCCACTCAGATTCATTTTCTAGGATGTTTAGCTCTAGATCAGTAACCAAGTCATCATGGTTATTTTTGACCTTTTAAAAGAGGTTCCTTGAATAGCACTTTTGTGTATTCTTGTCACCTCTTAATCTCTTCTGCTTCTGTTAATTTCCTACCACTTTTATCTTTTTTTATGCTTATTTTTCCATGAAACTTTCCCTTGATATTTCTAATTTTCTTGAAGAGATCTTTCCCATTCTGTTGTTTTCTTCTTTGCATTGCTCTTTCAAGAAAACATTCTTATCTCTCCTTGTTATTCTCTGGAATCCTGCATTTTGTTGGATATATGTTTCCCTTTCTCCTTTCCCTTTTTCTTTTTAAAATTTCCTCAGGTATTTGTAAAGTCTCATCAGACAGTCATTTTGCTTTAATGTAGCAACTGCTAAGAGGACAGCTAGGTGGAGCAGTGGATAGAGCACTGGCCTTGGAGTCAGGAGGATGGGAGTTCCAATTCAGCCTCAGACACCTGACACTTACTAGCTATGTGACCTTGGGCAAGTCACTTAACCCTGATTGCCTCTCCTCCAGGGCATCTCCAGTCATCCTTATTCATATCTGGCCAATTGGATCCAGATGGTTCTGGAGGAGAAAGTGAGGCTGGTGACAGCATCCCTTCACTCAAATGCAATTCATGTGCTTGTCATGGCATTACCTCCATGATGTCATGCTTTTCTTCAAGAATGAAGGACAGGCAAAAAAACCCCAAACATCAGAAGCTGCTAAATCTTGTGTTATCCTGACTGTGGCTTTGTGACATTTGAATTGTTTCTTTCCAGCTATTTGCAATATTTTCTCCTTGACCTGGGTGCTCAGAAATTTGGCTATAATATTCCTTGGAAGTTTTCATTTTAAGATCTCTTTCAGGAAGTGATCAATAGAGTCAATTTCTATTTTGTCTCCTGATTCTAGTATACCAGAGAAATTTGCTTGATAATTTCCTGAAAGACAATGTCTAAGCTCTTTTTCTTGATCATGACTTTCAAGTAGTCCACTGGGGGAAGCTAGGAGGCACAGTGAATAGAACATCAGCCCTGGAGTCAGGGGGACCTGAGTTCAAATCCAACCTAAGACACGTAATAATTACATAGCTGTGTGATCTTGGGCAAGTCACTTAATCCTGTTGCCTTGCAAAAAAAAAATCTCAAATAGTCCACTAATTTTTTGTTTTGTTTTGTTTTGCAAGGTGATGGGGTTAAGTGACTTGCCCAAAGTGATACAGCTAAGTAAATATTGGGTAAGTTTTTAACTTTTTCCAAAGTGATATGATTTAAGAAGAGGTGTGTTTACTACTCTTGTGTTTTGTTTCGTGAGTACCCACAAGTATTCTTTGTTGCCCTGGTCTATATTTTATTTTATTTTTTTAGTTTTTTTTTTTTGTAAGGCAAATGGGGTTAAGTGGCTTGCCCAAGGCCACACAGCTAGGTAATTATTAAGTGTCTGAGGCTAGATTTGAACTCAGGTACTACTGACTCCAGGGCTGGTGCTCTGTCCACTGTGCCACCTAGCCACCCCTGTTGTAAAACATTTTAAATGAGAAATTATACAGAAATAATGATGTAAAAGGTGTAACTAAAGATAACACATGCTTCATTGGAATTCATGGAATTTCTAAAGAATATGTAGAAGACTTGGGTGACCCTCTATTTATGGGAGACTGTGGGTGAGAGCCACATAGGACATCAATCAGACTGGAGCTTCTCTGTAATACTGGAGCATTGTTTTATGACCTATGGTGCCTTTGATCATAACATATTCTCCCTGAGATTTGATTGCTATTTCTGCTTTGAGGGATTTTACTGAATTCATAATAAATCCTATAACTTGTACCCCTAATTTAAACTGTAAATCTCTTTATTTTTTTATTTTTAGTTTTTTTGCAAGGCAAATGGGGTTAAATGGCTTGCCCAAGGCCACACAGCTAGGTAATTATTAAGTGTCTGACACCGGATTTGAACCCAGGTACTCCTGACTCCAGGGCTGGTACTTTATCCACTACGCCACCTAGCCGCCCCCTTTCACTATGCCACCTAGCCGCCCCAATCTCTTTATGTTTTTAATGTGTTTCTTGTATATAACATTATTGGATTTTGTTTTCTAATCCATTTGACTTACTTGGTTTTGGGATTTTATTAGAGTTTAACCTACTGGCATTCACAGTTATGATTGTAAAATTTGTTTATTCATCCATGAAATGCTCTTATAATCTTTTGTCTCCCTTCCTCCTCCTCCTCCCTTTTTTGTCTTCTTTATATCTATCTATCTATCTATCTATCTATCTATCTATCTATCTATCTATCTATCTATCTATCTATATGGTCTACATTGCTTCTAATAATTTGATCCCAGGATCCTCTCATCTCCTTTCCTCTCTGATTCCAGACTCAAATCACTGAATTTTTCTCTTTCTTTCTCTATCTCTCTGTGTCTCTGACTCTGTCTCTTCCTCTTTCTGTGTGTTTGACTATTTGTTTCTCTGAGAAGTGGGATCTAGGGAAGTAGAACAGGGGACAGGGGAATCAGTCTCAGTAACTAAAGTTTCTTTTGCTTGAGGCAGTCATCCCCTTTGACTCAGACATTCCTCCTCTTCTTCCTTAGTAATCCCAATTTAGACCCATATTCATTTTATTATTCTTCTACTATAATTTTTTTTAAACCTCATTTTGCCTAATACAAAGAGTGTGTGGTTCATGAATCTTTTTTTTCTTATTCTGCTGTGCTTGAATGACCATTCCCTGTGGTGCCCATATTAAATAAATATTATTCCTACCCTTCTTACCCTGCTCTTCTTTGCTGGTATTTTTCTTTTGCATATGTATTTTTTTTTTAGGTTTTTGCAAGGAAAATGGGGTTAAGTGGCTTGCCCAAGGCCACACAGCTAAGTAATTATTAAGTGTCTGAGACCAGATTTGAACCCAGGTACTCCTGACTCCAGGGCTGGTGCTTTATCCACTGTGCCACCTAGCTGCCCCTGAATATGTATTTTTACTTTTCTTAAATTTCTTTTATTTGCTCCATTTCCATTTCTAAGACTGTCTAGCTTTGGTTTCTTTTTTTTATTTTAATAATTTTATTTTTCCAACCATATGTAAAGCTAGTTTTCAACAATTTTTAATAAGATTTTGAGTTCTACATTTTCCTCTCTCCTCCCTTTCTTTATTTTCCCTCTCTCTAAGGCAGAGGATAATATAATATAGGTTATATAGATATAACTATTTTAGACACATTTCCTTATTAATCATGTTGTGAAAGAAGAATCAGAACAAAAAGGAAAAAACCACGAGGAGAAAAAAATAAAAGCATAAAATAAATTGAAAAAATTGAAAATAATGCATTCAGACTCCTTAGTTCCTTCTTTAGATGTGGATGGTATTTTTTTCATTGTAAGTCCTTTGACTATTTTGTTGCTGAGAAGAGCAAGTCCATCATAGTTGATCATCATACAATGTTGCTGTTAATATTTGCAATGTTCTTCTGGTTCTGTTTCCTTCATTCAACATCAGTTTATAGAAGTCTTTCCAGGCTGCTCTTGATTGCTTACAGACCAATAGTAATTCATCACATTTGTTTACCACAATTTGTTCAGTCATTCCCCTCAATTTCCAATTCTTTGCCACTACAAAAAAGAACTACTATAAATATATTTTTTTTACATGTGGGCTTTTTACCCCTTCTAATGATCTCTATGGGATACAGACCTAGTAGTGGTATTGCAGGATCAAAGGGGTATGTACAGTTTTATTGCCCTTTGGGCATAGTTCCACATTGTTCTGCAGAATAACTGGATCAGTTCACAACTCCACCAATGATGCATTAGTGTTCTAGTTTTCCCATATCTCCTCTAACATTGACCATTTCCCTTTTTTTTTTCATATTGGCTAATCTGATAGGTGTGAGGTGGTACCTCAAGGTTGTTTCGATTTCCATTTCTCTAATCAATAATGATTTCGAGCATTTTTTCATCTGACTATAGATAGCTTTAATTTCTTCATTTGAGAAATTGCTTGTTCATGTCTTTTGACTATCAATAAAGGAATGACTTATATTCTTATAAATGACTCAGATTTCTCTATATTTTAGAAATGCACAAGTAAAAATTGTTTCCCAACTTACTGCATTCCTTTTAATCTTGGTTGCATTGGTTTTATTTGTGCAGACATCTTTTAATTTAATGTTATAAAAATTATCCATTTTGCAAATTATAATGTTCTCTATCTCTTATTTGGTCATAAACTCCTACTCTTTTCATAGATCTGACAGATAAACTATTTCTTGTTCTCCTAATTGGTTTATGGTGTCACCTTTTTTTGGTCTATATTGTACTCATTTTGGGTGCAGCTAGGTAGCAGTGGATAGAGCCCTGTAGTCAGGAGTACCTGTGTTCAAATCCGACCTCAGACACAATAATTACCTAGCTGTGTGGCCTTGGACAAACCACTTAACCCCATGTGCCTTTCAAAAACCTAAATAAAATAAAATAAATAAATTGTACCCATTTTGATCTTATCTTGATATAGGGTGTGAGATAAAAGTCTAAACCAAGTTTTTTTTATTTTATATATTTTTTTATTTTTATTAAAGATATTATTTGAGTTTTACAATTTTCCCCCAATCTTGCTTCCCTCCCCCCACCCCCACCCCACAGATAGCACTCCGTCAGTCTTTACTTTGTTTCCATGTTGTACCTTGATCCAAATTGGGTGTGATGAGAGAGAAATCATATCCTTAAAGAGAACAGAATTCTCAGAGGTAACAAGATCAGACAATAAGATATCTGTTTTTTTTTCCAAATTAAAGGGAATAGTCCTTATACTTTATTCAAACTTCACAGCTCCTTATCTGGATACAGATGGCACTCTCCTTTGCAGACAGCCCAAAATTGTTCCCAATTGTTGCACTGATGGAATGAGCAAGTCCTTCAAGGTTGAACATCACTCCCATGTTGCTGCTAGGGTGTACAGTGTTTTTCTGGTTGTGCTCATCTCACTCAGCATCAGTTCATGCAAATCCCTCCAGGTTTCCCTGAAATCCCATCCCTCTTGGTTTCTAATAGAACAATAGTGTTCCATGACATACATATACCACAGTTTGCTAAGCCATTCCCCAATTGAAGGACATTTACTGGATTTCCAATTCTTTGCCACCACAAACAGGGCTGTAAACCAAGTTTTTAACCATACTATTTTCTAGTTGTCCCAGCAGTTTTTGTTAAAGAATGAATTGTCATTTCAGAAGCTGAAGTTTTTGGGTTTATCAAACAGTAGATTATTATAATAATTTAATACTATTTCTTTTGTGTCTAATCTATTCTATTGATCCAACAGTCTGTTTCTTAATCAATACCACACAGTTTTGATGACTTGCTGATTTATAGATCTGGTATGGATAGACTGCCTTTCTTTGCATTTTTCTCCCTATTAATTTTTTAGTAGGAAAAAAGAGGGGGGGAAAACTGGGGAAGAATCTTGCTTAAATCCATTTCTGTGACAGGTGGAAGAAGTGAAAGATGCTCCAAGGGTGGGGCTTAACATCAAGACCAAGTCCTGATACAGGGATACCTGGAGGAGGTTTTTAAAAGCCAATTTAACAATATAGAAAAATTACAATTTGTTTCACTCCAAAAGGGTTACATTTCTCTGTTCTCTGCTTCATCATCTTTCTTAGCTTGTGCAAAAATTTTTGTGCAAATTTTGTGCAAAAATCTAATTTGTAGATATTATTATCTGTGAGCCCTTTTGACCCCTTGTTTGGTCAAGAATTCTTCCCTAATCCAAAGATCTGTGAGGTAACCGCTTTCAACATTCCTCTAATTTGTTTAAAATGTGACTTTTTAGGGGCAGCTAGGTGGTGCAGTGGATAGATCACTGGCCTTGGAGTCAGGAGTACCTGAGTTCAGATCCCGCCTCAGACACTCTAATAATTACCTAACTGTGTGGCCTTGGGCAAGCCACTTAACCCCATTGCCTTGCAAAAAAATAAAAAAAAGTGACTTTTTAGACCCAAGTCATGTGTTAATTAGTAGCTTTATTTTAGTATTTAGTGATACATTTTAGTCTAAATTCAATTTCTGACAGAATGCTATCCAGTTTTTCATATTTTCTGTTTGGGGGTTTATCAAAAACTAGGTTACTAGATTGGTTTGCTTTAGTATGTTGTTCATTGATTGAACTCTTCATGAAAAAAAAGCAACACCTTTACCAAATTGGTTTGTGTTATAATTTGAAATTGGTACTGCTAGGTTCCCTTTATTCCCACTTATTTTCATTATTTCCCCAAAGCTTCTTGAATTTTTTTTAGTTTTTGCAAGGCAATGGGGTTAGATGACTTGTCTGAGGTCACACAGTTGGTTAATTATTATGTGTTTGAGGTCAAATTTGAACTCAGAAAGACTCCAGGGCCAATGTTCTATTCAATGTGCCACCTAGTTGCCCCAGATTCTTGAAATTTTTTAATTGCTCAGATAAATTTTATTATTCTTTTTCTAGTTCTATACTATTCTTTGATAGCTTAATTAAAATAACACTGAAAAATTAATTTAAGTAGTAATTTTTATTAAACTGGCTTGGCCTATTCTTGAACAATTAACATTTCCCCAGTTATTAAGATTTTTATTTCTGGAAAGTGTTTTGTATTTGTATGAATACAGTGCCTGTGTATATATCTTGTTGAATAGTGTCACCCGTCCTCCCACAACTATAATATAGTTATTTGTAATAGAATTTCTCTATCACTTTCTGCTAGGTTTTATTGGTAATATATATAGAAATGCTGTTGGCTATAGTTCTCTAATGATACCATCCTATCCCCTGAAAAAAGCAGTAATTTTGTTTCTTCTTTGTCTCTGCTCACTTCTTCATTTTGTTTTTCTTTCCTTATTGCTACAGTTATCACTTCTAGCATTTTATCAAATAGAAATTATTCTGGACACCCTTGCTTTCACCCCTAATCCTATTCCAAAGTCATCTAGTTTATCCCCATTACAAAAATGCTGGTTTTATTTAATGTGTGTGTTATGTATGTGTGTATGTATGTATGTATGTATAATTCTCATTTGAGTCAGAAGAAAAAGCATTGAGTTTAATTAATCTTGGCAGGTTCTCTATCACTTTCTCTTTCTTTTTCAAGCACATACTCACTTTTAAAACCCTGATCTTATTATACATAGCTACATTGTCCCTCTTTCTTTAGTCTCTAGTTGGGCTAAACTGACTTTCTTGTTCTTCCTTACACATGATACCCATCTCCCCCTTTCAGCATCTTTATACTGATTGTCCTTCATTCCTGAAACAAACCTACTTCCATCTTTTACACCCCTTCATTTTTTTCCAAACTGCTCAAGCAACAGCTTAGAAGGCTTGCAGCTTTCCTCTATCCCCACAAAAATTTTGCTTTGAATATATTTTGCATATACATATTTATGCACATGTCTCTTCCAATTAAATACAAATTCCTAGAGGAAGTAAGAAAACTTCATTTTTGTTTTTGTATTTCCAGCATTAGGCAAAGTACTTTATTGATTTGTTAAAATGCCCCAGACAATAGCAGACTTTCCTAGTTGTCTTGTCAAATCTACAAATTTAACTCTAGATGTGAACATCTCTGGTTGAAGAAGTCCTTGGTAGTTCCCTTTCTAAATTGCATAAAAAATAGATTTCCTTGAGAAAACTGTTTTTAAATTCATTTAGCTAGCTCCTGAACTGCTAATCTAAAGAGTATTAGCATTTAATTGGCATGATGTCCTTTTATTTAAATCTCCTAGATAATGAGTCATGTAATACAAGTAATTTAACTCAAAGAAAAAATTCTAAAATACCTTTTATTTGATTTTTGAATGCCCTATTTTGTTATTATTTTTATTGAGGCAAATAACCAGAAGACTTTTTATATCTCACAGTCACATCTTCTGTATAATAAGGAGCATGAATAATATTTCAATTGGCAGCATTCCACAATTCTCTTATCTTACATTTTGCTTTCAAATTGCATACAATTTGACAAACATCTATTAAATATGATATATATTATATATATAAAATATATTATTGAATATAGATATAATATTAAATACTTTCAATATACTACAGTATAACTAGGGTAAGTAGGGGAATCTGGGTCTTTGCTCCAAGGTAAGAAAGAAAGAGGCACAGACAGCAAGTGGGCTTGCTTTCTCCATTGTCTTTTCAAGGCCTTGATGGTGGTAATGATTAGCTCATACTGGGTATGCCTCCCTTTCCGTAAGCAACTTAAAACCTCATGGTGTGGTAGGGTATACTTCAGTTTAAAGGATTCTGAAATATTTTATTATTCTGTAACTTAAATGATTCTGAAATAACCATTGCTATTTTGTGTCTGTGTTTATTTCTACAGGGTGACAGTGGAGGACCTTTAATGTGTTACCTTCCAGATGCTGGCAAATTTTATTTAATGGGAATTACCAGTTTTGGATATGGTTGTGGTCGAAAAAATTACCCTGGTGTTTATGTCCAGGTGCAATTCTTCAAAACATGGGTGATAAATGAAGTGCTTCAAGCAGCAGCTGATGATAGAAAAAAGACAAATATTGGACAGGGGCAGATCCTTCTTATTGTAGTCTTTTTCAGTTTACTAGTGGCCACATAAATTGACTCTAAGATCATAACTTTTTTGTAACTTGCCTTTTTCATATACTTAAGTTGCACAAAATGCTAATTAACTTTTAATGAGTAAACTGGCCTCTTTGAAGTTGTGACATCAACATTTCTTGCTGATATAAAAGGGTTATGATGCTATGGAAATGTGTTTTTAAATTATATATGAAGAGTCCTAATTATATTGTTTTATTATGTAATAGTATTTTTTATACTTGGAATACTTTTCTCAAGGCTTATAAAATAATCATTTAGGTGTATGCACATATTTATATAAATAAAAGGAACTCAAACATAAATAGAGTTGGTTATTAAATTCAATGTGATATAGTGGATAGAGTGTTATAATTGAAGTAAGAAAGTTCTGAATTCAAATTCTCCTTCTGAAATAAGGGAGTGGAGTTGAGACCAGAGAGAAGTGTTTTAGAAGTATTGATTTTATAACATTTTCCAGAGCTAGAGCTGTGTGTGTGTGTGTGTGTGTGTGTGTGTGTGTGTGTGTGTGTGTGTGTGAGAGAGAGAGAGAGAGAGAGAGAGAGAGAGAGAGAGAGAGGGAGGTATTATTGGGGTAGCATGTCTTGAAGAAGGTTAGGAAGTAGGAGATGGGATTGGATCTGGACTAGAATGCTAACCAATCAGAAGTCCCAGGGTTCACAGTGGAAGTTTGGTGTGCCTGCTCAGTGCTATAGACTGTATCAAAGAACATGGGTTAATAATGCTTACCTTACAGGGTGGAAGTGCTTTCTTGGCAGCTCAGTCTCTTCAAGAGTGGTGACTTTCTTTATTGACCCTAGAATGACTACCAATACTACCATAACTGCTCAATAACTTCTGTGGTTCTTTTTTACTGATTATAGGGACTCTGTCTCTGTCTCTCTTCTTTCCTTGAAATGATCTCTTTCTCTCTCCAATACACTCTCATCTCAGTTAAATATGTGACTTGTGAACCTCCAGTCAGATTACTCTGCCAGCTTCAATCTGAATTTATAAATTCTCAATAATCCAAACCTGCTTTCTTTCTGGATTTAATTCCATCTGCTTTATCATTCTCATCATATCATTCAAAAAAGTAAAATTGACACAGACTCAAACAGCTATCTAGATTTTAATATACCATCATAAGCATAGTACTAATAAAATAAAATAATACTGCTTAAAAAGCTAACAGTTTTAAACTTAGGTGTGAAAATTGCAGTCAAAAGAAGGGGAGGTAAAGGAGAAACAAGACTGGCTTCCCCTTTAGGGCCAAAGAAAGATGGTAGATGAGCATATAAAAGGGCACAGAGAGGGAACCTTCAGTTAAATACCAAAAGTCCTTGCTTTTGAAGGTCTGTCTGATTCTGGGCTATTCCTTTTTTCAGTGGAGTATTTCTGACAATTCAGTCTTCTATTTGTTACTGGGGTCCTGGAGCTGAGTGTTGGTTGAATCCCTATGATGGAAAAGTTCAGCTTATGAATCCTTGTTGGTTTGCTGTCCTGGCTTTCTTCTTGTCCTGGGGATGAAATTAACTCACATTTCCCCAAGCAAGCATGAACCTGGAAGTTTATAGGGGGGTTTTTGGTTGTTTTGGGTTTTTTTTTTTATTTTCAAGGCATTGGGGTTAAGTGGCTTGCCCAAGCCCACACAGCTAGGTAATTATTAAGTGTTGGAGACCAGATTTGAATTCAGGTACTCCTGACTCCAGGGCCAGTGCTCTATCCACTGTGCCACCTAGCTGCCCCTGAACCTGGAAGTTTAACCTAGATTAAATTGCCTGTGTCTTTCTGGCTCACTAGACTCTGAGAAGAGAACTATAACAATTTTATAATAAATAGCCATCTCCTTTGTTGCTTTGTCTCTCTGGTATCAGAGATTAGGTTTTTAGTGACTGAAGTGCTTTCTGGTTTGTTTTGGCCTTCCTGTTTTGATGCCTGCTTTATATATATGTTAAATTTCTTTAAATTATTGCTAGTTTGGGGGGCAGCTAGGTGCTACAATGGATAGAGTACTGGCCCTGGAGTCAGGAGAACCGGAGTTCAAATCTGCCCTCAGATACTTAATAATTAATAATTATCTGTGTGACCTCAGGCAAGTCACTTAACCCTGCTGCCTTGCAAAAAAACACCCCCCCAAAAAAAACATTGTTAATGTTTCTCCTTTTATCTATTTCAAAGTTTTCAGTCAGCAGCTCAATTGAATAGGTTGCACTGTAATAATTGCAAGCAATGTCTTCTTAGTTCTATTCTCATTCCTAAACTGTAAAACTGTGAACAGAAAATTATCTCTTTGTTTCTTTAACTTTTTGTTTGTTTGTTTGTTTGTTTTTGCAAGGCAATGGGGTTAAGTGACTTTCCAAGAGCACACAGTTAAGTAAATTTTAAGTGTCTGAGGCCACATTTGAATTCAGATCCTTCTGACTCCAAGGCTGGTGCTCTATTCACAATGCCCACCTAACTGCCCCCTGTTTCTTTAACTTCTTTAACTTCTAGTGTTCAGGTCTCAAGCACCCTCCCTAACCTTGGCAAAAATGGCCATTGTTTTCACATAAGAAATACAACACAGAGTATCTAGATGATCTTTGGGTTTGTTGCTTTGCCTTTTTTTTTTAGGAACTAATGAAAAAAGGAATTGGGAAAGGTTTCCTTAGAAAATGGGATTTTAGTTTAAACTTAAATTTTTGGAATAAGCATTCACTATTTGGTAAAAATTGTTGGAAAAACTAGAAAGCAGTATGGCAAAATTGGACTATAATCTTACACCATTTACCAAAATAAGGTCAAAATGAATACATGACCTAGATATAAAGAGAGCAATTACAAAACTCATAGAGCATGTAACATATTACTTATCAGACTTATCAATAAGTGAACAATTTATGAATAGAAGAGAGCAGTTAGGTATAAAATGAATAATTTCAGTTACATTAAATTAAAAAGCTTTTGTTCAAATTAAATAAATGTAGCCAAGATCAGAAGGAAAGCAGAAATTGGAGGTGGGGGGAGAATGTTAAACAGTTTCTCAGATAAAGGTCTCATATCTCAAAAATATAAAGAACTTTGTAAAATCTATAAGAATTTGAGTGATTCCTCAATTGATGATTGGTCAAAGCATAAAAAGACAAAAGTTTTCCAATGAAAAAATCAAAACAATTTATTGTCAAATAAAAAAGTTCTAAAATGATTATAAATTAGAGAACTGAAAATTAAAACAACCTTGAGCTATCATTTTACTACTATAAGATTAGATAAAATGGTTGAAGGGGAAAGAGACTTTAAAGAAGTCAGGGGAACCAGTAAGTAGAGATGAGGAGGGGGGGCTTTCTAGGCATGGGAGATAGTCAGAAAAAATGCCTGGAGCAGAGAAATGGAGTATCTTGTTTGAAGAACAGCTAGGAGGCTAGTGCCACTGGATCTCTGGACTATGTGAAAGGGAGTAAGACATAAGAAGCTTGAGTGTGTATGTGTGTGTGTGTGTGTGTGTGTGTGTGTGTGAGAGAGAGAGAGAGAGAGAGAGAGAGAGACAGAGAGAGACAGAGAGAGACAGAGAGACAGAGAGAGATAGAGACAGAAACACTGTTATGAAGGACTTTGAAGGAGTGTATGTGTGTGTATGTGTGTGATAGAGAGATATGGTCAGACCTGCTAGGGGATGTCTGATAATTAGAAAAGACAAAGGGTTTAGAGAGAAAAGGGTGGTGAAAACTCATCACTTTCAGGTCAAAAATAGAGCCTTTTGTGTTTGTGGTGTCACACTAGAGAGAATCTCTACCCAGGACTTTTATTACTGGATCCACTAGAGGAAAAATTGACAATTTTTTTCCTGTTATTTTAGATTGGATTATATTTTTCTATTTTGTTTCTTTAAAAGTCACATAAGTTGTTTTTGCAATAATCTTTGCTTATTTGAATACTTATTTATTATTATATCACTGTTCCCTATAATGAGTATTGCAGCTAATATGAGAAGTATGAATTTTGCATCCCTAAAATATCTGTTCCTAGTAATCTGCTGAACACATCATGATAGTTCATAAATGTTTATATTTTTCTTTTTATTTTGAAGTAAACCTAGAATATATGCTATAATCATGACCTGAGTCCAGAAAGTTTATTTGACATCTTTCTGTATTGCACATAATAAGGATAAGATCTGCCTACTGGCCTAGAAACCCTAAGCAATCAACCTGAAGTGCTTAATTCCCTTTCTGAATGTTTTCTTTAACCTACTTGTCTTGATGAGGGATGAGTTAGAATTCCATTAGGAGGTTCCTAAGATGGGACCTTAAGGTGGTCCAATGGTGGTACTAATCCTGGAGTCAGAAGGATCTGAGTTCAGATTTGATCTCAGACACTTAATAATTACACAGCTGTGTGACCTTGGGCAAGTTACTTAAGCCTTGCAAACCTCCTCCCCTCCCCGCAAAAAGAGGATTGTCCTACAAGTGCAGGGCTCTAGAGGGAGAAAGTTTCTTTGATATGGGGAACCCAGACCGAATCTGCCTGGACCTCTTAAGGAGATTACCTGAGAAATTTTGTTGCATTTGTGTAAAAAGAGATATCTAGAAATTTGTCTGGACTCCAGTTAAGAGATTCCTATGTCCTGGGAAATTTATGGAGGTGTTTCATCCAAAATAGTTTGGTTTCTCATCTAAGTGTGACTGGGAAATTTCAGTTAAAAGGGAAAAAGTTCCATGTCGTTTGGGATTTCTGTAGGAATTAGGTTTTCCTGCTGAGAAAGAAAAACCAGACACGACAGAATCGGGATTTGAACTCAAGTTTATGACTCCAAGGTCCTTTCCACCCAGTTAAGACTCGGTGTGAGAGACAAGTATGGGTCTCTATCTTTTCATAGAAGGGTTGCAGGATAATGAATTCTAATTATTTTTTTTCTTTCTCTTGCACCAAAGTCTTATTAAATTCTTAGGTTTTCAATAGAAACTCTGCTCACAGACCCCTTGTAGGGAGCACAGCTATGAAAAGTCCCATTTTACAAATGAAGAGGTTGAGGGGGCCAGGACGTGTAACCCACTCAGGGGCTTCCTCCTCTGGTCGCAGCTGGCCACGCGCGCCCATCCCCAGCCTGCACTGTCCGAAGGTCAACTGCTGCCTCTGCGGCTGCGGCCCCAGCCCCGTCCTCCGCTGCCTTGTCCTCCGGCCCATTGTCAAGGTCGGAATCCGCAGGATAATGGGACTGAGATTTCTGGGCATCGCTTTGTGGCTAGCGGGGGAAGCTTTTACCTCTTATTGCGACCAGGTGTCGCTCTTCAAGAGTAAGTGCCCTTTCTGTATGGGAGGGAGGAGCTGGGAAGGACGGAGACGTCCAACTGGGCTGAGGTTGGAGATGAAGGGGAAATTTTAGCGGAAGACTAACGGGGTCCGGAAGTGCCAGGTTAAAACCCGGTCTTGGACACTGCCCGACCATAAGCCTCAGATTCCCTGTCAGCAAAGTGAATGTGGGTTTGTGAACGTCAGCTACCTAACGACTCTACCTGCCTGAGCATCCTCTCAATTTGACTGAATATTTTCCCCTATGATCTCTAGGAGAAAAGGTTTAGATTAGGGTCCCAGATGCTGATTTTTGGAAGGATGCTCCTGCCTCTTGTCAGAAATCACATTCAAAGAATAATACGCTGAGAATGTTGGTCCTTAGAGCTTAAACTTCACATTTTGCAAATGAGGAAACTGAAGCAAAAGAAAAGAAAGGTACTAATGCTCGCCACAGTTATAAATGCAAAGTGCCTGACAATACCACTGCTGCTGATTAATGTGTTCAGTTTTATAAATTTACATCAAGCTTTCAATAAACTAGATAGGGAACAGGATGCTTACTTGTGCTGGGCATTCAAGCAAAAAAGACAGCTCCTTCCCACAAATAATGGGAAAAGACAACACATAGAAGGGAGCTGGAAGGAAGAGGCTGTCTCCATTTTTTTTTTACTAATAGTTAAGTTTATAGACATTACATTTTTTTTAATTTTAGAAAGTTTTTATTTATTTTCAGTTTTTGCCCCAATTTTTGCCCCAATCTTGCTTCCCTCCCCCTACCCCCCACAGAAGGCAGTTTGTTAGTCTTTACATCCTTCCCATAGTATGCATTGATCTAAATTGAATGGGATGAGACAGAAATCCTATCTTTTTTTTTTTTTTTTTAGGTTTTTGCAAGGCATTGGGGGTTAAGTGGCTTGCCGAAGGTCGCTCAGCTAGGTCATCATTAAGTGCCTGAGGTCATATTTGAACTCAGGTCCTCCTGACTCCAGGGCCAGTGCTCTATCCACTGTGCCACCTAGCTGCTCCTAATTTAGAAAATAAATATAAATCACAGTTGATCTTGGATAAATAATCAATGATTTCTATAATTTCTATTTCTAGAATGTGGAAGAGTACCATTGAAAAATGAGATACAAGAATCTCGAATTATAGGCGGTCACATGGTTCAATCTGGATCATGGCCTTGGATAGTAAGCTTGCAAGTTATGATATTTGCTGACCAATTTACACATTTTTGTGGGGGGTCCTTAATTAAAAAAAAGTGGATCATGACTGCTGCCCATTGCCTTGAAAATTATAGGTATGTATTCAGCATTATATGCTATTTAAGCTGCTCACATGTGTTAAAAAAAAATGAGGTAAGCTATATAAATATTTACATTTTGCAGATAAGGATAGGACTCAGAGATGTTAATTGACTGACTCAAATTCACAAAATTATACTCAGTAGCAGACCTGAGGTTTTTAAACTTCAAATCTTTTTTCCAAGAAGGTTCTTCTGAGTATAGTGCCCTAGAAAACAATTTTCTCCTAGTTATTTTCTGTAGCTGGGGGTTCCTCTTCAGGTTTAAATGGATTAAATATTAAAAACTGGTTTGACTAGCTAAATTATTTTTCAAAGAGTTTAGAATGAAGCCCAAAGAAACAAAAAAGATGTGATAAGTCAGCTTTTCTCAGTTAATATACATGCTTTGGAATTCCTTTTCCTCTTCCTCTTCCTCTTCTTCTCTGACTATATGTTAGTATATACATAAGATGCAATGTGACAGTGGAAGGAGTACTAAATTTTGTATTCATTTCATTAGATTAAAATCTTTTCTCTACTACTTCACTACCTGGATAATTTTTTAATCCTCATTGAATATGTCTTCAAAAAAGATTCTAATAAAGATTTATATAGATGGGGGAAAAGACACAAAAATCATTAGTTACTGATGTTTTCCTGGTCATCTTTTTTAGCATTAATAAAGTTTGAGATATTTTTTTTCTATGTCTTGAAAATTCTCCCCTACTTCATAAACTTGGTATATCAGTCCCTTAATATCACAATTATATCACTCCTCACGAATTTCCTTTATACATATTTGCTCCTCCAATTTCTTTTCCCATCTATATAAATATTTATGATTTCAAGGACATTTCTGTATCTCTCTAAGCAAATCTAAGATTTTTGATTTCAGGTTCAAGTGGGGTGGTTCAACTGACCTTGATAGCAAAAAAGTTTGTTGTAAAATTTTTTATAAATGTTTCTCATTTTCTTCTGTTTGATGTTTTCCTTTCATTTTTATCCTTAAATGCCTTGAATATGACTTTCTTTAGTTGAATGTCTTGCCAAACTTTCTTTAACCTATCTGATTTTTACTGATTTGTAAGAAAATATTGCTCATAATTGTCCATCATCTTTCACTATAAGATTTTATAAATGAGTTTCTATTCTAATCTGATGTGACCTTTGGCAGACAACATTTTCCATTTAGCTTTTAAGTCAGATGCTTTCTGAATAAGTCATTTCTGTTATTTCATTTAATTTTATATTGTTTTATTTTAGAAAGTAAAACAAGGGGTGGTTAGGTGGCGCAGTGGATAGAGCACTGGCCCTGGAGTCAGGAATACCTGAGTTCAAATCCGGCCTCAGACACTTAATAATTACCTAGCTGTGTGGCCTTGGGCAAGCCACTTAACCCCATTGCCTTGCAAAAACCTAAAAAAAGAAAAAAAAAGAAAGAAAAACAATTAGTGATTGGACTAGATAGCTTCTAAGGCCCCTTTCATCTTAATAGAATTATCTTAAATTTATGATAGCATGAACTTATGAAAATTTCCATTTGTCGCCTTTTATTTGTATTTTTAATATAATTTTTAAAACAAAAGATACATTGCATAATCTTATAATATTACAAACTAAAAGATGAAAAATATTAAACTGTTATCACAAGGGTATTTCTATATTGCAGAAATCCCCAACATTGGAGAGCTGTTGTTGGAGTCAATGATCTTTTCCAAAGTCCTCAGACTTCTAGAAAAATACAAGTTGATACTATCATTATCCATCCATTCTTTATCCCAGGAAGCTATGTAAATGATATTGCACTTGTTCGTTTAAAAAAAGCAGTGAATTATAATAAGTATATTCAACCTATCTGCCTCCCATTCTTTGATTTTCTGCCAAACTTGACTAGAGCAACAAGGTGCTTCATAAGTGGCTGGGGCCAAACAAGAAGAAAAGGTAAATATTGACCTTTTACTAAATGATCCTTTGCTCAGGTGCATTTGATTGATAGCTGCTGTGGAGGAAAGGAAGTCTGGGATTGAGCAGAGACAATAATTTACAAACATATTCCTATATGACCTCAAATATCCTTGGGAATGTAATGTAAAAATAAGCTCTAGGGGAGTGATTGTCATT
Source organism: Macrotis lagotis (assembly GCF_037893015.1). Classification (NCBI taxonomy): domain Eukaryota; kingdom Metazoa; phylum Chordata; class Mammalia; order Peramelemorphia; family Peramelidae; genus Macrotis; species Macrotis lagotis. Next base: position 257,130,957 of record NC_133659.1, on the reverse strand, counting down.
TCAAATTCACTTTAGTTCTGCTGTTGACTTTAGAGGAACAGGCAGCTTGTTGGACCCTCCCATAGATAGCATGTCCCCATGTATACAGAAGAGAGTATGAAGGTGAAAAGAAGCTATATAGGTTCCAACAATTCCAATTCAATCCTATTCAATCAAACAAAGCCAAAAAATGAGGAATGGACAGAGTAAAAGGCATTCATTTTAATTTACTGATCATTAATGGAGTTGCTGCTCTCTGTAAGGTGAGTAAACAGAGGGACAAAATTGATAGTGAACCTTCCTTGGAGTCAGGAAGATCAAATTCCATCTCTGAGGCCTGCTGGCTATGGGACTCTGAGCCAGTAGTAGCCTCTTAAGAGTTTCAGGCAACTCTCTCAGATTCTGAGTTGCAGAGTTGATCTGCATCAGTAGAAGAAATTTCATTTCCTAATTGGAAGTTCACACTGATGAAAATAGGTTTGAATTTTTAAAAAAATTATGTAACATGTATAATTGGGATAGAAAACTACTGTGCTATGAGAACAGATGAGGTGTTCGAGTTTTAGAAAAAGATGGAAAGAATTGCTTGAAGTAAAGGAGAATAAAATGAACAGAACCAAGAGAATGTTATGTAATAAGCAATATTGTCCTCTAAGTTTCAGCTTTGAGTGACCAAGTCATTTTAAGTATTGTAAATATTCAAATCAATTACAAAGGACCTATGAAGGAAGATGCTATCCACAGACAAAGAGCTGATAAATAGAAGCATGTATAATATGATTTTACATATATGTTATATCTAATGATAATGTTCTCTAAGGTGAGATGGGGAGGGAGGGAGAAAAGAAAAGAACAAAAGAAAACAGAAGGAATCTCAGAAAAGCAAGGTAGCTTTGACAATGAGGTGTAATATTTATTCCATAGTTTAAAAAAAAAAAGAAACTGTGAAATGGAAATTCGTGGTTTTGTACTGAATCCTATTATATTGTGCTATGTACATGTATCAAAATGCCTAATTTCCCAAATGTTTTGTGAATTTTTGTTGTAGGTCAATATTCTTCTATTTTGCAAGAAGCAGAAGTTCATTATATTCCTCGAAATATCTGCAATAGTGAAGAAAGTTATGATGAAACTGTTCCATACACTTCATTTTGTGCAGGAGAAGAAGATGGAACTGTTGATACTTGCATGGTGAGACTCAATAACTTTCCTTTAAAATATGGGCAAATGATAGCATTGCTGTATATCCTCAGGAGATACAGAGACTGGCTGACCAGGATAAGCCTTCAGAATGTCAGGCATCAAAACTAGGTCAGCCTCTGTTTCCCCAACAATCAGTACTATGTAACTAAGGTCTGTCTTACTCAGTGGCATCATAGCTCACTACTCATTTTCAGTTAGGGGTTTGGGGTCAAAGGCCAACATTACCCAGAAGATTCTGGAGACAGTGGACAGATGGACACACAAACAGAATCATCAGGTTGTAAGGGAACTTGAGAATAGCAACTAAATTCTGACCTTGTAGCTTAGTCCTCTGGTCCAAAACAATTCCCTTCTATCCTCTTTGAGACAAGATTAATTTATTGATTGATACCTTCTGTTTTTGTGAAAGTCATTTTCCATTCTGATTCTTCCATTAAATCTTTTGTTGTAAACAAAACAAAAAAAATTTTGAATAAAAATATCTAATACAAAGACTGTCTAGCAATAAATAGAATATTCTGGCCTAGAAATCTTCCATTTCTCTGCTCTGAAAGAAGAGGCATGTTTCATAATCTCTTCTATAAAATATTCATTGTTTTTCCTATTACTCAAAATTCCTTTTCCTTTTCCTATATCCTCCTTCATTGTTTGCATTATTCTCTTAGTTCTGCTTATTTCATTGGAAATATCAATCTTACTATGCTTCTCAGAATTATTCACATTTCTTATTTATTTTTTCATAATATCCTACAATTCACAGAAGTTTTTCTAGCTATTTCCCAACCTTTTTTATCTCTAGCACAAAGAATGCTGCTATGAATATTTTGACATATATTGAATCTTTATAAAGGGATGAATTTTAATTTAGTCAGTTTTTCTTCCTAATTTCAAATTGAAATCCAGAACAACTGAACTTAGCTCCATTTTACAGAGCTTTGGTGTACCTATCTTTCTACATACAATCTTTTCAGCATTTCTATCTTTGTTGTCTTTGTCATTTTGCATAGTTTGAAGTAAAATCTCAAGAGTTCTTAGAAATATTAAAATTAAATTAAATTAAATTATCTTTTTATTTGACTCAGAGCATGACATCATACAGTTCTTCATTTGAAAACAGTTCACATTTCAAATAGAATGGAAAAGCAAGATTCATTTTGATGTTAGGGTTCTTACAATGCCTTACCTGCCAAAGGTCACATAGTTAGTAAGTGTTAAGTGTTTAAGGTCAGATCTAATCCCTACATGAAAGGTCCCACCTCTGAAGATCTCTAAGGAGAGGAACTACCCTATTTTTTTATCTCTTGGGTCAATCTATTCTACTTTTATATAGCTCTAGTTGTTGGGGAGTTTTTCCTATTATCTTGCCTCTTGTGCAATGTCTCTCTTTTACTTCTGGATTTGCCTTGTAGGGAAAATGAAATTTAGACCTTTCTCTGTATTACAATACTTTAAATACTTGAAGACATCTATAATGTTCCTCTAAACTTTCTTTTCTCCAGGCTAAACATTTCTACTTCTTTCAAATGATTTTCTTATTAAATGACCTTTAGCTATCCTGACTGCCCTCTTCTAGATGTTTCCTAACTTTATCAATATTCTTCTTAAACTGTGAAGCCCAGAACTGAATGCAGTACACTTGATGAGGATGTAACATTGATCACCCTAGCCATTACTCTGTGAGAAGGCAGGGTTATGTTATATTTCACTCTTCCCTGAGGGTTCTTGGTGCCCTAAAGGAATTTGGACATATCTAGGTTCTTCATCATTGACTCCAGCCCCCCACCAATGGTTCTTCTCCTATTGTAAGGGATATAAGATCCTCTGAAACCAGTATTATGTTAGTTACCTATGGTCAGATTAACCTTGACAGAGGAATATTTACTTCAAGGTAAAATCGCAAATATTCAAACATACTTGTTCCAAACAGTAGGAAACATAATCTTCCATTTCCCCTTTCATCCCAGTCCATTGGGAGAGGAAGGAAAATAGGTTCATAGTTTAGTTTGGTTCTCATAGAGCACAGTCCCAGAAAATGCCCTTTGGACTTGAGTCTTGACTTTTTTCTTTTTTTAAAAATTTTCTTTAATTTATTTACACATTACTAAAATATTCTTGTTGTAAGAGTAAACATAACTGGCAGCAGGTAGGTGGCGCAGTGGATAGTGCACTGGCCCTTGAGTCAGGAGTACCTGAGTTGAAATCTAGCCTCAGACACTTCATAATTACCTAGCTGTGTGGCCTTGGGCAAGCCACTTAAAAGCCCCATTTGCCTTGTAAAAACATAAAAAAGAAGAGTAAACATAATACTCCTTCCCCCAACATAAATACAAAACCTCATGAGAAATAAAGTGAAAGAAAGAGGAAATAAATGTGTCTCAGTCTCTGTTCTGATACCATCAGATCAGTCTGGGGTGGATCACATTCTTTATCATAAGTCCTTCATTGAAGTTACTTCTATATTTTTCCAAAGTTACTGTTGCTGATTGTAATTCCTTCCATCCATTCTTCCCCACTACCCTCTATTATATTTTCTCTCTCCTTTCACTTTGTCCCTTTTCTAAAATGTTCTGTGGGGAAGCCGAGTGGCACAGTGGATAGGCCACCAGCCCTGGGGTCAAGAGGCCCCAAGCCTACATCCCACTTCAGAGACCCAGCAATGCCCATCCCTGTGGTCCTGGACAGGCCATTCAATCCCACCACCTTACAAAAAGCAAAAAAGAAAATGCGTTATATCTGACTGTCTTCTCCTATGATCTACTCTCTTGTCTATCACCCACATTCCCCCTCTCCTCTCCGTCCCCCTTCTCTCCTTTTTCTTCTAGATTTCTATACCCTATTGAATGTGTATGTTGTTTCCACTCTGATCCATTTCCAATGAGAATGAAGGCTCCCTCATTCCCCCTCGCCTTCCCCTTCCATATACCATTGTCAAAGCTATTTCTTGACTCTTTTACACGAAATATCTAAGTCTAATCTACCTCTCCTTTCTCTTACTCCCAGTTCATTTCCCTTTCACCCATTGACTCCATTTTTACAATATGTTATGCCTTCAAATTTGGCTCTCCCCTGTGCCTCATCCATAAAAACTCCTTCTACTTGCTCTGTTAAATGAGAAGGTTCATATGAATATTATCACTATCATCTTTTCATGCTGGGATGCACACAGTTCATCCTCATTAAATCCCTCATAATTTACCCTTCTCATCCACACTCTCTCTATACTTCCCCTAAGTCCTGTATTTGAAGATCAAACTTTCTGTTCAGCTCTAGTCATTGCAACAGGAACATCTGAAATTCCCCTGTTCATTGAAAGCCCATCTTTTCCCTTGGACGAGGATGTTCAATTTTGCTGGGTAATTGATTCTTGGTTGCATTCCAAGCTCTTTTGCCTTCTGGAATATTATATTCCAAGCCCTACAAGCCCTTAATGTGAATGCTGTGTGATCCTGACTGTAGTTCCACAGTATTTGAATTGTGTCCTTTTGGCTGCTTGTAAAATTTTTCTCTTTGACTTGGGAGTTCTGGAACTTGGCTATAATATTCCTGGAGGTTATTTTTTTTTTGGATCTTTTTCTAGGGAAGATTGTTGTATTCTCTGAACTTCTGTTTTACCCTCTGCAATTTTCCTGTAGAAATTCTTTAAAATGAGATCAAGGCTCTTTTCCTGATCATGACTTTCAGGAAGCCCAATAATTTTTAAATTATCTCTTTTGTATCTGTTTTCCAGATCAGTTTTTTTTTCAATGAGATTTCATATTTTCTTCTAGTTTTTCATTCTTTTGGTATTGAATTATTGTATCTTGATTTCTCACAAAGTCATCAGCTTCCTTTAGCTCCATTCTAGATTTGAAGGATTTGTTTTCCTCAGAGAGCTTCCTTATCTCCTTTTCCATCTGGCCAATTCTACTTTTTAATGCATTTTTCTCCTCAATAACTTTTTGAGCTGTTTTATCCATTTGACCTAAACTGGTTTTTAATATGTTATTTTCTTCAGCATTTTTTTTGGATTGCCTTGACTAAACTGCTGACTTCATTTATTCTACCACCCTTACTTGATTTTCAAAAAATTGTTTTGAGTTCTGTCACAGCCTGAGCCCAACTTCTATAGTTCTTGCAGTTTTTAGATGCAGAAGCTTTAACTTTCTTATCTTCAGTCTGTGTTTTGTCCTCTGTGATACCAAAGTAATTGTTTATGGTTAGGTTTCTTTTTTTCTGTTTACTCATTTCCCTGGCCTGTGCCCTGGTTTTGGGGTGCTTCTTGAGCTTCTGAGTATTATTGGGATACCCATGCAAGGACCTCAGTTCCTTCAAGGTCTTATGGGAGGCTCTGACTGCTGGTCTATGAATGACCACAAGCTCACCCCTCTGCCCTTGGGCTGTGAGGAAGGTCCCTGCCCAATGGGTGTCCCAGACTGCTACCAGGGTCTGTATATGGTCAAAGCCCCAGAGTCTTGTCCCAGGGACAGAGGACAGACCAGAGGGAGACCTAGTCTCCCTCTACTCCCTTACCTTCTGTGGACTGAACACTCTTGAGTTTTGACTTCTCAGGTTTTCCATGCAAGACTGACTGGATGCACCACCCCCATGGTTCATGAGGATCACATCTGGCACTCAAAACTGAGTAGGAAAAACAACATAGATTAGAAACAAAGATCTGCAGGCCAATTGGTCAGAGCCAGAGAAAATGAGAAGAATTGAGGGAAGGAAAGTTCTGCTTTTATTTGGTCAGTTCACATTGTACTAACTGAGGGTAGTGACCTAGCCAGTGACTAGGCTACAGCAGATAGCAGTTCCAAAAAGAGCCGAGCAAGAAAAGTAGTGAAAAAGAGCCATTGAAGAGAGATTGAATAGTTCAATCTTATTATTATTTTTTATTACTATTTTTTTTAGGTTTTTGCAAGGCAAACAGGGTTAAGTGGCTTGCCCAAGGCCACACAGCTAGGTAATTATTAAGTGTCTGAGACTGCATTTGAACCCAGGTACTCCTGACTCCAGGGCCAGTGTGTTATCCACTGTGCCACATTAGCCACCCCTGAATAGTTCAATCTTAGCAATGTTTTTTAGTTTGTTTTTTTTTTGCAAGGCAGTGGAGTTAAGTGATTTGCCCAAGGCCACATAGCTAGGTAATTATTAAGTGTCTGAGTCCAAATTTGAACTCAGGTTCTCCTGACTCCAGGGCCGGTGTTCTATGCCCTGCACCACCTAGCTGCCCCTAATCTTACCATTTTTATTTTTCATTTTTATTTATTTATTTCTTAGGTTTTTGCAAGGCAATGGGGTTAAGTGGCTTGCCCAAGGCCACATAGCTAGGTAATTATCAAGTGTCTGAGGTCAGATTTGAACTCAAGTCCTCCTGACTCCAGGGCCAGTGTACTAGCCACTGTACTACCTAGCTGGTCCCCCTGATAACATATTTAAATAACAAACAAACTTCTAAGCAAGAGTTTTTTGGTTACCTAGAAACTCATAGTAAACCAATTTCCTTCAATAACTTATTGAAAAAAGTTGTAAATGGAATTGGCATGTGGCAAGGAGGAAGAGCTATGAATGGAGTCAACCATCTCCCTAGCTTTTGCTGGAGGTTGCAAGGTGACCTTGGCAAAGTCTCTTAACTCTCAGTAGCTCAGTTTCCTCATCTGTAAAACTAGGAAGCTGGATGAGATATCCTTTAAGGGAATTCAGTCTAAAAAGGCATAGATGACTCATTCATAGTTTTGCAACTCATTTTTTTATTTTGTTGCTATTGTTGTCTTTGTTTTTGTTTCATTTATCAAAGGCTCTCCATAGTCCATTTCTATAAGTATATCCAGAATTCATGTAGTTACTCTTTTTTTCCTTTGGAAAAGAATAGACTAGAATAGTTCTATATAAATAGTATCATAAAGCTTTTTATTATTTTTTAATATTCTTTTTATTTTAAAAAAATTTTTTTCCAACTGTATATTCTGCTCAATGAGACAGAAAGCAGAAAATATGTGAGTAGTAGGAGAAATGAGTATAATTACTATGAATATTTGCAAACTGGGAATATATTTAAAATGTATGCTTTAATTATATAAAAATCAAGTATAATATTTCAAATATTCCAATTTTTTTCATGACTTAAAGAATATTTGAAAAAAAATTGATGTGATTTGGGCCCTTTCCTTTTCTTTTTAATAGGGTGACAGTGGTGGACCTTTAATGTGCTATATTTCAGAGTATGAAAGATATTTTCTAATGGGAATTACCAGTTTTGGATATGGCTGTGGTGAAAAACATTTTCCTGGAGTTTATACTGGGGTGCAGTTCTACAAAATGTGGGTGAACAATATATTGCCTCTGGCAGCAGCCAAAGATACAAATAAAATTAAAATGACACAAGGAAAAACAATGTTAATAATGGTCTTCATCATTCTACTAGTGAATATATAAAGCAGCACTAAGGATATAGTAATTTAATTTTATAATGAGCCTATCCTTTTTCATCTCACTATTGGACAAAGATGATATTTATTCATTCTTTCATAAATTATCTTCAGGTTCTCATATCAACAATTTTTGTTGATATAAGATATCAATCAAAATTTAATACTGAATCATATCCTTTCCATATGTATCTTGATACTTATATTAAATGATACTTTGTATTTGAAATACTTTCCCCAATGTTTATATCAAATATGCTATGCTAGCATATCATTTATAATAAAAAAAACAATAAAATGTCTATTATGGAAATTATAGTTGTTTATTTTAAAATCTTTTATGAAATGAATATGAATATTTTTCTTGAAATTAAGATCCTTTTGCCTATTTTACAGTATCTCTTCAAGATGTATAAACTTTGAGTGTATTATTTTCCTTTGGGGTCTAGGGCCAGCCCCTAGGAATGATTTACACATGTCTTTGGAGACCTTTGGCATCAGAGATATGCATGCTTTCTTTCTCATTAAATAGATTTGTTGGCTTACCAGTGAACCCTGACCTAAAACATCTGTGGTACTAGAGGTGTGTGGGAAACTTTATGATAAGGAAGTCTACAGACTTCAATGGATAAATATCATAAATTTAATAGGGAAGCTATATAGGTGGGTTTTGTCTGACTTGTCATGTCTGAGATAAGTTTTGTTATAAAAGTCTGAGTATTCAAAAATAAAGTTAAGAGATTGTTTTCATGACCTTAAGTGTTAGTGCTTTTATGACATCTAAATGTTTGTGAGATATCTTTTCAATTTAGCTCTCAAGTAAATGTTCAGACATACACCTGAGTTGTTGTGGGCGATACTTTGAATTTTCCAAATAATATTTAAAGAGAGAAATGTTTGCTTGTTTTTAATTTCAGATAGTCAGTTACTTAATACAATTATCAGAATTGTACAAACTTTGATTTCAACATCCTTTGAGGGGAGAGAAATTTAGTCAAGAAGCAGATTACAGCAAACTTTTTTTTTTTAGGTTTTTGCAAGGCAAATGGGGTTAAGTGGCTTGCCAAAGGCCACACAGCTAGGTAATTATTAAGTGTCTGAGACAGGATTTGAACCCAGGTACTCCTGACTCCTGGGCCTGTGCTTTATCCACTACGCCACCTAGCCGCCTACTGCAAACTTTTTATTGACTTGTAAACGTTTTTTTAAAATTAATTTTATTTAAGGCAATGGGGTTAAATGACTTGTCCAAGGTCACACAGCTAGATAATAAGTGTCTGAGGTTGGATCTGAACTCAGGTCCTCCTGACTCCAGGAATGGTGCTCTATCTACTGTGCCACCCAGCTGCCCCCATTAATCTATTTCTTAACCAGTACCAGGCAGTTTTGATAACTGCCACTTTCTAGTATATTTTAGATCTGATAGAGCTAAACCTTCCTTTATAATTTTTTATGTTTCTTTGATATTCTTTTTTCTTTTTTTAATATTTCTTTATTCTCTTTTTGTAAAAATAATGTTTTTTATACATTAATAACATATTCTTGTCTAAGAGTAAACAGAATACCCCTCCCCCCACAAAATATAGACTCACTTGAGCAATAAAGTAAAAGGAAGAGAAAAAATTAAAATTAAAAAATAATAGTAATAATTATAGGTATGGCCAGGTGGTGCAATAGACGGAGGCCCAGCCCTGGAGCCAGGAGCACCAGAGACCATATCCAGCCCCATACACCCAAAAATCACCCAGCCATGTCACATGCAAGCCACCCAAACCCCACTGCCTTGCAAAAAACAAAAAAAGAAAAAAAAAGACCCAAAATAAAATAAAATAGTAATAATAGTAGGGGTGGCTGGTTGGTGGACAGAGCATTGGACCTTGAGCCAGGAACACCCGGGTCCAAATCTGGCCTCAGACACACAAAGATCACCCTGCTATGTGGCTCCAGGAAGGGCACCCAGCCCCATTTGCCCTGCACACCCCAAAATAATAATAATAATAATAATAATAATAAAATGTGCTTCAGTCTTTGTTCCAACCCCACCAACTCTGTTGTGGGTGGATCACATTCTTTATGGTAAGTCCGTGGCAAAAGTTACTTCCATATTTTTCCACCATTGCCATTGCTGATCGCAACTCCCTCCTTTCGTATTTCTCCACTACCATGTACTATATTTTCTCTCTCCTTTCACTCTGACTCTGCTGTAGGGTAGCTGAGTAGTGCAGCAGACAGATCCCTCTTCCTGGGGCCAAGAGGCCCTGAGCCCCCACACCACCCCTTAGGCGCAGCATCCACCTGTCCCTATGGTCCTGGACAGGCCATCCAATCCCAGCCCCTTGCAAGAAGTAAAAAGGAAAATGTGTTATAGCTGACCACTCTCCCCCCATGGTCCATCCTCTCCTCTATCACTCACATCCCCCCATTCCCCCTGTCCCCCTCTTCTTACTCCAGATGCTTATACCCCATTGAGTATATATGCTGTTTCCTCTCCTAGCCACCTCTGATGAGAGCAAAGGTTCCCTCATTCCCCCTTGCCTTCCCCCTTCCATATCATTGCAATAGCTCATTGTAATAAAGAAAAATCTTATTATATGAAATATCTTGGCCTATTCCCCCTCTCCTTTTTCTTTCTCCCATTACATCTCCCTTTTTTTTCTATTGACTCCATTTTTACACATGTTTTATCTTTGAATTCAGCTTTCTCCTGTGCTTCAACTATAAAAGCTCCCTCTACCTGCTCTATTAACTGAGAAGGTTCATATGAGTATTATCAGTGTCATTTGTCTATACAGGAATACATGCAGTTCATCATCAAGTCCCTCATATTTCCCCCCTCTCCTCCAATCTCCATGCTTCACCTGAGTGCTGTATCTGAAGATCAAACCCTCTGTTCAGCTCTGGACATTCTAACAGGAACATTTGAAATTCCCCTGGTTCACTGAAAGTCCATCTTTTTCCCTGGAAGAGGACATTCAGCCTTGCTGGGTAGTTGATTCTCGGTTGCATTCTAAGTTTTTGCCTTCTGGTATATTATATTCCAAGCCCTACGGGCTTCCAATGTAGTTGCTGCTAAATCCTGTGTGATCCTGACTGCAGCTCCACAATATTTGAATTGTGTTCTTCTGGCTGCTTGTAATATTTTCTCTCTGACTTGGGAGTTCTGGAACTTGGCTATAATATCCCTAGGGGTTGATTTTTTGGGATCTCTTTCTTTGGGGGATCGGTGGATTCTCTCCATTTCTATTTTACCCTCTGCTTCTAGAATATATCAGGGCAATTTTCCTGTAGTAATTCTTTGAAAATGATGTCAAGGCTCTTTTCCTAATCATGAATTTCAGGTATTCCAATAATTTTTAAATTATCTTTCCTAAGTCTGTTTTCCATATCAATTGTTTTTTTCAATGAGATGTTTCACATTTTCTTCTAATTTTTTATTTTTTTGATTTTGAAGTAATGAATCCTGGTTTCTCGTAAATTCATCAATCTCCCTGAGTTCTATTCTTTGTCTGAAGGATTTGTTCTCCTCAGAGAGTTTTCTTATCTCTTTTTCCATCTGGCCCATTTTTTTTTTTAAGCATTCTTCTCCTCAATAACTTTTTGAACTGTTTTATCCATTTGACCTAAGCTGGTTTTTAGCATACTATTTTCTTCAGCAATTTTTTGGATTTCCTTGACTAGGCTGCTGACTTCATTTTCATGTTTTTCCTGCATCTCTCTCCTTTCTTTTCCCAGTTTTTCCTTCTAACTCCCTCATTTGATTTTCATAGTCTTTTTTGAGCTCTGTCATAGCCTGAGCCCAATTTCTGTTTTTTCTTGGAGTCTTTAGATGCAGGAGCTTGTGCTTCCTAATCTTTAGAGTATTTTATCCTTCTTGAGCTCATATGCAAAATATTTCTCAATGATGTTCCTCTTATTTCTCTGCTTGCTCATTTTCCCAGCCTTAGCCTGTTTTGGGAGTGCTTCCTGAGCTTTTGGGACACTCCCACAAGGGTCTAAGTGTGTGAGGCTCTGTCCTCCCTCCTGTTCTGTGAATGACCATATGTGCCCCCCTCTGCCACAGGGCTGAGGTGGAGGGGGCCCCTGCTGTTCTGTTGGGGGGCCTAGACTGCGATCAGGATTTGAATGTGGTTAGAAACCCAGAGTCCTGTTCTAGGGGCAGAGCTCTGCAGTCTCTCTTCACTCCCCTCTCTAGGTTCAATAGGCTCATGCCCTGGGAGCTCCTGCTTACCTGCTCCACCTGCTTCTGTTCTTGGATCTGGGCTGAGGTGGCCAAGGTGCTAGCTGTGTGCCCTGAGGGCTGGGCTCCACTTGTTCACTCTGGCAGAGGTCCTCCTGCTTTTCCTCCAGTTTGTGCCAGGTGCTCCCCTGGGGAGGGGGGGGCAGTGTAGGTCAGGAGACTCCCCGCCTTCAGGAGGCTGAAGTTCTTTTGCTCTGGTGGGCCACCCCTCTGGCGAGCTGCCCCTCCAACCCTGGGGAGCAGAGCCTTTCTCCTCTTTTCCAGGTTACCTTGAGTAGGAGAACTGCCTCATTGGGTCCCTCTGTGGGTTTTGTCTCTCGAAAATTTAGTTAGAGTCCTTAGTTTTGAAGTTTTATGAGAGAGCTTCTAAGAGAAGTTCCTCTCTTGTCGCCATCTTGGCTCTGCTCCCTCCTTGATATTCTTGACCTTTTATTGCTCCAGATGAATTTTGCTACTATTTTTTCTAGCTCAGTAAAATAGTTATTTGATAGTTTGATTGATATGCCACTGAACAAGTAATTTAATTTGGATAGAATTGTCATTTTTATTATATTACATGACCAATTGACAGTTTTCCAGTTGTTTAGATCTGACTTTGTAATTGTGTTCATACAGTTTCTGGGTTTGTGTTGAGAGGTAGATTCACAAATATTAATATGGTCTGCAGTTACTTTAAATGGAATTTCTTTTTCTGTGTCTTGTTCTTGGGCTTTGTTGCACACATACACACACACACACATAAATGCTGATGATTTATAGAGATTTATTTTATATCCCACTACTTTGTTGAATTTATTTTATTGTTTCAAATAACTTTTTAGATGATTTTCTTGGGTTCTCTAAGTATACCATCATAACATCTGCAAAGAGGGAAAGCTTTGCTTCCTCATTGCCAATTCTGACTCCTTCAGTTTCTTTTTCTTTTCTTATTGCTAAAGCTAACATTTAAAAAAAAATCATTTAATTATTTATTTTAAGAAAAATTTTATTTATTTTGAGTTTTTCAATCCCCCCCCCATTCTTGCTTCCCTCCCCTGCCAAAGGCATTCTGTTAGTCTTTACATTGGTTTCATGTCATACATGATCTCAGTTGAATCTGATGACAGAGAAATTATATCCTTAAGAAAGAAAAATAAAGCATGAGATAGTAAAATTACATAATAATATAACTTTTTTTCTTCTAATTTGATGGTAATAGTCTTTGGTCTTTGTTCAAAGTACATAATTCTTTCTCTGGATACAGATGGTATTCTCCATTGCAGATAGCCCCAAATTGTCCCTGGTTGTTGCACTGAAGGGATGAGCAAGTCCATCAAGGTTGATCATCACCACCTTGTTAAAAGCTAACATTTCTAATACTATATTGAATAGTAATGGTGATAATCAGCATCCTTGTTTCACCCCTGATCTTATTGAAAATACTTCTAGTTTATACTCATTACATATAATGTTGATGGTTTTAGATAGATACTTTAGATAGATATTTTAAGGAAAACTCCATTTATTCCTATACTTTCTAGTGTTTTTTAATAGGAATAGATGAATTTTTTTTCGGCATCTATTGAGAGATAATAATATGATTTCTGGGGGCAGCTAAGTTGCACAGTGGATAGAGTACTGGCCTTGGAGTCAGGAGTACCTGAGTTCTAATCTGGCCTCAGACTCTTAATAATCACCTAGCTGTGTGGACTTGGGCAAGCCACTTAACTCCATTGCCTTGCAAAAACAAAATAATAATAATAATAATATGATTTCTGCTGGTTTTGTTATTGATATGATTCAATTATGTTAAGTGTTTTCCTAATATTGAACCATCCCTGCCTACCTGGTATAAATCCTACCTGAGCATGGTGTATTATATAGCAATTACATGCTGTAATCTCTTTGCTAAAATTTTATTTAAGAATTTTTCATCAATGTTCATTAGTAATAATGGTCTATAATTTCTATGTCTGTTTTGGTTCTTCCTGATTTAATAGTATTAGCACCATATTGGTATCATAAAAGGAGAACTATTTTTAAAAATAGTTTATGTAGAATAGGAATTAATTGTTCTTTAAATATGTGGTAGAATTCACTTATAAATCTAACTGGACCTGGAGACTTTTTCTTAGGGAGTCTTCAATTTCATTTTCTGAAATGGGTTTATTTAAGTATTTTATTTCCTCTTCTGTTAATCTGGGCAGTTTGTATTTTTATAAACATTCATTTCACTCAGGTTATCAAATTCAATTTGACAAAATAGCTCTGAATTATCTTTTTAAATATCTTGCTCATTGGTGGTTACTTTACCCTCTTCATTTTTGATTCTGGTAATTTTTTTATTCTCTTTCTTTTTTAAATCAGATAAACCAAAAGTTAATCTATTCTATTGAATTTTCATAAAACCAACCCTTAGTTTTACTTATTGCATCAATGGTTTTCTTGTTTTCAATTTTATTAATCTCTCCTTTGATTTTCAGAATTTCTAATTTGGTATTTAATTGGGGATCTTTAATTTGTTCTTTTTTCTATATTTTTTGGTTGCATGCCCAATTCATTGATCTCTTCTTTTTTCTATTTTATTTACATAAACATTTAAAGATAAAAAATCCCCCCCCCCCCAATTTCCTTGTCTGCATCCCATAAATTTGGGTTTGGTGTCTCATTGTTTTAATTTTCTTGAATGTAATTACTCATTATTTCTAAGATATGTTGTTTGATCCATTCATTCTTTAAAATTGAGTTAGTTTCATCACTTGTACAAAAATATTCATAGCAGCCCTGTTTGTGGTGGCAAAGAATTGGAAATCAAGTAAATGTCCTTCAATTGGGGAATGGCTTAGCAAACTGTGGTATATGTATGTCATGAAACACTATTGTTCTATTAGAAACCAGGAGGAATGGGAATTCAGGGAAGCCTGGAGGTATTTGTATGAACTGTTGCTGAGTGAGATGAGCAGAACCAGAAAAACATTGTCACCCTAACGGCAACATGGAGGTGATCAACCTTGATGGACTTGCTTGTTCCATCAGTGCAACAATCAGGGATAATTTTGGGCTGTCTGCAATGGAGAGTGCCATCTGTATCCAGATAAAGAGCCATGGAGTTTGAACAAAGTTCAAGGACTATTCCTTTTAATTTAGAAAAAAATATAGATATCTTATTGTCTGATCTTGTTATCTCTTATACTTTTTGTTTCTTCCTTAAGGATATGATTTCTCTCTCATCTCACTCAGTTTGGATCAATGTACAACATAGAAACAAAATAAAGACAGATTGCTTTCTGTGGGGGTGGGGTGGGGGAGGGAAGTAAGATTGGGGGAAAATTGTATAACTCAAATAAAATCTTTAATAAAAGAAAAAAAGAAAATAGACCCTCTGAACACTAAAAAAAAATTGAGTTAGTTTCCAATTAATTTTTGGTTTATCTTTCCATAACCCCTTATTACATACAATTTTTATTGCATAATGATCTGAAAAGTATGCATTTGATTATAAGGTTTTTTTTAATGCATTTCTGCATTTGATTATAAGGTTTTTATGCCCTAGTGTATATGGTCAATTTTGGTATAGTGCCATGTACTGCAGAGAAAAAAAAAGGTATATTCTTTTCTATCCCCATTAAGTTTTCTCCAGAGGTCCATCATATCTAAGTTTTTTCAGATTTTTTTGACCTTCTTAACTTCTTTCTTGTTTACTTTATGGTTAGATTTATCTACTTCTGAGAGAGGGAGGTTATTAAAGTTTTGCTGTGTATGTCTCCTTGTAATTCACTCAGCTTTTGCTCTAGGAATTTGGATTCTATATTACTAGGTGCATACATGTTTAGTAATTATAGCTTCATTATCTATGGTGATTTTTATTTTTTTATATTTTTTTAGTTTTTTATAAGGCAATGAGGTTAAGTAGCTTGCCCAAGGCTAGGTAATTATTAAATATCTGAGGCTGGATTTGAACTCAGGTACCCAGGGCGGTGCTGTATCCACTGTGCCACCTAGCCACACCCTATGGTGACGTTTAAAAAAGATCCTTCCTTATCCCTTTGAATGAGAGCAATTTTGCTTTTGCTTTATCTGTGTTTATGATTGCTTCCACTGATTTTTTTTACTTCAGCTAAAGCATAATATATTTTGCTCCATCTTTTTACCTTTACCCTGTGTGTATCTCTCTGCTTCATATGTGTTTCTTGTAAACAACATATTGTAGGTTTTTTTAATCCATTCTGCTATTTGCTCCTATTTTATGGTTGAGTTCATCCCATTCACATTTGCAGTTAAGATTACTAATTTTGTATTTCCTTCCATGCTATCTTTCTCCATCTATAGGTTTATCTTTCCTTTCCTCTTATTCCACCTCACCAAAGTTTTACTCCCATTCCCCTTTAATTTTTCTTTTAAATTTTAACTTTCTGTTTATTTTATTTATTGTTGGGAGCCAGGGTCTCTAAGCTGTTTCTGCCCCTGG
Source organism: Macrotis lagotis (assembly GCF_037893015.1). Taxonomy (NCBI): domain Eukaryota; kingdom Metazoa; phylum Chordata; class Mammalia; order Peramelemorphia; family Peramelidae; genus Macrotis; species Macrotis lagotis. Next base: position 257,114,684 of record NC_133659.1, on the reverse strand, counting down.
AACAGAACTCTGGGGCTCTGACCACATTTCAGATCCTGATTGCAGTCTAGGCCCCCCCGCCCCAATAGAATAGCAGGCCCCCCCCACCAAAAAAATGAAAAATTAGAAGAAAATGTGAAATATCTCATTGAAAAAATGATATGGAAAACAGACTTAGGAAAGATAATTTTAAAATTATTGGAATACCTGAAAGTCATGATTAGGAAAAGAGCCTTGACATCATTTTCAAAGAATTACTACAGGAAAATTGCCCTGATATTCTAGAAGCAGAGGGCAAAATAGAAATAGAGAGAATCCACTAATCCCCCTGAGAAAGAGATCCCAAAAACCCAACCCCTTGGAATATTATAGCCAAGTTCCAGAACTCCCAAGTCAAAGAGAAGATATTACAAGCAGCCAGAAGGACACAGTTCAAATATTGTGGAGCTGCAGTCAGGATCACACAGGACTTAACAGCAACTACACTGGAAGCTCATAGGGCTTGGAATATAATATACCGGAAGGCAAAAGAGCTTAGAATGCAACCGAGAATCAACTACCCAGCAAGGCTGAATGTCTTCTTCTAGGGAAAAAGATGGACTTTTAATGAACCAGGGGAATTTCAAATGTTCCTGTTGGAATGGCCAGAGCTGAACAGAAGGTTTGATCTTCAAATGCAGGACTCAGGTGAAGCATAGAGAGTGTAGGAGAAGGGGAAAATATGAGGGACTTAATGATGATGAACTGCATGTATTCTTGCATAGAAAAATAACATTGATAATACTCATATGAACCTTCTCAGTTAATATAGCAGGTAGAGGAAGCTTTTATAGTTGAAGCACAGGAGAAAGCTGAATTTGAAGATAAAATATGGTGTAAAAATGGAGTCAATAGAAAAAAAGGGAAATCTAATGGGAGAAAGAAAAAGAAGAGGGCAAATAGACCAAGATATTTCATATAATAAGATTTTTCTTTATTCCAAATGAGCTATTGCAATGATATGGAAGGGGGGAAGGCAAGGGGGAATGAGGGAATCTTCGCTCTCATCAGAGGTGGTTAGGAGAGGAAACAGCATATATACTCAATGGGGTATAGGCATCTGGAGTAAGAAGGAGAGAGGGGGGACAGGGGGAAGGGGGGGAAGTGAGTCATGGAGGAGAGGATGGACCATGGGGGGAGAGTGGTCAGATATAACACATTTTCTTTTTTACTTCTTGCAAGGGGTTGGGATTGGATGGCCTGTCCGGGACCATAGGGCCAGGTGGCTGCTGGGCCTAAGGGGTGGTATTCCTGAGAGTTATTAGAGTCTTTCTCCCAAGTGGGGTTAAGGCCAGTTACATCCTATCAGATAGCAGTCTCATGGATAGGTCATGAATGTCCATCATTTCTGGTTTGGCATATTCTCTCTGTTAGAGTTGCAATTCTCAAGATTTATGAGAATCTTTTTTCCCCCATGGGATATAGCCAGTTTCAATTTACTAGACAGCATTTTTTTCCTTTTACCACCCCCACTTTTTTTTTTTACCTTTTCATGTGTCCCTTGAACCTCCTGTTTGATGTCCAAATTTTCTGTTTAGCTCTGGTCTTTTCATTAGAAATTTTTGGAATTCTTCCATTTCGTTAAATGTCCATCTTTTTCCCTGGAAGAGAAGGCTCAGCTTTGCAGGAAAGTAGATTCTTAGCTGCATTCCAGGCTCCCGTGCTCTTCGAAATATCTCGTTCCAGGCCCTTCGATCCCTTAAAGTTGATGCAGCCAGGTCCTGCGTGATCCTTATTGTGGCTCCTTGATATTTAAATTGTTTCTTTCTGGCTGTTTGCAGGATTTTCTCTTTTATCTGATAGTTCTGGAATTTGGCCACAACAATCCTTGGTGTTTTCATTTTAGGATTTTTTTCTGGTGGGGATCAATGTACTCTTTCAATAACTACTTTGCCCTCCAATTCCATGATATCAGGGCAGTTTTCCATCACTAGATCCTTTAATATTAAGTCCAAGCTTTTTTTCTCTTCAACGTTTTCAGGAAGTCCTATAATTTTCAAGTTGCCCCTCCTCGATCTATTCTCGAGGTCAGTGGTTTTGTTGATGAGGTATTTTACATTTGCTCCTATTTTTTCTATTTTTTGATATTATTTAACTGACTCTTGCTGTCTCATGGAGTCGTCAGTTTCTGTAGACTCCGTTCTTTTTTTGGGGGAGGAGTTTTCTTCATTAACCTTTTGCAACTCCTTTTCCAATTGGTCACTTCTACTTTTGAAAGAGCTTTCCATTTGACCAATTGAGGTTTTGAGAGAATTATTTTCTTTTTGCATTTGCCCAATTGAGGTTCTGAGGGAATTATTCTCATTTTGTATTTGTCCAATTGAGGATCTGAGAGATTTATTCTCCTTTTGTATTTGTCCAATTGTACTTTCTAGGGTTTTGTTTTCTTGTTGCAAGGTATTAATTGTCTCTCCCAGATTTTTAAGGTCCTTCCTTATTTCCCCAAGGAAGTCTTTCTGTGCTGAAGACCAGATCATATTCTCCTCAGAGGTGCCAGGTCTCTCTGAGTTAGGGTCTTTCCCTTCCTAGAATTTTTCTTTGGCTCCACCTTCCCCCCCCCCTTTCTTCATTTTGGTAAGACCTGAGTTGGGGAGGGGCTGGTTCACAGGGGCTTGGGATCACTAAAGGCTTTACTCACTGAGTGCAATTTCTCTGGCTGGCCAGTAGTTGTTGGTTGCTTTCTCTGGAGTGTCTGTGACCTTGATTGAGGCCTTCTCCCTTTGCTTGAAGGGAGGAGTTGGAGCTATTGAATTCTTTTGCCTTCAATCAATGGTGGGCTTTACCCTGGCCTGAGGTCATTCACTCTCAATTGTCAGCTGGGCTGGTTCTTCTACTCACACACCTGGGCCTGCCTGAATTTGGCCAAAGCTGATGGCGGAGACAAATCTTGAGGTAGATGTTCTTTCTCCTGGCTTTTCTTTCTGGGTTTTGTGGGTTGGATTTCTTTTAAGAGGTTTGTTTCATGTGATAGATAGGGAAGAGATCAGGAGACTTTAGAATTGTGCCTGTCTTCTCTCTGCCATCTTGGCCGGAAGTCTAAGCTTTTTATGTTGAGGCTGGGGTCTGATCCCTGGCTTGTCATTGGCCAATATGTTACCTATGCAGTTCAGACCTTGCCTTTGCAGAGATTTGTTTCCTTCTTTATATCCTAGTTCTGCCTATGCAGTGATTTGTTCCCAAGCTTAGTTTAACAAGGCTTTAACAAAGAGTCTCTCAAAGGAGAAGCCAAAGCAAATCTATAGGGAAAGCCATTCTTTAACTTCAGACCTCCAGTCTGTTCTGTCCTATCACCTCCTGACATTTTTTCTCTTCCTAAGTTGAAGAGAATTCCCTCTGGGGATGTTAAAGTCTTCTAGATACTCCTTTTGTGGATAACATTATACTGAGTGCATCAAGCTCCATAGCCATTTAAGAGTTTTGGTTTGACTATATACATATATATGTATATATATATATATATATATATACATATATATATATATATATATACATATATATATGTATATGTATATGTATGTGTATATATACATAAATATATAAAGGCAAGGGAATGAAAAGCATTTATTGTCCAGATTATGACACTGAGGACCTAGACCTGCAATAGCTGGGAGACTTGGTTTAATCTAAAGAATACACTGAATTTTGATATAGAACTTATCTTGTTAGTTTCTATGCACAGTACAAATTGACAACAAATTTTTCCTGAAATTAAAGGAGAGGAGGATGGTGGGGGTTCAGAAAAATTTCAATTTCCTAGCCTTCTTCAAGAAAAAAGGGACCCTTTAAGGAAAAAAAAAGTATTGTTTCCTTTGCTGTACAACATGGAACATAATAATCTACAAAGATTTGAAAGCAAGAACAATGGAAAGGGCTGGGGTCAGTGAGCAGGCTATAACAAGTAACAAATGAGGAATTTTTAACAATAATAATGGACCTTATGAGAAAGATGATAGCTATAAAAAGCAGATGGAATTGTCTTATAGTAAGAGCTTTATAGAAGTAATGTTCAATTGACCCAATGGTATCATCAGATACTCAAGAGAATTAAAATAAGATCTTTAGCATATTGATTTCAATTTCTGTGGCAAAAAACTATTCTTAATAGGATATAATACAATCAAATGACACTATTTTTTTATTCCCTATTAATGTTTCTTCCAACTTCCATTCTTCTATTTGTTGGATTTTTTTTTTTTTTTAGGTTTTTGCAAGGCAAATGGAGTTAAGTGGCTTGCCCAAGGCCTCATAGCTAGGTAATTATTAAGTGTCTGAGGCCATATTTGAACTCAGGTACTCCTGACTCCAGGGAGGGTGCTCTATCCACTGCACCACTGAGCTGCCCCTATTTGTTGGATCCTTAATCAATATTTAAGGTCCATCTAAACTGCCATATAGAGAATATCCCAAGACTTTTGTATTTCAAAACTTGATAAACTTGTTGGGTTTACTTTTAGTAGGGAACAGAAATGTAGACAATTGCTACAGTAATTTTCAAAAACAGAAAATCAATTTGTGGTGGTATTTGGAATATGAATCAATTTCCAAAATGCTTGGATCCTGGAGAATACAGAAGAAAAATGTATGAAATCACAGTAGGCAATATTAACGATGTGATTCACACATCTGGGATTTGGTTTTTATTTTTTATTTTTTTAATTTATTTTTTATCCTCATTTTGTACAAATTTTTTTTACATTAATAAAATCTTGTTTACAAGTAAACAAAATACCCCTCCCCCCATGAATATAGATAGACTTGCTTGGGCGAAAAAAGTAAAGGGGAGAGAAAAAAAAATTAAAATTAAAAAAAGTAATAGTAATAATTGTAGGTATGGCCAGGTGGCGCAATAGATGAAGCACCAGCCCTGGAGCCACGAGCACCCGAGCCCACATCCAGCCCCGTAGACCCAACAATCACCCAGCCATGTGACATGCAAACCACCCGATCCCCACTGCCCTGCAAAAATCAAAAAGAAGAAAAAAAAAGACCCAAAATAAAATAAAATAGTAATAATAGTAGGGGTGGCTGGGTGGCAGACAGATCATTGGTCCTTGAGCCAGGAGCACCTAGGTCCAAATCCGGCCCCAGATACCCAAAGATCACCCCGCTATGTGACCCCAGGCAGGCCACCCAACCCCACTTGCCCAGCACCCTCCCCCAAATAATAATAACAAAAAATGTGTTTCAGTCTTTGTTCCAACACCAGCAACTCTGTCACGGGTGGATCACATTCTTTATGATAAGTCCATCACAAAAGTTACTTCCATATATTTCCAACGTTACCATTGCTGATCGCAACTCCCTCCTTTCTTATTTCTCCACTACCATGTACTATATTTTCTCTCTCCTTTCACTCTGACTCTGCTGTAGGATTGCTGAGTGGCGCAGCAGACAGATCCCTGGTCCTGGGGCCAAGAAGCCCTGAGCCCCCATACCACCCCTTAGGCCCAGAATCCACCTGGCCGCATGGTCCTGGACAGGCCTTCCAATCCCAGCCCCTTGCAAGAAGTAAAAAAGAAAATGTGTTATATCTGACCACTGTCCCACCATGGCCCATCCTCTCCTCCTTTATTCACATCCCCACCCCTTCCCCCTGCTCCCCCCTCCTTCTTACTCCAGATGTCTATACCCCATTGAGTATATTTGCTGTTTCCTCTCCTAGCCATCTCTGATGAGAACAAAGGTTCCCTCATTCCCCCTTGCCTCCCCCTTCCATATCATTGCAATAGCTCATTGTAATTAAAAAAAAATCTTATTATGTGAAATATCTTGGCCTATTCCCCCTCTCCTTTTTCTTTCTTCCATTCCATCTCCCTTTTTTTTTTTCTATTGACTCCATTTTTACACATGTTTTATCTTTGAATTCAGCTTTCTCCTGTGCTTCAACTATAAAAGCTCCCTCTACCTGCTCTATTAACCGAGAAGGTTCATATGAATATTAACAGTATCATTTTTCTATACATGCAGTTCATCCTCATTAGTCCCTCATATTTCCCCCCTCTCCTCCAATCTCCATGCTTCACCTGAGTCCTGTATCTGAAGATTAAACCTTCTGTTCAGCTCTGGCCATTCCAAAAGGAACATTTGAAATTCCCCTGGTTCATTGAAAGTACATCTTTTTCCCTGGAAGAGGACATTCAGCCTTACTGGGTAGTTCATTCTTGGCTGCATTCTAAGCTCTTTTGCCTTCTGGTATATTTTATTCCAAGCCCTACAAGCTTCCAATGTAGTTGCTGCTAAGTCCTGTGTGATCCTGACTGCAGCTCCACGATATTTGAACTGTGTCCTTCTGGCTGCTTGTAATATTTTCTCTTTGACTTGGGAGTTCTGGAACTTGGCTATAATATTCCTAGGGGTTGGTTTTTTGGGATCTCTTTCTGGGGGGGATTGGTGGATTCTCTCCATTTCTATTTTGCCTTCTGCTTCTAGAATATCAGGGCAATTTTCCTGTAGTAATTCTTTGAAAATGATGTCAAGGCTCTTTTCCTGATCATGACTTTCAGGTATTCCAATAATTTTAAAATTATCTTTTCTAAGTCTGTTTTCCATATCAGTTGTTTTTTCAATGAGATATTTCACATTTTCTTCTAATTTTTCATCTTTTTGGTTTTGAAGTATTGATTCCTGATTTCTGGTAAATTCATCCATCTCCCTGAATTCTATTCTTTGTCTGAAGGATTTGTTCTCAGAGAGTTTTCTTATCTCTTTTTCCATCTGGCAAATTTTGCTTTTTAAAGCATTCTTCTCCTCAATAACTTTTTGAACTGTTTTATCCATTTGACCTAAGCTGGTTTTTAGCATGCTATTTTCTTCAGCATTTTTTTGGATTTCCTTGACTAGGCTGCTGACTTCATTTTCATGTTTTTCCTGCATCTCTCTCCTTTCTTTTCCTAGTTTTTCTTCCAACTCCCTCATTTGATTTTCAAAGTCTTTTTTGAGCTCTGTCATAGCCTGAGCCCAATTTCTGTTTTTCTTGGAGTCTTTAGATGCAGGAACTTGTGCTTCCTCATCTTCAGACTGAGTATTTTGATCCTTCTTGGGCTCATTTGCAAAATATTTTTCAATAGTCTTCCTTTTGTTTCTCTGCTTGCTCATTTTCCCAGCCTGGGCTTGGTTTTGGGAGTGCTTTCTGAGCTTTTGGGACACTCCCACAAGGGTCTCAGTGTGTGAGGCTCTGTCCTCCCTCCTGGTCTGTGAATGACCATAAGCACCCCCCCTGTGCCATGGGGCTGAGGTGGGGGGGCCTGCTGTTCTATGGGGGGCCTAGACTGTGATCAGGATCTGAATGTGGTCAGAGCCCCAGAGTCCTGTTCCAGGGGCAGAGGACAGAAGAACTCTGCAGTCTCTTTTTCTTCACTCCCCTCCCTCAGCTCAATGGGCTCATGCCCTGGGGGCTCCTGCTTACCGGCTCTGCCTGCTTCTGTTTCCTGGATCAAGGCTGGGGAAAGACCAAGCTGCTGGCTGTGTGCCCTGAGGGCTGGGCTCCACATGCTGGCTCTGGCAGAGGCCCCCCCCCCCCCCCCCCCCCCCGTTCCCCCACTTTGTGCCCGGTGTTCCCCAGGGTGCAGCTCAGGAGACTCCCCCGCTGCTGTGAACTGTGACTCCCAGCGCCCTGGGGCTGCCTTTGGGAGGCTGAAGCTCTTTCGCTCTGGTAGGCCGCCCCTCTGGCGGCCGCCCCTCCGACCTGGGGAGCAGAGCCTTTCTGCTCTTTTCCGGGTTACCCTGAGTAGGAGAACTGACTCACTGGTTCCCTTTGTGGGTTCTGTCTCTTGAGAGTTTAGAGTCCTTAGTTTATGAGTTTTTATTAGAGAGCTCCTAGGACTTGATTCCTTCATGTTGCCATCTTGGCTCTGCCCCATAACATATATTATTAAAGAAAATAATCATTGGAGTGATTCCATTCATTTAAGTATTAAAGTATCCTACAACCTTCCTAGGAACTGACCAAGAGAGTTCTATTCAGTGCTAGAGTGACAATTTGATGTTAATGGAGTTATATCAATGGGCTTATATTATATATTTTAGTTTAGTTTTTTTCCCAATTACATGGCAAAAGAGTTTTCAACAATCATTTTTTTGTGCTCTTTGATATTATATGTAAAAATTTTAACAATTTTTTTCAAATTCTGAGTTCCAAATTCTCTCTTTCTCCCTCCCCTCCCCTCATTGAGAAAGTAAGCAATTTGACACGGGTTATACATGTATGGTTGTGAAAAGCACATTTCTATGTATGTCATTCTGTGAAAGAAAACACAGTAGGAACAAACCTTCTCCTGTTCCACTCCATTATAAAAGCTTTTTCTTGACTCTTATGTGAGATATCTTAGCCCCTTCTTCCTCTCCTTTCTCTTCCTCCTATTACTTTCCTTTATCACCTATTGACTCCATCTTTTTACTATATTATACCACATTATATATATGGAAGCTTTTAGTATTTTCTCTTTGACTTTGGAGTTTTGGAATTTGGTTATAATATTCCTGGAAGATTTTCTTTTGGGATCTCTTTCAGGAGGTGACCAGTGAATTCCCTCAATTTCTGCTTTACCCTTTGCTTCTAGGATCTCAGGGCAATTTTTCTGCAGTCTAGACTCTTTTCCTGGTCATGACTTACAGGTAGCCCATTGTAAAATTATCTCTCCTGGATCTGTTTTCAAGGTCAGTTGCTTGTCCTATGAGATATTTCACATTTTCTTTTTTTCTATACTTTTTTTTTTTACAGGGCAATGGGGTTAAGTGACTTGCTCAGGGTCACAAAGCTAGGTAATTATTAAGTGTCTGAGGCCAGATTTGAATTCAGGTCCTCCTGACTCCAGGGCTGGTGCTCTATCCATTGCACTACCTGGTTTCCTAGTAGACCTTTCTTCAAAAGAGATCAGGTTCACCCAAGACTGAAACCAGTCCATGGGAGATTTAAGTTGGGTTCCCTCAATGGAAGAGTATCCCTTTAGCCTCTTAGGTTTGGGTACTAATTATCAGAATACAAATAATAATCTGCCTTAATCATCAATCATTTCCTTTTATTTTCAATAGTATGTGAATTATTCAATTCCAGACACTTTTTAAAGAAAACTATCCTTAAGTGTGTTCCCTGGCTGCATGTGTTTTCTGACTTTGTACTTCACATGTGTAACTTTTTTTTCTTCAAACTAATAAATTTTTAATGATGTCTTCATTTTTTACATCATCATTATTACAGTTGTCTCTTCCTTACCTGTCCCTGAGAGCCATTCCAAATAACAAATCATTTTTTTAGAAAAGAAAAAAGTAATTAATTTCAATACATTGAAAAAGTCTGAAAATATGCAATATGTAACACAAAGGGGTGGGTGGGTTGAGAGTTTTCATATCTCTTCAATTGAGTTCTGCTTAATCTTTATAATTTTGTTATATTTGCTTTACATTTTTATAGTTATTATGTATACTGTCTTTTTGTTTCTGATTATTTCATTCTCTGTTCATATAATTCTAAGCTCTGAATTTATCACATCCATTTCTTGCAGTACATATAACACAATTTATTAAATGGACATCTCTTTGTTTCCATTTCTTAGCTATCACAAAAAGTACTGATACAAATAGTTTTGTGTATATGGGGACTTTTTTTCTTATCGGTGACTTCCTTGGGGTAAAAGTCCACTAATGGATTTTCTGATTCAGTTCAGATCTGATTATCTCTTTCCATTTATCAAATTTTATCAAATTTATAAAAAATCAATGGCTTTCTTTACCACTAACCATAAAACAGGAGCTCCTGAGATTAGATTTCTATTGTATTTGTTAGTCAGCTAACTAGCTTGTATTAAGCACAGATTATGCTACTGTGCTAAATACTGAGAATACAAAGAAAGGTTAATTATGATTGCTCACTGATTGATTCCAGTTTAAGGAATCTCTCACTTTGACTCTTCTGCTTCCTGTACTCTTTACATACTTTCCCTAATCTCATCCATGGTCATACACAACACAGTGATTTCATATTTATCAACTTTTAAAATGAGAAGAGACACATAAAATATTGAAAGAGGCTTACATTTAGGTGGTCTGAAGTCTTTTGAATAATGTTTTTCCTACCAGGGATAACTTTTTTGTACACAGTGTAGTGTGTCTCCAGATAGTATATTTTATACTGTGTATGATTAACTTTCCTTGATGTTCTCCAATTAGCCACTTTAATTTTGAACCAAATCTTTGAAATATTTTATCTTAGTGGTCAACATTAAGGAAATCAGTGTTTTTGTTTTGTTCTTTAAAGAAGAATGATTTCAGATGTATAACCATTTAATATTTTCAAAATTTAAAATAATTCTTCATATAAAAACCCAAGTAATTAGGTAGCATTTTTTTTTCATTTTATTTGTGAGGTAGTTGAGGCACAGGTTTTTGATTTGTCAAGTTCACACAGTGAGTCAGTAATAGAATTCATATTAAATGCCACCTCCTGGGGCAGCTAGGTGGCACAGTGGATAGAGCACCTGCCCTGGAGTCAGGAGGACCTGACTTCATAATTATCTGTGTGACCTTGGCAAGTCACTTAACCCCATTGCCTTAAATAATAAAAAATAAAAATAAATCATCTGCTGTAGTTGATTAAGTGTAGTTGAGAAATATTTTAACAGAATTCCAACTATAGGAAATTTCTCCCCTGGCTCCTACATAATATATATTTTTTCCTTTTCCAGAAAAATTCAGCAGTCCCGTGATGGGTAAAAATCAAGATAGATGCTCCATTTTTTACTGGGAGTGGCAGTACATTCAAGAGATAGCTGAAGGTTCTAGGATCAGACATATAAATAAGAAAAACAAAATCCCTGTAACAGACAAGGACTAAACACATCATCAGAACTTCTGCCTTAGTGAAAAGAGTCACTAATAACCATGTTCTTGGTTTTGGGATGTGTGTGTGTGTGTGTGTGTGTGTGTGTGTGTGTGTGTGTGTGTGTATGAGACCATTGGGTTCTGGAGTGTGTGTGTATGTGTATGAAACTGTTGGGTTCTGGGGTATATGTGTGATACTGTGTGACCATTAAGTTTTGATGAGATTGTGTGTGTGTAACTGAGTTCTGGGATATGTGTTTATGAGACTGTTGAGGTCTAATGTGTGTGTACATGTATTTGTGAGACCATTGAGTTCTGAGATGTGTGTGTGTGTGTGTGTGACACTATTGGGTTCTGGGATGTTTGTGTGTTTGTGAAACTGTTAAGTTGTGTGTGTGTGTGTGTGTGTGGTGTGTGTGTGGTGTGTGTGCGTGCCTGTTGGTGTGTGTGTCTGTGTTTGTATGTGTGGTGTGTGTGCGTGTCTGTTGGTGTGTGTGTCTGTGTGTGCGCACGCGCGTGCCACCTGCGTTCCGGGAGGGATGGCTGTGAGACCACTTAGTGGGGCGCACGTGGGGGCGGAGGCGCCTGCCCCTTGGCGCCTGCGCAGACAGCGGAGCCCTCAGCAAGGGCCTGCGGTGGGTGGGGGAGGGGAACAAGGAAGAGGGCGCAGCCCCGGTCCAGCCCGTTGCGTGTGACGTCAGCACTGAGCGACACCCCTCCTCCACCCTCCCCGCCTTTTTATTCTCCCCCTCCCAAGATGGAGCCTTGGCTGGTGGGCGCCGTCTTGTGGTTCTTCTGGGGCGGCTTCGCCCTTGCCACTAACCAGCCGTGGTTCTCCTTGAAGAAGAGTAAGCACCTCCGCCTGCACGTGGAGCTGTCTCCGGGAGGCTGGGCCTGGCCTGAGGCGGCCCAGATCCTGCGGTCGTTAGTCTGCCCGGAAGGGAGAGACCCACCAAGGGGCGGAGCTGGGCGGCCACGCCCCCATGGAGGGGGCGGGAACAGTTTAGAACCACCTATTGGTTCCTCCCCTGTAGATGGAGCTCATCTACGCATGCCCCCAGGATGAGGCGCCATTGGCCAGCCCCTTAGCAAATCCCGTAGTGCTACACTATTATTGGCTGCCTTTAAAATTAAGATTAGTTAACAATGGTATTTCAAAACATAAGCAAAGGAATAGTAGCTTCAGCTTGTCTTTTTAATTTAAAAAAGTAATTGCATCAATGTAATTGGAGGGAATCGTTTAAAAATGGAAGATGGCTAAGATGATACTGATGCATCATGTCTCCAATTAAAATAATATATCATTTCTGTTTGCATAGATTGTGGGACAGTACCACTGGTGGATGTGATTTCAGGGTCTCGAATTATAGGCGGTCATGATGCTGCTATTGGAGCATGGCCATGGATAGTTAGCCTGCAATTTATAAAAGTTCTCAACAAGTCCATTCATTTATGCGGTGGATCCATAATTAAAGAAATGTGGATCCTTACAGCAGCCCACTGCTTTAAAGTGTCTAGGTATGTATTAAACATTATTACCTATATTGCCGTCACAAGTCGAGAGTTTTGAAATAATAACTTTCCTCCTTTGTGTGGAGTTGGTTAATTTTTTGAAATATCCTATAAGAGAAAAGACATAATATTGCGTTCATACTGAGCAACCAACAACCATAGAAGTCTGCCATAAAAGAATAGTAAGATCAGGGAAAGTATTAAACATATTTTGTTTCCAGTTCCAGAGCAGGTAGATGAATTGTATCAGTTTAGCTGATTCTTGGTCTCTCAGCTTTTCCCATGAGAACCCCACTTGCAGTCTATCCATGTAAAGGCTGTTAGGGTTTTTGATATCATGGATCATTGATTCAATAGCATTCTTTCATGAACATAACCTGGAGTCAGACTCAGAATACTATCAGTTAAGTATCCCACAAAGTATCAAGTTCCAATAACCAGAGCTTCAGGTGAGTTCAAGTCTCAAGGATCAAATATCGTACATAAAAGTATTAATTATTATATCACATTAGTAGCAGAGATTCATGGCAGAAAAACCACAACTTATATCAATGTTACACAAGTGATTTTGCTTTAAGATGCTCAATAATAGGGCAGCTAGGTGGCACAGTGAATAGAGCAAAGGCCCTCGAATCAGGGACCTGAGTTCAAATGTGATCTCAGACACTTAATAATTACCTAACTGTGTGACCTTGGGCAAGTCACTTAACCCCATTGCCTTGCAAAGACCTCAAAAACAAAACAAAAAGAGAAAAATATGCTTAATAATAAACAATAGACAAAATTGGTCCCAGAATCCTTTTAAGTAATGTGAACATCTCAAGGTTTTACTGCTCTTTGGGCATAGTTCCATATTGCTCTCCAGAAAGGTTGGATCTGTTCAACAACTCCACTATCAATGTCCCAATCCTCCCACAAACTCTCCAACATTGATCATCTTCCCTTTTTTCTCATCTTGGCTAATCTAATGGGTGTGAGATGATATAATTTGCATTTCTTTAATCAATAGTGATTTGGAGCATTTTTTCATATGATTATATATAGCTTTAATTTCTTCATTTGAAAACTGTTCATATCCTTTGACTATATATCAATTGGGGAATGACTTGTGATTTTATAAATTTGATGCAGTTCTCTATATATTTTAGAAATGGGATCTTTATCAGAACTCTTTGTTGTGAAGACTGTTTTCCAGCTTTCTGCTTTCCTTCTAATTTTGGCAGCATTGATTTTATTAGTGCAAAAACTTTTTAATTAAACATAATAAAAATCATTCATTTTTCATTTTATAATATGCTCTAATTCTTGTTTGTTCAAAAATTTGTCCCTTTTCCATAGATCAGATAGACAGAATATTTTTTGGTCTATTAATTTATCTATGGTAGTGCTCTTTATGTTTAAATCCTGTACCCATTTTGGCCTTACTTTGGTATAGGGTGTGAGATGTGGATCTATGCTTAGTTCTTGCCATACTATTTTCCAGTTTTCCCAATGATTTTTGTCATATAGTGAGTTTTTTCCCAGAGGCTGATGTCTTTGGGTTTGTCAAATAGTAGATTGCTGTAGTCATTTACTGTAGTTTCCTTTGAATTTATCTTAATCCACTGATGCATTACTCTATTTCTTAACCAGTACCAGGCAGTTTTGATGACTGCTGCTTTATAGTAAAGTTTTAGATCAAATAGAGCTAGGCCACCTTCCTTTACATTTCATGTCATCGGTCCCCTTGCTATTCTTGCCCTTTTGTTGTTCTAGATGAATTTGTTAGTATTTTTTCTAGCTCGATAAAGAAGTTATTTGGTAATTTGATTGGTATGGCACTGAATAAGTAATTTGATTTGGGTAGAATTGTCATTTTTATTATATTAACTCAACCTAACCATGAACATTTGACCAATTATTTAGATCTGATTTTATTTGGTTAAGGAGTGCTTTATAATTGTGTTCATACAGTTTCTGGGCTTTTAAATGGAATTTCTCTTTCTCTCTCTTGCTCTTGGACTTTGTTGTTCATATATAGAAATGCTGATGATTTATGGGTTTATTTTATATCCTGCTACTTTGCTGAATTTGTTTATTGTTTCAAGGAGTTTTTTTAGATGAATTTCTCTGGTTCTCTAGGTATACCATCATATCATCTGTAAAGAGTGAAAGTTTTGCTTCCTCCTTGTCAATTATGATCCCTTCAATTGTTTTTTCTTTTCTTATTGCTACAGCTAGCATTTCTAACTATATTGAATAGTAATGGTGATAAAGGGCATCCTTGTTTCACCCCTGATTTTATTGGAAATGCTCTGGGTTTATTCCCATTAAATATAATATTTGTTGTTGGTTTTAGATAGCTATTAGTTATTATTTTAAAGAAAACTCCATTTATTTCTAAACTTTCTAGTGTTTTTAATAGGAATAGATGTTATATTTTCTCAAAGACTTTCAGAATCTATTGAGATAATCACATAATTTCTGTTGATTGCTATTGATGTTTAATTATGTTGAGTGTTTTCCTAATCTTGAACAATCCCTGACTGCCTGGTATAAATCCAACCTGATCATGGTGTATGATCCTGGTAATAACTTGCTGTAAAAATTTTATTTAAGATTTTTGCATTAATATTCTATGATTTTCTTTGTTTTGGTTCTTCCTGGTTTAGGTATCAGCACCATGTTGGTGTCATAAAAGGAGTTTGGCAGAACTCCTTCCTCTCCCATTTTTAAAAATAGTTTATGTAGAATAGGAATTAATTGTTTCTTAAATGTTTGGTAGAAGAAAGCATGTATTTAAGGACGGCCCAAGGACATAGCAAACCCAAGAATGAAACTCCAAAAAGAATATTCAGGGTTCTAAAGTCTCATCAATCACAGTTGGTTGGACATAATTGTTATCAACATCAAATTATATTGTAATAAATTAACTTACAGATTTAGTAGACCATCCACAAATCACACAAAACTTTTTACAAAAGTTTCTGTTGGACTTAAAACATTTCTTTCTAAAAGTGTTTCCTTTTATTAAAAACCACTTAAAATTTATCCTGATGATAGAAGAATAATTACTAAACTTTTATGAAGCGAATTAGTTGGGAACTTCTAAAATGACTGATACCTCTCTCTTATTTAATCCTAAAGAAAAAATAAAGCTTTAAAATTGGAATTTATTAAACTTAAGTTGGTGTAAAATATCTTTAAGCAACAAAAATAAATCCCCAAAGTCTTAAAGACAAAAATAACTTCCTAATATCTAAGAAGTACCATCTTCTTCTAGTCAAAAGGTGTTTGTTTACAATAGAGAGGAGATTCAGTGTTTCCAGGTCAAAAAGAACATAACTAATTAAATTAACCTTATCACAATAACAAAGTTTGTTAGACCTTTAAATTTTCTCAATATCTTTTTCTTCCCTTTGCTTTTAAATATATCATGAGAAATCAAGAAAAATAATTACATTCTGAAGTGAATTAAATCCCTAGATAAACCTCTAAATTAATTTATATATAAATATATCCTTAGATGAAGCAGGCTTGAAAATTACCCTCCCCATTTTGTGCAAGAGAAATTCCCCTATGCTCAGTAGGTATTCTACAACACAGAAGACTCTTAAACAGTATTGATAAGAATTAATGACTATGGGACAGCTAGGTAGCGCAGTGGATAGAGCACCGGCCCTGGAGTCAGGAGTACCTGAGTTCAAATCTGGCCTCAGTCACTTAATAATTACCTAGCTGTGTGACCTTGGGCAAGTCACTTAACCCCATTGCCTTGCAAAAACCTAAAAAAAAAGAATTAATGACTAGATGATTCCAATAATCCTTATAAGTTTACAAATGAGCTTTTCTTTGTACAATCACAGATCTTTCCCTTTTAAAATACTTCAGTAGATACTTGATTAAAACAATAACTCTAAGTAACTTAATAAACAATCTCATAATTTTCATGGATGATACCAAAATAATTTTAGATGAATTTCCTTTTAATATAGACAAAACTTGGAAGTTTATAATTTCTTTTTTTTTTAAATAAACGTTTCATTTATTAGTCTTTTTTTAAGTTTTTTTTTTTTTTTGCAAGGCATATGGGGTTAAGTGGCTTGCCCAAGGCCACACAGCTAGTCACTTATTAAGTGACAGAGATCAGATTTGAACTCAGGTACTCCTGACTCCAGGGCCGGTGCTCTATCCACTGCGCCACCTAGCTGCCCTCATTAGAATATTATACACAGGGTCAGCAGGAATGATCTACCTCATACCCTTTCATTATTTTGTTTTCAACAGTACAGAAATTTCCTGTTCTAGCAACATAGCTGATACAATTGTTTATCAAGTTTCACAACATAGGAAAATTTAGCAGCATAACATATATATAAACAATATAATGTATTTAAAACTTGAAACAAACTCATTGCCAAACAGGTGACTTTAATTTAATTGAATACACTTTCAGATTACATTGTACAGAAGATCATTCATCTCATCAACATTGGTATTGTGTACTGATCATATCTAAAACCCATGTAAAGTTTTCAACTATGGAGAAATTACATCTAATTAGAGATAATAAAAACAGTTAACATTTATATGGCATTTTTCCGGTGCCAAGTATTCTATAGTCATGTGATTCTTACACCATCCCTGAGAGGTGGGCTTCCATATTATCCCCTTACAAAACAGTAAACTATTTCTTAATGCCAAATAACAGGTAACATGTGGTGCCATTTTTATGGCTTAAATCAGACCAAATCCAGATTTATAATGAATATTAACACTTTAATTTCTACTATTTTCTCTTTTTTTTCCTTTTAAAGACAAATGATGACAGTTTCTAGCTCTGAATAACCTTTTCTTCTACTTCCTCATAGAGCTAGGATCCCTTACCTCTACCCTTAAGATTTATTAGATTAAAGAGCTGTCTTAAGGATTCCACTCTCCATTCCCAAATCCCAGGAATTTTAAGCTGCAAATACTAGAAAATACATAGAAAGTTTTATAAACAGCTTGAAATTACCTCTGTTATCATCAGGTTAGCTTAAAATGTGCTGGACTAAAATTTTCCAAGTTTCTAAGATATACTGCTGCTTTTGGGCCCAGGCAAAGATATCTAGGAAATTTGGTGTAATACTGGCAGAGCATGCCCAAGAACAGGCTGAGATACTAAAAAAGTTGAATTTAAATGATAAATAATTGAACAGTATTAGGGGAAAAATTTTATATAATAATTAAAGAACTTCCTACAGGAAGGATTGGGTGAATCTTGAGGATTGGGTGAATAAGATTAACCAAATGATCTAACCTTACTCCTAGACTAAAGTTGATTGCAGACTGATTTCTAAGAATCTTTCCTTTTTCAATTTGTAATTTTTACTGAAGTCAAGTCTTTGTACTTCTATTTAAGCATGGGACTAGAACCTGAAATTCTAAAATACTTACACCCTTGTTGAATTGCTACTCTGCTAACTGGCTTTTATTTATACTTCAGTCTTTTAATAATGAAATCCATAAACTTAAAAGAAGAATTCACATTTTAAACAAAAATTTTACTTCGAATGAGATCAGGATAAACTTAATTCTCCCTATATTTATTTTCCAAATGTTATCATATAGAACCTCAGTTTATAATTTCAATTATTTAGTATTTATGTTTTGCACAAGGGTTATTTATTCCAAACATTATTCTTATTCTTATTCATTATTTCCAGCTAATCGACTACCACAGATATATATAGTATATAGTATATATAGTATATACAGTATATAGCAAGAGGCACTTGAAACACATGGTGTTCTTCATTCTGATTCACCTTAACCATCTCTAACTTGGTCTACTGACTTTCAAATCATCATCATCTTGGTAAAATCAATGTCTTACTATCCTAGCAGATTTTCAGCATTAGTTTGCATTTCACAAAATTTTATTCCCAAACCCTGGTAACAGATATTACAAAAAGGTTTGGCTGCCTACTTAGCACAACTTTTCAAATTAAAAAATCATACTTATCCTCTTTTCAGTTTCTTCAATGCAGGCTTCAGTGCAGGGGTATGGTCCATGAGCAGAGTGGAATTACCCTTGTCAAGCCTGGGGGGGGGGGTATGGTGTTGGGGGAGCTGAGAGGAGTGGGGCTGGGTGCCAGGTGACTTTGTGAGTTTAAGGGAAGTTCTGCCCTGTACTCTGCCTCTCTGCTTCTTCCATCCTGCAAAGCAGCGATGTCAATGTTCTCACCCCAATCTGGACATGTTAGGTTTGAGTTCATTTTAAGATAAACCAATTTAAACCAGTCTAAACAGCGGGGGGGGGGGGGGGCAGCAAAATTTAGGGATCCTTTTTAGTTAACTGACTGACCCTTGTCCAAAACTTCAGAGAAGACCATTTGCAGCAGCAGGGTCTTCACCTGAGAGCAAGCTTAGAGACGGTGCAGACTCCTGAGGCTTAGAGCTTCTCCCTCAGGGTGTAAATTCAGGTAAATAGAACCTGGGGCAAGGCAGGTCACAGAATGCCAGGGGAAGGATCTCATCCCAGTCGCCACAATAGCTGTCAGCCCCAAGAGGTTGGTCTCAAGAAAGACAATCAGAATTAGGCTGGCATGCATGCTTTATTTCTCTTAAGATTATAGTCAAGAATGCATGGGAACCAGTTAGAAACCTAACTCACTCATGGGTGGGATAGACAAAGACCCCGGTGGGATCCAGGTAGGGCTGGACATTGTTGGAGTCCAGCCTCACATTGCCCTAAAGCTGTGTCGGACATTTTAGTATCTGTCATAGGTCCATTAGGGATATACCCCTTGACCCAGGTTGTCTGCTTTATATTGCGGTTCCATTAGGGGAAGAGGAGTGCCCCCCAATTCAGGATCTCTGTCTTTTATCAGTTATAAAGCTTGACAGTCTCTTTTTCCCCCTCCCCTGACCAGGCTGTCTGTACCAGCTTGTGATGACTGGCATAACAGGACATCCAGAGAGAAGGTCTATTTACTTTTAGAGAATGATTGATAATACAAAAAATAAAACTTGTAAGATTGCAAAGGTAATAAATTAGAGTGAAATACAATTATCAAAATACACATTAAAAAAGTTCAGACTACAGGTGAAGAACTCTTGCTCTTGACACTGAGAAAAATAAAAAATTTATATAAAAGTTCTCTATGCCCCAGAAAACACTAAATTACATGTACAATATTATACCATCATCATAATAAAGTACTATCTTGGATAATAATAAAGTAGAAGGTCTTGAAGGTCTTAAAGTAGACTTTACAGGAAGAATAAGACTTGAACTGAGGGAGAGAAAAAGGAAGGAAAACATTTCAAAAGTTTTTTAAGGGCAGGGTCCATGTCATCTCTATACCTATCAGTTTTATGTAGATTTTCATTCTCATAGTCTTCTCCTTTTTACTCATAAAACCACTATCCATTTTCTTAGATCTGGAGTATTGTATCAGCCTCCTAATTGTATTTCTCATTTCCATTCTTATCACACTTTCAATCCATCTACCACACAGCTGGCTAAATAGTATTCCTAAAGTATGAGTCTGTCTATGCCAACCCTTCCTTAATAATAGTGGCGTACCCATTACTGGGCATTTAAAGTCTTTTGAAGGGGGTGGCTAGGTGGTGCAGTGGATAAAGCACAGGCCCTGGAGTCAGGAGTACCTGGGTTCAAATCCGGTCTCAGACACTTAATAATTACCTAGCTGTGTGGCCTTAGGCAAGCCACTTAACCCCATTTGCCTTGTAAAAACCTAAAAAAATAAAGTCTTTTGAAGTCTTTAGCCTATCTATACCTATGCCACACTGTTGCCTTTAAGAACTCTACACTAGAGACCAAATGCCTTATTGTGATACATCCTGAACTTAACATTCCATCTCTTACTTTCATGACTTTGCACAGACTGCTCCTTTCCCTGAAATAATTAAAGGAAATAACTTTATTATATTATCATGACCTCAGAACAAACAAACAAACAAATAAAAGCAACAAGCCCAAGGACTGAGTTTTAGTTTAGGGGAAATTTAAGTTCAGGAGAACTCTGTAGGGGGTGACCTGGGAAGGGACTTCCCTCTCCTCAGTTATCTATAATTTTCAACAGTAGGAGTGAGAGAGACAGAGACAGAGAGAGAGAGAGGGAGAGAAACAGACACACACACACACACACACACACACACACACACACACACACACACACACACACACACACACACACGTACAGATCTAGTCCAACAATTTGAGAGTTAGTTTGAGAAACTCAAATGTTGAGGGAGCAGAGAGACAAGCTCCAGAGAAACACAGATGTGGAATTGTAAGAGAGGAAACAGCTTCTGCTTGGCAGCAGAGAAGACCACCTGCTATGGAAAAGAGTAGACCCTGGGAAACCCCAAGAATGCTATACCCAAGCAGAATTGCCACAAGGACTCTTGGAAGAGAGAAAGACTTCCAGAGCCTTCACTAAAGTTGTGTATTGCCTTCTTCCTACCAAGTCCTGTTAAATGAATTTATTAGAAGGTATGTCCCTGGTTTAAGGGGAGAGAATGTTTTAGAGCTACTATTCTTTTTTTTTTTTAACTTTGCTATGTGCTTTTTCCTAAGAGTAATTTGTGTCCACTATCTGATCTTGAAGGGGAATCACCCTGGTGGGGCCTCATGAGCTACAGGTTTTTACTCCTACCCAAGATAACAGCTGCCTTCTGAGGACCCAAGTCAGGAGTGTTAAGTGTAATTTGGTGAAGTAGCCCAGAGAGGGTGTTACAGAGACAATAAAAAATAACATAAGAAACATGGATATTTATTTATAAAAGCCTTTTAAGTTTCTATATAACAAAAATAATCATACTTAAATTGATCCAGTGATGTAGATTGCTGCCAACTTGTTCTTGCCTATCTATTGTGACTTTCATTTACGTTCTATAAATTCACTAAATGTTGAAGGAATCCCTCACTTTGTTTCTGAAATGGCAAGGGTACCCATGGAGAATTCTGTCTATCTGCCTGTCATTCTTCACCTTTACCATATACTATTCTCTCTCCCCATCAAACATTTCTTCAATAACATCTTTTAATCCGGTTCTTTTAAGTTCTTCATTGTTTTTAATTACAGCCTCTGCATCCCTTTTGTAAGTCCTTCCTTTGCATTCGGTGTGATACTTAGTTTTAATTTGGAAACTGTTATATTCTGTGTCTTATTTCTATATAATAATACTGGTGGAATGCTAGTATTTAGAAAGATGGATCATTGTTTTCATGGGAAGCTTGGAGTCATTATCCTGCTTTCCTCTTCCTGTTTCACTGTGTACCCAGTTCATTGTCCTTCTGTAATGTTGATCCTAGTTGTATGTACAGATGGACAAGCTCTATAAACTTTTCATCCAATGCATAATCAGGGCAATAAATAGTTTTCATCTACTTGGTCTTGTGTCTGGCTGGGCAGTCCAAACTCTTTTGAATGGTTATGGCTGCCTTCCAGGATACTCTTCACTGTTCTGGAACTTGATACAACTAGCACAATGTCATCTGCAAAAAGGGACATTTGGAGAATCTTGCCATCCACAGGCAGACTCAACTTTTGGTGAGCATCCATCTCCCTATTTTATGTCTTATCTGATGCTTGTGTCTCATCAGATGCTGGATTATATCTTGTAAGGAATCTTGAATGATTTTGATATATGGATTAGCTTTATAGAAAAAGAACCTTTAGGGGGCAGCTAGGTGGCACAGTGGAGAGAGCACTGGCACTGGAGTCAGGAGGACTTCAGTTCAAATAACCTTATACACTTAATAATTACCTAGCTGTGTGGTCTTGGGCAAGCCACTTAACACCATTTGCCTTGCAAAAACCTTTAAAAAAAGTGTATTTATTACTTTATCATTTCAAAAGTTTTCCTAATTAAAAAATCATAGTACAATGAAATCTTACATCCTCTACATCTTTTAAGTCAATAGTGAAATAGTGTTGACTATTCCTTATGAAAACTTGCTTGTTCTAGTCTAATACTCTTATTGAAGATACTCTTAGTTTGTATTTAGTTGTATTGCATAAAATTTTTGTATAGGTAGATAGGTATCCAAGAATAAACATGTAGGGTAGTAGTTTTTTTTATTTTCTCAGTTATCTTTTTGTTTTTAAAAAAGACTTGAATTTACTTCTTCTATTCTTTTGATGCCTTTCCCACCTTTAGATAACTCATATATCAATTTCTTAATGCTTTCATAATTACCTCTTATTACATGCATCTCCTCTATATATACTTGATTTCATCAAGTTCTTCCTCCCATATTTATTTTCTTTTATTCCATTTCTTCTTCTTCTATAGGAGGACTATAATGTAGTGGTTCCAATGTCCTTGATGAAAACAGATTGTTATAGTAGTACTCTTTATGCATCTTTGTCATTTTTCTTTTATTTGTTGTCATCCTTCCATTTTTTTATCCTTAAATAATCTTGATAGGGTTTTACTTAGGTCATTTGCCAAGTTTTTAAAAAAATTACTTCATATTATCTACTACTTTTTTTTTGCTTTCTCAGATGATAATGTTCATGATTGTCTATCATCTTTCTTCGTAAGATGTTATAAATTAGAACATGAATATGTTCTAAATTAATATTGACTTTCAAAATCATTCTATGCTTGTCAAGTCATTCAATATCAACTGTTAAACTTGCATATAAAATTATAACTGATATTTTTTAAAAACATAGAATTTTAATTTTGGGTTATTTTAATTTAATTTTATTTTCTGCTCCAAATTCTTTCCCTTCTGCCTCCCCTCCTTTCCCCCATTAAGAAAGCAAGAAAAACATGTCCCATTGCAAAAATAGTCAGGAAAAATAAATCCTGACATTAGCCATATCCAGAAAACAAACACACACCTTAATTGTACTCTGAATCCATCATTTTTCTATCTAGAGAGAGGTAGTTTGTTTCATCATAATACTCTGGGATTATAGTTGGCCAGAATTCCTAAGTTTTTCAAAGATGTTTGTTTTTAAAATATTGTTGGCATTGTAGAAATTGTTTTCTTCACTCTGCTCACTTTATTTTGCATCAGTTCATACAAGTCTTCACAGGTTTCTCTGAAACCACCTTCTTTGTCATTTTTTAAAACACAGTAGTATTTTATTACATTCATAATACCATAAGTTGTTCCCCAGTTGATGGGCACCCCTCAATTTTCAATACGGTGTATATTGTGTATTCTTTCAAAAGATATATGAAGTTGCATAGTTATAAATCACTTTCTAGAATGTATGAACCAGTTTGTAGCCCCACTAATAGTGCATTATTGTATTTGTTTTCCTATAGCCTCTCCAGTCTTTTTCATCAACTTTGCCATTCTGATGGGTGTGAGGTATAAGGTATTCTTTAACCATTGATATGACCATTTGATAGCTAGATTTCTTTTAAAAACTGCCTATTTGGGGCGGCTAGGTGGTGTAGGGGATAAAGCACCGGCCCTGGAGTCAGGAGTACCTGAGTTCAAATCCGGGCTCAGACACTTAATACTTACCTAGCTGTGTGGGCTTGGGCAAGCCACTTAACCCCATTTGCCTTGCAAAAAAAAAAAAACACAACAAAAAACTGCCTATTCATATCATAGACCATTTGTCTATTGGGTAAATAGCTGTTATTCTTCTAGAATTTGCATTATATATCGCTTAGAAATGGGAACTTTATTAAAGAAATATGTTGCAAAGACATTTTCCCAGTTCTCTGATTTTTTTCTAATTGTAGCTGCATTGTGTTCAGCTTTAGTTTGTGTAAAAACTTAAAATTTTATCATCCTTTATATTCACTTTATCTTTCTGATGTAATCAAAAGAGTCTATTTTATCTCCTACTAACCTTTCTATCACTTATTTGGTCATAAACTCTTCTCCTATACATAGACCTGACAGGTATTAACTTCCATGATCCTCCAATTTGTTTATATCATCCACTGTGTCTAAAAATCAGGGCAGCTAGGCAGATGGTGCTGGGCTTAAAGTCAGGAAGAATCATCTTCTTGAGTTTAAATCCAGCCCCAGACACTTAAGCGGTGGAATCCTGGACAAGTCACTTATCCCTGTTTGCCTCAGTTTCCTCGTCTATAAAATGATCTAGAGAAGGAAATGGCAAACCATTCCAGAATCTTTACCTAGAAAACTCCTAAGGGAGTCACATAGAGTCACAACTGAAATGAATGAACAACCACAACATGTCTAAATAGACCATTGGTCTATACCTAGTTTCTGTTTTCCCATTTTCTGAATAGTTTTTGACAAACATTGAGATCTTGCTTCCCAAGCTGGAATCTTTGGGTTAATCAAACACTAGATTATTGTGTTCATTTGCTTCTGTATATTGTGTACTTAATTCCTCTGATCACCTATCCACTTCTTATTGTTGTTCAGTCATTCCAAAAGGCCTTTATTATGACTTTTATTGCATTATGGTCTGTAAAAATTTTTTGCTGCTACTGCTTTTCTAAATTTTCTTGCAAAACACTTTTACCTTAATATGGCCACTTTTTTGTGAAGGTATGGATATAATACTTTTTATTCTCATTAAATAATTTCTAGAGGTCTATCATATGTAATTTCTTAAAAATTATATTTAGTTCCTCATTTTCTTTATTGCTTATTTTTTTGTTAGATGACTTTGTGTCCAAAAGAGGTAAATTAAAATTCCACACTATTAAAATTTTATTATCCACTTTTTAAATTTATTTTATCATGATGATGTCTATTCTTTGTTTAATTCATTTAATTGTTCTTTTAGAAATTTAGAGGGTAGCTTTTTTGGTGCAAATATATTTAGTATTATTTTGATTTATTGTTTATGGTTCCTTTCAGTAAAAAAAGGGAGAAGATAATAAACATTTATGTATCACCTTCTCTTTGCCAGGCCCTGGAAGTGACTGATAGATTCTTTCTACTTTTTTTTTCCTAAGAGATCAGAATAGTTTTCTTTTGTGATTTCTTGGTGTTTTTATCTAAACTCTTTTGTAGTTATAGCATTAAGGTAGTCCAATGAATCTTATATTATCCCTCCTTGTTCTGCTTTCCAAGTCTTGTTGTTGTTATGAGATACCTTACATTTCTTTTTATTTTTCCAAATCTTTTGACTTTGCTTTAATATTCTCTGTTGTCTCATGGAATCATTAATTTCTTTTTTGTCCAATCTATTCTTTAGGGTATTATTTTTGGATCTTTTTTGTCAAGCTGTTAATTCTAAACCTTTCTTCCATAGCTCTCATCTTTACCCATTTTTTTCTGATTGGTACTCTCAGATGTATTTAAAATAATTTTTTTAGCTCTTTTTTTTAAAACGCTAACTTAATTTCCTCTAGTAATTCTGATTGGATTTGAAGCAAAGCTTCATTTAATTTTGAGGCTTTGCATGTGGATATTTTTTAATTATTCTCTTTTAGGTTTGTGACTTAAACTTCCCTATCATTGTAATAATCCTTTTCAGTGGAATTCTCTTTGGGTATGATCATTTTTCCAGTCTTTGGACTTGATATTACGGTTAGACTCTGAGTACTTGTAGAGGAGGGGGGGATAGCTGGGCTGAGCTTTTCTTGTCTTATGTCCTTTTGTTGTTTTCTTAGAGTATTTCAGTTTCAGGGACAGCTCAGGATAGGAAACCTTTACTTTTTTTTCCTTTTAATAGATTTATTTATTTTTCCAACTACATGCAAAGATAATTTTCAACATTCATTTTTGGTAAGATTTTGAGTTCTACATTTTTCTCCTTGCCTTCCCCCTACCCTTGATAGCAAATAATCTAATATAACAATGGAACCTTTACTTTTAGAGTTTACAAAGTGATATGGAGTAGTCTATTTTTGCTTTTATGGTTTGAACCCTGCAAATTCCTGACCCTGTTTTGGGTCAGAACAAGACCTCTATAGGCTTGTCCCTGCTAGAAAGTTGCAGTAGACTGATGTTGGACTCAACCCACTATTAGGCAGCTGGGAAACAGGAGTTTCTGAATGACAGAACTTTAGGTTCCCTTTTAATCTAGAATTTCTCTCCTAGTTACTCACTATAGGCTTTCTAAGCAGGGCTAATCAACTCTCTACTCTGTTCCTGTGATCAGAACCCACATCTACTTTTTGTCTCTGAACTTGTTCTTTGCTCAGTACACAGCTTAGAAGAAACAACTCCTCTCGTCTATCCCCAAGTATCTGTTACCCAGAACTGGCTAGTGAGTGACACAGCTGCCAGTTGACACCCACTCCGTATGTGTTCAGGACTCTCTGGGATTTCCTTTTGTCTCAGCACTTCCTGCCTTGGTCCTCCCCAGGCCTGGCCCTCTTTCAATACCTGGTTCTTGAACACAGCCTGCATTCTTGGCCAGACCTTATCCCAAGTTCTGAGCTTTCTCTCCACTCATCACTTTTTTTTCCCCACCTGTACTCCTTGAGGAATCAACTCTACACTGTCCTTTTGAGGTCCCTGCGCCCTTATCATATTGCACATTGTTTTCTGACAAACCTCAGCTTTGGATCATTCCCACCATCTGCTTGCTGCCTTTACTCTTATACTTTGCTAAACAAAACGAAGGAAATCACAATTTTTTGACTGGGTCACTAGACATCTATGTTAGATAACCTCACCGGGGCTCTCAATGATACTAGGTAATCATTCTATGCTTAAGAGTAAAAGAAAGTTGTTGGAAATAGTCTCATTGACAAACAAGTGAATAAAAGAGTTATGATGCAGGAATAAAGGCCCAGGCAAATTTAGATAGAAGGAATTTATAGTGGACTCAGTCATAATTCAGAGAAGTTACATAGTGGGAGTTACTTTGCAGTTTAGTGCAGTACATTCAGCTGGCAAAGTATTCAAGAATAGCGATACATTTTCTTTGTGAACTAGTCATGAAGTCAAGAGATTAATAGGATCAGGATTGGATAGGAGGGCAAGTGAAGCTAGAACAGAGGTGACAAACTTAGAAATAAGCTGAGTTAGGGCACCAGGAGGTGAAGAATAAATTCTCTGAGAATTAAAGAGTCAGGAAACGGTTGTTAGAGAAGGAAAATTCAGATTCAAGGGGCGGCTAGGTGGTATAGTGGATAAAGCACCAGCCCTGGAGTCAGGAGTACCTGGGTTCAAATCCGGTCTCAGACACTTAATAATTACCTAGCTGTGTGGCCTTGGGCAAGCCACTTAACCCCGTTTGCCTTGCAAAACAAAACAAAACAAAACAAAATTCAGATTCAAGGATTTAGGAAGTAGAATAATTCTGAGTAAGGTGAGTTGTAAAACATGCCCTCTTCCCCATACCTCATTAGGTGGATGAAGTATCTAACCTCTTGCAAAGAAGTAATCCTTGCTTCAATCTGTGTTGCTTTTGCCCCCTGAATTTCATTGATCTCCAGGTGATAGAGGAAAAGAGAAAGTCTGAATCTAAATAAGGCATTATAATAAATGGAGTTAAAGAACCCACCTAAGAAATTCTGCCCCCAAAAATGGTGTGGTAAGAGCAGTGTTTGTTGAATAAGCTAGGCTACATTCTCCTCAGAGGGTATTGAAATCATCTTTGAGACTTAATTGGATCAGGGACCAAGACTCACGTTGTTGACAAAACTTGGGGTGTTGACTCCATGGGAGAACAAAGAAGTCTGATACAGAAGAGGGTAGAGTGTTCAAAATGAGGACATTAACTACAAAAGCACCTTCTAGCCAGGAAGTTTAAAGTTAATGTTCCTTTTGTTTTCACTGTAGTAAAAATTCCATGTAATCTAAATATCAGTGAGATTCTTTGTGGTCACAACAAGAGAGAATAGCAAAAGTAGGTGTGGTGAGATGAAGTAGAAAATAAGCTCTGAGAATTATGTTTTTTTATATGAATGTCTAAATTCTTAGACCGGAGTCTGGGGAAACTAGGGAAAAGCTATAAGGATAGCTATGTCTGTGTGTAGCAAATGAGATCACTAGTGCTGCCTTGAGGCTTGACTAGCTAAAGCCAGATTGTTGTAGTAGCAAGTTTGAACATATATCCAGGTAAGTGAACTGGGGCAGCTCAAAACTAGGATGAGTTCTGGTGTCTTGGGAAGTAGCCATTCTCTAAAGTGTTGCCTGGGGTTTCACACATTTTCCCCCTCTTAGATAAGAGGTAGAAATCATAGGTTCTGAGGAACAAAGATCCTCTTTAAGAATAAGGTGATTTAAAAAAAAAGGTGATTTGATTTGAACCTTTTATGTTTCTTTTTCAAATGCAACAAAACTCTTAAAAGAAGTTGCTTTTTACTTGGGTATCGCAAGAGTATGGTGGGTGGATAGAGGACTGAATTTGGTGTCAGCAAGAACTGGGTTCAAGTCTTTCCTCTAAAACATACTAATTATGTGACTATTGGTAAGCCATTTAACCCTTGGTGTCCTAGGGTACTATCTAAAACTTAGTGAGTTTCCACATCAGAGCATTTCCAACAGGGATGAAATTATAAGTCTGGTCAAAAACAAAACAACAAAAAACCCTTAAATGAATCTTCCTGTGGTTAGTGAACCTCAGTAGATAAAATTCTGTACCCTTGCCTAGACCTTTGCATCCTGGGCCATCACCAATGACCTTGATTTGTCTTGCCATTCACTAGATTTTTATGATTAGAAAAAGGAGTGAGTCTGATTTTGCCTCACTTAAATCAAATTTACAAGTAAGACAAGATATCACCCCATGATATCATTGGTCTTCTTCCAAAACAAACTATAACAACAATATGATAGTCACTGTATCCTGGAGTTGGAGGGGAATTGGTCTCCAGACTAATTTTGCATAAAATATTACTTTATGTAAATTCAGTCTAGGTACTAAAGATTTCTCTACCTCTGGTCCAGGTTGTGGTATACATGGGAACCCACTAGCAGTCTCAAAAAATCAGAGCTTTTGGCACATTAGAAGTAGCTTATTGTTTGGATATAATCTATAGGAAAAGAAAATAAACTATAAATCCATTACAGGAATAACATGTTCCAAATGAGGTTAAAATTATTGCATCTATCCAAAAAATTACTTTAATAGGTTAGAAAAAATTGTAAGTAAATTCATATGGAGAAATAAAAAGTCAAGAATTTCCAGGGATTTAATGAAAAAAAGTACAAAAGAAGGTGGCTTAGCCCTACCAGATCTAAAATTATATTATAAAGCCTCAGTCATCAAAACTGTTCTGATATTGGCTAAGAAATAGAGTGGTAGATCAGTGGAATAGACTAGGTGCAATAGCAGGAAATGATTATAGTAATCTGCTGTTTGATAAAGCCAAAGAGTCCAGCTTTTGGGATAAAAACTCTCTTTGATAAAAACTTTTGGGAAAATTGGAAGTTAGTATGGCAGAAACTTGGATTAGACCAACACCTAACACCCAATATCAAGATAAGATCAAAATGGATACAGGATTTAGACATAAAAGACAAAAGATCAAGGAATAGTTTACCTATCAGATCTATGGAAAGGAAAGTAGTTTATGCCCAAGGAAGAGATAGAGAATATCATTAAAAACAAAACTAGATAATTTTGATTACATTAAATTAAAAAGCTTTTGCACAGACAAAAGCACTGTAACCAAGATTAAAAGAGATGCAGTAAATTGGGAAACAATTTTTACAACTAGTATTTTTGATAAAGGATTCATTTCTAAAATATATAGGGATCTGAGTCAAATTTATAAAAAAAACCAAGCCATTCCCCAATTGATAAATGGTCAATGGATATGCAGAGGCAATATGCAGATGAGAAAATCAAAGCAATCCATAGCCATATGAAAAATTACTCTAAATCACTACTTATTAGAGACATGAAAATTAAAGCATCTTTAAGGTACCACCTCACATGTCTCAGACTGGCTAATATGGCTAGAAAGGATCAGTATTGGAAGGGATGTAGGCTATCTGGGATACTAAGGTATTGTTGGTGAAGCTGTGAACTCATCCCACCTTTCTGGAGAGCAATTTGGAATTATATCCAAAGGGCAATAAAAAATGTGCATACCCTTTGATACAGCAATACCACTACTGGGTTTATATCCTGAAGAGATCATGAAAAAAGATAAAAATATCCCTTGTACAAACATATTCATAGCAGCTCTGTTTGTGGTGGCAAAGAATTGGAAATTTTGAGTGAATGTTCATTAATTGGGGAATGATTGAACAAATTATGGTAGATGGACATTATGGAACACTATTGTTCTATTAGAAACCAGGAAGGATGGGAATTCAGGGAAGCCTGGAGGGATTTGCACAAACCGATGCTGAGTGAGATAAGCAGAACTAGAAAAACATTGTACACCACAACAGTAACATGGGGTTGACGATCAATCCTAATGGACTTGCTCATTTCATAAGTGCAACAGTCAGGGACAATTTTGGGGTATCTGTGATGGAGAATACCATCTGTATTCAGAGAAAGAATTAGGGAGTTTGAACAAAGACCAAAGACCTTTAATTTAAAAAAAAATGTTATATTATTATGTAATTTTGCTATTTCTTATATTTTATTTTTTTCTTAAGGATATAATTTCTCTCTCAACACATTCAATTTAGATCAATATATAGTGGAAACAATGTAAAGACTAACAGACTGCCTTCTGTGAGGAGTAGAGAGAAGGAAGTGAGATTAGGGGAAAAATTGTAAAATTCAAAAATAAATAAATTAATTAAAAAACAATAGCATTTATGGGGACTTTAGATTTGAATTTATGATTTCTTATGATAGAGAGGCCTCTAAAAGAGAGGAACACTGAGAAGTACCCTAAAGTAGTCTTTCTAAAATCTCTTTCCTAGAGGTATCTATTTTGTGAGAGAACTTGCACATTAACAAAGAATCCCTTTAGAGCCAAGGTCTATTTAATAAATAGACTAGGAGCAATTGGGAGACAATTAGACCCAAGAAAACTATCTAACACTGGGAGAGCTGGGTGACTGCTCCTTTCCAACCCTCCATGTTAAATGGGTAGGTATTGGGGGTAGAAGGCTGCAATAAAATGTGAACATGATTAAAATAATTTATTTTACCAATAATTTCTTGAAAAATATAAAAATAGAGTAACTTCCCCTTAATATGTAACACAATATAACAAATAAAAATAATATTATAATATTATAATAATAATCATATAACATAGTGCATAGAGGCTGTTGACTTGGGATAAACCCTAACTCTGCTACTTAATGACCCTGGGTAAGACAACCAGCAGTGGCCTGGATGCAGTGAATGAACTTGCTCAAATGTAGAACAAATTGTTCTCATTTACTAGTACACCAGGGAGGGTTTCCAGGAGAGTCACTTGGCCTCTCAACCTCAGTTTTCTTATCTGTAAAATGAAGATAATAATCCCAACCTTTGTTGTAAAGCCACTGGTATTACTACTAGTAGTCTTTGATCCACTAGTTTTTCAGGGAAAGAGATGAGGGAATGATCTAAGGATGTAAATATGATTGAGAGGAATAGCTGGCTTATCGCCAGGTTCAAGGACAATTCTCAAAAAACTCTAACTCAGGAACTTTGAAGATAAGAGTTAAGGACAAATGAGCTAGGTAAGTATTTTCCTCAAACTTGTGTTTAACCATGCAGGGACATATGGTTAGGGAGGAGTTATCTCATGGCTATATTCTATATCAAAAAGACCTCTTTCAGACTTAATTCTAATTCTGAATTATGATTTACTCTATCACTGAGATTGTGACATAGATATAACAATCCACTGATTCTTATGGAATGAGATATGGAAAGATATTCTGAGACATAGGCCATTTTAATGGCAATCACTGCTACTGTAATCCAGAAAGAGGAGAATATTGGAATACAAATGTCTATACTCTCACATTCTGTTGCTCCTCATTTCTTCACTTATGTTTTATCTTCTTTAGTTCCCCTACTACTTTGCCTCATTAATGTTTGTTGCCTTCTTTAGTTTTTATGTACATAAAGATTCATTGAGTATTTCATCAGTGATTTTAGAGATGCTATAAGGTCACAGAATTCTGGAATCCCAGAGCTGAGGACTTCATGGATCATCTTGGCTAGCCACTATCTGTGAAGCATCCTAGCAAATGGTTGCCTGGCCTTTTTATTATATGCCTTCAATGGGGGGAAATATAGAGAGGAGATTGTAAAAATGCTTTCAATGATCATTGAAAAAAATTTAGTGTTTTTTAAATTTGTACATTTGATTTCTATTACACATGTTTTTAAAATTTTTTTTTAAATCTATATAGGTGGGGTGGCTAGGTGCCACAGTGGCTAGAGCACCGGCCTTGGAGTCAGGAGTACCTGGGTTCAAATCTGACCTCAGACACTTAATAATTACCTAGCCTTGTGGCCTTGGGCAAACCACTTAACCTCATTGCCTTGAAAAAAAATCTTAAAAAAAAAATCTGTATACGTTAGCATCATAAAGTTAAAAAAAATCATTGAAGTATTGAAACATAAATTTTAGTTAAATATGCAGTAGAATAATAAATACATTTGCTTTATTCCAGAGAACCAGAATTTTGGGTAGCTGTAGTTGGAGTTAACAATATTTTACGGAACCAAGTGAAGCATAAGAAAATAAAAATTGATGACATCATCATCCATCCAGAATTCAAGTATGATACCTTTGAAAATGACATTGCACTGATTCATTTAAAAACTCCTGTGAATTATAATGACTATATTCAGCCTATCTGTTTGCCATTTTTTAATGATGTGCCAAAAATAGACAATACCAAACGGTGCTTTATAAGTGGCTGGGGAAAAAGAAAAGAAGAAGGTAAATATAGACTTGATTTTACTGATATGTGATAGACTTTTAGTTCCATATTAATAGATTAAAAACAGATGTTATACTTGATTCTCTTTTTAAGTTACAAAGTATGATTTCCCTACCTCCTAGCTTTCATTCATTCTTTTAAACCTCAAGGATCACATGACTAACCAATATGGTAATTGGTTTTGCTGGACTTTGCATTTTGGTTATGAGAATTTTCTTTTTCTTAAAACAAAAATTGTTTGAAGAAGGGCAGTGAGAGGAAGAGATTATGTTTGTAAAAATAAGTAAATTAAAAAAAAGAACCCATGACGAGAACATTTCCCAAGCTACATGGAATAAGACCTCAATTGACTAGAACTTAACTAAATGGAATTTGCTAAAGTGAATTTTTTTCTGTACTCTACTTTTCTCAGAAAATGATATCATAAAAACTACAAATTAATCCCACACATTTCTTTAAAAAAAAAGTTCAGGGGCAGTTAGGTGGTACAGTGGATAGAACACTGGCCCTGGAGTCAGGAGGACCTGACTCGGCCTCAAACACTTTATAATTACCTATCTCTGTGACTTTGGGCAAGTAACTTAACCCCATTGCCTTAAATAAAATTAAAAAATAATTTAAAAAAAGTTCAGAATACATCAGTGTATATTCAGGTTTACCTCCTTTACTATCAGCATTTATACTGATGAGAAAGTTCATAAAAATGTTCTAAGCTATTGTAAATTCTTCAGAGAGCAAAGAAAGATTCATTTTTGTTTTGAATACTGAGGAAAGTATACATTTTAGGAAAATGAACAACATTGAGAGCACAATAGAAAGATTCCTGGGCCTAGAATTAGTGGAGGTGAGTTTAAAACCTACCTCTACTACTTCCTCCAGATGTCATGACCTTGGGGAAAATCATGGAACCTCCCTGGGCTTCAGTTTTCCCTATTGTAAGGTGAGGCCCCATCTGCTTTAGATTCATGCTCCTAAGATCATATAATCCTAAATCATTTCTCTTACTTCTTCAGTGACCTAGTTAATTGACACTTTGCAATGCACATGAGCACAGTACAAATAATGCATGAGTAGCAAAGAAGTACAGAGTAATGGAGTTAGCAGGGAAGAATGATTTCTTGGAGGTGAATTTTAACCAGGACTTTGGAAGGGGAAAAGAACAGTGAAGGGTAGGAGCCAGGACAAATTCAGAAGAGGGAAATGAGTGGCAAAAATATAGGAAGAGGTTAAAATAATTAAATAGCTTGTTAGGATAGTATTTTGTTTTCTTTGCTAAGGGTATTGATAAATGAGATTATGTAGAGCTGAGGCAATAATAGCAACTTGTTGGGAGACTTTGAAGGTGGCTAAGAAGTTCAGATTTCATTTAAACAGTAGGTCCACTGATGTTAATAATACCACCTTACATTTATATAATATTTTATAGTTTAAAAAAGTGCTAAGGGAATAAAGACAGTGTTAAAAAGTGCTCTGATAGAATAATTTGGAATGACATAAGGGACTGTTTCCATGACAAATGTTTGGTAATAAAAATAAAGAATAAAATAAAAATCTGGACTAACCTTATGATTGTGGCGAAAATTCATTTATCTTGACTAGAGATGGCGAGCAGAGAAGGACTGGCAAAAGGAGATATTTTAAGAATCTTGCATTTGGTTTTGGAATGTCTTGGATTTACATTTGAGTAAGCTTGTCTCCTTTGTTCCTAAAAGGAGAGTATTAAAGTAATATCATAAAGACCTCATTCAATGTTATTCTACTTTTTTTCCCTTTAAATAACTTTGTGGTAGAAATGCACAGTATCTCTTCTCAAAATGATTCAAGGCAGCCCTTTTACCTCACATCTGATCTTGGAGAGAGTATGTTGTTTGTGTTAGGTTTCCAAGCAAAGTTAGCATGGAAGGAGGTGGAAATATAAATATCCAGATTAAACAAAGGTAATTAATTTTAATGCAAGAAATTATAAATTCTCAACAAAAATGTCAGAGTAGCACTTCTTGTAATATAGAAAATCAACTGTAGATCATTTAGAATTTATTATAGACAGTAATATACAAATCAAAGAGATGGGGAAAGAATCCACAGAATTTAGTAAAGACTAGAAATGGGGTGGGATGGAATGAAGAGAAAAGAATCGAAAGTGATTAGGAGCTTAGAGAACAGGAGAAATGTTTGTGCCATTAATGCTAACAGGGAAAATTGGAGGCAGATGAGGACTTGAGTTGACAGCTTGTAATGTTCCAACTGTTGATTTCTCTGGGCCAGGCAGCTCTCTAAGAGAAATGTCTCCCTGGGTCCTCCATATACCTCCAAATACTAAAGGCACAGATGTGGTCAAAAACCAAACCAAACCAACCAGACAAACCCCAAGCAATATTTTAGATGCTGGTGGGAGGTCTAGGTTCAAGAGAGGTGATGAGAAATCAGTTGTTCCCAATTTCTTTTTTGGTTATTCTAGGTCATAGGAACCATTTTCTTAATTTGAATATTTCAGGTCTGTGAGTCAGGTAGCTTTCATCCAGACACACAGATGGCATTTTCTGGGAAACTTTGGAAACAAAGTGTGAAAGACAAGGATGTCAAATCTGTAGCTTTTCTTCATCTTCCCCTCCTTAGGGAAAAAGAAATAACATGAATATGTTAAGTGGTAGGTACCTGGAATGGGTCATTCTGGCAAGTCTTCTTTGGATCCAGGAAATAGCAAAACTGGAAGATATATAAGTAAATTCAAATTTTGTTCCTTGATAAATTCACTTACCTTTTTTTGTGTGTTGTTGACAAATTTAATTCAGTCATTTATTCAACAAATATTTATTTAATGCCTATAGTATACAAAATAATGCCTGATATAGTCAATAAAAGGCTGATCTAGGAGTCAGGAATCAATCAATAATATTTATTAAGCTAGGTGTTGTGCTAGCTTACTATGCAGTAAGTGCTAGGGATGCAAGTTCAAGGAATGAAACAATCCCAACTCATGTAGAGATGACATCCTAATGGGTAACTGAAAAGTACATATTTACTATATCAATTTAATATATTACAAATTTGTAGAAAGTCATTAGCTACAAAGTAGTTTGGCAGGGAGGGCATTAGCAGTTGGGAGCATCAGGAATGATTCCATTAAGAAGATGGTGTTTGAGCTGCATCTTAAAGGAAGTCGAGGAGGCAGAGGGAAGGTCATTTCAATCAGAATAAGGGTGCACAGATGGAGCTGGAATACCAGTTGGTCTGATTCAGAGTGTAGGAGGGGGAATAATCTAGAAGATATATTGGGGAAGATATGGATTGGAGCCATGCCTCTGACATTTTAGCTAACCATGGCTAAGTGATTTAGCTTAGATGTGCTGAACTACTACTGAGACAAAAAATTCTGCTAAATACCAACATTCTTAGTTTTCTTGTTAAAAAAAAGGACTGATGTCTTAAATAGTATATGGATTTTTTTATAGGTACACTGGCA
This sequence comes from Macrotis lagotis, assembly GCF_037893015.1. Classification (NCBI taxonomy): domain Eukaryota; kingdom Metazoa; phylum Chordata; class Mammalia; order Peramelemorphia; family Peramelidae; genus Macrotis; species Macrotis lagotis. The sequence goes on along the minus strand of NC_133659.1, from coordinate 257,078,166 downwards.
TCTTTATTACAAGAGGCTGAAGTACATTATTTTCCTTGGGTTGCATGTAATGCAGTAGGAAGTTATTCAGGAAGAGTTCCTAATACTTCATTTTGTGCAGGTGAAAGTTATGGAAGTGTTGATGCTTGCATGGTAAGATAATAGAATTTTAAAATATTTAAGATCCTCTAAAATGTAAAATACTGATATGCCAGATTTTTGGTTGGAGATAGATCCAGGCAGTTGCTCTAAGGCAGAGGCATTATGTTCACCTGAAGAAAATCAGATCTGGATTCATAAGACCAGGTTCAGTCCAGGGAAGTCTGATGCCAAAGAGAAGTGATTCAGACTTTTTGTTTGTTTCTTCTGTGCTCCATGGATCATTAGGCCCCATCTCAGGATCCTAGGGAAAAATCTCTTAAATAAAGTTTAGGGATGGCACATGTCTTGACTCTTCCATGAAGGGATCAACAAGGTCTCTTCTAGAAAAGTTATTCATTGTTTAGATTTAGGGCAGTAATTTATTTCCTTCACTCCCTAAAAAAATGTTTAAAACTGGGGCAGCTTGGTGGTGCAGTGGATAGAGCACTGTCCCTGGAGTCAGGAGGACTTGAGTTCAAATGTGACCTCAGATACTTAATGATCTAGAGTAAGTCATTTAACCCCATTGCCTTAAATAAATAAAATTTTTAAAAATGCTTAAAATCAAAAGACTAGTAAGCAGACAGTGACAGATATTTAAAACATGAAACATTAGCCTATTATTTAATGAAAGAAAAAAGGACTCATATATGCAAATATATTTAAAATAATTATTTTTGCAGTGACAAAGAACTGAAACAACTCAGGTGTCCATCAGTTGGGGAATGACTGGACAAATTATGGTATATTAATATAATGATGTCATAAGAAATTATAAAAAGTATGGTTTAAAAGTCTCTTGGAAACACTTAATGAACTGATGGAGAGCAGAGTGAGCAGTACTAGGAGAGTCATTTATACAATAACAATGATGTAAAAATGAACAACTTTGAAAGACTTAAAGAACTATCATCAATGCAATGAACAATCATCATCCTAGATAACCTTTGTTGAAGCATGCTATTTATCTTTTGACAGAGATATGATGAACTTAGCATATTGAATGAAATATATATTTTTGGGTATGACCAACATTAGAATTTATTTTTCTTGACTGCATATTTTTGTTATGAGTTTTATATGTTTTTGTTTATTTCAAAAAAGGAGATGAGAGGGGGGCAGCTAGGTGGTGCAGTGGATAGCGCACTGGCCCTGGAGTCAGGAGTACCTGAGTTCAAACCCAGCCTTAGACACTTAATCTGTGTGTCCTTGGGCAAGCCACTTAACCCCATTGCCTTGCAAAAAACCTAAAAAAAAAAGAGGAGAGAAAATTTTTTGTTGATTGAAAAAATTTACATTAAAAAATTATTCTTGGGGGCGGGGAGCTAGGTAGTTCAGTGAACAGAGAACCAGCCCCAGAGTTAGGAGGATCTCAGTTCAAATCTATCCTCAAACACGTAATGTATGTTGACCTTGGGCAAGTCACTTAACTCCAATACCCTGACAAAATAAAAACAAAAAAAAATTATTCTAGATATTATTGTCTTTGAAATCTTCTGTTTTTTTTTTTTTAGGTTTTTGCAAGGCAAATGGGGTTAAGTGGCTTGCCCAAGGCCACACAGCTAGGCAATTATTAAGTGTCTGAGACAGGATTTGAACCCAGGTACTCCTGACTCCAAGGCTGGTGCTTTATCCACTATGCCACCTAACCACCCCAAAATCTTCTGTTTTCAAACAATAACCTTTTATTTACAAGATATGTCATTTGGGAATACAATCCTATTATTTTGAAAAGTTTTACAAATATTTAGAACAATTTTGAAAATTTTTCTTAATTGTCTGAAAAAAAATAAGCTTATGTTAACTGGAATTTCTTTAAATGTTTTTAAACGTCTTATTCCATTCATTGTTGGTGTAGTTGTAAACTGATCCAACCATTCTGGAGAGCAATATGGAACTATGCCTAAAGAGCAAGAAAATTGTCCTTTGACCTAGCAATACCAATACTAAGCCTATATCCAGAAGAAATCATAAACAAATGGAAAAAGTCCCACATGTTCCAAAACATTCATAGCAACTGTTTTTGTAGTGACAAAGAATTGGAAATTAAAGGGATGCCCATCAATTGGGGAATTACTGAACAAATTATGATATATGAATGTTATGGAATCCTACTGTTCCATAAGAAACCATAAATGGGGCGGCTAGGTGACACAGTGGATAGAGCACCAGCCCTGGAGTCAGGAGTACTTGAGTTCAAATCTGGCCTCAGACCCTTATTAATTACCTAGCTGTCTGGCCTTGGGCAAGGCACTTAACGCCACTGACTTGCAAAAAGAGCCTTAAAAAAAAAAAGAAAGAAACCATGAATGGTCAGACTCTAGAGAAGCATGGAACGAATTGCTGCTGAATGAAGGGAGCAGAACCAAGAGAACCTGTACACATTAACAACAACACTGTGAATTGATCAACCTTGATGGATGGCAGCTCCTCTCAGCAATTGAGAGAGCTAGGACAACCCCTAGGAGACCTCCTATGGGCAATGCTATCCCCATTCAAAACCAAAAAACCTAACCCTACAAAATCTGAATGAACACAACATTCACTTTTTTAAAAATTTCTCTTATGTATTTCTTTGCTATCTCATGGTTTTCTTTCTTTTCCCTTACTCCCAATTCCTCATACTGAAAATGACTATTCTTTAATCATGTTAAAACATAAATGTAGATGTATAATATTCACCTGCTTGTTTACTGCTGAGGGGAGGGGGTGGGTGGGTGGGAAAGGAGGGTGGAAGGAAATTATGTAACTTAAAAATATGCATATGCATGAATATTGAAAAACTTTCATAACATGTCATTGGGAAAATAAAATAAAATATTATTGGAAAAATATGTATTTTGTTTGTATAGTCTATCACCTATTCATCAAAAGGTGAGAAACATGCATCATCCCTAATCCTTTATAGTTGTGAGTGTTCATTATATTGATTAGAGTTCTTGAGTCTTCCAAAATTAACATTGTGTTCAATGTTGCAGTCAGTGTAATAATTGTTCTCCTAATCACTCTCTTTTTATCTTCTTAAGTTTCTTTAGTAAATATAGCACTTCTTTTCCAACTGACATCTATTAAAAATCAAGTATTGAAATAAACTGAGCTTAGAACCAGATCTTCATATAACTATATCACCAGATGTTATAATGAAGAATCTGTCCCTTTTTTGTCATTTCTTTTAGCACAATAATATGTTCATATAACATGATTTGTTCAGACATTCCCCAGTTGATGGGGAATTGTTTCCAGTTCTTTGCTCTGACAAACAATGCTGCTGTGTAAATTCATTGACTCTATCTTTGATTCATTTTGGGTATAAGCCTATTAAAGGTATCATTGGGAAAAGATATAAACAGTTTAGTGAATTTTGGGGTATAATTCCAAATTCCTTTTCAGATATGCTTGGACAAATTCATAGGTTCAGCAGAAATGACTCTTCCTCCAGCCCTTCCAAAACCAAAAGCATTGTTTTAATTTTCATATCTCATTTGTATTTATTGCTGTATTTTTTCATATGATTGTTGGTAGCCTCCATTGTTCTTATTTTGAAAATTGCCTATTCCTGTCTTTTAGTCATTTATCTATTGGGAAATGGCTTCTTTTTTTATTTATTGATAAAGATGATTCATTATCTATCTTGGATATGTTCTTTAACAGAGAAATTTGCTGCAAATAAAATATTTGTGCCAGTGGCTACACAATATATTCTCAGAAGATATTCCTTGGTCTTGAAGTTCTATGTATGTGTCCTCTTTTCACTTGGGAACATTTGCTTGTATGGGTGTGGAATTGCTGTCTGGCAAAAGTAAATACATTATTAAGGCTTCATAGTTATGATTCTGCATAACTTCTGATTTATAGTGGACCTCAAAGATGCAGTGCTATAATGGGGATAATATTTGCATTATCTATTTCACAGAATCGAATTAAATAAGGTAATATATGTAAAGCTTTGCAAAGTCTTTTATTATTAGTTCAGATCAAAACCATATAGGTAGAAAACTTATCTCCTAATACTAAATTTAAGAACCTGTTGTTGAAGAAGTGATCAAAAAATAAATAGATTTTAGTAGATTAAAGATGTATACTTTAGTTACATGATAGTAATGTAATATGTACATTTTTTGCAACTTAAGAAAGGTAATTGAATTAACTAACCCTATTTGGATTTTTCTCCCATAGGGTGACAGTGGAGGTCCTTTGATGTGTTACTTTCCAAAAGATGAAAGATTTTTCCTAATAGGTATTACCAGTGCTGGAGTTGGCTGTGGAAGACCATTTTTCCCTGGCATTTATACTGAAGTGAAGTTATATGAAACATGGATAAAAAATAAATGGCTTCGGCATGCTCCTATGGGAAAAAATGAAATGAATATTGTACAGGGAAATATTATAATAATTATGGTATTTATCATCTTACTTGTGCCTATATAAAGTGGCATTTAGGACCAAGGTAACTTTGTATCTTCTTCACATCTTCATATAACATAATTATCTGAATTTTGAGTTTCAACATTTCTATTGGTGTAAAAGAATTCTGACAGGTTATGCAGTTTAAATTTGATACTGAACCATATATTTTTCTTTCATATTTCTATATTGTTTCATTATGTAATACTAATACTTTATAATACTTTCCCCATAGTTTGTATCAAATCTACTTTTCAACATGTACTTTATAATACACATAATTATCTAAAGTAAAGTATATATAATGGAAACAACACTGGTCATTTTGATATTTTTAGTTTAGTTTTTTCCACTCTGGTCTAGACCTGTGATTTAATTGTACACCATTGCTACAGATCATCAGCTCCTCTGTCATTTATATAGTCTTTGCTATCTGAAGTCCTGAAAATGACTTGCCCTTGGTCCCTTAGCTAATATATTTCAGAGGATGAACTTAAAACAGTTATTCTGACTTATAAACTAGCTTTCTAGCCACACACCTTGCCCTTCCCAGGTACATGTGATACATATATCTTAAACATTAGATTTTATATTGCCTAAGAAAGAAGTAGCCATTTGTGTCTCATTAATCTTGATTATCTCACAACAGAAACATATTTTTATTATTTTAATTCTTGGCAAAGTACTTTAAGACAGTTCATTTTGACTTATCTGTGCTCAAAAGAGAGGGAGAAGTATTGGTAACCCAAGAGTAGAAAATTAAACTACTCTTTCAGTTTGATCTCAGAATATATTATATGATCTGCAGTTGGAATTTTTGTTTTTTTAACAGCAATTTACATTCTTAAGAATGTTTGACTAAATCTTAAAATTAGCTACTTTGTCTATACTGAAGTCATCCCTAATGCCAAAAAGAATTAATTGCTCAGCAGTGTGCTGGGAGTGCAAGTTGTGAGTCAATCTGCAATCAAACCCTTGTGATTCATTTTTCATATGTAATATTCAAACAAGTAAAAATCAGTTACATTAGTATAATCTGCCAGGTATCCCAATGCTAGGGAATGTATACTCCCCTGTCAAAGAGGAGTCACATATTTTCAGTTGTTCTGAAACAATGTAAGATTCCTTAGACTTTGGCCTAGCAGAGATATATGGTGAATGAGAAGAGATCAGCACACTGCCAGTTACCCTGAAAGACAGTTATAGTTAGCAGTTGCTAACATGCCAGCACTGCTTACAACTAACAGACAAAAATGGGGAGAAACAAGATTTCTTTTCTGCTGTTTTAAGTTTGCCAATTGATTATAAAAATTACTATTTTGGAATAGAAAGAGCTAGATGGCAAGTAGTGTGGGCTTTCTGGGGTCTATTGTTTTGAGTTGGTTTTACTTCCATGTTTTTAGCTTACCTTTATTCATTCTAAGACCCTAGAAAAGTTCTATGTGCCAGGCCATGCCCCCTGAGAATACAGAAGGTGCTGGTGCTGAGGAATATCTTTCAGTCTCCAATGTGCTTGATGCCCCTTTCTAAGACATTTGATAAGTCTGGGATGTGTCAGTATCCAAAGCTCTAGGATTCTGTCATAAGCAGATCCCATGAAGGGCTAAACATTTATTGGTTTAAGTTATCACTGCGTATAAATATTAGGTCTTAGTCAGAAATATGCTACATTGGGTAGTGAGTTTTGTTTTTCTTACCTTTTCAAATCTTTGCTTTAACCCAAGCCATGAAGCCAGATAAAGTAATTTTCAGGAACATTTAATTGACATCAGGAAAAAAATGGAAATTTATTAGCTACATTTCAACAAAATCCTTTGCATTGAATCAGAATATCATGTATGAATATCATGACTTAATTAATAGAGCCAAAGATGTACTCTTTCCTTTAAATCTTTATGAGGTATATTTTTCAGCAATGACAACCATTAAACTCAAGGACTAAAATAAATTGAACTTAGAACCAGACTTTCAATTCATTGAACCATCAATGTTAAAAAAAAAAGATTTTCAGAAATAATGAAACATATCCAACCATACCAATATCAATATTTAATGATTTTATGTCATTAATGAATCATTTTATCTTTATCTCTTTTTAAAATGTTTATTTTATATATCTTAAAATCCACACAATTGTTAGTATAATAATGCATGTATACAGGTTATAAATAAGTGACTGTATATACATTAAAATTGTGTGATTAAAAAAGTTTTGAGTCTCTAGCTCCCTGAAACTAAAACTGGGCCTATAATTCCATTTATCCCTGAATCAAGGAGGTACTTTTTTTTGTTCTAGGCTTTCTTTGCTAGACAGGCTGGCACTGCACCATACCCAGAAGTATAATTCCAGTCCCCTTTTTTCCTTACCTCCTCTTAAACTCAGAATTGCTATAGATCAGATCAATAAGGTGCTAATTATGTTCCTCATTTCATATGTTTACAGAATCCAAAGGTCTGATAACCAAGATATCTAGACAACTAAGAAAAATATATAAAACCAATAGTTAAGTGATCAAACTTCTCAAAAGAATAATGGTAAACAGGGCAGCTAGGTGGTGCAGTGGATAGAGCACCAGTCCTGGAGTCAGGAGTACCTGAGTTCAGATCCGGCCTCAGACACTTAATAATTACCTAGCCATGTGGCCTTGGGCAAGCCACTTAACCCCATTGACTTGCAAAAAAAAACAAACCCTAAAAAAAAATAATATTATGGGGCGGCTAGGTGGAGCAGTGGATAAAGCACCAGCCCTGGAGTCAGGAGTACCTGGGTTCAAATCCGGTCTCAGATACTTAATAATGACCTAGCTGTGTGGACTTGGGCAAGCTACTTAACCCCATTGCCTAGCAAAAACCAAAAAAAAAAAAAAAAAAAAAGAATAATGGTAAACCATTAACAACCACTTGAAAGAATTCACCCAGTTACTAATAGTAGAAGATGTGCAACCCCTCCCAAAATATGAAGTTTTAGCTAATGCTCATCAAATTGGTAAAGGTGACAAAACACGAGAACATTAAAAGCTGGAGGGATTTGAAAGAGGGGTATGCTGTGTTGATTGTTCTAACAATTTAGAAAGCCAGTTTATAATTATGCTTAGAAAGTGACTGAAATGTGTATATCCTTTAATTCAGAAATTATAGACACATAACCTAGGAGGTCAAAGATAAAAAGTCCCTAAATATAGCAAAATTTTTATTTATTTGTTGTTGTTAAATAGTATTTTATTTTTCCAATTACATGTAAAGATAATCTTTAACATTCATTTTTATAAGATGTTGAGTTCCAAATTTTTCTCCCTTCTATTCCCTCCCCCTTCCCAAGATGACAAATGATCTGATATAGGTCATACATGTGCAATCATGTTAAACATATTTATACATTAGTCAATTGTGAAGGAAGAAGCAGAACTTTAGGAAAAAATACACTCGAAAACCCCCCAAAGTGAAAATAGCATGCTTCTATCTCTATTCATACTATCATTTCTTTTTCTGGATATAGACAACATTTTCAGTCATGAGTCTTTTGGATCATCTTATTGCTGAGAAGAGCTAAAAGCTGTCCTAGTTGATTATCACACAGTGTTGCTGTTAGTGTATACAATGTTCTCCTGGCTCTGCTCACTTCACTCAGTATAAGTTCTTGTAAATCTTTCCAGGTTTTTCTAAAATCTGCCTGCTCATGATTTCTTATAGCACAATAGTATTCCATTACATTCATATACCACTTTGTTAAGCCATTCCCCAATTGACGGAAAAGAATTTCTAATTCTTTGCCATCACAAAAAGAACTTGTATAAATATTGCAAAATATTTATAATAGCATTTTTCATAGTAGCAAAGAATTGAAAACAAAGAGGATGACCCATCAAATAGTGAATGATTAAACCATTTTTGGCACATGAATGGAAAGGAATGTCAATGCACTGTGATGAATGATGAATACAGAGAAGTGTGGGAACATGTGAACTGAAGTAAAATAAGTAAAGCTAGAAAAACAAAGTAAATGGAAATAACAACAAAACAATCAAATTAAGAACAACAAAATAATCAAATTTGAATGCTTAGAAATATTAATGACCTAGATTTGTAACAAATTCTTGCAGAAGTAAGGGACTATGGGTGTGGAAATTTCACACAATTCCAGGCTTTTTCAAATGACTTTCAGAGGCAGTTATGTGGCACAGTGGATAGAACGCTAGTCCAGGATTCAGGAGGACCTGGGTTTAAATTTGTCCTCAGGCACTTAATACTTGCTTAGCTGTGTGACCTTGGGTAAGTCACTTAACCCTATTGCCTTGTAAAAACCAAAAATAAATAAATAAAAAGAGATGACTTTCTGGAAGAGGAGAGGGTTGACATAGAATATGTACATGATATAAAACTTTTATCAATAATTTCTTGAAAAATATAAAAAATAAAGAAATAGAGTAATTTCCCCCTAAAATTTTACAATAAATAAAAATAATATAATAATAATCATATAACATAATGCATAAAGGGTTGACTTGGGGTACAAGAAAATTATCTATAGAATTCAAACCCTAACTCTGCTACTTACCCTGGACAAGACAACCAGCAGTGGCCTGGATGCAGTGAATAAATTTGGTTGAATTTAGAACAAATTGTTCTCATTTGCCCAGTCCACCGGAGAAGTCTTTCAATGCCATCACATGCTGTTGGCTGGTTAGAGGCCTGTCAGTTATCCTCAATCTAGTTCTGCTGTCTACCAAGCTTCTTGGAGCCACAGTGAGCTGGGGGTTTCCAGGAGAATCACTTGGCCTCTCAGCCTCAGTTTTCTTATCTGTAAAATGAAGATACTACTACCACCTTTGTTGTGAAGCTACAATGAGATCAGAGAATATATGGAGGGACTGACTTTGGCAAGCAGGGTCAGACATCAAGTATATCTGTTTTAATTATGTTTTACAAGAATTTGTAATCCCACAGGAGAATCAATTGTATTGTAGTGCCAGGGGGCACTAGAGAGCTTTTTCTTTCTCTACACTAAGTAATTCCTCTCGTTTCTGAACGGATTTTAGTCCTGCTTTCCAAAGACAAAGGTCAAACTCGAATTCTTTTCATCTCCAACCCAGAGCCTTTGGAAGGATCATTTAAAGTTTAGCTCAAGTCCAGGACACCCCTGTGGGGGCGGGGTATAATGGAAATATACAATAGGGCAACTCCCCTACACACCAAAAGTGCTAAAAATACAAAAGACTCACAAACACATATTAACAAAAAATAAGCAACAGTGATTTTATCACTATTTTTATTCTCTCATGTGAGGCTAAGACTGAACAAGAAGGATTTCCAGGACCTGCTGAATAGGTATTTTACCCACACTTCAACTCTGAAACTGTCCAAACAATTCCTTGTCTTCTAGTAAGCCAGTTCTGGGGTTGTGTGCTGTTCTGTTGGTCATGTTCTACAAGGAGCACTAGAGTAGTGGTCATACAACTCCAACTTCTGGTATTCACAAGGTTGCCTTAAAGGTTGGAAATATCCATCTCAGGATTACTTGTAAGCTATGTCCAGTAAAGGAACTTGTAACAGAAGATGCAACCAGAGGCTCCAATGCTGAGGCAGGCCCACCCTCTGCTATATGTTTTCAGATGGGGAGACATACTGGCAAAGATGGTCAAGGGAGAGACTTGAGGAAAAGGGAGAGAGAAAGTCAGAGAGAGAGACAGAGGAGAGGGGGGAGAAGGGGAGAGAGGGGAGGAGAGGGAGAAAACAGGGAGGGAAGGAAAGGGAAAGAACAGGGAAAGGGGGAAGGGAAAGTGGGAGGGGAGGCAGAGAGGGGAAAAGATGGTCAAGGGAAGAGAGGAAAGAGAAACAGGGAGAAGGGAAGAGGGAGAAAAAAGGAAAGGAAAGAAATAGAAGGGGGGGAGGAAAGTGGAGGAAGGGGAGGATAAGGGAAATGAAAGAAGGGGAGGAAAAGAGGGAATAAAGATTGGGGGAGGAGTGATTGAGAGGGGGAAGTGATTGAGAGGGGAGGGAGGGAGAAAAAAGAAAGGGAAGGAGAGAAGAAAGGTCACTCACTCCCTTTAAGGCCCTCTGACTCCACCAGGCTTTTTAAACAGTTAATTCTTTTTGTTGTGGCTTCCCCCTCCTCTCCATCTCCTCCATCCCTTAACCAAGGGACCACCCAGGGTTGCCACCAAAGTACCTAGCTCTTCATCACTGAGCCACATGATCTCTAGAAATTGTTGCCAGGGAAGCTCAGCACTTGCCTCATGGGATATTCTCTAATCTGGCCTCTCACCATGCCTTCATTAATTGTTGTGGGAGGTTTGGTTTCTTTATATACCTCACCAAAGAGTGTGTATCTGTTTCTTTTAAATTTGAGGATTATTTTAGGTTTTCTAAAAGAAAATGAGTTTATTTGCCTATTCTTTCTCCTCCATTCCCTTGTGTATCTCTGAGTTTTTTTCCTCCCTCCAAGTTCATTAGAGCATGGCCACCTAGGAGATGGGACTATACCTTCCCTTCAAGTGATTGCAAACTAATAAACCCCATTGTTTTTTCAGTGTGCCTGTGAAAAGTGTGGTAGGTTATAGGGCCAGGTTAGTTGCAATGACTGGATTTGAACAGACAGACCTAATACAGATAGCATTTCCTAAGGGGAAGTCCCTAAATTGTGACCTAGCAAGATATTCAACCTGCATGGGAATTAGGGAAAAACTTTAAGAGCACAAAGCTTTCTTTGACTCAACATAATGGGAGCCCTTGAAGTGGCAACACAGTACTTGCCAGGCCCATGAATTAGATACCAGTACAAGAGGTTCCATAAGAGAAAAAGAGAAGGAAAAGATGACTAAAACACATCAGGACCAGCTACATATATATCTTTGATCTTGTTTTGAGAATTGTATCCTCAGCAAGCTAATTAAACCTATTTTTTTCAATTGATATTTTATTTTATTTTTTCAAATACATGTTATGAAAGTTTGTCAACATTCATCCACATGCATCTGCATATTTTTAAGATAAATCATTTCATTCCTTCTTCCCTTCCCAATCCCCCTCCTCTCAGTGTTCAATAGTCAGGTGAATATTGAACATACACATTTGTGTTTAACATGTTTATAGATTAGTCATTTTGGTATGAGGAATTAGGATTTTTATAAAAATTTTATTTATGGCAATAGGATCAAGTGACTTGCCTGACATCACACAGCTAAATATTATGTGTCTGAGGCTGGATTTGAACTCAGGTCCTCATGACTCCAGGGCTGGTGCTCTATCCATTGCACCACCTAGCTGCCCCTAGGAATTAGGATTAAAGGAAAAGAAAGAAAACATGGAATATGAAGGGAAAACATAAGAGAAATTTTTTTAAAAGTGAACATAATGTTCATTCAGATTCTGTGCAATTTTTTTTTTGGTCTGGATGGCATTGTTTATAGCAGTTCTCCTAGGGTTGTCCTAGCTCTCTGAACTGCTGAGAGGAGCTGCATCCATCAACTTGATTATCTCACAATGCTGCTGTTAATGTGTACAAAGTTCTCTTAAACCTATTGTTTTTACTGTTATTTGTGGGAAGAGAGCCATTTATGGTTCTTCATTACCAATGTAGGGTCCTGCACCTTTTGTATGTGAGCAGTTTGTTTGCTGAAAGGAACAGTAATAGGAATTTCTGTAAAGAGAAAGAATGAAATAAACTTGTAGAGGAGCTTGTATTCCTTTTATTTGTGAATCGTTTGATGATTGAAAGGAACAGAAAAAGAACTTTGTGAGTAAAAAAAATGATAAAAATCCATGTAGAAAGAAATGGATTTTCTGTTAAAATATGAGTAAATGCTGTTAGGAGGACTGGACAGAATTACCTCTTGGATTTTTTTTTCCTATGGAACTTTCTTTTGTTTAATTTAAATTTATTTTTATTAAAGATATTATTTCAGTTTTACATTTTCCCCCCAATCTTGCTTCCCTCCCCCCTCCCCCCCCAGAATGCACTCTGTTTCCATGATGTACCTTGATCCAAATTGGGTGTAATGAGAGAGAAATCATATCCTTAAAGAGAAGTCTAAGAGGTAACAAGATCAGACAATAAACTGTTTTTTTTTCTAAATTAAAGGGAATAGTCCTTGTACTTTGTTCAAACTCCACAGCTCCTTATCTGGACACAGATTGTACTCTCCTTTGCAGACAGCCCAAAATTGTTCCCGATTGTTGCACTGATGGAATGAGCAAGTCCTTCAAGCTTGAACATCACTCCCATGTTGCTATTAGGGTGTACGGTGTTTTTCTGGTTCTGCTCATCTCACTCAGCATCAGTTCATGCAAATCCCTCCAGGTTTCCCTGAAATCCCGTCCCTCCTGGTTTCTAATACAACAATAGTGTTCCATGACATACATATACCACAGTTTGCTAAGCCATTCCCCAATTGAAGGACATTTACTTGATTTCCAATTCTTTGCCACCACAAACAGGGCTGCTATAAATATTTTTGTACAAGTAATGTTTTTACCCTTTTTCATCATCTCTTCAGGGTATAGACCCAGTAGTGGTATTGCTGGGTCAAAGGGTATGTACATTTTTGTTGCCCTTTGGGCATAGCTCCAAATAGCTCTCCAGAAGGGTTGGATGAGTTCACAGCTCCACCAACAGTGTAATAGTGTCCCAGATTTCCCATATCCCTTCCAACAATGATCATTAACCTTCCTGGTCATACTGGCCAATCTGAGAGGTGTGAGGTGGTACCTCAGGGAAGCTTTAATTTGCATTTCTCTAATAATTAATGATTTAGAGCATTTTTTCATATGGCTATGGATTGCTTTGATCTCCTCATCTGTAAATTGCCTTTGCATATCCTTTGACCATTTGTCAATTGGGGAATGGCTTTTTGTTTTAAAAATATGACTCAGTTCTCTGTATATTTTAGAAATGAGTCCTTTGTCAGAATCATTAGTTGTAAAGATCGTTTCACAATTTACTATATTTCTTTTGATCTTGATTACATTGGTTTTATCTGTGCAAAAGCTTTTTAATTTAATGTAATCGAAATCATCTAATTGGCTTTTGGTGATGTTCTCCAACTCTTCCTTAGTCATAAACTGCTCCCCTTTCCATAGATCTGACAGGTAAACTAGTCCTTGATCTTCTAATTTGCTTATAGTATTGTTTTTTTATGTCTAAGTCCTGTAACCATTTGGATCTTATCTTGGTAAAGGGTGTGTGAGGTGTTGGTCTAATCTAAGTTTCTTCCATACTAACTTCCAATTTTCCCAACAATTTTTATCAAAGAGGGAGTTTTTATCCCAATGGCCAGACTCTTTGGGTTTATCAAACAGCAGATTACTATAATCCTCTCCTGCTTTTACACCTAGTCTATTCCACTGGTCCACCACTCTATTTCTTAGCCAATACCAAACAGTTTTGATGACTGATGCTTTATAAGATAATTTTAGATCTGATAGGGCTAAGCCACCTTCTTTTGCACTTTTTTTCATTAAGCTCCTGGCAATTCTTGACTTTTTATTTCTCCATATGAATTTACTTACAATTTTTTCTAACTTGTTAAAGTAATTTTTTGGAATTTTGATTGGTAGGGCACTAAACAGATAGTTTGGTTTTGGTAGAATTGCCATTTTTATTATATTAGCTCTACCTATCCATGAGCAGTTGATATTTGCCCAGTTATTTAAATCTAATTTAATTTGTATGAGAAGTGTTTTATAATTGTTTTCAAAAAGATTCTGAGTCTGTCTTGGCAAATAGACTCCCAAATATTTTATATTGTCTGAGGTTACTTTGAATGGGATTTCTCCTTTTAGCTCTTCCTGCTGTTTCTTGCTAGACATATATAGAAAAGTTGAGGATTTATGAGGGTTTATTTTATAACCTGCAACTTTGCTAAAATTGCTAATTATTTCCAGTAGTGTTTTAGATGATTTCTTGGGATTTTCTAGGTAGACCATCATGTCATCTGCAAATAGTGAGAGTTTTGTCTCTTCCTTCCCAATTCTAATTCCTTTAATTTCTTTTTCTTCTCTAATTGCTGATGCTAACATTTCTAATACAATATTGAATAGTAGTGGTGATAATGGGCACCCTTATTTCACCCCTGATCTTACTGGGAATGCCTCTAGCCTCTCCCCATTGAATATAATGCTTGTTGATGGTTTCAAATAGATACTGCCAATTATTTTACAGAACAGTCCATTTATTCCTACACTCCCTAGTGTTTTTAATAGGAATGGATGCTGTATTTTGTCAAAAGCTTTTTCAGCATCTATTGATATGATTATATGATTTCTGATAGGTTTGTTATTGATATAATTGAGTATACTAACAGTTTTCCTAATATTGAACCAACCCTGCATTCCTGGAATAAATCCTACTTGACCATAATGTATTATCCTAGTGATGACTTGTTGTAATCGTTTTGCTAAGATTTTATTTAGGATTTTTGCATCTATATTCATCAGGGAAATAGGTCTATAATTTTCTTTCTCTGTTTTAACTCTTCCTGGTTTAGGTAACAGTACCATATTGGTTTCATAGAAAGAGTTAGGTAGAGTTCCATCTTTCCCACTTTTTCCAAAGAGTTTATATAGGATTGGAACCAATTGTTCCTTAAATGTTTGGTAGAATTCACTTGTGAATCCATCAGGCCCTGGAGATTTTTTTTAGGGAGTTCAATAATGGCTTGTTGAATTTCTTTTTCTGAGATAGGGTTGTTTAGGTATTTAATCTCTTCTTCATTTAACCTGGGCAACTTATATTTTTCTAAATATTCATCCATTTCACTTAGATTATCAAATTTATTGGCATAGAGTTGGGCAAAATAATTTCAAAATATTACTTTAATTTCCTCCTCATTGGTGGTGAGTTCACCTTTTTCATTTATGATACTAGCAATTTGGTTTTCTTCTTTCTTTTTTTAATCAAATTGACCAGAGGTTTATCAATTTTATTGGTTTTTTTCATAATACCAACTTTTGGTTTTATTTATTAATTCAATAGTTTTTTTGCTTTCAATTTTATTAATTTCTCCTTTCATTTTTAGAATTTCTAATTTGGTATTTAATTGGGGATTTTTTATTTGTTCTTTCTCTAATTTTTTTAGTTGCATGTTTAGTTCATTGATTTCCTCTTTCTCCAATTTATTCATATAAGCATTTAGAGCTATAATATATCCCCTGAGAGGTGCTTTGAATGAATCCCATAGGTTTTGATATGTTGTTTCATTATTATCATTATCTAGGATAAAATGGTTAATTCCTTCTATAATTTGTTTTTTGGTCCACTCAGTTTTTAAAATGAGGTTATTCAGTTTCCAATTCGTTCTGAGTCTATATCTCCTTGGCACAGTATTGCATATGACTTTTATTGCATTGTGATCTGAGAAAGATGTATTCACTATTTCTGCCTTTCTGCAGTTAAGCATTAGGTTTTTATGTCCTAGTACCTGGTCAATTTTTGTATAAGTTCCATGTACTGCAGAGAAAAAAGGTATATTCCTTTCTATCCCCATTCAGTTTCCTCCATAAGTCTACCATATCTAATTTTTCTAACAATCTATTTACCTCCCTAATTTCTTTCTTGTTTGTTTTATGATTCGATTTATTTAGATCTGATAGCGGGAGGTTGAGGTCTCCCACTAGTAGAGTTTTGCTGTTTATGTCTTCCTGTAATTCAGCTTCTCCTCTAAGAATTTGGGTGCTGTCCCATTGGGTGCATATATATTCAATATTGAAATGACTTTATTGTCTATGGTACCTTTTAGGAGGATATAGTTTCCTTCCTTATCTCTTTTAACACTATCTATTTTTGCTGCTGCTTTGTCTGAGATAAGGATTGCTATCCCTGCTTTTTTTACTTCAGCTGAAGCAAAATATATTTTGCTCCATCCTTTTACCTTTCCTCTATATGTATCTCTCTGCTTCAAATGAGTTTCTTGTAAGCAGCATATTGTAGGATTCTGGTTTTTAATCCACTCTGCTATTTGCTTACGTTTTAAGTGAGAGTTCATCCAATTCACATTCAAGGTTATGATTACTAATTCTTTATTGCCCTCTGTACTATCTTCCCTCTGTTTGTATTTTTCCCCCTTCCCCTCCTTTTATCCATATTCCCCAGTATTTTGTTTTTTGAATACCACCCCCTTCAGCATGTTTGCCCTCCTATATCACACCCTCTCCTTTCTTTCCCCTTTCCCCTTTTTCCCTTTTCCCTTCCCTTCCTTTTGTTATTTTCCCTTATTTCCCCCACTCCCCTTCCCTTTCTCTGTCCCCCTCCCCTTTTCCCCTTTTAATACTTGAAAGGTTAGATGTTTTATAAGTTAACTGAGTATGTGTAGGTTGACTTTAAGCCAAGTCTGATGAGAAGAAGATTCAGGTGTTTCTCCTCTGCTCCCTTCTTCCTCACTATTACCATAGGTTTTTTGTACCTCTTAGTGTAATGAGATTTACCCCATTCAATCCCCTCCCTCTTCCCATCTCTTTTCTGTCCCCCCTTTTAGGGCAGTAGTGTTTTTTTTAGATCATTCTATCTAAGTGATAGAAAATTCTAAGTGTCTGTCCCTTTTAGTTCTGTATATTCTATGAAATAGAGTCAAAATTCCTGAGAGTTATTAGAGTCTTTCTCCCAAGTGGGGTTAAAACCAGTTACATCCCATTAGATAATAGTCTCATGGATAGGTCATGAATGTCCATCATTTCTGGCTAGGTGTATTCTCTCTGTTAGAGTTACATTTCTCAAGGTTTATGAGAATCTTTTTTTTTTACCCCCATGCTGGGATATTTCCAGTTTCAACTTACTGGATTGCATTTTTTTTTCTTTTACTGCTCCCCCACACTTTTTTTTTACCTTTTCATGTGTCTCTTGAACCTCCTGTTTGATGCTCAAATTTTCTGTTTAGCTCTGGTCTTTTCATCAGAAAATTTTTGGAATTCTTCCATTTCATTAAATGTCCATCCTTTTTCCCTGGAAGAGAAGGCTCAGCTTTGCAGGAAAGTAGATTCTTGGCTGCATTCCAAGCTCCTGTGCTCTTCAAAATATCTCATTCCAGGCCCTTTGATCCCTTAAAGTTGATGCAGCCAGGTCCTGCATGATCCTTATTGTGGCTCCTTGATATTTAAATTGTTTCTTTCTGGCTGCTTGCAGGATTTTATCTTTTATCTGATAGTTCTGCAGTTTGGCCACAACATTCCTTGGTGTTTTCATTTTAGGATCTTTTTCTGGTGGAGATTGATGTACTCTTTCAATAACTACTTTGCCCTCCAATTCCATGATATCAGGGCAGTTTTCTATCGCTAGATCCTGTAGTATTAAGTCCAGGCTTTTTTTCTCTTCAATGTTTTCGGGAAGTCCTATAATTTTCAGGTTGCCCCTCCTCGATCTATTCTCAAGGTCAGTGGTTTTGTTGATGAGGTATTTTACATTTGTTTCTATTTTTTCCTATTTTTTGATTTTGTTTAACTGACTCTTGCTGTCTCATGGAGTCATTAGTTTCTGTAGACTCCATTCTTTTTTGGGGGGAGGAGTTTTCTTTGTTAACCTTTTGCAACTCCTTTTCTAATTGGTCAATTCTACTTTTGAAAGAGCTTTCCATTTGACCAATTGAGGTTTTGAGAGAATTAATTTCTTTTTGCATTTGCCCATTTGAAGATCTGAGAGTTTTGTTTTCTTGTTGCAAGGGATTAATTGCCTCCCCCAAATTTTCTAGTTGATTTTTAAACTCCTTCCTTATTTCTTCAAGGAAGTATTTCTGTGCTGAAGACCAGATTTTATTCTCCTCAGAGGTTCCAGGTCTCTCTGAGTTAGTGTCTTTCCCTTCCAAGAATTTTTCTATGGATCCACCTTTCCCCTGACCCTTCTTCATTTTGCTAAGACCTGAGTTGGGGGGGAGGCTGGTTCACAGGGGCTTGGGATTGCTAAAGGCTTTACTGAGTGCAGTTTCTCTGGCTGGACAGTAGGAGGTGCTGGTTGCTTTCTCTGGAGTGTCTGTGACCTTGGTTCAGGCCCTCTCTTTTTCCTTGAAGGGAGGAGTTGGAGCTATTGAATTCTTTTGCCTTCAATCAATGGTGGGCTTTACCCTGGCCTGAGGTCATTCCTCAGCTGGGCTGGTTCTTCTGCTCACACACCTGGGCCTGAGGCAGAGGTAGTTTGCATTTGTTTGTTAGGGGAGAAGTCTGAGTTGTAATGGGACTCAGACCAGAGGAGCCCAGGGATGGTGTCTGCCACTCCCCTGCTCCAGAATTCTCCCCCCAGCCCTGTCCGGGATCTCCAGGGGGACAGCTCCAACACCAGTGCCTCTGCTCTAACACCAGGGCCTCTGCTCCCCCACAGTCTCACGCCCCTGTGGGTCCAGCCCCACCTCTGATCCAGCAGGTCCGGCTCTCAGACTCTCAGACTCCCGGTTCCAATTCAGTTGTTAATCTGGCTGATCCGGGGCTGATCCTCCCTCTGGGCCCAGACTCACCCACCCGAATTCAGCCACAGCTCCTGCTAGAGACAAATCCCGAGGTAGATGTTCTTTCTCTTGGCTTTTCTTTCTGGATTTTATGGGTCGGATTTCTTTTAAGAGGTTTGTTTCATGTGATAGATGGAGAAGAGATCAGGAGACTTTAGAACTGTGCCTGTCTTCTCTCTGCCATCTTGGCCAGACGTCTACCTCTTGGATTAATGCAACAAGATGATCTGTTTTCAACTGTGGCTGCCAAGTATTTGCTTAGATGCATGTGACTGTTTTAGAACTTGAGAGGTAAAAATGAACAGCAAATAAAATAACTGAAGACTGAGAAAAATAAGAAATATTGGTTTCATCATTGACAGAAAGGTAGAGTTCATGAGTTTTAATCCCTATTCAACAGAAAGATTTATCCTAGGGGCAGCTAGGTGGCGAAGTGAATAAAGCACCAGCCCTGGAGTCAGGAGTACCTGGGTTCAAATCTGGTCTGAGACATTTAATAATTACCTAACTGTGTGGCCTTGGGCAAACCACTTAACCCCATTTGCCTTGCAAAAAAAACCTGAAAAAAAGTTTTATCCTTATGTCCTGTTGTAGAAGAATGAGTCAGGTGGTTCAGATTTGCACTATTATAGATAATTAAGAAACCAGCAAGAAAAGAGTGGAGCATTCTTGTGTGAAAGAATTGAGTTAGGAAACCAGCAAGAAGATTGTCAAGAGTCCAGTAGGAGGGGAAAAAGGTTAGGACCCTACTGATCAGCATAGAACTGAATTATGCTATCAGTTGATTTATTACTGTCTTTGTTGCTCATTTGTTCAGTTTGTCTGTTTTTGACTCTATGGACCATAGTTCACCAGGCCCTTCTATCTTCCACTATCTCTAGAAGTCTTTTTAAATTCAGGTTCATTGTTTTAGAACACTATCCATCTCTATTGTCCCCTTTTCCTTTTGCTCTCAGACTTTTCCAACATTAGCGGTTTTTCTTTCCTAATGAATCCTATCTTCTCATTATGAGACCAAAGTATTTAAGCTTCAGCTTCAATATATGATCTTTCAGTGAATAATCCAAATTAAATCTTTTAAGTATTGACATATTCAATTTCCTTACTGGTCAAGGGATTTCAAAAGTCTCCTCTAGCATCACAATTAAAAAACTTTGATTTTGTAACTGAGAGTCAACTCTCATAGACATACATTACTACTGGAAAAACCATAGCTTTGACCATATGGACCTTTGTTGGCAAGGTGTTGTTTTTCCTTTTTAGTATGTTATCCATATTTGTCATAACTTTCCTTCCAATGAGCAAGTATCTTTTAATTTTTATGGCTCCAGTCACCATCTGCATTAATCTTTGAGTCCAATAATATAAAATCTGACATTACTTCCATTTCTTTGTTTTTCTTTTAAGGTTTTTGCCAAGCAAATGGGGTTGACTTGCCCAAGGCCACACAGCTAGGTAATTATTAAGTGTCTGAGGCTGGATTTGAACTCAGGTACTCCTGACTCCAGGGCCGGTGCTCTATCCACTGCACCACCTAGGTGCCCCCATTACTTCCATTTCTTCTCCCTCTTTTTGCCAAGAAGTGATGAGACTAGTTCCTGGGATCACAGTTTTTTAAGTTTAAAGCTTCAAGTCAGCTTTAACACTCTCACCCTTACCAAGAGACTTCTTAATTCTTCTTCACTTTCTCTGGTATCTGTGAATGGTATCTGCAAGATTATTGATATTTCTCCTGGCAACCTCAATTCTGATTTTTTATTCAACCAGATTAGGATTTTGTATGATACCCACTGCTTCCTGGTTTGAGAGGGAGAATGAAATGGGAAATATAGGATGTGTAGCTACTTTGCTAGAGATGTGAGATTGTCTAGATGAAGCAGAATCATGAGTGAAACCCAAAGAGATTTGCTATGATATTTTATTTTTTGTGGGGTTTTTTGGTTTTTTTGAGTTTTGTTTTGTTTTGTTTTTTTGCTATAACAAGATGCTGAGACATAAATGGCTGTCACAGATTCTGTTGAATGAAGAACTGTCTGGGCTTCTCTACCTTCCTCCAGAGCTTCATCCAGTGAATTTTGCAATACTCTGGCTTAATGGAATTGTTTTCCACAAAACAACAACAGCTAGCATTTTTATGGCATATGTAAATGTGTTATTGAAAATTAGGGAGAACATGACTAATTTCAATTTGTTTTACATCAACCATTTAGTTATTTATGATCCCTGCATGTAGCCATAGCAGCTGGTTTCCTTCATTATCTTCTTTCCTCCTCACATCTGTACAAGAAGACATAATTGAGGGGAAAGGGAGGATTTTAGAATCTCTAGAATGTCCCCCTTATATAGCCTGACAGGTTAGTCTTTTGATTTAGTGGAACAAGCTTTTTTTAACAAGAAAGTTCCCTTATCTATCTGCCTTAGCAAATGATATATATTTTCCTTTACCAAACATATTATCTTTTTCTTTGTGTTGCCAGTTGCATTTCAATGAGCAACCAGTTTTTTGTTTCCTATAATATATAAATATTGCTTGCTGAATGGTGGGTGGTGTATTTCTCATCAACTACTAGTGAGACACACCACACACTCAAAGTCTGTCTTCTGATTCATGCTGGCTTATTTATTGATTTTAACCCATTGAGTCAATAAGAAAATTTATGCAACTATATCATCTCATTTGAACATCAATGTAAACCTACATGAGGTAGACGTTATCACACCCAAGTTTTCAAATAGGGAAATTGGGTCTAAGAAAAGTTAAATGGCTTGCTTGTGGTTACACAGCTAAGCAATGTCCGAGTAAGGATTTAAACTACAGATCTTTGCAACTCAATTATCCACTGTGCTATCATGGGTGATAGGATTAAAAATTATTTTGACAGGCACCATTCCAAACTGAAGTTTTGCTATCTTGTGGGACTGATATAAGATTAAATTCAATTAGGATAATTGTGAAATCTTGCAACTGAGTACAAAATATTTCATAAGAACAAGATGGTGGAAGCATGGACAGAGAGCAGATGTCCTGAAAAAAAAATTCAAACTTTTTGGGATTATAGTCACTGGCAAACTCAATATGAGTCAGCAATGCAAAGGGAGAGCCAAAAATGCTATTGTGGACATAGGATACATCCAGGGTTATAGCTTCTATGAAAAGGTAAGTGATAGCATTATATTATACCCTGTCTTATAAGATCTCATCTGGAGCATCATGTTCATCTCTAGATGCAACATTTGTTGTGGGTCCAGTCCTAACAATAGCTCACTCAATTCAGGCTTGATGATAGAACAAAATGAGCCACTTGGGAGTCATCAGGTATAATAGCTCACATGGCAGCATATTTAACTTAGAAAATCACAAACTAATAGTCTATGTTGCATTATATTTTTATTTATTTTGTTGAAGCATGCTATTTATCTTTTGACAGAGATATGATGAACTTAATATATAGAATGAAATATATATTTTTGGATATGACCAACATGAGAATTTATTTTGCTTGACCAAATATTTTTGTTATAAGAGCTTTATATGTTTTTGTTTTATTTCAAAAAGGAGATGAAAGGGGGTGGCCAGGTGGCAAAGTACCACCCAAGATTGCAGAGCATGTACCCAAAGGATATACCCAGAAGATTGGGCAATCTCCTTTGTCAGCAATGTCCTTCAGAGACTGACTGACTGAACAGCAAGGGCTGATCCTTGAAAGAGGAAATAGGAAAAGCCTCAATTCTAATCATTATTAATATAATAGAAAATAATCACTTCTCATACAGGGGACAGGCCATTTTTCACTTTCCTTTTAGCCTGCAGTCTTAAGAAATGGACCTGGGTTTTAGGTCTCTCTCATTTGTCCCTTTTTCATTCTAGGTACAAGAAGTGGAGACTCTAATTAGGAAGCTCTATGAGCCAGTCTAGCAGGCCAGCTCTGAGAAAACAGGTTCCTGGGAAGCAAAATCCAGGCAGGGATTTTGACTTGGAACTTGATGGTACTAGGTATCATATTGAGTTAAGCAGTGAATCTAATCCCCTTCCCTTCCCCATTGAGGAGGGTGGAACCAGGATTAAACTATTCTCCAGTTTTGCCAGCACAGATTTTTGTATGTTTAGTTGCCCTACACCTTGGAAGCAAATACTCCTTTGTAAAAGCTAATCTTAAAAAATGTGGAACTTAGAAGCTTACAAAAGATGAATGCTGAAAACTAACTTTGCATGTAATTAGAAAAAATAAAATAACATAAAAAAAAGCTAATCAAAATGATTAAATAGAACTGTATTGCTTGAAGGAGCCTTAGGTAATTTTCTAAGACTCTAAAATCAACCTTGTTAACAAGCATGTCCAAATCAGCTATATACAGGAGAAATAGAATTAAGAGGATTTAGGAGGGATTTGAGAGAGGGACACTGATCCAGGCATGGGCTGATCAGCCAATCCTGCTGCATTTGACCCTACCCCTTCTTTCCTGATAGTCTATCTTTGTCTGAGACTATGGTGTTTGCTTCTGGTTCTGCTTCTTTTGTTGACTGTTTCTTGACATTTTCCTTTGTTGATTACTTTTCAATAATCATGGGATTTATAACTTCATTCATTTATAACTTCATTCCCCTTCATTTATAACTTCAACAAATATACCTACTATGTGAAAGCCATGCTGGTAGGACAACAGGGGACAAGCAAGTATAGGAGACATTCGGGCCGCTAGAAGCTTACAACCCATCAGAGGAATTAAAGAGGTGCATGAATAACTGCAGCATCTGGTGCTCTCTCTTGGCTATTATCATCAGTTCATAACAGGCCAGAGATACCAGAGAAATAGTAGGGATTATCCTCTTCTTCAAGAAACTTACAATTTAGTTGGGGATATGCAGATATAAAGGATAGCAAGTTGGTATACCCAGGTTCTGAACCTGGAATTTGGAAGTCTCAGATTCCTAAGTTCAAATTTGGTCTCAGATACTTACTAGCTGTGGGATCTTGAGCAAGACTTGTAACTGCCTCAGTTTCCTCATCTGTAGAAGGAGAAAAAAATGACAAAGATACCAAAAGAGGCAAAAGACAGATCCTGCCTTGGAGGAGTAAATATATAAACAAATATGTACAAAGTTATATATAGGACAAATAGTAAATATTGGAGGGAAAACCTTAGAATTACTCTGCCAAGTATCTCTGCCAAGAAAACCCCAAATGGGGTCATGAAGAGTTGGACACAACTGAATAATAACAACAACATGCAGATTTAGAACACAGGCAAAAGCTAAAATAAGAAAAAAAGCTTTAAAAATGTTTAAATTGAACAATTACAGATACGCATTAGCAGAGCTTAAGAGGCAGCAAAATTCAGTGGGCAGAGAATTATCCTTTTTTAAATTTTTTTATTTCTATTTTTTTTATGTTTTTGCAAGGCAAATGGGGTTAAGTGGCTTGCCCAAGGCCACACAGCTAGGTAATTATTAAGTGTCTGAGACCGGATTTGAACCCAGGTACTCCTGACTCCAAGGCCGGTGCTTTATCCACTATGCCACCTAGCTGCCCCGAGAATTATCTTTTAAGGGAGCAAAGCCTGTGTTATTTTAGTCTTCAGCTATGTGACCTTGGCCAATTTGTGCAATCTCTGTGTGCCAGACAGCTGTTGTTGTTTGTCCTTTATTCTGCAAGAAGACTATGACATCAGGGACAAGCGAGTGAATTGGATTTGAATGAGAGGGTGCTGTGCTAACTCACCAGCAGACTCTCCTCCAGAGTCATCTGGGTTCCATGGTCAGATATGAACCTGGATAACTGAAGGTGGCCCTGGATTCGAGACAGTCAGGATTAAATGACTTGCCCAGGGTCACACAGCTCACAAGTATCAAGTGTCTGAGGCTGAATTTGAATTCATATCTTCCTGATTCCAGGGTGGCTGCTCTATATCCCCTGTTCCACCATTTAAGAAAACAAATGATGCCTAAGTTCTTGATCTGCATGGACAGAAATCCTCATTGATTGTTCCTCAGAGCAGGAGACAGCAAGGGAGGATACATGTGAGAACAATAAGCAGCACTTAGTATTCAACACCAAACCACACACTAGTTGTAGATGGAAAAAAAGATCTGTGAGGCAATCATGCTTCCTGGGAGAGAAATTGAACTAGACTTTGACAGAGGTGAGGGATCTGGATGGATGATCTGGAAGGGATAGCACATGAAAAAACTGGCACTTATAAAGGGAAGTCAGGGGTCATCAAACAAGGCATCACAAATACCTGTAGCATGGTCAGAGTAAAGGTTCCCTTTGGGGATTTAAAAAATGGGGTTCAACTATTGTTCTATTAGAAACCAGGAGGGATGGGAATTCAGGGAAGCCTGGAGGGATTTGCATGAACTGATATTGAGTGAGATGAGCAGAACCAGAAAAATACTGTACACCCTAACAGCAACATGGGGGTGATGTTTAACCTTGATGGACGTACTCATTCCATCAATCAGGGATGATTTTGGGCTGTCTGCAATGGAGAATACCATCTGTATCCAGATAAAGAACAGTGAAGTTTGAACAAAGTTCAAGGACTATTTCCTTTAATTAAAAAAAACTGGTATCTTATTGTCTGATCTTGTTATCTCTTATACTTTTTGTTTCTTCCTTAAGGATATGATTTCTCTCTCATCACACTCAGTTTGGATCAATGTACAACATGGAAACAAAGTAAAGACTGACAGATTGCTTTTGGGGGTGGGGTGGGGGAGGGAAGTAAGATGGGGAAAAATTTGTAAAACTCAAAATAAAATTTTTAATAAGAAAAAATGGGGTTCAGGAAATTGCAAAGGTGAGGGAGCATTGGACAGAATCATTGAAGGAATTTAGATTGGATAGGATAATGAGTAAGTGATAAAGATAAGTAAGATAATAAGAGTGAAGGCTCTCAGGCTGAAATTTTGAAAAGAAGTGATTCTAGAAAGTTGTACAGATAGTAATAATAATAATAACAATAACAATAATAATAATGCTCTACATTTATATAATTCTTTGGATTTTGTAGTATTTTATATATTTTTCCTCATCTGAGCCTCACAACAACCCTATGAAGTAAGTTCAAAAGATATCCCCATTTTATAGATATGACCCAGCATTACTAGAAAATCATTCACGCATTTATTATTTGTCTGACTGAAAATATAAGGAGTTGCCTTCAAGGAGTTCACTTTTCTAAAGACGATTTTTTTTGGGTGGAGTGGGGAGGTCCCAGCAAAATATACTCAGAGAAGATGGAAAGTGAGCTCTGGGGGAAAGGCACTAGCAGCTGGGAGACCAGGAAAGCCTTTGTGTAGGAGGTAGGATCTTAGGTGAATCTTGAAGAAGACAGAGAAATTGAGTCAGGATAGCAGAAGAATAATCTGGGCAAAGGTCAAAGGATGGGAAAGTGGAGTATTGTGTTCAAGGAAGTGGGCCAATGTAGCCAGTTAGTGTTGGAGGAAGGATTTAAACCATAATCTTTCTGAACCAATAAATTCAACATTTTATCCACTATGCTCAATATAGTGTTCCCATTTGAATCCACAGTCCATCAGTTGTCATTGTTCATTTGTTTCAGTTATGTTCAATTCTATGTGACACCATTTGGGGGTTCCTTGGCAAAGATACTGGAGTGGTTTGCCATTTCATTTTATAGATGAGAAAACTGAGACAAAGAAGGTTAAGTATTAAATTTGAACTCAGGTCTTCCTGTCTTCAGGGCTAGTTCTTGTTCTTCAGGAGCTTACATTCTCCTGGGGAGATAGAAACTAAAGACACATACATGAATTAATACAAATGAATGTAAAGTCTTTTCCAGAAGAATTAGGGGATGGAAACAGCTAGATGGTGAAGTGGATAGAGCACCAGCCCTGGAGTCAGGAAGACCTGAGTTCAAATTTGACCTCAGACATTTAATTACCTAGCTGTGTGACCTTGGGCAAATCACTTAACCCCACTGCCTTGCAAAAAACAAAACAAAACAAAAAGAATTAGGGGATGAAATAGAGGTAAGGAAAGATCTCATTCAACTTAGAACTTTGAAGGAAGTCAGAGACTCTGAGAAGGAAAGTAAAGGAGGAATGCAATCCAGATGGGAGGCTGGATGTACCACCGTACCAAGATGCGGATGTGAGACATGTTTACCTCCTCAGATTAGATTTTAGGAAACCTGATTTTAGGGTTGCAGGATCATAAATTTAAAACTAGAAGGGCCCTTAGGGAATTATGTCACCCAACCTCCTCATTTTACAGATGAGGAAACTGAGGCTCGGGGAGGTTAAACTTTCAGCAAGATCAAAATTTAGCTCCATACCCTTGGGTGAATGATTGATCTCTGTTTTTCTCCAACCTGGGAGTGAATGACAAGAGTTCTTATTTCTCTTTCTTGTTAGGATAGTTAACCTTTCCCTTTAAAAATGGAAATTAATCTTTGATGAAGTCCCCTATTTAATTTCAGCCAAACCCTTGAACACTACTTCTGGTTTCACAGTAGAAAGCAGGCACAGGACATGTCTGAGAAGTATCCAGTGAGAAAACAAAACAAAACAAAAACAAACCGAAACCAAAAACACCTCACAGAACTAGCCACAAGTCACAAGCACTAAAGGGGAAATAAGATGGAAATGAGAATAGGATAAGCTTTCTCTTTTAGGTGAAAGGTTATGGAGTGGGGGAAGGGACCGGGTTGGAGGGAAGAGGAGGAGGAGGAGAAGGAGAAGGAGGAGGAGGAGGACAGGGATGTCTAACAGCTTTTGAGCCTGCTCACTGGGTAGAAATCTGGGACAGCTGCCCATAGCTGACTTGATTTGAGCCAAGTTAGTCTGACACAGCCTGTCTTTTTTTCCTGGGCAGTCGATTGAATCTGATCGCAAACAGCCAGAGAGCTGGATCCTGAACCATAGGAAGGCATAACCCAGTCTGGATTTTTCATTTCTGGACTCATGGCGTTTGCTGTCTCCATCCTCCGACTGGCCATCTCCACTGCCGTGTTTCCCATCTTTCTCCTCCACTTCCTGGGCCTGTGGGACTGGATTTGCAAAAAACTCTTTCCTCACTTCATGGTGCAGTTCTCCAAAAGCTACAACAAAGAGATGGCTGCCAAGAAGCAGGAGCTCTTTGGCAACCTGCATGAGTTTGCAGGTTCCTCGGGGAAGTTGGCCTTGATGGAGGTTGGCTGTGGCACTGGAGCCAACTTTAAATTCTACCCTCCAGGTTGCAGGATCACTTGTATTGATCCCAATCCCAACTTTGAGCAGTTCCTGATTGAAAGCATTGCTGAAAGCCGACACCTCCAGTTTGAACGCTTCGTAGTGGCTTCAGGGGAAGACATGCATCAGATAGCAGACAATTCCATGGATGTGGTGGTCTGCACCCTGGTCCTGTGCTCTGTCCAAAATCAAGAGAAAGTCATCCAGGAGGTACACAGAGTGCTTAGGCCGGTGAGTTGTTAAGACGATACAAGATGGGCCCTTGTCAATAGAACCTGCTCATAAGCAGCCTAGTACATTTCTATAGATTCAGAATAAGAATTAGTACATTGGGTTCTAGTAAGGCCCCTTTCTTCCACCACTCGCAGTTAAGAAAAGCATTAGGGGTGACTCCTAACTCCTCATGTTCTTTAGATGGCACCAGCTCCTTGTAGGAAAACATAAAGCCTTCTCAATTTTTTTCCAGAACTAGAAGAGATTGTTAGGCTTTACCTAAAATTATATTGAAAGCTGGTGGCAAAGACTCCCATGCCCACCTTCTACTTCCTTGATAATATGAGAGAAGTGTTTGGCTTGAATTATCTGAATAACTGTGCCTGGGTGGTCTTGCTCTGAGAACTGAAACCCTTTTTATTTCCTAATGAAATCACCACATTATAATACAGATATAGTAGCTCTGAAATGCCATAAAATGATTCTAGTACAACTATTTTTATCAAAAATCTCCTATTGGTGGGGTGGCTAGGTAGCACAGTAGATAGAGCACCTGGCCCTGGAGTCAGGAATACCTGAGTTCAAATCTAGTCTCAGATAAAATAATTACCTAGCTGTGTGGCCTTGGGCAAGCCAATTAACCCTATTTGCCTTACAAAAACCTAAAAAAAAAATCCCCTGTTGGGGTAGCTAAGTGGCACAGTGGATAAAGCACAAGCCCTGGAGTCAGGAGGATCTGAATTCAAATTCAGCCTCAGACAGCTGTGTGACCTTGGGCAAGTCACTTAATTCCATTGCTTTGCAAAAAAAAAATCTCCTAATTGATGGAAATCTGCATATAAAATGTGCCCTGAAAAGTCTCCTTAAGATTTCAGTTTTATCTTCTGCCTTAAGAAAATGTTTGGAAATGATTAGAATATTTCCATTATCACTATTATCTAATATTTTATGATGTCCCCAGAACTTCACTTCAATATTAGCACCAAAAAAGAAAGAAAATTTTCAATTTACTGAAATAGAGTATTCAGACGGCATCTTCCCAAGCTAAGAAAAAATTAGGATACATAATTCAGATTAGGAAAGTGAGACATCAAAATTATTTTTGCCTCAACTATCTAGAAATAGAGTTACAATCTCTTATAAATCATTATAAATGGAAGATATTTTAGGAGAATATTAATACATAATTTCACAGTAGAAGATATTTCAGGAGAATCTTAGTACATAGTTTCACAGTAGAAGATATTTCTGAAGAATAATAGTACATAGTTTCACAGGGCATGTCTGAGAAGGGTCTAGCGAGGAAAAAGCAAAACAAAACAAAACAAAAAAACTATTATCTATAGCTATAACTAAGCTTAGTTGAGAATATGCTGACTGCACTAATAGTCTTCCTGAAAGATGGAAACAATAGAGCTTAACAATGACTTAGTAAGAATTAATGATTAAAACCTGGTGATTGTTTAAGATGGGCTCCTCCCTTTTTACAACTTTCTCTGTTCTCATCCCCTACCAAGCTGCCTCGAGGCACTTGTCCTAGGTGTGATTTATAGTATTTACATCTTGGATAAAAATTCTGAGTTCCCTGAAAATTTACATTGAGTAAATTCTTATTGCCTGTGTCTACTTTACAGCAAGGATTCTAGGGAGCATCTGAGTCTAAGACTCCAGCTGATGCTTAACTGCAGACCCAGAAGCAGGTCTTGTTTCTTTATCATAGAATAGAATAGTAGGGAGTCAGTGATCAGTCTATGAATTTTTAATTTTGAAATTTTGAAAAGCAATATTTAATTATATTTGATTTCCTTTACAATTCTGTGCATCTAAAAACATTACTCTGAGACCATAGGATGCATCAAAAAGACAAAGGATCACAATAACAAAAAATGTTAACCTAAGGACTACTTTATCAAGCCAGATATCCACTCTTATTCTGTGTAACCCCCATCTTAGGAGGGGACCCAGAAATTTCACCTTTCTCCCAAAAGTGCAATCTACATGTCCTATAAGATGAAGCAGGGAGAGTCATATTCATCTTCCTCAAATATAAAAAATCCACAATGTATTTATACCCAATCTTCTTCAGATTTTTACGAGTCCCCTTAGAAGGACCCAAACAACACATGGTTGTTTGCAGCCTTCCTGCTCAGTGGATTTCCATTCCTGCTGCCAGCTTCAGGGTAAATCCTTGGGGAAGGCAGCAGGGACAGAGAGGATGTTGAAAGAATTGACTAAAAGCTTCTCATGGGTATAATTTATCCAAGTCACCTATTCACCTCATCCATAAATAATTAGTCAAAATTTACGGATGATAGAAAGCTGGACAAGATGAGTTAACTATATGACTTTCCCTGGTCTAAAATATCTAAAATATCTCATTTCTTAGGGAGGTGCTTTTTATTTCTTGGAACATGTGGCAGCTGAACCGTCCACCTGGAATTTCTTCTGGCAACAAGTTCTCCGGCCATCATGGTTTCTAATGTTTGATGGTTGTGACTTGACCAAAGAGAGCTGGAAACCCCTCGAGAAGGCCAACTTTTCCAAACTAAAGCTCCAACACCTGCAGGCACCCCTTTCCTGGAAGATAGTTCGGCCTCATATTCTTGGATATGCCATGAAATAATTGGGTGGGAGGAGTAGTGTGTCTTGGAGGAGTCTCCTCTTTTCCTTTTAAAACTTAATTATAAAAATGTTGTGGTTAAGGGGAAGAATGGGGGTTATTTTCTCTCTCACTCTGAAAGGAGAGGATGGCAGAATAGGGAAAGATGCTCTGTTATATTATATACTCCTGTTCTTAATCTTCTGGAAAAACATGAAAAAATGTTGCCCAGCTCTCAGTTAACTAAGAAGATGGAAATTTTGGGAATATTGGGGAGTACCCATATAATCTTAAAATCACATTCTATTTAGCATCTTTGACTTTTTCAACAATATAACATCTTTCTCAATTTGTTAACAAAAGCCTAGGTTGGATTGAACTTGACAGCGCACCCTCTCATTCCCTTGTTGCTAATAATGTCCAAATTATGTCCAAATTTTGGCATTAGAAAGTGGGGGAAAAAGCTAACTTGATAATCTACCAAATATGGAGGTCATTAGTAATTGAGTCAATGACACACAACACATTCCCAAAAAGGGATTAATGGAATTCAGTTGTAGGAGAAAGACTCTTTGAGAGCAGGATCCTAGGGGCCTTGATTTATTCTGCTCATGTCTTTTCCATCGCTCAAATTCCATCAGCTATTATTTGTACACATATCTAACACTGACTTCAGCATATTCTTAGTAGACAGAAACTATATTGTTTCATGCGAGATAAAGTGTCTTATATTTAAACAGTTATTCCAAATAGTAATACCCTAAGTACCAAATCACAAATGCTTAAGTAAATAATAGCACATAGCATCATAGAATAAAAAGAGCCCTGGATTTGGAACTGTTGGACCTGGGTTTGAATCCTGAATCTTTCTCTCTCTCTCTGCATGACCTTGGGCAAATCATTTGACCTCTCTCTCTAGAACTTATTTTCCTTATCTGTAAAGTGAGTAGGTTGGACTTAGATAAACTCTAAGGCTCTTCTATCTTTAAATCCTAGAGATTATAAAATGTGTAATGGATATAGTTTTATTTGATCTCACAACAAATCCTCGGAGATATGTTATTACTCTTGTTTACAAGTAAGGTTCAGAGAAATCAGTTCAGTATTTTGCCCAAGTCATTTTTAAAGCTTATCCAGCATACATCACACATATAGATATTTTGAATAAACATATAACTTGGATGTAAACTTTATATAAATATAATTATATATATGTATGTGTATATTTATGTGTACCTATATACATGTGTATATGCATTATATGACAAATATAAAATTTATATACAAGTTATATAAGTTTATCCAGCTGATAAAGAACAGAACCAATATGTGATCTCCAGACTCCATCCAACTCAAGTGTTCTTCCTATTTTCCTTAGAAGGGCAAACAGTTTTTAATTTGAGCCAGAGCCCACTGCATTTATTAGGATTATTCATATCCAAGTCATTAAGACTCAAGTTACTAAGGAAACAAGAGAACCTAACTATGGCTCATAACTGTTCATGAGTCTGATTAGATTATTCTTTAATGTATTTTAGTTCACTAGTTTTAGTATTTTTCTACCATCCAGGAGCTTTGCACAGAATAGGGTTGGGCCCCCTGGGAATCAAGAAAGTTGTAAAAACTATAGTTTAGGTAAGCTCAATTGATAGTTAAGACAAGGAAGATTCAGCTTCACCATGAGTCCTGTGCAGGAATTTCTTTGTTCCCAGTGGCTGGAGCAATAGCAAGTTAAGGGAAGTTGGCTGGGTTGCCTGAGTGCTTTGGAAGTAGGTGTATGCTGCTTAATATTAAGGAGAGTCTATTTTCTTACATGATTATATTGTTTGATATTTATCTCAAGAGGGCTTTGTAAAGGGAACTATTTTTTAAAAAATCAAGTCAATAAAGAAATTTCTGTTTTTTGAAAATCAAATTAAATGAAATATTATATCTTTATTCTTGGATATTTTGGTTGTCATTTTTCTTATAATGGCTAGGAAATCTCATTTTGGAAGAGTATGCTATTTTTAATGTGAGCTTACAGTCCAAGTCAGGACTAGATCTTAAAAGAATCTTAAGAGTCCAGTGCTCTAACTTTAAAATTTGTAATTATCAACCTGTCAATGCAGACACAGAAACTTTATGAAAAGAATTACAAAACACTTCTCACACAAATAAAATCAGATTTAAATAACTGGGCAAATATTAACTGCTCATGGATAGGCCAAGCATAAATGAAATATAATAAAAATGACAATTCTACCTAAATTAAACTATTTATTTAGTGCCCTACCAATCAAAATTCCAAAAAATTACTTGAATGAGTTAGAAAAAATTGTAAGTAAATTCATATGGAGAAATAAAAAGTCAAAAAATTCCAGGGATTTAATGAAAAAAAGTACAAAAGAAGGTGGCTTAGTCCTACCAGATCTAAAATTATATTATAAAGCATCAGTCATCAAAACTGTTTAGTACTGGCTAAGAAATATAGTGGTAGGTCAGTGGAATAGACTAGGTGCAAAAGAAATAGCAAGAAATGATTATAGTAATTTGCTGTTTGATAAACCCAACAAGTTCAGCTTTTGGGATAAAAACTCTCCCTTCGATAAAAACTGTTGGGAAAATTGGAAGCTAGTATGGCAGAAACTTGGATTAGACCAACACCTCACACCCTATACCAAGATAAGTTCAAAATGGATACAGGAATTAGACATAAACAATATTTTAAGCAAACTAGGAGTTCAAGGAATAGTTTACCTGTCAGATCTATGAAAAGGGAAGCAGTTTATGACCAAGGAAGAGATGGAGAACATCATTAAAAAAAACTAGATAATTTCGATTACATTAAATTAAAAAGTTTTTGTACAGACAAAATCACTGTAACTAAGATCAAAAGAGATGCAGTGAATTGGGAAACAATTTTTACAACTAGTATTTTTTTTTTAGGTTTTTTGCTAGGCAATGGGGTTAAGTAGCTTGCCCAAGGCCACACAGCTAGTTAATTATTAAGTGTCTGAGATTGGATTTGAACCCAGGTACTCCTGACTCCAGGGCCGGTGCTTTATCCACTGCGCCACCTAGCCACCCCACAACTAGTATTTCTGATAAAAGACTCATTTCTAAAATATATAGAGAGCTGAGTCAAATTTATAAAAAAAAAAAAACAAACAAGACATTCCCCAACTGACAAATGGTCAAAGGATTTGCAGAGGCAATATACAGATGAGGAAATCAAAGCGATCTATAGTCATATAAAAATTGTTCTAAATCATTACTTATTAGAGAAATGCAAATTAAAGCATCTCTGAGGTACCACCTCACACCTCTCAGACTGGACAATATGACCAGAAAGGACATTGATCAATGTTGGAAGGGATGTGGGAAATCTGGGACATTAATGCATTGTTGGTAGAGCTGTGAACTCATCCCACCTTTCTGTAAAGCAATTTGGAATTATACCCAAAGGGCAATAAAAATGTGCATACCTTTTGATCCAGCAATACCACTACTTGGTCTGTACCCCGAAGAGAACAAGAAAATGGTAAAAACATCACTTGTACAAAAATATTCATAGCAGCTCTGTTTGTGGTGGCAAAGAATTAGAAATTTAGTGAATATCCATCAGTTGGGGAATGGCTAAACAAATTGTGGTATATATACATTATGGAACACTATTCTGTTAGAAACTAGGAAGGATGGGAATTCAGAGAAGCCTGGAGGAATTTGCATGAACTGATGCTGAGCAAGATGAGCAGAACCAGAAGAACACTATACACCACAACAGCACCATGGAATTGATGATCAGTCTTAATGGACTTTCTGATTCCATCAGAGCAACAATGAGGCACAATTTGGAGATAACTGGGATGGAGAATACCATCTGTATCTAGAGAAAGAATTGTGGAATTTGATTGTATCAATTAGATTGTGACCTGGTCAATAATTGGCATGAAGGGGGAGGAGCAAGACTTTCAAACTGCATATAAGAGCCAGCCTTGCTGTGATTTGGCATCCCTCTTTCCTTGAGAGAAAGGTGGTCTTTTTGTTAAGATGTGCTATTAAAAGCCATTTTAATCACTCTGAACTAAGTATTTATGAGCCGTTGATTTTATCTAGGAAAAGAGAAGGCAGGGAAGCAGGTAAAGAATTTAGAAATTAAAATTAAAAAATTAATCTTAAAAATTTTTGTTGATGTGTTGTTGGGAAAAAATAAAAATTAAATGAAAAAAATATTTACCCAGAATTAAAAATCCAAATTTGAAACTTGATCTAATTCTAAATTAATCCCTTGAGTCCCAACACTGAGTTGCTTCTACTACAAATTTAATATTCATCAACAAAATCAATTAAACGTGCAAAACAAGAAATAAAATCCTACATAAACCTTTAGCAGTTCAGAACTAAATTGACAAATAAAAAAAAGTTGCTCTCTGTCTCCTTCCAACTTCAGATGAAATTCTGCTATCTTTGAGGTGTTTGTGTGTGTGTGTGTGTGTGTGTTGTATCCATTAGGACAGGTAGAGTGGATGGAGGGTTAACCTTATAATGAAAAGACTTAGGCTTAAATTCTCTCTCTGATACCTACTTAAGTCACAACTTCTCCTTTGTCTCAGGTAACTAAGACTGTGAATTATAGATGTGCATTGGTGAAAAAAGTTTCTGCAGAGGGAGCCTGCCACATTGATAAAATCACAGACCAGGTCACTAGATCATACATATATAGTTATTGTGGTTAAAGTATATAAACTGCTAATTCTGCTGAACTTACCTTGTCTCACTTTATGAAGTTCTTTCCATATTTCTTATATTCTTAATCTTTATCATTTTTATAGTACCATAATATTTAATTACATTAATATGTGGTGATTTATTCAAACATTCTCCACTTGTACACATAGGCTGTTTCTACATTTTTCCACTATTACATATAAAACAGTTATGTATACTTTTGTACAGATATGCCTTTTTTAATATTTGGGTCAAAAGGAATAGTCAGTTTTGTGACTCATCAGATAATTGCATTGTTCACCAAAGAGTTTTCATCAGGCTCCAGCCCCAACAACAAAGTAACAGAATGCCTGTTTCTTCAGTCCATCCAACATTGAATTTTATCTTTTTTAATCTCCTAATTTTGTATTTCTAGTAATGTTTTAAAGTTGCCTTAACATTTCTCTTTAGATTGGGAGAATCTAAACAATTCAAATAAAGTATTTCATGGATCAAGGTCTTCATTTTATAGTGAAGTGAGGATACTGAGAGCCAAAGATTTGAGATAACTTTTGTCCCAGATTCTATGGTAAATTAGAATCACAGACATCATGTTTTACCACCCATAAATCTCCCTAATTCCCTTTGAGTCCCATATAGCAATGGTTTCTACTCTTTGTCATTTAATCCTGATTGAATCCAGGTGAGTAGCTCTGTCTTTGCTTTGGAAAAGCAGCTATAGATGGATCACGGACCTAGAGGTATGGGGTTGGTGGGCTAGCCTGACAGTGACAAGGAAGTTTGGAATTTCCAAAAGGAGAAAGTGAGATTTTGAATTTTTTTAACCTATGAAAAACTTTTAATCACTTTTTTTGGAGAAAAATTAAATCATTTTTTATTATCAGGAAATAGATAAAGGGTGAAGTCCAAAACGATAGAGCAATTATAAGACCTCAGTTTTCACAAAGCAAGGAGGAAAGGGTAAAGTCTTTCTAATCTCTACCCTTCTATTGATCATGAACCTTTGCTACAGCTGTTGCATCCTGATACAGAGCTAAAACACTCATTTTGATCTTCCTCCTGCATTTCCAATGCACATTCTTAAAGTTCTCACAAGATTATACATACTCCCTTATTCCAGACTCCCTCCCCCAAAGTGTGGAATTCTAAACATTTGACTCACCACTCTGGTAAGTTTGTTCTGGTAAGTGAGAACTCTGACTCATAAGTCTTTGGAGGACAAATACAATTAAAATTCAGAGTTCTAAGTACTTCTATTACGAAGGGGGCAGAGCCAAGATGGGATTGAGTCTTAGGTGCTTAATCCCCAAGAAGGGATTGAGTCTTAGGTGCTCAATGATAAAACTTGAAACTAAGGACTCTAACTAAACTTTTGAGAGACAGAACCCACAAAGGGACCCAGTGAGGCAGTTCTCCTACTCAAGGTAGTTCCTAGTGAGGTAGGACCCAGTGAGGCAGTTCTCCTACTCAAGGTAACCTGGAAAAGAGCAGAAAGGCTCTGCTCCCTGGGGTTGGAGGGGCAGCCCACCAGAGGGGTGGCCCAGCAGAGCGAAAGAACTTCAGCCTCCCAGAGGCAGCCCCAGGGAGCTTGGGAGCCGTGGCTCACAGCAGGGGGGAGTCTCCTGAGCTACACACCTGGGGAGCACCGGCACAAAGTGGGGGAACAGCGGGGGACCTCTGCCAGAGCGAGCACGTGGAGCCCAGCCCTCAGGGCACACAGCAAGCAGCTCGGTCTTTCTGCAGCCCAGATCCAGGAACAGAAGCAGGGGGAGCTGGTAAGCAGGAGCCTCCAGGGCATGAGCCCATTGAGCTGAGGGAGGGAAGTGAAGAGTGAGAGACTGCAGAGCTCTGTCCTCTGCCCCTGGAACAGGACTCTGGGGCTCTGACCACATTCAGATCCTGATCACAGTCTAGCCCCCCCCATAGAACAGCAGGGCCCCCCCCCCACACCTCAGCCCCATAGCAGAGGGGGGGTGCTTATGGTCATTCACAGACCAGGAGGGAGGACAGAGCCTCACACACTGAGACCCTTGTGGGAGTGTCCCAAAAGCTCAGGAAGCACCACCAAAACAGGCCCAGGCTGGGAAAATGAGCAAGCAGAGAAATAAGAGGAAGACCATTGAGAAATATTTTGCATATGAGCCCAAGAAGGATCAAAATACTCAGTCTGAAGATGAGGAAGCACAAGCTCCTGCACCTAAAGACTCCAAGAAAAACAGAAATTGGGCTCAGGCTATGACAGAGCTCAAAAAAGACTTTGAAAATCAAATGAGGGAGCTGGAAGAAAAACTGGGAAAAGAAAGGAGAGAGAGATGCAGGAAAAACATGAAAATGAAGTCAGCAGCTTAGTCAAGGAAATCCAAAAAAATGCTGAAGAAAATAGCATGCTAAAAACCAGCTTAGGTCAAATGGATAAAACAGTTCAAAAAGTTATGGAGGAGAAGAATGCCTTAAAAAGAAAAATTGGCCAGATGGAAAAAGAGATAAGAAAACTCTCTGAGGAGAACAAATCCTTCAGGCAAAGAACAGAATTCAGGGAGATTAATGAATTTACCAGAAATCAGGAATCAATACTTCAAAACCAACAAAATGAAAAATTAGAAGAAAATATAAAATATCTCATTGAGAAAACAACTGATATGGAAAACAGACTTAGGAAAGATAATTTAAAAATTATTGGAATACTTGAAAGTCATGATCAAGAAAAGAGCCTTGACATCATTTTCAAAGAATTACTACAGGAAAATTGCCCTGATATTCTAGAAGCAGAGGGCAAAATAGAAATGGAGAGAATCCACTGACCCCCCCCCCCCCGAGAAAGACATCCCAAAAAACCAACCCCTAGGAATATTATAGCCAAGTCCCAGAACTCCCAAGTCAAAGAGAAAATATTACAAGCAGCCAGAAGGACACAGTTCAAATATCGTGGAGCTGCAGTCAGGATCACACAGGACTTAGCAGCAACTACATCGGAAGCTCGTAGGGCTTGGAATATAATATACCAAAAGGCAAAAGAGCTTAGAATGCAACCAAGAATGAACTACCCAGCAAGGCTGAATGTCCTCTTCCAGGGAAAAAGATGGACTTTCAATGAACCAGGGGAATTTCAAATGTTCCTTTTGGAATGGCCAGAGCTGAACAGAAGGTTTGATCTTCAGATACAGGACTCAGATGAAGCATGGAGAGTGGAGGAGAGGGGGAAAATATGAGGGACTTAATGATGATGAACTGCATGTATTCCTGCATAGAAAAATGACACTGATAATACTCATATGAACCTTCTCAGTTAATAGAGCAGGTAGAGGGAGCTTTTATAGTTGAAGCACAGGAGAAAGCTGAATTAGAAGATAAAATATGATGCAAAAATGGAGTCAATAGAAAAAAGGGAAATGTAATGGGAGAAAGAAAAAGGAAAGGGGGAATAGGCCAAGATATTTCATATAATAAGATTTTTTTTTATTACAATGACTTATTGCAATGATATGGAAGGGGGGAGGCAAGGGGGAATGAGGGAACCTTTGCTCTCATCAGAGGTGACTAGGAGAGGAAACAGCTTATATATTCAATGGGGTATAGGCATCTGTAGTAAGAAGGAGGGGGGAGCAGGGGGAAGGGGTGGGGATGTGAATAAAGGAGGAGAGGATGGACCATGGGGGGGGAGAGTGGTCAGATATAACACATTTTCTTTTTTACTTCTTGCAAGGGGCTGGGATTGGAAGGCCTGTCCAGGACCATAGGGCCAGGTGGATTCTGGGCCTAAGGGGTGGTATGGGGGCATCTGGGCTTCTTGGCCCCAGGACCAGGGATCTGTCTGCTGTGCCACTCAGGTACCCTACAGCAGAGTCAGAGTGAAAGGAGAGAGAAAATATAGTACATGGTAGTGGAGAAGTATGAAAGGAGGGAGTTGCGATCAGCAATGGCAACGTTGG
Source organism: Macrotis lagotis (assembly GCF_037893015.1). Lineage (NCBI taxonomy): Eukaryota > Metazoa > Chordata > Mammalia > Peramelemorphia > Peramelidae > Macrotis > Macrotis lagotis. The sequence goes on along the minus strand of NC_133659.1, from coordinate 257,038,575 downwards.
AAAAATATGGAAGTAACTTTTGCGATGGACTTACCATAAAGAATGCGATCCACCCATGACAGAGTTGTTGGTGTTGGAACAAAGACTGATTATTATTATTTGGGGGAGGGTGCAGGGCAAATGGGGCAGGGTGGCCTGCCTGGGGCCACATAGCAGGCTGATCTTTGGGTGTCTGAGGCCGGATTTGGACCCGGGTGCTCCTGCCTCAAGGGTCAATGCTCTGTCTGCCACCTAGCTACCCCTACTATTATATTTTATTTTGGGTCTTTTTTTTTTTCTCTTTTTTGGTTTTTGCAGGGTAGTGGGGATTGGGTGGCTTGCATGTCACACAGCTGGGTGATTGTTGGGCCTTTGGGGCTGGATATGGGCTCAGGTGCTCATGGCTCCAGGGCTGGTGCTTTGTCCATTGCGCCACCTGGCCATACCTACAATTATTACTATTATTTTTTTAATTTTAATTTTTTCTCTCCCCTTTACTTTATTGCCCAAGCAAGTTTATATTCATGGGGGGAGGGGTATTTTGTTTACTCTTAAACAAGAATATTTTATTAATGTAAAAAAACCATTTGTACAAAATGAGAATTAAAAAAAATAAAATAAAGATAAAAAGAAAAGTAAATTAAGTACTTCTACTACTATGACATATACTATAATAACATGTAACAACAATGTGCAGTAAGTAGTAAAGAAAAATATTATTCCCATTTTTTTTTTAGGTTTTTGCAAGGCAATGGGGGTTAAGTGGCTTGCCCAAGGCCAACCCAGTTAGGTAATCATTAAATGCCTGAGGCCCCATTTGAACTCAGGTACCCCTGACTCCAGGTCTGGTGCTCTGACCACTGCGCCACCTAGCCACCACATATTATTCCCATTTTTAAGCTGTGGAAATGATGTCCTTATCCATGACCACATAACTCAATTACATAGTGTTCAACTTCAGGTCCTTTTTCTTCTTTCCAATGAATTTTGTTATTTTTTTCTAACTCCACAATTTTTTTGATAATTTGACTGATATGGTCTTGAATAAGTCAATTAATTTAGGTAGAATTGTCATTTTTATTACATTAGCTTGACCTACCTGTGAACAAATGATATTTTTCCGGGTGTTCAGATCTGACTTTGTGTGAAAAATGTTTTATAATGGTGTTCATATAGTTCCTGACTTTGTCTTGACAGGAAGATTCCCTATCTACAGTTTTTTTTAATTGTCTCTAATTATTTTATTTTATTTTTTTTTGTCTTTTGTTATCTTAAATGGGATTTCTCTTTCTATCTCTTCCAGATGGACTTTGTTGGTAATATATAAAAATGCTGATAATTTATGTGAATGTATTTTATATCTTAGAATTTTGCTGAAGTTGTTACTTATTTCAATTAGTTTTTCAGTTGATTCTCTAGAATTTTCTGATTTACCATCATATTGTCTGCAAAGAGTGCACTGGTTACTTCGGGGATATTGGAACTTCAGTTCTAGACTATTGCAATAAAGTGAATATTACAATAAAGCAAATCATATGAAATTGTTGATTTTTTAAATATGGTTAAAAGTTATACTCACAGGGTGTCTAGGTGGCACAGTGGACAGAGCACCAGCCCTGAAGTCAGGAGTACCTGAGTTCAAATCTGACCTCTGAAACTTAATAATTACCTAGCTGTGGGGGCGGCTAGGTGGTGCAATGAATAGAGCACCGGCCCTGGAGTCAAGAGTACCTGAGTTCAAATGGGACCTCAGACACTTAATAGTTACCTAGCTGTGTGGCCTTGGGCAAGCCACTTAACCCCACTGCCTTGCAAAAAAAAAAATCCAAAAAAAAATAATAATTACCTAGCTGTGTGGCCTTGGGCAAGACAATTAACCCTATTTGCCTTGCAAAAACCTTAAAAAAAAAAAAGTTATACTCACACTATGCTGAAGTCTATTAAATGTGCAATAGTTGTCTTTTAAAAAAAAGTACGGGGCAGCTAGGTGGAGCAATGGATAGAGCACCAGCCTTGGAGTCAGGAGAACCTGAGTTCAAATCCAGACTCAGTCCCTTAATAGTTATCTAGCTGTGTGACCTTGGGCAAATCACTTAACCCTATTGCCTTGCCAAGACCAAAAATAAAAAAAAATATATTTTTTAGCTTAATTAAAAATATTTTATTGCTAAAAAAATGCTAATTATTATCTGAACCTTCAGTGAGTTATAGACTTTTTGCTATGTCTTGCCTTGATGTAGATGACTGCTGACTGATCAGGGTGGTGATTGTTGAAGACTGGGGTGACTGTGGCAATTTCTTAAAATAATACATGTATGAATTTTGTTACATTGATTGATTCTTCTTTTCACAGTAGATTTCTCTATAGTCTGTGATGCTGTTTGCTAGAATTTTATACACAGTTGAACTCTTACAAAATTGGAATCAGTCCTCTCAAATCCTGTTGCCACTTTGTCAAGTAAGTTTATGTAATATTATGTAATATTCTTCAATATTGCTACATTGCAGGGAATAAGGAGGCCTGAGGAGAAGAAGACAGAGGAAGTCAATGCAGTAGTCAGAAAATGCACAACATTTATTGATTAAATTCATAGTCTTCTTTGAGTGTGGTTCATGGTACCCCAAAATCACTGCAATAGTGACATCAAAGATCACTGATCACAGATCATCATAAAAGATAAAATAATAATGAAAAAATTTGAAATATTGTACGAATTACCAAAGACCTAATGTGAAGCATATGCCATTAATAATAATATTTTAGCTTACATTTTTGAAGAACATGACATCAGGGAGATGATGCCATGACAAGTGCATGAATTGGATTTGAGTGAGGGGTTCTATGCTAAGTCTTACTTTCTCCTCCAGAGTCATGAGTCCAGTAACCAGATATGAATCAGGATGTCTGGAGATGGTCCTGGATGTGAGGCAATCAGGGTTAAGTAACTTGCCCAAGATGAACTCCCATCCTCCTAATTCCACTGCCAGTGCTCTATCCACTGTGCCATCTAGCTAGCCCTCACACATGACGCTGAACTAGGATTGTCAAAAACCTTAAATTTGTAAAAAAAACCCACAAAACCCTTAAATATCTGCAAAGAAAAATAAAGTGAACCAAATAAAATGAAGAATGCCTGTAGTTTTGTTTGTTAATTGCTTATTCTAATTCTTTCAATTTCTTTTTTCTTCTTTTATTTCCATAGCTAGTATTTCTAGTACAATAGTGAATAATAGCACACAGTGATAATGGGCATCCTTGCCTCACCCCTGATCTGACTGGAAAGGCTTCTAACTTATCTCCATTACAGATAATGCTTGCTGGTTTTAGATAGATACCACTTATCATTTTAAGGAAATTTCCATTATTCCTATGTTTTCTAGTATTTTTTATTAGAAATGGGTGTTGGATTTTTTTTAACATTTTAACATTTTATTGTTTTCCAATTAGATACAATAGTAATATGTACCCATCATTTTTTGCAAGGCTCTGAATTCTACAATTTTTCCCCCTCCTCCCTTCCCTCCCCCTCACAGAGAAAGCCGTCTGACAGTCTCTACCTTGTTTCCATGCCATACATTGATGTAAATTGAATGATATAAGAGTAAACATAAGAATAAACATAAACCCCCTCCCCCCCAAGAAGATGCAAAACCTCAAGAACAGAGGGGGTGGGGATTGTACTTCAGTCTGTGTTCAGATTTCAATGGCTCTGTCTCTGGGGTGAGCTGCTTTCTTTATCATAAGTCCACCAGAGAAGTTGCTTCAATATTTTTCCCACAGTTGCTATTACTATCTGTACCTCCACTCTATTTCTCCCCACTCTCATTTATTCTATTCGCTCCTTTCATCCTGGCCCTGTCCAAAAGTGTGTTGAATCTGAGTACCCTCTCCTTCAATCTTCCCTCTCTTCTATAACCTATTCCCCCCTTCCCTCCCCCCATCCCCCCTCATCCTCTCCCTTAACTCCCATCCTTCTCCAGGGTAAGATAGATTTCCTCACCCTATTAAGGGTGTATGGCTCCTCCCTGAGCCATTTCTTACCTTCCCCCTTTCCACTCTATTGAAAAAGCTTTTTCTTGACTCTTATGTGAAATCTCTCAGCTTCTTCATCTCCTTTTCCTTCCTCCCAGTACTTTCCCCGATTGCCCATTGACTCCATCCCTTTACCACATCATGCCATTATATTCCACTCCTTCCTATGTCCTGTCTATATATGCTCCTTCTAACCACTGTTGTAAATGAGAAAGTTCATATGAGTTATCAAAATCTTCTTCCCATGCAGGAATACAAACAGTTCAACATCATCAAGTTCCTCATAGTTAGTACCTCTCTTCCACTCCCTCTATGGTTCATCAGAGTCCTGTACTTGGAGATCAAACTTTCTGTTCAGCTCTGGTCATCTCAATAGGAAAGTTTGAAAGTCCCCTGTTTCATTGAAAGTCCATCTTTTCCCCTGAAACAGGATGTTCAGTTTTGCTAGGTAGTTGATTCTCGCTTGTAAACCAAGATCTTTTGCCTTCTGGAATATCATATTCCAATCCCTACAAGCCCTTAATGTAGATGCTGCCAGATCCTGTGTAATCCTGACTATGGAGCCTCAGTAGTTGAATTGTTTGTTTCTGTCAGCTTTTAGAATTTTCTCTTTGATTTGGGAGTTTTGGAATTTGGCTATAATATTCCTGGAAATTTTTCTTTTGGGATCTCTTTCAGGGGGTGACTGGTGAATTCTCGCGATTTCTATTTTACCCTAAGCTTCTAGGATCTCAGGGCAGTTTTTCTGTATTATTTCTTGAAAAATGAAGTCTAGGCTCTTCTCCTGGTCATAGCTTTCAATAATTTTAAATTATTTCTTCTGGATCTGTTTTCAAGGTTGATTATTTTGCCAATGAGATATTTCACATTTTCTTCTAATTTTTTTTGGCAGTTTTATTTCTTCCTGCTTTCCTTGTAAAGTCATCATCTTCCTTTAGTTCCAGTTTTCATTTAAAGGAGTTATTTTCTTTTTTTTAAATTAAAGATTTTATTTATTTTGAGTTCTACAATTTTTCCCCCAATCTTACTTCCCTCCCCCCAGCTCCCCACAGAAAGCAATCTGTGAGTCTTTACATTGTTTCTATGTTGTACATTGATCCAAATTGAGTGTGATGAGAGAGAAATCATATCCTTAAGGAAGAAACATATAAGAGATAGCAAGATCAGACAATAAGATATCAGGGTTTTTTCCTAAATTAAAGGGAATAGTCCTTGAACTTTGTTCAAACTCCACGGTTCTTTATCTGGATACAGATGGTATTCTCAATTGTAGACAGACCCAAATTGTCTCTGATTGCTGCACTGATGAAATAAGCTTGTCCATTAAGGTTGATCATCACTCCCATGTTGCTGTTAGGGTATACAATATGAGTTATTTACTTCAGAGAGCTTTTTTATCTCTTTTTTCCAGCTGACCAATTCTGCTTGTTAAGGCATTCTTCCCCTCATTTGCCTTTTTGTTTTGCTTTTTCCATTAGGCCTAAACTGGTTTTTAACATATTAATTTCTTCAGTATTTTTTTTGTATATCTTTCACCAAGCTTTTGATTTCGTTTTCATGGTTTTTCTGCATCGCTCTCATTTCTCCTCCCAATTTTTCCTTCACCTCCCTTAATTGCTTTTCAAAGTCTTTTTTGAGCTTATCCATAGTCTGAGCCCATTTTCCATTTCTCTTGGAGGTTTTGGATACAGAAGCTTTGATTTTGTCATCATCTGAGTATGTGTTTTGATCTTCCATGGGACTAAAGTAATTCTCTATGGTCAGATTTTTCTTTTTCTGTTGTTTACTCATTTCCTCAGCCAAAAACTATTTGACAGCAATTCCAAGGCTTTGGGGTTTTTTTTGGGGGGGGGACACCCCACTGGGACCTTCATTCCTCCAAGGTCTTATGCTCTCTAGTAAATGACCACAGCACTACCCTCTGCCCTGGGGCTATAAGGAGAGATCCAGCTTGGTTATTTAGTATGGAGGCCCAAACTGCAATATGTGAGTGTAGGCAAACAGCAGAGTCCTACCCCAGGGAGAGCAGAGAGATCTTTGCAGGCTTCCCTTACTGTCTCTGAGCATGCAGGCTGCTTTCAATTCTTGCTGCAGAATCTGCAGCCGTGCTCCTCACTCCACACTCACCCAGCTGCAACAGAGTTCTCTCACTGCCCCTTCAAGCTGTTGCTGGTGATCTCTGGACTGTGCTGGGCTTTGCTGCACCACAACTTTTTTTCCCCAACCCTGGGTCCTGGTGAAACACACTTTTCCCGTGGAATTTCTAAGTTATCTTGGACTGGGAAAATGTATCCCTCAGTCATTTTGTGGGTTCTGCCCCCTCTAAATTTTGGCTAGAGCCATCCTTTGTTTGTTTTTGGAGGGTTTGGGGGGTCAGAGTTCTTGGGAAATGCTGCCTTCACACTGCCATCTTGGCTCCACCCCTGGGTGTTGCATTTTGTCAAAGGCCTTTCTTTTTTTGAGATAATTATATGATTTCTGTTGGTTTTGTTTATGATCAATCATGCTGATAGTTTTTCTAATATTGAATCAGCTAGCATTCCTGATGTAACTTCCACTTGTGTATGATCTTTATGATATAGCGCTATAATCTCCTTGCTAGTATTTTATTTTTGCACCAATATTTATTAGGGAAATTGATCTGGATATTTCATTCTCTGTTTATGCTAATTTTGGTTTAGGTAACAGCACTATATTTGTATTGTAAAAGGAATTTGATAAGATTCTTTTATCTATTTTTCCAAATAGTTTCTATAGTATTAGAATTAATTGTTCTTTAAATGTTTGGTACAATTCACTTGTGAATCCAACTGGTATTGGGGAGTTTTTCTTGGGGAGCTCATTGATGGCTTGTTCAATTTCATTTTCAAGATAGGGTTATTGAAGTATTCTATTTCCTCTTCTGTTAATCTGGGCAATTTATATTTCTGTAAATATCCATCCAGTTCACTTAGATTACTGGTTTATCGGCATACCATCAGACAAAATAGCTCCTAATAATTTCTTTAATTTCAATAGTGAATTCATCTTTTTCCTTTTTGTTGCTGGTAATTTGGTTTTCTTTCCTTTAAAAAAATCATATTAAACAATGGTTTATCTATTTTAATGATCCCCCCCCAATAAAACCAGCTCCTAGTTTTATTCATTAATTCAATGGTTTTCTAGCCACAGCAATGAGAAACAGTAGCTGCTGATGGAGAACACTTTCCAAGAAACTGACTCTAAGATTCATACACAGTGCCTGGAGATTTTCCTTTCTCTGGTTTAATACTCCATTTATTAAGAGAAATTAAGAGGGAGTGACTAGATTATGGGTACTCAGATAAACCTCTAGAACAATGATTAATTTTCTCCACTCTTTCCCCACTGGCTTTATACAATGGGCATCATGATTTATTACTGTGTTCCTTTGCTATTTAAATTTTGCTTACTGGTTATTTGTATTTTTAAACAATAGTTTTCTAATATAGCAAGAATAGATTCATTCTCCCCATATAAGACTGGCTACTTCTCCCCTTCAGAATTCTATGGATAACCATGAGGGACTGAGGAAGGCCTTCTCTAATATTGTTGGTTCAAGCCCCTATTCCAGTATGTTTTCCCCTAAACCAACCGATAGGTGACAGGGATTAGCATCCCAGTTCTCTTTAATCAGTCAGTATCAATTAACAATAATTAGCAAAGAAATTTTTACTTGCAAATAACATCCCTGGAACACCTTAAGATACATTATTCCTTGGGAAGAGTGGGTTCAAACTTGAGCAATTTCCAAAATGTGACATGTGGACATACTCATCACCTCCTAACTTTCAGCCAATCCTGATATGAATATCAGTGTCCAGACTTCTGGTGAATTGCTCTCCTGTTATTTTGAAGGTTTCAGTCTCCCTCATCTAAGAGGAAAAAACAGACTTTCATTGATTGTAAGCGCTGAACTTAGAAGTTTTATGGAAAGCAAGTTCTCAGCCACTCTATGTAAGAAAGAATATTACACTGAGGGAATGTTAACACAGGTCAGAACTAGTGCAGTGGTTCCTTTCCTTATGGACATTATTTCTTGCCTTAATGACAGATTTGTTTTTGTTGATCCTGTTTTGTTGAATTTGTTGCAATATATTTGGATAATTTGGCTTACATTGAAAAGGCCAGGGCTTTCCAACATTTCCATATAATTGTATCTGAGCTTAGTAATACTTCTTATCTAACAGGAATATTTTGGGGCCTTATCTCGAAACACTTCAAAATACATGGCAACATAGGGACAGATAGGTGGTGCAGTGGATAGAACACCAACCCTGGAGTTAGGAGGACCTGAGTTCAAATCCGACCTCAGACACTAAATAATTACCTAGCTGTGTGGCCTTGGGCAAGCCACGTAACCCCATTGTCTTGCAAAAAATCTAAAAAAAGAAAATAGATGGCAACAAAAGTACTTAAATAAAATATAAATTTTTAATTAGATTGACTTGGGGTTTGTTTTGGGTTTTTGTTAGTTGTAGTTAGTATAAGAATTTGGAAGAAAGCTAATGTGTGTTCAAGAGAAGGAAAAAGCAATTAGAGTATATGAATAAATGTCTAAGAAAATAAAAAAATGGAAACATTTTCACAATATTAAATTTATTTTCCTGGCAAGAATTGTTTTCCTCTGTGAAATTTATCGAGTCCTCATATCTTTATATTTGGACTTTTGTTTCCTAAACCACTATTAGTACAATTGTAATTTTAAAATGTGTCTTCCTTTTGTTGTTTGGACTGCAAATAAAGGAAGCCATTTCTTTATTTAAGTTATGCATTTTCATTTCTGTAATGCCGAAAAACTGTGTCTAGCATTTGATTTTTTTCTTCAGTGTCTGAAGCTGCTTATTTATAATGCTTCTTTTTTAAAAATTAAAAAAAATTGTTTTGCAAGGCAATGGGATTAAATGACTTTCCCAAGGTCACACAGCAAGGTAACTAGTGTCTGAGGCTACATTTGAACTCAGGTCCTCCTGACTCCAGGGCTGGTGCTCTACATATTGTGCCACCTAGGTGCCCCTATAATGCTTCTTAAGACATATTCTTGACTAGATAAGTTTCATCACACTTGTTATTGTATTAACAAATTTAAGTTATCATTTGTGAAAAAACAAAGAACCAGAAGCAATCAATAGAAAAGCAACAATGGGGCCTGTGGTCATCTTGATGGGGAGATATCTGAAGCTTCCAGGCTTTTCTTCCTAGGGAAAGTGTTCAAAAGCCTTCACTGGAAGATACCAATATCTCTTTAGCCAGTTTGTGTCTTTTAACTGCATTCTGAGTTTGGCAACGTAACTTCTCTCTTTACCTTATGTTTATGTTAACCATAATCTCCTTAGGCTAAAAATGAAACAACAAAGTTAGTTTTATAAATGAATTTTAATTCTCTAGCATCTTACCAAATCCCACAGGTGGATGGCATCCTTGAAAATGCCAACATTGATACAAAATTTGAGGGGGCATTTTATACAAAATGAACAAAAAATTATAAAACTTTTGGTGGCCAATTAATGAGATTTCACATAGATGACATGGTTTTACAATATGATTCTCTCAAATCTTATAACATCTACTTAAAATTCCTATTGCCAAGAATTCCACTTATGGTGAAGAGTACATGTTTACAAATAACAGTAGGATTTTTCTCTCTGCTCATCCAGGATGTTTTTTACCTTGAAGTTTGTTGATCAGGTAAGGCTAACATTGAGAGGACCAGATAGTACTGACACAAGTGAAGTCACTATTATTAGGAGACAGGCCTTCTATAGCAGACTGGTATTTCATAACTATTAGTCAGAGGCTAAGAGACTAATTTCTGATCAGAAATATATAAATCAAAAAATATTAATTTCATCTTAAAGAATATCATATTAGACATTCCCCCATTTTGATGTAGATAGACCTTGTGTCATCTATGGATCAATCATATAAAATTGAGGAAGATAATGAGATTTGGGAAATTATATATCAGTGGGCCTCAGATTTTCTAACAATCATGGGCAAGTACAATAAAATCCATCACAGTAATAGAAATGAGTAATACGATCAAAAATTTTAAAAATAGCAGATATTCAAAAGTGGGCATTCCCATAAAAGCACACAGCAGCAAATGAAAAATTAGAAGAAAATGTGAAATATCGCATTGAAAAAACAACTGATATGGAAAACAGATTTAAGAAAGATAATTTAAAAATTATTGGAATACCTGAAAGTCATGATCACGAAAAAAGCCTTGACATAATTTTCAAAGAAAATTGCCCTGATATTCTAGAAGCAGAGAGCAAAATAGAAATGGGGAGAATCTACCGATCCCCCCAAGAAAGAAATCCCAAAAAACCAACCCCCAGGAATATTATAGCCAAATTCCAGAACTCCCAAGTCAAAGAGAAAATATTACAAGCAGCCAGAAGGACACAATTCAAATATCGTGGAGCTGCAGTCAGAATCACACAGGACTTAGCAGCAACTACATTGGAAGCTCGTAGGGCTTGGAATACAATATACCGGAAGGCAAAAGAGCTTAGAATAAAACCAAGAATCAACTACCCAGCAAGGCTGAATGTCCTCTTCTAGGGAAAAAGATGGACTTTCAATGAACCAGGGGAATTTCAAATGTTCCTGTTGGAATGGCCAGAGCTGAATAGAAAGTTTGATCTACAAATACAGGACTCCGGTAAAGCACAGAGATGGGAGGAGAAGGGGAAAATATGAGGGACTTAATGATGATGAACTGCATGTATTCCTGTATAGAAAAATGACACTGATAATACTCATATAAACCTTCTCAGGTAGAAGGAGATTTTATAGATGAAGCACAGGAGAAAGCTGAATTTGAAGATAAAATATGGTGTAAAAATGGAGTCAATAGGAAAAAAAGGGAAATTTAATGGGAGAAAGAAAAAGGAGAGGCCAAGATATTTCATATAATAAGATTTTTTTATTACAATGAGCTATTGTAATGATATGGAAGTGGGAGGTAAGGGGGAATGAGGGAACCTTTGCTCTCATCAGAGGTGGCTAGGAAAAGAAACAGCATATATACTCAATGGGGTATAGACATCTGGAGTAAGAAGGAGGGGGGGAGCAGGGGGAAGGGGTGGGGATGTGAATAAAGGAGGACAGGATGGACCATGGGGGGAGAGTGGTCAGATACAACACATTTTCCTTTTTACTTCTTGCAAGGGGCTGGGATTGGATGGCCTGTCCAGGACCATAGGGCCAGGTGGATGCTGGGCCTAAGGGGTGGTAGGGGGGAGCTCGGGGCCTCTTGGCCCCAGGACCAGGGATCTGTCTGCTGTGCCACTCAGCGACCCTACAGCAGAGTCAGAGTGAAAGGAGAGAGAAAATATAGTACATGATAGTGGAGAAATACAAAAGGAGGGAGTTGCGATGAGCAATGGCAATGGTGGAAAAATATGGAAGTAACTTTTGCCATGGACTTATCATAAAGAGTGTGATCCACCCATGACAGAGATGTTAGTGCTGGAACAAAGAATGAAGCACATTTATTATTATTATTATTATTATTATTTTGGGGGGGTTCAGGGCAGATGGGGCTGGGTGGTCTGTCTGGGGCCACATAGCAGGGTGATCATTGGGTGTCTGAGGCCAGATCTGGACCTGGGTGCTCCTGACTCAAGGGCCAATGCTCTGTCTGCCACCCAGCCACCCCTACTATTATTACTATTTCATTTTATTTTATTTTGGGTATTTTTTTTCTTTTCTTTGGTTTTTGCAGGGCAGTGGGGTTGACGTGGCTTGCATGTCACAGGGCTGGGTGATTGTTGGGTGTACGGGGCCAGATGTGGGCTCAGGTGCTCCTGGTTCCAGGGCTGATGCTCTGTCCATTGCGCCAGCTGGCCAGACCTATACTTATTACTATTATTTTTTTTAATTTAAATTTTTTTCTCTCCCCTTTATTTTATCACTCAAGCAAGTCTATATTTATGGGGGGAAGGGGTATTTCGTTTATTCTTAAACAAGAATTTTTTATTAATGTAAAAAAACATTTGTACAAAATGAGAATAAATATTAAATAAATAAATACAATAATAAATACAATAAAAAAAGAAGAAATAGACCTAAGCTGGTTTTTAGCATGTTATTTTCTTCAGCATTTTTTTGGATGTCTGCACAGCTCTTCCTCTCTCTCAATTATCTCTCATTCACACTGGACTTTATCTCCTAGATCCTTCACCTCTGTCTCTGTAAATTTTAAAAAAGAGAGTACGCTATTTTGAAATTCAAAGTTTGTTTTAAGAAAATAGAACTCAGGCTTAGCCCTACCTGATTTAAAATTATATTATAAAGCATCAGTCATCAAAACTGTCTGGTATTGGCTAAGAAATAGAGTGGTGGACCAGTGTAATAGACTAGGTGCAATAGCAGAAAACAATTAGGGTAATCTGCTATTTGATAAACCCAAAGAGTCCAGCTATTTGGATAAAAACTCTCTCTTTGATAAAAACTGCTGGGAAAATTGGAAGTTAGTATGGAAGAAACTTAGATTAGACCAACACCTGATACCAAGATAAGATCCAAATGGATACAAAATTTAGACATAAGAAGCAATACTATAAGCAAATTAGAAGATCAAGGACCAGTTTACCTGTCAGATTCATTGAAAGGGAAACAGAAACAAACTAGATGATTTCAATTACATTAAATTAAAAAAGCTTTTGCATAGATAAAACCATTGCAACCAAGATCAAAAGAAATGTAGTAAACTGGGAAACAATCATTACAACTAATGTTTCTGACAAAGGACTCGTTTCTAAAATATACAGAGAACTGAGTCATATTTTAAAAAAAAGCCATTCCCCAGTTGACTAATGGTCAAAGGATATGCAAAGGCAATTTTCAGATGAGGAGATCAAAGCAATCCATAGTCATATGAAAAATTACTCTAAATCATTACTTATTAGAGAAATGTAAATTTAAGCTTCTCTGAGGTAACACCTCACACCTCTCAGACTGGTCAATGTGACCAGAAAGTATAATGATCATTGCTGGAAGGGTTGTGGGAAATCTGAGACATTTATTACACTGTTAGTGGACTGTGAACTCATCCAACCTTTCTGGAGAAATTTGGAACTATGCCCAAAGGGCAAAAAAAATGTGCATACCCTTTGATCCAGTAATACCACTACTGGGTCTATACCCTGAAGAGATGATGAAAAAGGGTAAAAACATCACTTGTACAAAAATATTCATAGCATCCCTGTTTGTGGTGGCAAAGAATTGGAAATCAAGTAAATGTCCTTCAATTGGGGAATGGCTTAGCAAACTGTGGCATATGTATGTCATGGAACACTATTGTTCTATTAGAAACCAGGAGGGATGGGAATTCAAGGAAGCCTGGAGAGATTTGCACGAACTGATGCTGAGTGAGATGAGCAGAACCAGAAAACCACTGTACATCCTAACAGCAACATGGGGGTGATGATCATCCTTGAAGGACTTGATCATTCTATCAGTGCCACAATCAGGGACAATTTGGGGCTTTCTGCAATGGAGAATACCGTCTGTAACCACATAAAAAACTGTGGGGTTTGAACAAAGTTCAAGGATTATTCCCTTTAAATTAGAAAAAAAGCTGATATCTTATTGTCTGATCTTGTTATCTCTTGTACTTTATGTTTCTTCTTTAAGGATATGATTTCGCTCTCATCACACTCAATTTGTATCAATGCACAACATGGAAACAATGTAAAGACTGACAAATTGCTTTCTGTGCCGGGGCAGGGTGGGGGGGTGGGGAGTAAGACTGGAGGAGAAATTGTAAAACTCAAAATAAATAAAATCCTTAATTACAAATAAAAAATTCAAAAACTAGAAAGAGAAAGTAAATTCAGTTACAAACAAAGGTTATTATCAATATTTTTGCCATTCCCCCCACTGGAGGATACCTTCCCCCTAATAAGATAAACTTTCAAAACAGTTATGCCAAACTACACAGTAATCTAGCTATTTTAAATTTAGATAAATGTAGACCAAAATTGCTTAAATTTCTATACATGATTTTAAGATTGATTGTCTTACAGGATCTATCATAAGATCAGGACAATAGTCCCTTATGTATTTCAGATATCTGTTCCAGGTGGAGGTCATGTAGGTAGCCAGTTACCTCAAGCCAGATTCTCATTCTGCCAGGTGAAAGACAATTTTCTGAATATCACATACATGGGAAACTGAGTCAGGAAAAAGTCCAGCCTCAGATCAGACAGAAAAGCTGTTTTTTCATCTCTTATCCCCCAAAAAACTTTTTTTTTTTTTTGCCTGTAAAATTTCAACAAACTCCACTTGAGTTTCTTTCTTTTCTTTTTTCTGGCGAATTATGACCCACCAGTCTTTTCCTTTGATACCTGGATTTCAGACTTAAGATAGGAAGCCCATGACATCTTAATAATAACCCAACAGCTAATTGCTTCACAAATTGTGACATTAAAAAATATAGAAACTTTTCTATGATAGCTATAAGTAAATATCACATTATTTTTTCTTTTCTTTTTAAATTTTTTGAACTTTTATTGTTTTTTAATTTATTTTTATTCTCATTTTGTACAAATGTTTTTCTTTACATTAATAAAATATACTTGTTTACAAGTAAACAAAATACCCCTCCCCCCACTGAATATAGATAGACTTGCTTGGGCAAAAAAGTAAAGGGGGGAGAAAAAAATTAAAATTAAAAAAAATAATAGTAATAATTGTAGGTATGGCCAGGTGGTGCAATGGATGAAGCATCAGCCCTAGAGCCACGAGCACCCAAGTCCTTATCCAGCCTCGTAAACCCAAAAATCACCCAGCTGTGTGACATGCAAGCCACCTGATCCCCACTGCCCTGAAAAAACCAAAAAGAAGAAAAAAAAAGACCCAAAATAAAATAAAATAGTAATAATAGTAGGGGGGTGGCTGGGTGGCAGACAGAGCATTGGCCCTTGAGCCAGGAGCACCTGGGTCCGAATCCGGCCCCAGACACCCAATGATCACCCTGCTATGTAGCCCCAGGCAGGCCATCCAGCCCCACTTGCCCTGCACCCTCCCCCAAATAATAATAACAAAAAATGTGTTTCAGTCTTTGTTCCAACACCATCAACTCTGTCGTGAGTGGATCACATTCTTTATGATAAGTCCATCACAAAAGTTACTTCCATATTTTTCCAACATTGCCATTGCTGATCCCAACTCCCTCCTTTTATTTCTCCACTACCATGTACTATATTTTCTCTCTCCTTTCACTCTGACTCTGCTGTAGGGTCGCTGAGTGGCACAGCAGACAGATCCCTGGACCTGGGGCCAAGAAGCCCTGAGCCCCCATACCACACCTTAGGCCCAGAATCCACCTGGCCCTATGGTCCTGGACAGGCCATCCAATCCCAGCCCCTTGCAAGAAGTAAAAAAAAGAAAATGTGTTATATCTGACCACTTTCCCCCCATGGTCCATCCTCTCCTCCTTTATTTACATCCCCACCCCTTCCCCCTGCTCCCCCCTCCTTCTTACTCCAGTTGTCTATACCCCATTGAGTATATTTGCTGTTTCCTCTCCTAGACACCTCTGATGAGAGCAAAGTTTCCCTCATTCCCCCTTGCCTCCCCCCTTCCATATCATTGCAATAGCTCAATGTAATAAAAAAAACATCTTATTATGTGAAATAGCTTGGACTATTCCCCCTCTCCCTTTTTCTTTCTCCCATTCCATTTCCCTTTTTTTCTTATTGACTCCATTTTTACACTATATTTTATCTTCAAATTCAGCTTTCTCCTGTGCTTCGACTATAAAAGCTCCCTCTACCTGCTCTATTAACTGAGATGGTTCATATGAATATTGTCAGTAACATTTTTCTATACATGCAGTTCATCCTCATTAAGTCCCTCATATTTCCCCCCTCTCCTCCAATCTCCATGCTTCACCTGAGTCCTGTGTCTGAAGATCAAACCTTCTGTTCAGCTCTGGCCATTCCAAAAGGAACCTTTGAAATTCCTCTGGTTCATTGAAAGTTCATCTTTTTCCCTGGAAGAGGACATTCAGCCTTTCTGGGTAGTTCATTCTTGGCTGCATTCTAAGCTCTTTTGCCTTCTGGTATATTATATTCCAAGCCCTATGAGCTTCCGATGCAGTTGCTGCTAAGTCCTGTGTGATCCTGACTGCAGCTCCACGATATTTGAACTGTGTCCTTCTGGCTGCTTGTAATATTTTCTCTTTAACTTGGGAGTTCTGGAACTTGGCTATAATATTCCTGGGGGGTGGTTTTTTGGCATCTCTTTCTTGGGGGGATCGGTGGATTCTCTCCAT
Organism: Macrotis lagotis; assembly: GCF_037893015.1. Classification (NCBI taxonomy): domain Eukaryota; kingdom Metazoa; phylum Chordata; class Mammalia; order Peramelemorphia; family Peramelidae; genus Macrotis; species Macrotis lagotis. The sequence goes on along the minus strand of NC_133659.1, from coordinate 257,022,253 downwards.
TTCTATTTTGCCCTCTGCTTCAAGAATATCAGGGCAATTTTCCTGTAGTAATTCTTTGAAAATGATGTCAAGGCTCTTTTCCTGATCATGACTTTCAGGTATTCCAATAATTTTTAAATTATTTTTCCTAAGTCTGTTTTCCATATCAGTTGTTTTTTCAATGAGATATTTCACATTTTCTTCTAATTTTTCATTTTTTTGGTTTTGAAGTATTGATTCCTGATTTCTGTTAAATTCATCAATCTCCCTGAATTCTGTTCTTTGTCTGAAGCATTTGTTCTCCTCAGAGAGTTTTCTTATCTCTTTTTCCATCTGGCCAATTTTGCTTTTTAAAGCATTCTTCTCCTCAATAACTTTTTGAACTGTTTTATCTATTTGACCTAAGCTGGTTTTTAGCATGCTATTTTCTTCAGCATTTTTTTGGATTTCCTTGACTAAGCTGGTGACTTCATTTTCATGTTTTTCCTGCATCTCTCTCCTTTCTTTTCCTAGTTTTTCTTCTAACTCCCTCATTTGATTTTCAAAGTCTTTTTTGAGATCTATCATAGCCTGAGCCCAATTTCTGTTTTTCTTGGTCTTTAGATGCAGGAGCTTGTGCTTCCTCATCTTCAGACTGAGTATTTTGATCCTTCTTGGGCTCATTTGCAAAATATTTCTCAATGGTCTTCCTCTTGTTTCTTTGTTCATTTTCCCAGCCTAAACCTGTTTTTGGGGGGTGCTTCCTGAGCTTTTGGGACACTCCCACAAGAGTCTCAGTGTGTGAGGTTCTGTCCTCCCTCCTGGTCTGTGAATGACCATAAGCGCCCCCTCTGCCATGGGACTGAGGTGGGGGGCCCTGCTGTTCTATGGGGAGGCCTAGACTGTGATCAGGATCTGAATGTGGTCAGAGATCCAGAGTCCCGTTCCAGGGGCAGAGGACAGAGCTAGGCAGTCTCTCTTCACTCCCCTCCCTCAGCTCAATGGGCTCATGCCCTGGGGGCTCCTGCTTACCGGCTCCACCTGCTTCTGTTTCCAGGTCTAGGCTGCCAAAAGACCAGGCTGCTGGCTGTGTGCCCTGAGGGCTGGGCCCCAAGTGCTCACTCTGGCAGAGGTCCCCCGCTGTTCCCCCACTTTGTGCCCGGTGCTCCTCAGGGTGCAGCTCAGGAGACTCCCCTGCTGCTGTGAGCCTCGCCTCCCAGAGCCCTGGGGCTGCCTCTTCGAGGCTGAAGTTCTTTGGCTCTGGTGGGCCACCCCTCTGGCGGGCCACCCCTCTGACCCCGGAAAGCAGAGCCTTTCTGCTCTTTTCCAGGTTACCTTGAGTAGGAGAACTGCCTCACTGGGTCCCTTTGTGGGTTCTGTCTCTCGAAAGTTTAGTTAGAGTCCTTAGTTTATGAGTTTTTATCAGAGAGCTCCTAAGACTGGATCCCTTCATGTCGCCATCTTGGCTCCACCCCCTCACATTATTTTCAATAAATTAACTTATAGATTTGAAAATTCAGTAGACCTTATACAAAATATATAAAAAAACCCTTTTACAAAAGTCTTTTTCGGGGTCCTCTTTTTTTTTTTTTTAAAAAAAGCAATAAACATTCTTGATGTTAAAAAGGACAATATATTAATTATGAACTTGTAAAATGATGGACATCTTTCTTATTCAATTTTAAAGCAAAAAAAATTGCAATTAGAATTTATAAATTTGGCATAAAAATTTATTTTTAAGTATTATAAGTTAATCCCACAAATTCTTCACAGGCAAAATATCCCAATTACCACAGAACTTCTAAATACTCCCCTTTCTTGAACTTGAGGATGTGTACAAAAGGAAGGGTCTGTTGGTTTAAGACATGAAAAAATATACCTAACTAAATTACTCTTACATGCAACCTTAAGTCAAATTGCTTTCAAATATTGGCTTTAAAGAGTGACATCACATAATTGACCCATTCATTGGCAATTAAGTTAATTAAAATTACAAAAATCAGGTAGCTAAAATTGTTAAATGCCCATCAGACTTCCTTAAAAAAAATTCTTTATAACGATTTATGACCTGATAATTCTAAAAATCCTTTCCCTCTATGATTACAAGATTTTCTTTGTACTTAACAATCTTATGAAATTCATGAATCAAATTTCAAAAACTGTGATTACAATAAGAAATTATAATACATGAAATTTATTTTTTCATTAACACATTCTCCATTGTTAATAATACAATTTCAAACTCCCAATTATTTGAGGAATAGTTTTTAATATTAAAACATTTACAAATATCACAATATAATCTAAATTATGCATTTTCCAACTTAAAAAAACTTGTCAAGTTAGAACATGTATAAACTTTAGTAATGCACAGAAAATCAACCCATGTATGGTTATCTCATTAAAAAAGGTGATCATATAGCTTTGATACATTTCTTAATTTATATAGTCCTGGAACTTTTCCCTTCAGAACAGAATTTTGGATTGAATCAATCAAAAAATCTGGACTTCTAACTTATAAGTTACAGATATTTATCCCTTTTTCTTTTCAAAATATAATTAAAACTTTTCTGTTTGTTTTTTTAAATGTTTTTTCTCATTTTGCACAAATGTGTTTTTTTACATTAATAAAATATTTTTGTTTAAGAGTAAATGAAATACCCCCTCCCCCATAAATATATACGTGCTTGAGTGATAAAGTAAAGGGGAGAAAAAAAATTAAAATAAAAAAATAATAGTAATAATTGTAGGTATGGCCAGGTGGTGCAATGGACGAAGGGCCCTGGAGCCACGAACACCGGAGCCCACATCCAGCCCCGTAGACCCAACAATCACCCAGCTGTGTGACATGCAAGCCACCTGATCCCCACTGCCCTGAAAAAACCAAAAAGAAGGGGAAAAAAAGACCCAAAATAAAATAAAATAGTAATAATAGTAGGGGTGGCTGGGTGATAGACAGAGCATTGGCCCTTGAGCCAGGACCACCCAGGTCCAAATCTGGCCTCAGACACCCAAAGGATCACCCTGCAATACAGACCCAGGCAGGCCACCCAGCCCCATTTGCCCTGCACCCTCCCCCAAATAATAATAATAAAAAAAAGTGCTTCAGTCTTTGTTCCAACTCCAACAACTCTGTCACAGGTGGATCACATTCTTTATGGTAAGTCCATGGCAAAATTTACTTCCATATTTTTACAACGTTGCCATTGCTGATCACAGCTCCCTCCTTTCCACTACCATATACTATATTTTCTCTCTCCTTTCACTCTGACTCTGCTGTAGGGTAGCTGAGTGGCACAGCAGACAGATCCCTGGTCCTGGGGCCAAGAGGCCCTGAGCCCCCTTACCACTCCTTAGGCCTAGCATCCACCTGGCCCTCTGGCCCTGGACAGGCCATCCAATCCCAGCCCCTTGCAAAAAGTAAAAAAAAAAATGTGTTATATCTGACCACTCTCCCCCCATAGTCCATCCTCTCCTCCTTTATTCACATCCCCACTCCTTCCCCCTGCTCCCCCCTCCTTCTTACTCCAGATGTCTATACCCCATTGAGTATATATATGCAGTTTCCTCTCCTAGCCACCTCTGATGAGAGCAAAGGTTCCCTCATTCCCCCCTTGCCTCCCACTTCCATATCATTGCAATAGCTCATTGTAATAAAGAAAAATCTTATTATATGAAATATCTTGGCCTATTTCCCCTCTTCTTTTTCTTTCTTTCATTACATTTCCCTTTTTGTCTATTGACTCCATTTTTACACCATATTTTATCTTCAAATTCAGCTTTCTCCTGTGCTTCAACTATAAAAGCTCCCTCTACCTGCTCTATTAACTGAGAAGGTTCATATGAGTATTATTAGTGTCATTTTTCTATGTAGGAATACATGCAGTTCATCATCATCATTAAGTTCCTCATATTTTCCCCTCCTCCTCCACTTGTATGCTTCACCTGAGTCCTGTATCTGAAGATCAAACCTTCTGTTCAGCTCTGGCCATTCCAAAAGGAACATTTGAAATTCCCCTGGTTCATTGAAAGTCCATCTTTTTCCCTGGAAGAGGACATTCAGCCTTGCTGGGTAGTTCATTCTTGGTTGCATTCTAAGCTCTTTTGCCTTTTGGTATATTATATTCCAAGCCTTACGAGCTTCCAGTGTAGTTGCTGCTAAGTCCTGTGTGATCCTGACTGCAGCTCCACGATATGGGAACTGTGTCCTTCTGGCTGCTTGTAATATTTTCTCTTTGACTTGAGAGTTCTGGGACTTGGCTATAATATTCCTAGGGGTTGGTCTTTTGGGATCTCTTTCTTGGGGGGATCGGTGGATTCTCTCCATTTCTATTTTGCCCTCTGCTTCAAGAATATCAGGGCAATTTTCCTGTAGTAATTCTTTGAAAATGATGTCAAGGCTCTTTTCCTGATCATGACTTTCAGGTATTCCAATAATTTTTAAATTATCTTTCCTAAGTCTGTTTTCCATATCAGTTGTTTTTTCAATGAGATATTTCACATTTTCTTCTAATTTTTCATTTTTTGGGGTTTTGAAGTATTGAGTCTCGGTTTCTCATAAATTCATCAATCTCCCTGAATTCTATTCTTTGTCTGAAGGATTTGTTCTCCTCAGAGAGTTTTCTTATCTCTTTTTCCATCTGGCCAATTTTGCTTTTTAAAGCATTCTTCTCCTCAGTAACTTTTTGAACTGTTTTATCCATTTGATCTAAGCTGGTTTTTAGCATGCTATTTTCTTCAGCATTTTTTTGGATTTCCTTGACTAAGCTGCTGACTTCATTTTCATGTTTTTCCTGCATCTCTCTCATTTCTTTTCCCAGTTTTTCTTCCAACTCCCTCATTTGATTTTCAAAGTCTCTTTTGAGCTCTGTCATAGCCTGAGCCCAATTTCTGTTTTTCTTGGAGTTTTTAGATGCAGGAGCTTGTGCTTCCTCATCTTCAGACTGAGTATTTTGATCCTTCTTGGGCCCATTTGCAAAATATTTCTCAATGGTGCTCCTCTTATTTCTCTACTTGCTCATTTTCCCAGCCTGGGCCTGGTTTTGGGAGTGCTTCCTGAACTTTTGGGACACTCCCACAAGGGTCTCAGTGTGTGAAGCTCTGTTCTCCCTCCTGGTCTGTGAATGACCATATGTGCCCCCCTCTGCCATGGGGCTGAGGTGGGGGGGGGGGCCTGCTGTTCTATGGGGGAGCTAGACTGTGATCAGGATCTGAATGTGGTCAGAGCCCCAGAGTCCTGTTCCAGGGGCAGAGGACAGAGCTCTGCAGTCTCTCTCTTCACTCCCCTCCCTCAGCTCAATGGGCTCATGCCCTGGGGGCTCCTGCTTACCGGCTCCACCTGCTTCTGTTTCCGAATCTGGGCAGCTGAAAGATCATGCTGCTGGCTGTGTGCCCTGAGGGCTGGGCTCCATGTGCTCACTCTGGCAGAGGTCCCCTGCTGTTCCCCCACTTTGTACCTGGTGCTCCCTGGGGTGTAGCTCAGGAGACTCCCCCGCTGCTGGGAGCTGTGGCTCCCAGCACCCTGGGGCTGCCTCCGGGAGGCTGAAGTTCTTTCACTCTGGCACACCACCCCTCTGAAGGCTGCCCCTCCAAACCTGGGGAGTAGAGCCTTTCTGCTCTTTTCCAGGTTACCTTGAGTAGGAGAACAGCCTCACTGGGTCCCTTTGTGGGTTCTGTCTCTCGAAAGTTTATTTAGAGTCCTTAGTATCAAAGTTTTATCAGAGAGTGCCTAAGACTCAATCCTTTATTGTCGCCATCTTGGCTCTGCCCCCTCTATGTTTCTAACAGTATTTATATTTATATTTCTAACAGTATTTATATTTAAAGAAATCAAAGGGCGCCTAGGTGGCATAGTGGATAAAGCACTGGCCCTGGAGTCAGGAGTACCTGAGTTCAAATCTGGTCTCAGACACTTAATAATTACCTAGCTGTGTGGCCTTGGGCAAGCCACTTATCCCTGTTTGCCTTGCAAAAAATCTAAAAAAAATCAACACTTAGTTATTTTGTGAGAACTCATCAAACCATCACTATTTAGAGACACGATTTTTAGTAGATCAAAGTTTGTACACTGGCATCCTGTGTTATAAGATTTTAGGAGCATTGGTCTAGCCCTCCTAAATTCCCCCAAAAGGTCTAGTGGACTCTTCTTAGCTCTCCAGCCAATCCAAGCAATCCATAGCCATATGAAAAATTGCTCTAAATCATTATCAGAGAAATGCAAATTAAAGCTTCTCCGAGGTACCGCCTCACACCTCCCAGACTGGCTAATATGACCAGGAAGGATAATGATCATTGTTGTAAGGGTTGTGTGAAATCTGGGGCACTATTATACTGTTGGTGGAGCTGTGTACTCATCCAACCTTTCTGGAGAGAAATTTGGAACTACGCCCAAAGGGCAACAAAAATGAGCATACCCTTTTACCCAGCAATACCACTACTGGGTCTATACCCTGAAGAGATCATAAAAAAGGGTAAAAACATCAGTTGTACAAAAATATTTATAGCAGCCCTATTTGTGGTGGCAAAGAATTGGAAATCAAGTCTATGTCCTTCAATTGGGGAATGGCTTAGCAAACTGTGGTATATGTGTGTCATGGAACACTATTGTTCTATTAGAAACCAGGTGGGATGGGATTTCAGGGAAGCCTGGAAGGATTTGCATCAACTGATGCTGATGAGCATCAGATGAGCAGAACCTAGTTGTCCAAAGAGTTGGTTAGGGAGTTATCTAGACTTAAGGGCCTACTACCTGGGCACAGAAATTGATAGGGAAAAGAAAAACCTGCTGGAGTGAGAGAAAATTGTACATTTTATTCATGAACCTTGCAAGGTACACCTTACAAGGTACAGGTGCCTCACCTAGGCATGAAGCACGAATTAGTCTTCAAAGTCAGGTAATTTATGGTTTTCACAAATTCTTTCCCCTCCCTCTTGGATGTTGATGGCTCTTAGATTTTGAGTTACAATCTAAGAGGCCCACCCATTCCATGACATGCCCCTAATTTGATTCCCGCCCCCCCACATCAATTACCTAATTGTGCAAACTCAGTAGCATTAGGTCAAGATCTCTAGGTCACTCTTGAGACAGGTTTGGGGTTTGGTATTCCTGGAATGGGATTAAGAAAACTCTTCCAGTCTTGTAATTGGCTGGGCCATTCCCGCTTTGTAATGGATTCCCTAAGGGCTCCCCTACAAATGCTGTGAAGATCAACACCCTACATTCACAACTTCCCCCCCTTTTCTTTTAAATAACAACTTGGTCTTCACACTTCACCAGCAGTGTCTTCCTCAAATTAATTCACAATCCTCATCCTCAATAGGACTACTGACTTTCCCTAACAATTTCTTTACCTCTTCCTTATTAGAACTGTACACCTGTACTAATTTGCTGATAGAATCTTGTACTATGAGTTATTAACTGGATCATACATGGGAGATGCACATGGCTAATAGGATTCTCTCACTTAGGGCCAATAGTAAGATACCCAGTAACTTTCCACCATGAACCAGTAAACCAATTCACTCAAGAAGAACTAAATAGGCTTGTCTAGATTTGAACTGGAACATATGCCAACTTTCTGATATCCCTGGTTATCTTCTTTATCACCTGCCCATTGTCATCTATATTTTTTTTTAGGTTTTTACAAGGCAAATGGGGTTAAGTGGCTTGCCCAAGGCCACACAGCTAGGTAATTATTAAGTGTCTGAAACCAGATTTGAACCCAGGTACTCATGACTCCAGGGCCGGTGCTTTATCCACTGTGCCACCTAGCTGCCCCCATTGTCATATATCTTTAGGCAGCAGCTTGACAAGTTCAGTTTACCACAGCCTCCTCCTTCCTTGGCCAATAAGAATTCTAGTACCAAGCTGTATTGAATACTACTTGCTTTTCTTGTTTGGTCAGCCAGCAAGTCCAAGGCCCTAGCTGTGTGACTGGTAATTTTTCCACTACAATTTGGAGTCTTATTAGTCTATTCAGGATAAACTGGGGTTCCATAGCCCCAGCTCCCATCCTGTGCCCAGGTAGTAGGCCCTTAAGTCTAGATAAATCCCTGACCAACTCTTTGGACAACTGGGTCTAGGCAGTAGTCCTACAAATCCAATAATGTCCCTCTAGTGCTAGGTGGTTTTCCAGGAATAGTTTCCAACAAATGGATAATACTGTTCTCTTTACTTCCAAGGGGCCCTCTTAAATAGGCCATATAATCATCATGATAATGTGTACATTTCCAAAGTTGCTGTACCTCCTTCCACTGCAAGTTTTTATGCCAATGTCTTTAGAAAGGTCTTCCTGGCTCCAAAATCCAAACTAAATTCCTGATTTTGTGCCATTGGATCAACCCTAAGAATAGCTAATATATGTAGTGATGTTCCTTAAATTATCTTTCTTGCAAATAACTATTTCAGCACTTTCCTTATAAGTCCATACTGACTCATAATCAGTTTCCCTTAACAATTGCCCCAGTTTGTGCATCTTTATAAGGGATCCAGGTACCATCATTCATCTCACATGAGTCTGAGGCCACCTTCACATGAGTCTGAGGCCACCTATCTTGTTGTTGAGTCCTGAATACATGAGCCCTGCTTCTGGACATGTCCAGACATTTGCTATTGCCCAGGCAAATATCCTGGCCAGTCAGTTATAAAACAATAGTCACCCCCAGCTGACTCAGTCATATGCCACTGGTGTCTCTCTCCTCTGGATCAGAATTCTGCGCCACAGTTCAAGCCTGACCAAGGACTGAGAATCTGGGCCAGACCCAATTTTCACACTGCTGTGAACTATGGCAAGTCCAACAGCCACACCAAAAGAATGGGCATTGACTTCTGGCTAGACTCTCCATCCACCTTTATTAACACCCTGTTGTCTAAATCAGAGATAAGACTCATTCCCTGTACAGACTCACATAGTTATAATACTGCCACCCAATAATCTCCCTCTTTCTTTCTCAATGGAGAATATTTTCACCCTGCCTCCCCTCCTCCTTTCAGTAAGAAGAAGGGTATAAGTAGGGGTGTCACACTTACAGAGTCAAGGGGAAGTTACAGAAAAACAATGTACACATAGGTGAGAGATGGTGGAGATAACTGGTCCAGTGTCTCTCCTCTCTTCTCTTCTCCCTTGGAGGCATCCATTGTCCTTCAGCAGCTTCTGAATCTATTCCAAAAAGTCCTCTCCAACTCTGGTGACTAGTTGAGACCTTGTCTTCTGGTAGAGAAATGGCTTAACATCTTATTCAGATCAAAACACATGCTTCTATCACTAAACAATGAAATTCTGGAACTTATTACAATTTACATTTTTCCTTATTGCCATAATGACACACATCACTTTTAACACAAACTTCCATTAGTAGTTTACTACATGAGCAAAGTGTCAAGCTTGAGTCAATGTGATCATTCTCATTGGGAGTGTGCTCCATACATATGCATTCAACAGTCGTCTTTGTTCTAAGAGTACCCAGCATCTGACTTAGAATAAAACAATTTTAACATTTGCTCTCATTACAACGAGTCAAACATCCTTAACCAAAATGAAATTTTTTGTTTTTCAAATATTCCCATATTTTCCTTTTCCTAGTATACTTATTTTTTTGTTTGTTTGTTTTTTGCAAGGCAATGGGGTTAAGTGGCTTGCCCAAGGCCACACAGCTAGGTAATCATTAAGTGTCTGAGGTCAGATTTGAACTCAGGTACTCCTGACTCTAGGGCCGGTGCTCTATCCACTGGGCCACCTAGCTGCCCCCCTAGTATACTTATCTAACATACTCATTTCCTTAAACTAGAACTTGAAACTGTAATTATCCTAAGAATTTCCCATTCTTCTTACCTAAATATCCCCTCTAATAACAAAAAACTAAGGAAACTTCCTGTCTTAGCATATAGCTGATAACAGATGTCAGAGCCAGACACCTAACCCATCTCTGGCTATTAGATCTAATTTACCCAAAACTTTCTAGGACATTAAAGGAAATTTCCTTTATGAGTAGTAAATGTCAGTGTCCAGGCAGAGGTCACATGGGTAAGTCAAATGTCTTAGGCCAGATTTATTCTTCCAAGTGAGATATTATCCACATGTCACTTTGGGGAAATCAAGTCAAAGGGGGCCAACCTCAGCCATACTGAGAATCTGCCCCTTTGGCTGCCCATCCCTGTCACCTGACATCCTTGGCCCATTGGCTTCCTTGACTCCAAGAACATGACATTTACCCAGTAGCATTTCTTTTTATTGACCATCCTGGTATCTGACATAAGAGAAAATTAAAAATCCCATGATCTAAAATGGTTGTTTTACCTAATTAGAACTTCCAGGGAATACAATTCACTAAATTCCAATTATAATCTTAATGGAGCCCCAAATTAAGAAACCCCTACCTAAAGCTCGATTATCCTTCCTGGGTCTTTGCCTAAAATCTGATATTCTAACTATGACTGGCCCCACAGGCCTGTCTCCTACCTCTTACTAGAGACATCCCGTTTTCTGAAATCATATCTATTCTATCTGTATATAAAGATGGTATATCAGATTCCCCTTGGCTAGAGAAACCTCCTTCTAGTCTGTTGTATCTTACAACAAATAAATGCCTCATTTGTCCAGGAGATTGCATAGAGAAATATCAAATTATCTTGTGTTTATTTTTCCTATATTATATAGTGCTTTTACTTCAAAGCAAACAACCCCTGCTTTGGAAAATACATATAAAGATCCAAAATATTCCCAATTCACATACTTAGCTAGAAACTTCTATACATAAACCTATTTACCTACTAGACATCCTCAACATACAAATGGTTATTTTTCCTGAGGCAATTGGGTTGAGTGACTTGTCCAAGGTCACACAGCTAAGCAATCACTAAGTATCTGAGGCCTGACTTGAACCCAGGTCTCCTGACTCCGGGGCTAGTGCTCTATCCACTGAGCCACCTAGCCACCTCCTAACATACAAATTACTTTTCAGAATTCTTTAAAACATCTTAGGTAAAAAAGCATTAAAACATCTTAGGCCTTAAATTTCCAACATGTGTTATTAATTTTATTATAACAGAAAAGCAATAAGAATAACAGTAATACACAAATTACTAGATCTTTTAAAGCAATCCTTACATTATTACATTATTCATGAACCCACAGCTCTATTCCAGAAAGAGTCATACTTTTTCATATTTTCCTTATTGCCCTTCAAAAGCAATCACACATTAATCTCAGGCTTTAACAATACAGTACTTAAATAACATATTCACAATAGATAGCTAAATATTGCAAATATAATCTCCTTGTAATTACAAAAGATCACATAACTGATAAAAAAAAACCATCTTATTCATCAATAAGTTACCTTACAATAGGGCCCACAATTGCAATTTGTTCGCCCCCCCCCCCCATCAGCTGTCTGTAGTAAGAGAGAAGTCCACATTCTTGACTTCTTTAAAATTAAACATGTAGGGCGGATAGGTGGTGCAGTGGATAAAGCACCGGCTCTGGAGTCAGGAGTACCTGGGTTCAAATCCAATCTCAGGCACTTAATAATTACCCAGCTGTGTGGCCTTGGGCAAGCTACTTAACCCCTTTTGCCTTGCAAAAAAAACTAAAAAAAATAAATTAAATTAAATATGCATTGTTAATATGCATTAAACATTAAGATTCTTATTTAAACATCTTATTTCCCTTAAAACAAGAACAAAATGAATATCCCATGTTTTTTACACTTTTGTCTCTTTACCCAAATTCTCAGAATCCAATCTCATACATATGACACATTTAAAACCTCAATGTAATTACAACTCAACTAACTTCCCAACAGTTTAGTTTGATAAAAACTTTAGAGTACCTTATAAGAGAATCCAGCACTCACACACCAAAAGCTCTATCCAAAATAAAAATACAATTGTTAGCATCATTAAACTTAACATTAAAACCAATTAGAGCTTTTTTCCCAAAAGAAATCAATGAACATCCCTGATAACTTAGGTATTTCTCTTCTTAGGTACACAGTACCACTTTTCTTTGACCCAAAGGTGTTACAATAGAGTTTAAAATCCCAAACCACATAACTCCTTGCAGTTACAATAGTGTTAAAATAGTTTAATCCCAAACTAATTTAACAATCTAGGTTATTTAATTTCTCCCATTCTGTACAAATTTTGTCAGAATGTTACAACACTAGTATCCCTCCTTTAAAACCCTCAGCAAGCTTCCCAAAACTCTAGTTCAGAAACTTCAAAAACAATTAGAGTCATCACTCAGGCCACATGGCCAGCAGATATTCATTAAATGTGATTTCCTTTCAATAAAGGAGTCTCTTAATCCCTGGATCTTATGCATTTTTTTTTCTTTCCAATCACATATCCCACCTGTGGAGGGGTCTTTCCCTTTAGGGCTTAAGCGCTTGAGCTCTCCTGTCTCTCTTCCCACTCCTTCCATGGGTGGGTGGGGCACTTAGGTAGACTCAGTCTAGGGTTCAAGTCTTAACAAGATGGTGATGGAATCAAGACCACCACGTGTCCAACTCACCAACCCTTCCCACAACCTAGGGATAAAGCATGGGGTAAGGATAAAGTCTTTCCTCCTAGAATTTCTCAATCTTTCCCTTCTCTTATTTGGAACTATGCCCAAAGGGCAACAAAAATGAGCATACCCTTTGACCCAGCAATACCACTACTGGGTCTATACCCTGAAGAGATGACTAAAAAAGGGTAAAAACATCACTTGTACAAAAATATTTATAGCAGCCCTGTTTGTGGTGGCAAAGAATTGAAAACCAAATCAATGTCCTTCAATTGGGGAATGGCTTAGCAAACTGTGCTATATGTATGTCATGGAACACTATTGTTCTATTAGAAACCAGGAGGGATGGGAATTCAGGGAAGCCTGGAGGGATTTGCATGAATTGATGCTGAGAGAGATGAACAGAACCAGAAAAACACTGTCACCCTAACAGCAACATGGGAGTGATGATCAACCTTGAAAGCTTCGCTCATTCCATCAGTGCAACAATCAGGAACAATTTTGGGCTGTCTGCAAAGAAGAGTGCCATCTGTATCCAAATAAAGAGCTGTGGAGTTTGAACAAAGTTCAAGGACTATTTCCTTTAATTTAGAAAAAAACAGATATCTTATTGTCTGATCTTGTTATCTCGTATATTTTTGTCTCTTCCTTAAGGTTATGATTTCTCTCTCATCACACCCAATTTGGATTAATGTACAACATGGAAACAAAGTAAAGACTGACAGATTGCTTTCCGTTGGGGGGGGAGGGAAGTAAGATTAGGGGGAAAATTGTAAAACTCAAATATCTTTAATAAAAAAAAAATCTTTCCCTTCTCTTAAGCTCTTCTAAACTCTCCCCAAACCACAGCCTTTTCTCTTTATGAATCCCCCCCCTTTCCTTAACTCTACACACCTGGCACAGCTATCACTGGCTCAGTGAGGGAGGGGCTGATTTCCATATGGGGGCCACTGCACATTACTTCCTTCTCCCCCACCTTCTGAAACTCCCAGATTTCCCTCTTTTAAGACTTAAGCTGGGTCCTCAGACCCTAAAAGAGACACCCAAGACAAGACATAGAAAAAATACACACTCTCCCGTAGGAACATTCAAACTCACTCACACAGCATTGAATCCAATTGGCTTCCTTAATTTAGAAAGCATTTCTTTTTCTCCTCTCTCCAGACTTTCACTTTCTTCCTGGGCCCCTATGTTAGCCTCCTCCTCTCTAGGAGCAGCCAGAGGATCCCACCTATGTTTTTTATCTTTTTCTAACTTGCTTAGACATAATTTAGTATTCCCAATTATCCAGCATGTTACATATTCCACCTCCTCCTTATTTAAAGGTACCTTATGGTTCACTGTTCATCAGACCCAAAACTTGCCCACTAGACAGACTATCTTTGGATGGGGATTTGTGGCCATTCAGAATAGCAGTATCTGATGAACTTACTTTTCTCTTTACCCTGGACAGCATCCTCGCTGTCCCAGCTAGCTCATTTCCTACCTAAAGGCCTCTCCTTGGGTTTTGGATAGGGTGAGGGGGTCTCTTCCTCCCCTCCCTGAGGGATCTTTTCAACCCCTGGTCTCCCATCTAGGACTTCCTTTCCTGGAATTGTCTAGAATCAGACTCGAAAGATAAAAAGCAAAGTTTCCCCTAACTTTCTGGGTCGTTTCCACAATTTTCCATCACTCTCACCATCAATGGCAGGGTTTCAGGTCGATTCAGAGATCCACCTGAGGGAACCCCGGTAAAGAAACAGGGATCTGGCTTGAAATCAAACTATGAGGCCTTCTTCCCCTGGTCTTTTCTGGTGCTTCCTTGAGGGGGTTCTGAAGATCTGGGCAAGAGGGCCCAAATTGTTATAAATGAATGAAAAGAAAAACCTGCTAGAGTGAGAGAAAATTGTACATTTTATTCACGAACCTTGCAAGATACACCTTACAAGTTACGGGTACTTGACCTAGGAGTGAAGCACGAATTAAGTCTTCAAAGTCAGGTAATTTATGGTCTTCAGAAACTCTTTCCCCTCCCTCTTGGATGTTCATAGGCTCTCAGAGTTTGAGTTACAATCTAAGAGGTCCACCCATTCCATGACATACCCTTAATATGATCCCCCCCCCCACATCATCTGATGCATGATATGCTAAAGAACCCCAATAGTCACAGGGGGTGTGTGGGTTAATATTCAATTACCTAATTGAGCAAACTCAGTAGCATTAGGTCAAGATCTCTAGGTCACTCTTGACCAGTTCAATGGGGTTTAGTATCCCTGGAATGGGATTAGGAAAACTCTTCCAGTCTTGTGATTGGCTGGGCCATTCCCCCTTTGTAATGGACTCCCTAAGGGCTCCCCTCCACACCCTGTGAAGACCAACACTCTACATTTCTCACAGTTGCAGAAAAGATTCTGACCTGCATTTGTAGTGAGAATTTCCTCACTTGAGAACCCCTTTATCCTTAAAATCATAGGTCCAGTCCCTAGTCTATATTTGGATATATTGTATCACCCTCCCAAAAACGTATTTTCTTCCCTAGGTTTATTTGTATTTCCCCCACAGAATGTAAGTTCTTTGAGGGCAAATCCAATTTTTTTCTTTTCTTTTTTTAAATTTTTATTTATTTTATTTGTATTTATTTATTTATATTATTTATTTTTTTTTTGCCTCATCCTTAGTCCCTAGCACATAGTAGGCCTTTAACCAATTGAATCTGGATCATTTAGGTCTTGACTTTTAAAATCAGAATTAGGCAACAGTAGGAAGAAGTGAGATGGATTTTCTTTCCCTACCTTTTCTGTGGGAAGAAGAGGATCCTGGACATTAGATGTATGGAATTTAACTTTTTTTTTGGTGTAGTTGAAATAGAGAAAGGAAGAGAGATTGCCTTAAAGTTGGGAAAGAGCGCATACTGTCTATGTGACCTTGAACTAATTACTTGATCTCAGTTCTCTAGGCAAACTCTCTATAAATTGCTGGAAAGAATGCCCTCATCCAACAGGCTTTAAAAATCCTAGGTCCAGACTTCTAAGGGCCTAGTACTGAATATAGAAAGTTTTTTTTAAATAAATTTATCAAATTGAAAAGAATTGAGTTCTATCAACTGGTTTACCCATGTGAAGCCAATTATAATTTGTTATCTTTTTGACATAACCTGTCTGTCAGTTATGAGTCTGCTTTCTTCCTGTCTCCTGAACTCTTGGAGAGGTGAGGTGGGTTGAAATGGGGATAGAATAGAGAGTAAAGAACAAAGACTTCCAAGGGTCTAGTTCTGGTCTAGATTCTGCACTAACTTGCCTTGTGATATTGAGCAAGGTGTAATTACTGTAGGCCACAGTATATAATATATAATGATATCATCATTATATAAAAGAATTAGATCAAGCAAATTCTTCATTGGCCTATAATTCCAAGCTCTAAGAGCTTTTGTTCATTCCCACACCTATGAATTATTGTTTCCATATTCTTCTTGGGATGCCTTCCAACTGCCCCATTTAACAATACATGGTCTAGGGGTGGCTAAGTAGCACAGTGGATAGAGCATCGGCCCTGGAGTCAGGAGTACCTGAGTTCAACTGAGTTCAGACACTTAATAACTGCCTAGCTGTGTGGCCTTGGGCAAGCCACTTAACCCCATTTGCCTTGCAAAAAACCTAAAAAAACAAACAAACAATGCATGGTTTTTACATGTAATTGAGGAAAACAATCAAATACTGAAAACATTTAAAAACACAAGGTTTAGGAGGTGTCTCAAAACAGCAGTCCTGAGGCCAACAGAGTGGAAACTAGAGGAGGGATTGGGGTTAGGCAGCCAAAGCCAAGGCAGCCCTGCTTCCTTCACTCTTGCCCCCATGATGAGAAGTCTCCCCCAAAGATGCCTAAACTATGAGGGTGCCTTCTGAGCACTGAGTCTGATGCTAGATATTGCATAATCAACATTTGGATTATGGTCAGTGGTTAGGGCTATGGGGAGAGGGAGGTGGGGAATAGGCACAATGGCAGTAACACAGCATAGCACAGAAGGTGATACAACTCTGCCCATCTCAGAGAAATCTGCAGACATCTATTGTTCAAGGGTAAGAGATGGTTTCTGGACCCTGAATTTATTATTTATTTATTTTTTTAGTCCACTCCACACTAGGGAAAACTGTCCCATGCCAGTTCAGGTAAGGGGCTGAGAAGGGTTAGGGGCAGGATAGGTTTGAGAGAGCCATCTGCTGGACAGATATCATGGCTGGGATGGCTCAAGCCTCCTGCTTGTCAGATCTCAGATCATCCTAGTTAGGAATGATCATATTTTGAATCACCTGCAAGTAAATGTCATAAATGTACAGGGCTAGCCCTTCTCAGGGAGGGAACTGAAGCTTCATGAAGGATGGTCAGCTTCAACTTTTCTTAGTGCCTCCCTTTATTTTCAGTAGGGAAAGATCTTCAAAATTCAGTAAAGTCCATAGCATAAAAACTTCCTCCCTTCTCCGACCTCCTGCCTTGAGAAGGCAAGCAATTTGACATTGTATTCTTGTATAGTCATGCATGTTTTAGGCACTTAATCTGATGTAAAATGTATCTTTCCTAATAATTCCATTTTCTTTTTTTATCCTGTATTCCCTCAGCACATATATGCATGTACATACACAAATATGACTTCTCTGTATATACATATACATATCTAAATATATTCATACTGTGATCCTTCTCTTATTAATTCTAACTTGCTTTCTCTAGACTATCTTATTTCACAGAGAGTATAAACCCTCATAAATAGGAATGCTGTGGTACTTCTTTTGAATTCCCATAATAGAATGAAAGAAATGTATGAATGAATGGGATTTGTGGGGGGAGATTTAGATAAGAAGGTAGCATCTAATCTGCAATTTAAAGTTGCTCAAAATACTGATTGATTAATGGCCACATTAAGGTCACCATCCAATATGTATCCCAGGAAGGAGCAGAATTCACTGGGGGTGGAAATAGGGAGAGTGGGAGGAAAAGCTTTAAAAGATATTTAATATTTAGAATTTAGATATTTAAAAAATAGAAGAAAATTCCTACTCAGTGGATTAGAATAAATATTAAGTAAATAGAATGATTTTGATAAGAAATATGTTCCTACTTTACCTTCTCCTCCACCAGTAAGAATGTTTTTTTAAAACATAATTTCTAGGGGCAGCTAGGTGGTGTAGTGGATAAATAAAGTGGATGGAGTCAGGAGTACCTGGATTCAAATCCGGTTTCAGACACTTAATAATTACCTACCTGTGTGGCCTTGGGCAAGCCACTTAACCCCATTTGCCTTGCAAAAAAACCCTAAAACAAAATTGTATTTTAAAACACAATTTCTTTTTCTCTTTTGATTTTCCATTACCATTTTTTTTATTATATCCCCTCCTCTTCCAAACTAGAGAGACATTGCTTATAACAAACACTTGTAAAATTTTAATATATTTTACCCCAATTACATGTAAAAAGAATTTTTAGAATACTTCTTTGAAGTTTTGCAATCTGAAGTCTCTCCCTTCCTCCCTTCTCCCACCTTGAGAAGGCAAGCAATTTGACATTGGTTATACATGTGCAGTCATGCAAAACCCATTTTCATGTAAGTCATGTTACAAACACTTTTTTTTTGAAGGGTGAAAATAAAAAGTAATTTAGCAAATCTAATCAACATATCCATGGAGTTGTTCCACATCTGTGGCCCCACCTCAGCAAATAAGGTAGGGGGAGAAAGATTCTCATATTCCCTGTTTGGGGCCAAGCTTGATCTTTATAATTTCATGGAATTAACTTCAATTTTTCAGGAAAAAAAATTTTCTGAACATTACTATCCTAAATTCAGATTTTTAAATCACATGTTAAGATTTACACCTGAGAAGTTTTTTGAGGCCCCTTTTTTGTGATTACAAAAAAAACTGACAAACCAAAAATTTTATAACCATTTGGGGTTTCCCCCTTTTATTCATGTGTGTAACAGTAGGCATAGATCAGCCTCCTGAGATATGTTATCTTCACTTCCATTAAATCACCTGAAGATGGGTATTAGTAATGCAGATCTGATTTTTTTAAATAGCTTTAATCTTTGTTTCTTTTTTACCTCTAAATCAGAAGAAATGGTATCAGTGTTACAAAAGCACAGCCACAAATACACATTATCTTTCACTACTCAACTTGTGAGAATAGATTATTACATATAATCCCTCACCCAGAACAGTCCTCTCTATTTCATAAGAAAGCTTCAGAAACAAAAGAAGATGGAAAGAGACCAAGAAACCACTCTACATCAAATATTTTCTTTTTTAGTTTGTTCTAACAACTGTCTGGTAGATTTATTAACTCAACTATTTGTCAAACCATCTAACCTCATTTATAATATAGTACAAATAAACTCTGAGGATCACTCCCACTGACTATTCTGGTCCCTAGAGCCCTGGTACATTTCCTTCTTATTCTTGTGGTTGCTTTAAAATGTTTATTGCCATCTTTTGTTTTTACATTACTTTCATTTTCCGATACCTGATGTCTCTTAAAACAAAGATATGAAAAATAATAGTTCATCAAAACTAAATATATTGGGGCTACTAGGTAATGCAGTCAATAGAACACTGATCCTGGAGTCAGGGGGAGCTGAGTTCAAATCCAGTCTCACACATTTGACACTTACTAGTTGGGTTACCTTGGGCAAATCACTTAACTCCATTGCCCCAGGAAACAACAACAACTCAACATATTAACCAAGTTCAAGCTGAAATGAGCCCAAAATCTCCAACTTTTGAGAAGTTCTCCTATCTCTTCTTTCAGATTAAATTTATTAATTAGAATTTCATAGCATTCAGTTTCAATTGTTTTCTTGGTGATGATAGTGGTGTTTTTAAAAATTTACATCTAATTAGTGTGTATATTGTTTCCTTGGTTTGGCTTACTTCATTTTGTATCAGTTCTTTTAAGTTTTCCCATGCTACTATGTATTCTTCAAAGTTGTTTCTTTTTTTTCCAAAAAAAAATTTTTTAATTGTTAAGTATTTATTTCATTTTTGGATGTAACCATTATGCTTATATATTACAGGGTTTCTGTATCTCTCTCTCTCTCTCTCTCTCTCTGTCTGTCTGTCTCTCTCCACTGTGGGTGGGGAAAGGTGGGAGAGAAAAAATAACTGCTACATTTCCTTCTCAGGATTCTAAGGGAATTGATGAAGAGTTGGGATGATTCTTTAGTGTCCTTACCTGATAAACTTTTTCCAGATTGAGAATCATTTAGCCAGCTTGTTTTAAGTAGCTTTTAGAAAGGAGCATTTAGGATGGCTAGGTGGCTCAGTGGATAGAGCACTGGCCTTGGAGTCAGGAGTACCTGAGTTCAAATCTGACCTCAGAAACTTAATAATTACCTAGCTGTGTGGCCTTGGGCAAGCCATTTAACCCCATTGCCTTGCAAAAAAAAAAAACTTTAAAAAAAAAGAGTATTTACTAAGGAAGAGTAAGTATTGTAAAAGATTCCCTCCATAAAACTGTGATATATCCTCTCAAGAGTATACACAGAATCCAGAGGAAAGTGAAGTCAAGCTCGGTTCTCAATGCAGAAGCTGCTATCAGTCAATTCCAGGATACCTCTCAAATACACTGATGTGAGAATGGGAAGACCAAAATCCTCTGGATTCTTTGAAATATACAAAGTTATCTCTGGACCAAATTAGGAGAGAGGGAGAGAAAAGTTCTGGTCATGGCCCAAGGTCTCTCCTTTCCTCCAGTCATCTCCTCCATAGAAGTTTTACTGGAAATTCATGCTTGCTCCAATGTCTAGAATGACAAATTGGTAGAACTTTCTGATTCCAGCTAATTTGATGCTTTTGTACAGGACCCAGAGGAAAGTATGAAATTCCTCAGTCAATTAGAACAGATATTTTTTTTGTCTGGCATCATTTCACTATGTCAAAAGGCTTCCAAAGACTTTTCTTATTTAGTCTAAGGCCTAAAGTGGAGATGGATTGACAAAAAAAATTTAAGCCACACTGTTATAGCCCAGATTCAAAAAAAGGGGAGATAATATACAAGCAAAGAAGTTGCAAATTCTTGAAAGCCTTTACAACCTATAAATCTTTAACCATTATACCTTACCCAGAGAGGATGTCTGAGATTAGATAACATTAATTCATAGTTTACACAGTCAACATAGTCATATGATTTCCCCTAGTATAGTTTAGTAATATGTGAATAGGAATAGAGAAGATGGAAGATGAAAATCACACCAAGGTTCTCCAAGATTTGAGTGGTTTGATTTGAGTCAAGACTGAGAAGAGAAGAAAATAAGGCCACAACAAGGAGTAATGGCTTGGAAAAAGAAGAGAAGGATAAAGTCATTTGAGGCTGGGAAATAAGAATAAGTATAGGAAGCATGAGGCATAAAAAGCAATGGAAAAAGGACACACTGGGTGGTCAGGAGATTATGCCACTGATGGGGTATAGCACCTCTCCAGTGGATTTCCCCAACTTGAGCTTCCATGTACCTGGGATATCACTGATTCTTTCAGCCAATTATTTTAAATGTTTCCAGCAAAGTAACTTGGCCATCATTTGTTGTCCATAGATGGCCAGATAGTCCTCTCAAGTTGATTAAGGAACTTACCACTTTATTGTGGAGTTGTAGGAAAACTTCTTTCTACAACAGATTTTATTCAGCCTTTTATTTCCTAAGATTTCGTGATTTTAATTTAAGGTAGTTAAAAGGGCAATGAAGCCAAGTCTAGGGTCAGGAATACTCCTTTTTCTGAGTTCAGATCCAGCCTCAAGACTAACTGTGTGACCCTGAACCAGTCACTTAGCCCTGTTTGCCTTAGTATTCTCATATGTAAAATGAGCTGAAGGAAATAGCAAACCACCCCAAAATCTTTGTCCAGAAAAACCCAAATGGGATCATGAAGAGTACACATAACAACAACAACAAACGTTTTCATTGGTATGAGGAAGTCCCTGGAAGAAAATTCCCTTTAGGACAAATTAGCAACTTCTTACAGTGTTAGAAAGCTGGGAATTGTCAAAGGCAGTACTTGAACCCAGGGTTTCCTTACTCTAGTGAGGGTTGACTGAAATTCATCACTCCAGCTATCTTTATACTGATTATTGTTATTAAAACAAAGACTTTATAAATCATGCGAAACAGAATAGCAATAAATCATAGTCTCCAAAGCCATGAATGTTTTAAGTTTGCTCATTTCAGGAGCTAACAATCATTTAAACCAATTTAACACAAAATATTCTGTTTTCTAACTGCAACCTTTAACTGAAAAGGTCAAGGAATAGGAGCTTACAGGGGTCAGGTAGAGCTGTAATCTATTTGCTTCCTCCTTGCCTAAGAGTGATAGATATTGAAATAGTAATAGCTATAATCCTGAGTTGATGAGCGACCACAGCAATTTATGGTGACAGATTATGTGTCCTTCCCTATGTCGACTAATAACATCCCCACTCCCACCCCTATCATCATTACCATCACTACCACAGAGTAACTGGATAGTTAATGTTTAAAAGGAAAATTAATTGAACAGGTAAGTTGGGAAACTGAACTGAAAGTTTGTGATAAGATCTAGAGTGAAATCTGAGTCTGCAGAGTTTAAAGAATTAGTGTTTGATTTGAGTAACTGTCGGAAGCAGAGAGTGATTACTGAGTGACATAACTACATGAAAGAGTTTAGGTCTGAATTCCAAAAAAGAGAGACTGAGAAATACAGAGAATAAGATTCACGGGATGAATATAAGTTTCTAGGCAATGTGACAATATATTTCAAGACAGGACTCTTCCTGTCAATTCTGTTTTCAGAGGAATGGAATACATTTTGACCTGTGATTTGACATTTTGACCAGTTTTTGTGTATGCAAGTATCACTTACTCTGGGAAATCAGTCTCAGAACACAGGCAATCTGATTTTATTCTCCTTCCTTCAGTTAACTCTAGATACAGGTGACCAAGTTAGCTATGCTATGTTAATTCTGCCTCCCTAGCCTCCACTGAAAAAGGGTATGAGTTTTCAATGCCTTCTCTATAACCCTTTTCTAGACACAGAAATCCTCTGCCTACTCCTGCTTCCACTAGGAATAAGGAAAGGAAGAATCATATTGAAAAAACCAGTCAATACCAGTGACAGAGTTGGTAATGGGAGATCTCCCCCCACCCAACAAAATCCTTCCCCTGTTCAGGGGCCTGAACATATATTTTTTGTTTTTGTTATCTTTTAAATAGTATTATATTTTTCTAATTACATATAAAGATAGTTTAACATTCATTTTTTATATAAATATGTTATTTGATTTCCAATTATATACAATAGTAGTTTCTACCTATCATTTTTTGTAAGCTTTTGAATTTTACAATCCCCCTTCCCTCCCCCTCCCCCCCACACGGCAATCTGATAATCTTTACATTGTTTCCATGCTATGCATTAATTAAAATTGAACAATTCATTTTTAAATAAAATTTTGAGTTCCAAATTTTTTCCTTCTCCTTAAGACAGTAAGCTATTTGATATAGATTATATATTGCACACATATTCTGTACAATTATTCTACTCTCCTGATAACTGGTACTTGAGTCCTCTATGGCGTATAATTAAAATGACCAAAGGAGGAAAAATAATAATGTACCTCCCTCGCTTCATTATGGAAGTAGGGAATGATGTATCTCCCCTACTGCAAATGACATTGAACTTGGTGGATCAGCTACTTAATTTTGTTTAATTTTTTTTTAGGTTTTTGCAAGGCAAATGGGGTTAAGTGGCTTGCCCAAGGCCACACAGCTAGATAATTATTAAGTGTCTGAAACTGGACTTGAACCCAGGTACTCCTGACTCCAGGGCCGGTGCTTTATCCACTACGCCACCTAGCCGCCCCAATTTTGTTTAATTTTTTAAAAAATCTTTGAAATGAAGATTTAACTCTCTAAGAGAAGGAGGGATACATTGGGAAATTAAAGTGATATAAAAATAAAAGATCTCAGTAAATATTTTAAAAAGAATAGAACCTTAAAATGTAAAGGTTCTTTAGGGAACATCTATAATAGTCCATTGTTCTCATTTTAGAAATGAGGAGACTGAGATCCAGAAAAGAGATATGAACTTGGAATGTTTAACATGCAGAAGAAAAGGCTTGGGGTAAAGCATTGACCCTGAAGTCAAGGAGGACTTAGGTTCAAATTCAGTCTCAGACACTTACTAGTTATGTGACCCTAGGCAAATCACTTAACCCTGATTGCAGGAAGAGAGATAGATAGATAGAGAGAGAGAGAGAGAGACAGAGAGAGACAGAGAGAGACAGAGAGAGACAGAGAGAGACAGAGAGGAAAAGTCTTGGGGTGAAAGAGGATCATGATATTAGTCTCATAAGACAGATCCAATGAATCAAGAGAAAAATCATAAAAAAAGACATAAAATTGGAAGGGACTTCAGAGGCCATTTCCAATCAGTTCATTTTACAAATAAGGAAACTGAGACTTAGAGGGGTTATGTGATTTATCCAAAGTCAAACCTAGATCTTCTGGTACCAAATCTAAGTCTCTTTCTAAAACACAATATAATTAATAAAAAAAAAAAAAAGCAAAACTGTAGACCCATCTTACCCATAAAAGAAAACTCTCATGCATCTCCTAAGCCCCAGAGAAATCTACCCAGGAACTACGCTGGATCACAGAAGTTTTCAAAAGCCAACATGGCCCACCTTCACACTCCCTGCTCTGAGATCAACCAATTGACAATCCAACCCAGTTTTTAAGTGAAGGCTTGACAGGTCTCTAATGCTATTGGAATACATTTGAAAGTTGTTAAACAAATAACATCCTGCCAAGGCAGGCCAAGGGAGAGAGAAGTAATGAGAAAGTCAGATTTTTGGAGTTGAGAACTCAGTATCTCCGTATGCAGAGGAAGTGCTGGGAAGAATTAGAAAGATTCCCATGGGAATTCATGACACAAACCCTGGAAGGCAAATCAGCAATATCAATCTCATCAGAAAATGACTTAGCTAAGCCTTGAATGTTTGCTGAGAGTATTGAGGCAAGTCTATTCATCTTTTCCCCTACAAATATCCTATCTTAGAGCAGCAGGGCTTCACCTTCATAACAACTCCTTTTCAACTTCCTTGGCTCAATATCTAAGAGGCTAAGCTTTCCCATAGGGAGTCCAAATGAGAGACAGTAAAGTATCATGAAAAGACACCTGGGTGTGGAGTCAGATTTAAGCTAAAATCTTTTTTCTAACAATTGTTTATCTGGGTGACTTCAGATAGCCTACGAAAAAACTCATAGCCTCCAGTCTTCAGGAAATCCTAGGTCTAGCTCAGGGATTCTAACTCTTTCTGTGTCCTGGTCCCCTTTGGTGGTCTGATAAGGCCTATTGACCCCTTCTTAGCATCATGCTTTGTTGGTTACATTCATCAAATAAGGTCATACTAAATTTCACTCGGAGGTTATTGAAAATACAGATAAAAATTTTTTTCCCACACATGTTTATAGACATCCTGAAATCTCTGCATGGATCCCTGATTAAGAACCTGATTTAGAGCTGGCAGAGACCTGAACTGGTAGGAAGTCATCTAATCCTACCCCCTCATTTTACTGAGGAGGATACTGATGCCCAGAAAGTAAAGTTCCTGAATGAAAACTTGTTTAGTCAGAGAAGAAAATTGCAGACCACTCAAGTAGCTTTGCCAAGAAAACCCCAAATGGGATCACGAAGACTTTGGAGGTGACTGAAAATTAGAGTTCAAGTTAAAAATATAGATTTGGTTAAGAGAAATGAAGAGTACTGAATATGCAAATTTATTAATAAGTATCTCATAGGATAGACCCAAGGAATCATAGGAAAGACCATGCATCTGGAATAGGAGGGTATCTCAAAGGTAATCTCTTCATTTTACAGATAAGGAAACTGAGACACAGGGAGTGATTATTTTGTCCAAGGTCACATAAGTAAGGGAAAAACAGGATCTCATGATGGAGACAGTATTAGATGCACAGTCAGAAGACTGTGTGACCCAGTGTGACCTTGGGTGTGTTCATCCAAAAGAGTGAACTAGTAAACTCTTTGAATCCCAGTTTCTTATCTGTAATAGGAAGCTGGACTAGACCTTCAAGTTCTATGGTCCCACTTAGTACTAATCATATCTTATATTTTCCTATAACACTATTATATTATTATTATTATTATTATTTTTAGGGTTTTTTTTGCAAGGCAATGGGGTTAAGTGGCTTGCCCAAGGCCACACAGCTAGGTAATTATTAAGTGTCTGAGGATGGATTTGAACTCAGGTACTCCTGACTCCAGGGCCAGTGCTCTATCCACTGTGCCACCTAGCCATCCCAACGTTATTACATTATTACAAAGTACTTTTCTTTTATTACCAAACTACAGTAAACACAAGCATTACTTTCATGTCCATTTTATACATGAGAAGTAATACAAAGACTTGCCCAAGGTCACACAACTGCTAAGGGTCAGAGCTAGAATTCCAGGGTAGCTTCTGTCCTAGAAGACAGAACTAAGGAAGGTGGTACACTGGATAAAATGCTGAGCCTGGAGTCGGGAAGACCTGAGTTCATTTCCAGCCTCAAACACTTAATAACTGTGTGACCTTGGGCAAGTTACTTGGGCAAACCCTGTTTGCCTCTGGTTCCTTATCTTTAAAATGAGTCAGGGAAGAAAACGGCAAACCACTCCAGCTAGAAAACCCCAAATATGGTCATGAAGAGTTAGACATGACTGAAACAGCTGAAGAAAGAAACAAATCTGACAAAGGTGTATTTTCAGGATGCATTGGAGAAGAGACTGGAAGCTACTTGTTCTGTTTAGAAGACTATTATAGGGGGTGCAGTGCATTGGAGTCAGGAGTACCTAGTTCAAATCCTGCCTCAGACACTTAATGATTACCTAATAGTGTGGCCTTGGGCAAGCCACTTAACAACTCCATTTGCCTTGCAAAAACTAAAAAAAAAAAAAAGACTTATAGTAATCCAAGAAAAGGTACTATGAATTGTGACAGTATAAATGGGGAAAAGATGAAAGAAGAAATACTGGGAAAGAAGAATTAAAAAGATTGGGTAACTAACTCAGCATAAGAAATTTCTTGGACCAGTTGGTCCAAGAAATCAACATTAGCCAGGGATTCCTTCCTCGGGTATAGGAGACTTGTTCTAGAAATTCTTTCCTTGCTTTGCTTTGTTGCTCCACTCCTTCCTGCTTGTATTCCTAAAATTTCTGGATTCTCCCCTCTGCTTTCACCTCTTTTTCTTACTTTCTCTGGAGCCATATGGTTCCCTCCTCTTTTGGAGACCTTGTGATTCCTGAATTAACATGGGGTCCCTAGAAAGATCTCAAGTCTAAGATAGAACTTCAGGAAAATGGAGAATCAAGGAACCACATATACCAGGAAAACATATGGGCCCCCAAAGAGGAGCCTCATCAAAATCTTCCTGGAAACACTTTATATGCACACTTAAGAACAAGTTCTATGAATTATCATAGATATATTTAAATTAGAATATAGATTAATTAGAATTAGAATATTAAAAAATAGAATATAGATTAAAATGAAGAGTAATGAATCTGCAAATTTACCAATAAATAAAGCATTTTAGACAATTGAGAACAATTAAAAATAAGGGGAAGTGGGAGAATCTGGTCATCTTGAAGACAAAGCTTTTCTCTATAACAAAAAGAGAAATGAACCTCAGAATAAGAACAGTCTTAATAGAAAGATGATCTATTTCATTAACCAATTTTAGTAGTTGAAATGGTTTATTGGACATTCAAATAGCTTTTGCTCTCCAGACAATATTACAACAATAAATGAGAAAAATCACCCTTCTCCAAAATGAAATTAAATATTTCAATAAATACAAATGATTGAAATTCCCATTGAAAAGAATTAAAATAATTTTCATATTTAAGGCAATACCAACAAAATAACAAGAACTAAATAAAAAAACCTGTTAAAAGTAGTGACAGTAACTGCCAAAAATATATGAGCAAAAGCCATTCCCTGAGAGATGAGAAATGAGGATTTAAGATGTTGACATGAAACCTTACTATGGGGAGTTCAACTTTCTCACACAAACCCCAACATATATTTGAAAAGGATCCCACAGGCAGAAATCATAAACAAAACAAAAAAAGAAATAGAAGTCAGCTGTTTCATTCTCTCCAGGACAACACAAAATGATGACCAGAAACCAATAGAGGCTAGAAGTAGGATTGCATCAGGGAAGATCAGTAAAAGCCACTATAAACAGATGTGAAACCTGTAAGTCTTGGGGGAAGACATATGCTGGGAAAGCCACTGAAATTTTTGGAGCAACAAAAAGAAAAAAGGAAAAAGGAATAAATAGCATAGAAAAGGAAGAAAACCTTACTAAAATAGTAAACTGAAAAATAGAATGGAACAGTCAGAACCCCCTGAGACAAGAAATAGTGGAACAAAGAAGGTATCAGATCAAGAATTATTGGAACTAACTAGAATTTATGAACTATTTAGAATTTTCTCCTAATATTAGAAATGTTAGAATAAAATAAATGAAAGGAGGAAAACATATAACATATCTACTATCAAAAATGACAGCTGAAAAACAGGTTGAGGTGAAATAATTTAAGAATCACTAAACTTCTAGAAAACCATGACCAGATAAAAACCTAAGCTATCATTTTTAATGAAATCTTAGGGGTCCTTAGATGGCACAGTGGATAGAGCACCTGCCCTGGAGTCAGGAGTACTTGAGTTCAAATCCAGTCTCAGACACTTAATAATTACCTAGCTGTGTGGCCTGGGGCAAGCCACTTAACCCCATTGCCTTGCAAAAAAAAAAAAAGAACTCTTTAAGGAAATCTGTCCAAATCTATTACAGTGAAAGGGCAAAGTGAAAATAGAAAGACACTCCTGAAAGAAATTTAAAATGAAAATACCCAGGAATGTTATAGTCAAAATTCAAAGCTTCAATGTGAAATAAAAAAGTACTCTAAATCCTTAGAATTCATATTTCAAAGAATCACAATCACTATCATAAAAGATTGCTGGAACCAAGATAAAGAAGATAAAATCTTAGCATATGATATTGCAAAAGACAAAAGATAAAAATGTAAAAAACAAGAATAATTTATCTTGCAAAGCAGAGTATACTTGGTAGGGAGGGGGCAATGAATAATTGAGAATAAAAGACATTCAAGCCTTCTGATAAAAAGACCAGAACTGAATAGAAACTTTGAAATGCAAATATGAGTAAAGAAAAAACTAGTGAGCAAGGTATTTGAAGGGACTAAATAATGATGAAGGTTTTACATTTGTAATAGAGAAGAAACAAGTATCGCCTCAGAAATTTGCAATCTAACACAAAGTGAGTTATGGTTTTGCTTTGTTTTGCTTTGTTGGTTTAAGAAATGAAATAGAAGGGTGTGAGTAGAAGGAATAAACTAGGGGGAGAAATGAAGAATAAGAAGAATTTACTATTTTACATAATTGGGGTTC
This sequence comes from Macrotis lagotis, assembly GCF_037893015.1. Lineage (NCBI taxonomy): Eukaryota > Metazoa > Chordata > Mammalia > Peramelemorphia > Peramelidae > Macrotis > Macrotis lagotis. The sequence goes on along the minus strand of NC_133659.1, from coordinate 256,993,325 downwards.
ATGAGAAAAGTTTACAAATAATTAAGAGAAGCCTTCATCTCATGTACCTCCCTTTAATCTGAACCAGAAAAAAAAAAGAGATTTGAGCAAATACTCACATATATACATACAAAAAGGGTTTATGTAATGTCTTTTTTTTAGGTTTTTTTTTTTTTGCAAGGCAAGCAAGGGCTAAGTGGCTTGCCCAAGGCCACACAACTAGGTAATTATTAAGTGTCTAAGGCCAGATTTTAACTCAGATACTCCTGACTCCAGGGCCTGTGCTCTATCCACTGTACCACCTAGCCACCCCTATGTAATGTCTTATTTTTTTTTTAGATGCCCAAGGCCACAGAGCTAGGTAATTATCAAGTTTCTGAGGTCACATTTGAACCCAGGTACTCCTGACTCCAAGACTGGTGCTCTATTCACTGCACCACCTAGCCTCTCCCCTATGTAATGTCTTAAAGAAGAATTTAATTAAGCATTAAAGTCAGTAGGTAAGCAGGTAGGAAAAGGGAAATGGTTTTAAGAGGGAAGGAAGTCATAGGCAAAACAAATTTTATGGGAGGGAAAGAGGGTTGTAAAAGGAAATTAAAAAGAGAGAAAGTAACTATAGGAACCAAAGATTAAGGACTAAAAGGATGAAGAGAGGAGTAGGAATAAATTGTTTCAAATATAGATCATAGGGATTGATGAGATTCCTAGTCTTTCTCTATTTCTTAATATTCAAAGAGGGGACTGAGGGAAAGGGAAGAAAAAGCATGAGTGGTGTTAACTATTACTGTTGGATAGAAGCTATTCTAGTAATGACCACACCAACTGAAGGAGATCAGAAAATTTATACTGTAACAAGAAGGGAACAGAATATGTACCTCACTTTAATCTGAACCAGAAAAAAAAAAAGAGATTTGAGCAAATATGCACTTACATATATACATACATACAAAATAATAGACAGAACATTAAACTTGCCTGGAAACCATTCTGTTATTTGATATTAAAGACAACCATACTTCTACAATGCAATTTTGCCTGAGGGAGATAACATTTTTTTGAGTTTAAGTATCAAGAGGGCAGGGCTAGTACTCTTTTCAAATTATAAAGGATACAATTCTTTTCTGGACTAAGGAGGGCAGAATAGGTCTTCCTTTCAAAGCCTAAGGAGGACACTTTCCATTCCTCACAATTGCTAAGAAACATTGACTTTTAACCAGGAATAGTTGTAAAAACTTATATTTTGACGCTAGAAAAGATGAAGGGAAAGAGATAATTAATCATAGGTATGAACATGAATAGAATAAATTCATCCATAAAAGAGAATAGCAGAATATATTAAAAAGTATCATTAAATTATATATTGTTTACCTGAAACACATTTGAAACATAAAAATCCAGACTTCCAGTAAAGATAACTACATAAGTGAAGACAGAATGTTCAGTTCCCACATTTCTATTTCATTGAAAACCTGAATTTCGTGCAACATCAAATGATGAAAAAGAAATCCAATGAAAAACTACTGTGACTTCTTCCACAGCAGAACTGTACAAAAAGTCATCCAGAAATCCATGGGAAATAGGAAGGTTGACTGCCAGCAAAATTCACATTAATCTTATAGAAGACAAATAGGTGTGAAGTCTCTTAGGGTCGGAGGCAAGTGTGGCCTTAAAGGTTATTTGTCCAGGGGCAGCAAGAAGACTAGTCTACCCTTCCAGGATAGTCAAAGAATAAATCATAGAAACAATAGATCATTTCATCCCCAAAAAATCAAATTGAGACAACCAAAGGAAATTCTCTTGCTGATGAAAATATTTTGAGAGATAAAGAAAGAATAGATCAATAAAACAGAAATATAACTAAAACAATAAGAAAAAAGAACAATAAAAAATCCAACTAAACACAAAGATAAAAATTCTGAAAAATCAAAAAAGAAATAAAACAAAAAAAATTGAATTAATAAGTCAAACTTGTGAAAGGTCAAAAGGTGAATCCTTAGGAAAAAGGAAGATGGTGCTATAAATGGAAGTGAATGCAAAGCTCTTCATTGAGGCAGGCTGGATCCGAGCAGATTCCAGCAGTGGGTAGTAGGGAGAGCAAATCTTTTTATAGGGTATTGGATATAGGAGGTAGGGTAGGTAGATTTCTAAATGGACTGGAAGCCATTGGGGTCTCCATGGAGGATGTGCTTTGTTTGGGGAATCACCAAGGTGAGATTGGGCATTATATGGAGTTTCTATCCTTAGAAAAGGATAATCAGTGGGGCTCTGCTGAACAAGAATGAAACTCAAGTCTAGATTTAGCATTCCAGCTTTTTTATTTTAATTTACTTAGAGAGGTTGGGGTTCTGGAGATGGGATCTTCTGGAGCTGCTTCTAGCTGAGTAGAGACAAAGATGTTATTAGGTACAGCAAAGAGTAAAGGGTGGAATTGTTGAGATTCTTGGAAGCAAAGCACTATCATAGATTTGGCTATCTGAGATGTGGTAGTGTGCACTGTTTTTTGGATGAAGGATATTAACATCTAAAACACAGAGGACTTAAGAAGAGTGCCAAAAAGACCATGATTATTGTGGCTAATATGGAAAGGAGCAAAGGGAGTATGTGGGAAGATTGAAACCAACTAGACCAATTGTCAGCTGCTTTTTCCCTAGAATGTGAGGCTCTATCAGTGTTTTAGCAGTGTCCAGACTGATTAACATAGAAACAGTATTCTTCATCCAGGAACAAAGAGAGGCCTCCCTTCTTGATGGTCAGTAGGTCCAGGCCCCATCTGTTTTGTAAAATTATAGCAACTAGGGAATCCAATTGATCTTGAAATTGGCTGTATCATCAAGACTTTCCTGAAGGTTTTTCTGATAACTGCCGAAAATAATACAGAGATGTTGTGATGCCTCCTATCCCCATCCCACTCCAGAAAGGATGCCTGTAACCATTAAGAAAGAGCAGGGGCTCTTCGGAACCTTGCATGTGTCTTTTTTCTTTTTGGGGATTGATAACTCTTTTTAATAAATGAAACTATAGTTCATATGCATACATTCTTTGAAATTTTCTACACACATGGATGTCTCAGATGGTAGATAATGAATGAATTAATAGAGACAAATATTCTCCCTTCAACTTTAACCGTGTCTACTTCCAGTCAGAATAAGCATTTCTTTCTTTTTTAATTGATTTTTCATTTTTCCAATTACACATTATGAAAGTTTTCAAGATTCATCCAAATGCATATGAATATTTTTTATTTTATTTTTATCTTTATTTTTTAATATTTATTTATGCTCATTTTGTACAAATGTTTTTTTATACATTAATAAAATATTCTTGTTTAAGAGTAAACAAAATACCCCTCCCCCCAAAAAATATAGATTCACTTGAGCGATAAAGGGGAGAGAAAAAAATTAAAATAAAAAAATAACAGTAATAATTGTAGGTATGGCCAGGTGGTGCAATGGATGGAATACCAGCACTGGAGCCAGGAGCACCAGCGCCCATATCCAGCCCCATATACCCAACAATCACCCAGCTGTGTGACATGCAAGCCACCCCAACCCCACTGCCCTGTAAAAACCAAAAAAAGAAAAAAAAGACCCAAAATAAAATAGTAGGGGTGGCTGGGTGGCGGACAGAGCATTGGCCCTTGAGCTAGGAGCACCTGGGTCCAATTCCGGCCTCAGCAACAATCACCCTGCTATGCAGCCCCAGGCAGACCACCCTGCACCCCCCCAAAAAAAAATAATAATAAAAAATGTGCTTCAGTCTTTGTTTCAATACCAAAAACTCTGTCATGGGTGGATCGCATTCTTTTTGATAAGTCCATTGCAAAAGTTACTTCCATATTTTTCCACCATTGCCACTGCTGATCTCAACTCCTTCCTTTTGTATTCTCCACTACTATGTACTATATTTTCTCTCTCCTTTCACTCTGACTCTTTTGTAGGGTAGCTGAGTGGCACAGCAGACAGATCCTTGGCCCTGGGGCCAAGAGGCCCTGAGCCTCCCTACCACCCCTTAGGCCCAGCATCCACCTGGCCCTATGGTCCTGGACAGGCCATCCAATCCCAGCCCCTTGCAAGAAGTAAAAAAGAAACTGTGTTATATCTGACCACTCTCCCCCCAGGGTCCATCCTCATCTCCATCACTCACATTCCCCCCTTCCCCCTATCCCCCCCTTCTTACTCCAGATGTCTATACCCCATTGAGTATATATGCAGTTTCCTCTCCTAGCCACCTCTGATGAGAGCAAAGGTTCCCTCATTCCCCCTTGCCTCCCACTTCCATATCATTGCAATAGCTCATTGTAATAAAGAAAAATCTTATTATATGAAATATCTTGGCCTATTCCCCCTCTTCTTTTTCTTTTTTTCATTACATTTCCCTTTTTGTCTATTGACTCCATTTTTACACCATATTTTATCTTCAAATTCAGCTTTCTCCTGTGCTTCAACTATAAAAGCTCCCTCTACCTGCTCTATTAACTGAGAAGGTTCATATGAGTATTATCAGTGTCATTTTTCTATGTAGGAATACATGCAGTTCATCATCATCATTAAGTTCCTCATATTTTCCCCTCCTCCTCCACTTGTATGCTTCACCTGAGTCCTGTATCTGAAGATCAAACCTTCTGTTCAGCTCTGGCCATTCCAACAGGAACATTTGAAATTCCCCTGGTTCATTGAAAGTCCATCTTTTTCCCTGGAAGAGGACATTCAGTCTTGCTGGGTAGTTAATTCTTGGCTGTATTCTAAGCTCTTTTTCCTTCCAGTATATTATATTCCAAGCCCTATGAGCTTTTAATGTAGTTGCTGCTAAGTCCTTTGTGATCCTAACTGCAGCTCCACAGTATTTGAACTGTGTCCTTCTGGCTGCTTGTAATATTTTCTCTTTGACTTGGGAGTTCTGGAACTTGGCTATAATATTCCTAGGGGTTGGTTTTTTGGGATCTCTTTCTTGGGGGGATTGGTAGATTCTCTCCATTTCTATTTTGCCCTCTGCTTCTAGTATAACAGGGCAATTTTCCTGTAGTAATTCTTTGAAATTGATGGCAAGGCTCTTTTCCTGATCATGACTTTCAGGTATTCCAATAATTTTTAAATTATCTTTCCTAAGTCTGTTTTCTATATCAGTTGTTTTTTCAATGAAATGTTTCACATTTTCTTCTAATTTTTCATTTTTTTGGTTTTGAAGTATTGAGTCCCGATTTCTGGTAAATTCATCAATCTCCCTGAGTTCTATTCTTTGTCTGAAGGATTTGTTTTTCTCAGAGTTTTCTTATCTCTTTTCCCATTTGGCCAATTTTGCTTTTTAAAACATTCTTCTCCTCCATAACTTTTTGAACTGTTTTATCCATTTGACCTAAGCTGGTTTCTAGCATGCTATTATCTTCAGCATTTTTTTGTATTTTCTTGACCAAGCTGCTGACTTCATTTTCATGTTTTTCCAGCATCTCTCTCATTTCTTTTCCCAGTTTTTCTTCCAACTCCCTCATTTGATTTTCAAAGTCTTTTTTGAGCTCTGTCATGGCCTGAGCCCAATTTCTATTTTTCTTGGAGTCTTTAGATGCAGGAGCTTGTGTTTCCTCATCTTCAGGTTTAGTATTTTGATCCTTCTTGGGATCATAGATAATTTATTTCTTAATGGTGTTCTTTTTTTCTCTGCTTGCTCATTTTCCCAGCCTAAGCCTGTTTTGGGGGTGTTTCCTGAGCTTTTGGGACAATCCCACAAGGGTCTCAGTGTGTGAGGCTCTGTCCTCCCTCCTGGTCTATGAATGACCATATGTACCCCCCTCTGCCATGGGGCTGAGGTTGGGGGGGGGGGTCCTGCTGTTCTATGGGGGGGCCTAGACTGTGATCAGGATCTGAATGTGGTCAGAGCCCCAGAATCCTGTTCCACAGGCAGAGGACAGAGCTAGGCAGTCTCTCTCTTCACTCCCCTCCCTAGGTTCAGTGGACTCATGCCCTGGGGGCTCCTGCTTACAGGCTCTGCCTGCTTCTGTTTCCTGGATTTGGGCTATGGTGGCCATGCTGCTAGCTGTGTGCCCTGAGGGCTGGGCTTCAAGTGCTTGCTCTGGCACAGGTACCCCGCTGTTACCCCAATTTGTGCCTGTTGCTCCCTGGGGGTATAGCTCAGAAAACTTCCCCGCTGCTGTGAGCCATTCTTTCGCTCTGGAGGGCCACTCCTCTGGTGGGCCACCCCTCCAACCCTGGGGAGCAAAGCTTTTCTGCTCTTTTCCAGATTACCTTGAGTAGGAGAACTGCCTCACTGGGTCCCTCTGTGGGTTCGGTCTCTCGAAAATTTACTAAGAGTCCTTAGTTTCAAAGATTTATGAGAGAGCGTCTAAGACAAGATCTGCTCTTGTTGCCATCTTGGCTCCGCCCCCTCGCATATGAATATTTTTAAGTTACATAATCTTCCACCCTTCCCCTCAGCAGCGAACAGTCAGGTGAATATCATACATACATACATACATAAATGTATGTGTATGTACAATATTAACATATTTACAGATTAGGCATTTTCTATATGAAAAATTAGGATTAAAGGACAAGAAAGAAAACCATGAAATAGGAAAGAATTTTTTTTTAATTTTCTTTTATTTACAGATTACTAAAATATTCTTGTTGCAAGAGAAAACATAATACCCCCTCCCCTGACAAAAAGATAACACCTCATAAGAAATAAAGTGAAAGAAAGAGAAAAAAATGTTTCAGTTTGTGTTCTGATACCATCAGCTCTGTCTCTGGTGGATCACTTTCTTTATCATAAGTCCATCATAGCAGTTACTTCCATATTTTCCACAGTTGCTGTTGCTGATTGTAATTTCCCTCCATCTATTCCTCCCCACTACCATCTATATATTTTCTCTCTCCTTTCACTCTGCCCCTCTTCTAAAATATGCTGTGGAGCAGCTGAATGGTGCACTTGACAGAGTACCAGCCCTGGGGTCAAGAGGCCCCAAGCTTACATACCACCCCAGAGACCCAGCAGTCACCTGTGGTCCTGGACAGTCCACCCCATCTCATCACCTTGCAAAAAATCAAAAAGGAAATGCTTTATATCTGACCATCCTTTCCTATGATCTATCCTCTCCTCTATTACCTACATCCCCCCCTGTCCCCCTTCTTTCCTTTTTCTTGTAGATTTCTATACACTATTGAGGAAATAAATTTTTTTAAAAAGTGGATATAGTGTGCATTCAGATTCTGAAGGGTTTTGGGGGGTTTTGTTTTTCTTCCTCTGGATGTGGGAGAGTAGAAGTATCATGAGTGGGAGAGTCAGATAGTGAAAGAAGGAAAATACCCATAGAGTTCCTATTTGGACAAGAGAACAAGCATAAAGAATGGGAGTTCCTTAGAGGTAAATGGGAAGCAGATAGCAGGGCATGGCATTGCATCTTCTACTTCTCTTATTGAGTCTAGAATTGTCCATAGCAGGTCTCCTGAGGTTGTCCTAGCTCTCTGAATTGCTGAGAGTTGCTGCATCCATCAACGTTGATCAGCTCACAATGTTGTTAATGTGTACGTTGTTATATTGGTTCTGCTCATTTCGCTCAGTATCAGTTCCTATAATTCATTCCATGTTTCCCTAGAGTCTGACCATTCAAGGTTTCTTATAGAACAATAATATTCCATAATATTCATACACCATAATTTGTCCAGTCATTCCCCAATTGATGGGCATCCCTTCAATTTCCAATTCTTTGCCATTAGAAAAGAGCTCTTGCATATGTCTGGAGGGGTCAGGAAGGGACAGGTTGTTAGGGGCTAACTCAATGTGGGGGAGAAATAGATGAGAACAGTAGGTGGGAAGACATAGGTATGCAGCATTCCCACAGAGGAAGAAGATCCCATCTTCTCTCAAACATACCAAGGTGGAGAGAGTAGAGGTAAGCAAACTCATTTCTCTACCTGTGTCAAAGTGAGAAAGACACCACAAGGGGCTAGGCCTGTCATATATCTTGGCCAGGGACATGCTCACAGGCTTGATGGATTAGGAATAAAGGGGGGATACAAAGAGCCTCCTGAGATGAGGTATGGTTATAGATAGATAGTCTTTGGTAAGATTCAGAAGGGTATCAGAGAGAGCAGGAGTCCTAATCAATGGAGATAGAAAATGTAGGAGGGGTTTATGTCCTACATGGAGGGAATCGTGAAAGTGAGAGAAAAAGGTGCCTGCTTACTTTTGGGGAAGGAGAAGATGGCCATTGAGTTAGCTAATGTTCTTGCCATATATCCCCTTTAGAGAGGTGGACTTGTTTTTCATCTAGTGTATATTCTGGATTCAGGAAAGTAAGGTAAACTAATTGAAGGTATATGTATTTGGCCACCTAGCTGGCCTTCTCATTCCCAGTTGCCACAGAGGTAGACATGCCCTGATGACCCTTACAATGGATCACAAAGGAGAGGAGGAGGACAAGACAGAGAGGAGTTTAAGGATTAGAAAAGTATTAGTTATAGGAGAGCCTTTAGAAATAATGAAGCCATTTTCAGTCCAGATAGAAACATGAGAATGTAAAATATGAAAAGTATATTTGGATTCTGTGTAGATATTAGTATGTTTTCCTTTTGCTAGATTGAGGGCTCAAATTAAGACAATGCATTCTGCTCACTGAAAGGAAGTCTGAGGAGGAAAAGGGCTAGACTCAATAAGAGAGGTAGAAGATGCTTTCCATTTACCACTGAGGAATTCCCATTGATGAACCAGTCATCATCAGGGTCTGGGAAGGGGATGTTGGAAATATGAGGGAAAGGCATGAGAAGATCAGAGAGAACTTCAGGATAGGAGGATGAGGGCGAGGAATCAGAGGGTAGTGGAGGAAGGGTGATGGTATTAGGAGCTGTAGTTGTAGCTAGAGAGATATAAGGCTTATTTAGGAGAGTCAGGTGGGTATGGTGTAGATGGGAGGAGTGAAGAAAATATTCATTGATTATTAATAAGGCCTGCTATGGAGTGGGAGGAATACACAGTCATGGATTGAGAGTATGTTAGCAAAAGGACAGTAGCTTCTAGGCCAGCAGGCAGGTTGACCAGCCCCAGGTCATTGGGTCAAGTTCCTTAAAAAGGTATGAAACCACTTTCAGGTCTTGTCTGGTTTGACCAAGAAGACCTACTGCTGTACCTTGTCTCTCATCAGTATAATGCAGGAAGGGCTTATTAAGGTAAGGAAGGGAAGGGCAAGGCCTGTAATGATGGCCTCCCTTCACTTATAAAAAGGAATGGAGATATGGAGATGGGAATTCCAAGGGGTAGTGGTTCAAAGAGAGTTCCCTTAGATGCCTCATAGAGGGGTTTGTCTAGGATCCCAAAGTTGGGAATCCAGTTCCAGAAATATCCAGCCAGGTTAAGGAAGGGCAAGAGCTCCTGTTTGGACAGGAGAACAAGCATAAAAGAGAGAAGTTGTCATCTCTCCTGAGTCTTAGATTTCACAGAACTAATGAATTTGAGATTTAGATAGGTCACAAATGGGAGGGAGAGCTGGGTTTTATTCTGTGATACCCAGTAACACTTGTCAGCCATGGAAATTAAGGAGGTCAGCAGTATTCTTTTGGGAGGATTCAAAATCTGGCCTACATAAGAGTAAATCATCCACATATTGGAGAAGAGTAGAGGGAAAGGTTAACTTCCAGAAGGTCCTGGGCTAATGCTTGGCCAAAAAGATAGGGACTATCTCTAAAATCTTGAGGGAGGACTGTCCAAGTTAGTTGTTGAGACTCTTGAATGTCAGGGTCAATCCAGTCAAAGGTAAAAAGATTTTGGGAATCCAGTTGGAGTGATGCAGTAAAGAAGGCATCTATAGTTCTAAGACTGAATATACTGTAGTAGAAGAGGGAATAAGGGAAAAGAGTGCATATGAATTGGGTACTACAGGATGTAGAGGGATAGGATGTGGGTTGTAGGATTCCTATGTTAAGAAATCTAACAATTGTGGGATTGAGGCCCCTAAGACCCACAAGAGGGATGGGATTGCTAGAGAAGAATCCTTCAGGTTAATGTGGGGCCCTTTAGCTTAATGTGAATTGACTCATGAGAGGAAGTTATTATCTGTCTCTATAATGCCAGAGTTTATAAGGAGATGTGGAAGAGTGGAAGTATCATGAGTGGGAGAGTCAAAAAGTGAAAGAAGGAAAATATCCATAGAATCCTCTATGGTTAATGAAGGGAAGGAATTAGGATATGAGTCTTTAGATGGGAGAGGCTATCCCTGCCCAATATAGGTATAGAACAACTGGAAACTACCAGAAAGGGATGAGTAAAACTGGAAGCCCCAAGAGATAAGGGTAAAGGAGAAGTAATGAGAGGATTAGAGCTATAGTTGAACTAGGTACCCCTCCTCCCTTGACAAAGCAACTTCTGGTATATTGGTGAAGAGTCAACTAATCCCATCTTATCTGTTGAAGTCCAAATATCCATTCAGTTCCTGGGGCTGAAGGGATAATCCTGTGTGGGTTTGAATTATATGCTCTTTTCCTTAGATTAATTTACTCATCTAGATTGTGAAGACCAGGGGGTAGAGCCAAGATGGTGGCATGAAGGCAGCATTTCCCAGGAACTCCTTCTCCAAAAAACTCCAACTGTCAAATTATAACTCTAGCTAAAATTTAGAGGGGCAGAACCCACAGAAAGACTAAGTGAAATATTTTCCCAGTCCAAGATAACTTAGAAGTTTCTCGGGAAAGGTGTGTTTCACCAGGACTGGGAGTTGGAAAAATCCCCGGTCACAGTGCAGCCTGAGAACAGCTTGTTGGGACAATGAGAGAATTCTGCTACACTAGAATGAGTATGGAAAGCACCAGCTTCAGAACCTGTAGCAAAAAGTGGAAGAAACCAGCCTGTACCTCCAGATGCTAAGGGGGTCAGGGGAGACTGCAGAAATTTCTCTGCTCTCCCTGGGGGCAGGATTCTACTGTTTACCCACACTCAGATCCAGGTTGCAGTTTGGGCTTCCATATTAAGACATCCAAGCAGGGCTCCTCTTTATAGCCCCAGGGCAGATGGTAGTGCTGTGGTCATTTACTAGAGTGCTGTGGTCATTTACTAGACACCAGTGGAGTGTCTCCCCCCAAAAAAACAACCCTAAAGCCTATAAATTAGTCTTGGGCTGAGGAAATGAGTAAACAACAGAAAAAGAAAAATATGACCATAGAGAATTACTTTAGTCCCATGGAAGATCAAAACACATACTCAGATGATGACAAAATCAAAGCTTCTGTATCCAAAACCTCCAAGAGAAATAGAAAATGGGCTCAGACTATGGATGAGCTCAAAAAAGACTTTGAAAAACAATTAAGGGAGGTGGAGGAGAAATTGGAAGGAGAAATGAGAGCAATGCAAAAAAATCATGAAAACCAAATCAGAAGCTTGGTGAAAGAAATACAAAAAATACTGAAGAAAATATGTTAAAAACCAGTTTAGGGGGTGGCTAGGTGGCATAGTGGATAAAGCACCAGTCTTGGAGTCAGGAGTACCTGGGTTCAAATCGGGTCTCAGACACTTAATAATTACCTAGCTGTGTGGCATTGGGCAATCCACTTAACCCCATCTGCCTTGCAAAAAAACCTAAAAAAAACAGTTTAGGCCAAATGGAAAAAGCAAAACAAAAGGCAAATGAGGAGAAGAATGCCTTAAAAAGCAGAATTGGCCAGTTGAAAAAGGAGATAAAAAAGCTCTATGAAGAAAATAACTCCTTCAAATGCAGAATGGAGCTGGATTGTGAAGACCACATTCATTATTAATGAGTGTGGGTAAGTGGGGGGAGGTGTTTATCACCTTAGGATAAATGTGACTCTTGGGTCTTTTGCCTTTGCTTAGTCTCTGATTGGGGCCCGTTCCTAGAGAAATGAATAAAACTTTCTCTTCATACCTTGAGAGATCTCTGAAATTTATTTAAGTGGCATTTGTCTCACACAATCCCCATAAATGAAATAAATGAGTTTTTTGTTAGTCCTTTATATTCTAACAAGATAAGGAAGGTGGCCTCTATGTCTAGGAGAAAAGATGTTGCCTTACCTGCCACATGTAGAATTACCCAAGATTTGCTTGTGTGTTAGGTTCAAGGGCCAAGGCAGATTCCTTGGCATCATCAATCTTTCATGGCTGTTGGGAGCCAGGGTCTCTAAGCTGTTTGACACAATTGCAGCAAGAAGACTCCAGGCGGCCACACCACCTGATGGAACAACATTTTCTTCTTTAATATATATAGGGATTCCATGTTTACCCATATTTGTAGGACTAATATTGATTGTAAAACTTATTGATCCTAATAGTGGAATGATTATAAAGGAAGGATTCCAGAGAAATTTCTTGAATAAAACAGATTGTGAACTCTGTCCAAATTTAACAGGATTACCTCTCCCTGAGGCATACAAAAGGCTTCAACATTATGAAATCTTTGGAAAATACAGCACTGGGAGTTCCAGGGAGACATCAGAATATATACAGGGAAAACAGATATAAGATAGTTTAGGTAGAATTCTTGGGAAATCAGTAGTTTTTCCCCCCTCACCATACACATGAATATATGATAAAGATGGTGAAAAAATAGTTACTATAGGTGACCAATATGTGAACTCTCACAACCTTAGTTTATTGGGAAAGAATAAAAAAGTCATAGAAACCATGGTGTCTACCAACAAGGGCTGAAAGGAAAATTGGTTATTGAAGGAGTCAATGGACGGGTGGACAAACATAACTGCCCTCACTATAGGTTGTCAAGGGAGTGTATCGAAAAACATTACATACGTGGCACAAAAACATAAAAGCATTCCATTAAACGAATTATATCAGAGATTATTATCAGGAAAGTTCTGCTTAATTAATAACTTTACTATGCAGCAACAAACTAGGCAACAGACAGGTTGAGGTCATCACAGTCTCAGCAGGGACAAGAAAATTAACTACATGATTGATAATCAAAATTGTAACCATATGAATTATATATTTGAAAATGAAAATTGTAAACTTTTGTAACCAAGGAAATAATTTTAGCTTGTTTGTTTGATATGATTTTGAGACTATAAAAATAAATCCAAGCAGCAGACAATCAGTCAACATGCCCCTATGTTGACTCAACTCATTTCACTGACTCTATCCCTCCTGTTAGGTTCCAAGGACCCCACAGAGGCTGGACCCCCACACATAGTCAAACCAAAGAGAGCAAAAAAGTCATTAGGACTGAGGTGGTCAGCTAGGTGATGCAGTGGATAGAGCACTGGCCCTGGAGTCAGGAGGACTTGAGTTTAGACCTGACCTCAGATTACTTAGCTGTGCAACCTAGGGCAAATCACTTACCTCCATTGCCTTGCCAAACCCCCCCCCCCCCAAAAAAAAAATGCTCATGGTTAGGTGGAACTAATATAATGAAAATGACAATTCTACCCAAATTAAATTACTTATTCAGTGCCATACCAATCAAACTACCAAATAACTACTTTATCAAGCTTGAGAAAAATAGTAACAAAATTCACCTGGAGGAACAAAAGGTCAAGAATAGCAAGGGAACTGATGACAAAAAATGTAAAGGAAGATGGCCTAGCTCTACCAGATCTAAAACTATACTATAAAATAACAGTCATCAAAACTGTCTGGTACTGGGTATGAAATAGAGTAATGGATGAATGGATTAGGATAGGTTTAAAAGAAACTGCAGTAAATGACTACAGCAATCTACTATTTGCCAAACCCAAAGACATCAGTCTCTGGAATAAGAACTCACTATATGACAAAAATTATTGGGAAAACTGTAAAATAGTATGGCAAAAACTAGGCATAGATCCACATCTCATATGCTATACCAAAATAAGGTCAAAATGGGTATAGGATATAGACATAAAGAGCGATACCATAGATAAATAATAGACTAAAAAATTATATATCTGATCTATGAAAAAGTGATGAATTTATGACCAAAGAAGAATTAGAGCAGATTATAAACTGAAAAATGAATGATTTTGGCTATATTAAATTAAAAAGGTTTTGCACTACTAAAATCAATACTGCCAAAATTAAAAGCAAACAGAAAGCTGGGAAAAAAATCTTTACAACCAGGAGTTCTGATAAAGGTTTTATTTCTAAAATATATAGAGAATTGTATCAAATTTATAAGACTATAAGTCATTCCCCAATTGATAAATGGTCAAAGGATATGAACAGTTTTCAAATGAAGAAATTAAAGTTACATGTAATCATATGAAAAAAAATGCTCCACATCACATTAGAGAAATGCAAATTAAAACAACAATGAGATATCATTTCACACCCATTAGATTGTCCAAGATGAGGAAAAAGGGAAGATGATCAATGTTGGAGGGGTTGTAGGAGGATTGGGACATTGATGCATTGCTGGTGAAGTTGTGAACACATCCAACCTTTCTGGAGAGCAATATGGAACTATGTTCAAAAAGCAATAAAACTGTTCATACCCTTTGACCCAGCAATTCCAATTCTAGGTCTATATCCAGAAGAAATTGTAAAAAATGAGAAAAGTCCTACATGTTCCAAAATATTCATAGCAACTCTTTTTGTAGTGGCAAAGAATTGGAAATTGAGGGGATGCCCATCAATTGGGGAATGGCTAAACAAGTTATGGTACATGAATGCTATGGAATACTATTGTTCTATAAGAAACCATAAATGGTTGGACTCTGGAGAAACATGGAATGATTTCCCGGCTCAGATGCTGAGTGAAGGGAGTAGAACCAAGAGAACAATACATACACATCAACAACAACATTGTGAGATGAACAACCTTGATGGAAGCAGTTCCTCTCAGGAGTCCAGAGAGTTAGGACAACTATATCTGACTGGTTATGGACTATATTATCCCCAACCAGAGGAGGAAAAACAAAACAAAACAAAACAGAAAAAAACAGAACCATTCCAAATCTTATGAACACTGTGAAAATTATCTCTTATGTATCTCTTTCCTTAATCCTAATTCCTCCTGCCAAAAATTACTAATTTGTAAACATGTTTAACAAAATATGCATGTAAAAACTCCTGAGGGGAGAGGGGGTAGGAAGAGAGGGTGGAGAAAAATTTTGTAACTTGGAAATATGCATGTACATATGGATGAAAATAAATAAATAAATTTTTCAAAAATTTGAGAAGGATCAATAGAATAGGAACCAAGGCATTTTTCAAACTGATTGAAGCTGGAAAAAGAAAAAGAGACATGGACCCTGATAGGTTCATCCTCAGGACCACCAGTTCACAAAGAGGGAGGACTGGACAGGGGCGAAGGCAAAGCTGAAGAGGAGGTGAAAGAGGGGGAGAAGTTTTGGTGGTTGAAGAAGGTAGATTATCTGAGAACAGAAGGAGGGAGGATTGATGTGGCCACACTTGTTGAAAGACTGGGGTAGAATCAGGTAGAGGAGGAGTAGGAGTATAAGGAGGGGGAGAGCAGATTGGTGCTGGAAAGAGGGCATCTTCCAGAGGATTATCTGGAGGAGTAGTAGAAAGGGCTGAGAGGTCTGATGTACCCATTTTGGGAGGTTCTGGTTGCCAGAGAAGAAGAATTTGGGTAGCAGAGGTGGGTTTACCTATGGAAAGATGCCACCTTTGTTCAATATAACAGCTGGACCTATGAAATCTCATTCCATTTGTCTTGGCTCTTACACAGGCTGTTTAGGTCAGTGAAGATAGCATAATCAAAGTCCCCTCAGATGGCCACACCTCTCCATTATCCAATTAATACTGAAGTAACTGTACAGTGAAAAAAAGACAAGGATTTTAAGCTTGCATTGGGGATCTATTTTCTCAGATTTTTAAAGGCACAAATCAGTAGAATGTCTAGGGTGTTTTTGGAATGTAAGGTACCCATGAAGATGATACCAGGAGAGGTCAAGATCCACAGAATTACCCAGTGGCTATAATTAAGACCCATACGGGGAACATCCCCACCTGCTGAGTCATTTAATTTCTATTTAAACAGAGAAAGAAAGTGATGTCTCTGTTTCTAAGCAGTTCTCTATCTAACTAGGATTTTGAAAAAGAACACCCTGGGTATCCTGGCAAGGAGGAAGGGGGAATGCCCAGGCAGGAGTCTTATCAAAATAGCTTTGTCTTTTAAAGTGACCTGGTGAGTGAGAGGACAGGTAGCAGTGCTTGAATATAGAAAGTTAGATAGGTCTAGGATAGGTTAGGCAAAATCAGAGAGTTTATCCAAGCATGCCACCACAGCTCATTACTTCCCTGATAGTGAGCCTTCAGGATTCCCTGTCACTAATCTCTTGAGTTTTGGCATCAAATGAAAGGCCAAAAGGTGAACCCTAAGTAAAAAAGCCAAATGGCCCTATAAATGGAAGTGAATGCAAAGCTGTTTATTGAGGGAAAGTACAGCAGGATGGGACTGAGCAGACTCCAGCAGTGGGTAGTGGGGAGAGCAAGTCTTTTTATAGGGTATGGAATGTAGTAAGCAGGGTGGTATGATTTTAATGGGAACTGAGAGCCATTGAGGTCTCCATGGAGGCTATGTTATGTTTGGGAATCACCAAGGTGCAATTGGTCTTTGTTTGGAGTTTCTATGGAGGTTAGGATTCCTGTCCTTAGGAAAGGATAACCAATGGGATTCTACTGGGTAAGAATGAAACTCAGGAATGGATCCAACAACTTGGAGCTACTTTTTAAAACTAGTAAAATAGATAAAACTCTGTAATTTTTTTAGAAAAACAAACTAGATAATTTTGACTACATTAAATTAAAAGGCTTTTGCACAGACATTGTATATATATATTTTCAATAAGTTCCTATATAGCTTGAATATTAGACTTTTATCAGATAAATTTGATATAGATATTCTCTCCCAGTTCACTCTTTCACTTGTTTCTAACTACATTGACTTTGTGTAAAAAAAATTTTTTTTATTTTATGTAATCAAAATTGTTCATTTTATTTCCTTTGGTTCTCTCTGTTCCTTGTTTTGTCAAAATCTCTTCCTTATTCACAGTTGTTCCTCTGGTATGATAATAATATGACCATTTATTTCTCTGTAAACATATATCTGTTTGGAGCTTATTGTGAGTTATATGAGATACTGGTCTAAATCTAATTTCCTCAAATTGAAGAAAAATTGCCAACATTAAAAATGAAAAATTCACAATAAATGAAGAAGAAATAAAGAAATTCATTGGAAATATTATCCACTATATATCAACCAAATGAATAACTTAAGTGACATATGAATATCCATAAAAACTTAAAATTTTCCATAATATCAGCAAACGAAATAAAGACTATAAATAACCCAACCTAAAGTGGTGGGGAATTAACAAGTCATAAAGGAACTTCCAAGAGAAAAATGTTCTATAACAAGATATATTTATAAGAGAATTAAAGTAAAAAAATTTTAAGAATGTATTCAAATATTATTAATTATTCAAAGACAGGACAGCTAGGCAGTGCAGTAGATTGAGTACCAGGTCCCCAAGTCAGGAAGACTTGAGTTCAAATCTGACCTCAGACACTTAATAATTTCCTAGCTATGTGACTTTGGGCAAGTCACTTAACCCCAATGCCTTGCCAAAAAATTAAAAAAAAGAAGGGATTGTAATATTTTTTACAGGGGCTGTCAAAGTATTATAAGTTTCTCAAAGCTATATTCTTGGTAAAAAGACTGGTTCCTTCACATATCAGGTACCTTGCCTCTAGGTAAGAAGTCAAGACTCCTGGGAATCTCTCCTTATGTTACTTACAAACTCATGAAGACAATGATCAAGATGCCAGAAAACTTGTCTTGCCAGCAATTCATCAGATAGTATTTTACAAGAAGAATAGTCTTTGAGGAGCAATTTGGGCAATATGATATTGTGCAACCTTCATTGTCAGGTCACAAAGAAGATTAATAATTTTCTCTATTCTTTGTTTTTGCAAAAATATTTTTTCCTCTCTTCCAGTCTGGGTTGGTCATTACCTTAATGGCCTCCACCTATAGATTAGAGAATAAATGTTAAATTATCTAATCTATATTTTCTGTCAATTTTGTTTTAATCTTATATTTTTAAGGTTTTTACAGTTTTAGGATTCACAGTATTTGTGCCATGATACTCGGATACAGATGGGAATTTTGAGGAGGAAAAGGTCCTCAGTCTATACCAGACATGTTTCTTGGAAGGAAAGAGGACTGTAACTTTTCAAATAAATGAGTATTTTTGTTGATAGATGTAAATTTAGACACTATTGACCTGGAAATGCTGGATATGGGATCCCTAAAAAAAAGCTAGGATAGATTTTGAGCCTAATCAAAACTGATCTTGAAATAAAGTGAGGCTATTATATTTTCAACTCAATTGCTTTATTTTGAAATTAAGTATTCTCTGGATTTTGCCTCTGGTTTTAGGAATTCTCACCTTTTGGTGGTAATTGCCTGTTTTTTGGCTGGACAAGTGTCTCTGACTTGTCTTTAGATCAAGGTTTGGAACTTTCTCAGTAAGTGAGCCTGTATATAGATCTGGTTTTAGCATTCTTTCTTGTGGGTGAATATCTCTGGTAATTTTTGTTCTGACACCCTGTTGCATCTCTTTGTATTATACATTTGTCTGGTGTGTTGTGTGTTATGACTCTGGAACCTCTAGGGTGAGAACAAAACAGGTTTTCCCTTGGTCTGTTCTTCCACAGGTGAGGGAATTTGTTGTGGAGTGCTTTGATTCTGTAAATGTGTCTTGAAGGTATGTTTGAATGAATATTCTAGTGATGCAGGCAGAATCAAAGTCTCCACTGTCTCTGCCTGGTCTGCTTGCTGTCATGTCTCTCTGACCTGATTGGTCAAAACTACTCTGTCTTTTCACTCCCCTCCCCTGCTGACCACCATCTCATTGCCTCCCTCTTCCCTTCTCTGGGGTTCACAGTCAGGAAATAGGGGAAATTGGATCTTTTTTCCCCAAAAAAAAAAACTCATGACTCAGCACCACAGGACATATTTATTTTCTGAAAATTATTTTTTGGTTTTGAAAGAGAAAAGGATTCTGTTCTCCTCACTTTCTATAAGTTCTGGACTGGCAATCCTGCCATTGGCACTGGGAAATTTCATCCTTTCCTCTTTACTTTTTCTGTATTTCCAGCTGCCCTTTATAATTCTGGGTTCTGATTTGCTGATTTTAGCTTCCTGGTTTTCCAGCTCCCACACACACACACACACACACTCCTCAGGGACTTGGGAAACAAGTTAAAATTAAAGAGATTTCGTTGAGGTACCACCTCACACCTCTCAGATTGGCCAGTATGACCAGGAAGGATAATGATCATTGTTGGAAGGGATGTGGGAAATCTGGGACACTATTACACTGTTGGTGGAGCTGTGAACTCATCCAACCCTTCTGGAGAGCTATTTGGAACTATGCCCAAAGGGCAACAAAAATGTGCATACCCTTTGACCCAGCAATACCACTATTGAGTCTATATCCTGAAGAGATGATAAAAAAGGGTGAAAACATTACTTGTACAAAAATATCTAAAGCAGCCCTGTTTATGGTGGAAAAGAATTGGAAATCAAGTAAATGTCCTTCACTTGTGGAATGGCTTAGCAAATTGTGGTATATGTATGTCATGGGACACTATTGTTCTATTAGAAATCAGGAGGGACAGGATTTCAGGGAAGCCTGGAGGGATTTGCATGAACTGATGCTGAGTGAGTTGAGCAGAACCAGAGAAACACTGTATATCCTAACAGCAACATGGGAGTGATGTTCAACCTTGAAGGACTTGCTCATTCCATCAGCGCAACAACTGGGAACAATTTTGGCTGTCTGCAAAGGAGAGTACCATCTGTATCCAGATAAGGAGCTGTGGAGTTTGAACAAAGTACAAGGACTATTCCCTTTAATTTGGGAAAAAAAAAAACCCAGATGTCTTATGGTTTGATCTGGTTACCTCTGAGAATTCTGTTCTCTTTAAGGATATGATTTCTCTCTCATCACACCCAATTTGGATCGAGGTACAACATGGAAACAAAGTAAAGACTGACAGAGTGCTATCTGTGGGGTGGGGGTGGGGGGAGGGAAGCAAGATTGGGGGAAAACTGTAAAACTCAAATAATATCTTTAATAAAAATTAAAAAATAAATATAAAAAAATTAAAGAGATTTGTTAAATATTAAGATTTTTTAAATGAGACTGGTATTTCTCTACCAGTTTTTGTGTTTTCTCTATACTTTTTATTTTTGTGTGTGTTTTCTCTGTACTTTTATTTTTCCTCCCCAGACAGAGAAGTGGCTTCTAGAAGACATTTTGTTCTATGATTTTTTTTTCATAAAATGGGAAATGTTTAAAAATTCTGTCTTAGAATGAGAGAAGGAACCTCATTTTCCTATACCTAGCTTGAGCTTTTTTTTTTAAAGATTTTTGCAAGGTTATGGGGTTAAGTGACTTGCCCAAGGTCACACAGCTAGGTAATTAGTAAGTGTCTGAGTCCAAATTTGAACTCAGGACCTCCTGACTCCAGGGCCAGTGCTCTATTCACTGTGCCACCTACCTGTCCCCCATTCGTTTCTTAAATTCTATTCCTTGTCTGCACAGCTCTTCCTCTCTCTCAATTATCTCTCATTCACACTGATGACTTTATCTCCTAGATCCCTCACCTCTGTCTCTGTAAATTTTAAAAAGAGAGTACGCTATTTTTTTAAAATTGTAATTATTTTTTTTATTGGAAAACAAATATACAACTTGGAATGGATTTGAGGCAAATTGTGCCATAAGCAGATCTTTTTTAAATAAGTGGCTAAACAAAGTTTAAAAAGCAAATAACAATAGAAGAAATGTTTTCTGGTACAGGACCAGCAGTACAAAAAAATAGTGTATGAGTATCCGGATAATACACCCGTTTTTCAATAGTGCAACTTTAAGTACATATTGTTGACTGTCCATAGTCCACACAGAGTTACAACTCCACACTTCAACAACAACATGCTGACAGCTCCTAAAGAAAACTACTTCTTTAAAAAAAAAAGAAAGGCATAACCCAGATGTTCCCTCATTTAACCAACTCATCTAAGTTTAGATGTGCAGAAGGGCTTAGATATATCCAGAGTAAGCCACATGCAACATATTTTTTACTTGATCAATTTTCCAAAATAAAGTTTCAGGACAATGACAGTAGATAAGGGGAAGAAAAACATGGAGGAATGAAGTCCTAATTACTACACATGCATATCCTTTTGACAGTAGGGGGACAAACCTTTTACAGATAAGTTACAAACAAAGAAAAGGCAAATAATTTTGTACAAGAAATTTAACACATTCTGTACAATGTCTTCACTTTGCTGTCATCATTTGTACAAACTCTTCATAGTTTACTTGACCATCACCATCAGTATCTACTTCCCTGATCATTTCATCAACCTCTTCATCTGTTAACTTCTCTCCAAGGTTTGTCATCACATGGCGAAGTTCTGCTGCACTAATATAACCATTGCCATCCTTCTCAAACACACAGAATGCTTCTCTAATTTCTTTTTCACTGTCTGTGTCTTTCATTTCTCTTGCCATCACAGTCAGAAATTCTGGAAAGTCAATTGTGCCATTGCCATCAGCATCTACTTCATTAATCATATCCTGTAATTCAGCTTCTGTAGGGTTCTGTCCAAGTGACCTCATTACAGTTCCTAATTCCTTTGTTGTTATAGTACCATCTCCATCCTTGTCAAATAGTGAAAAGGCTTCTTTGAATTCTGCAATCTGCTCTTCTGTCAGCTGATCAGAAATGCCGTTAGGGTTAGTGGCGCCGGAACTGCGACCCAACAACCTCCATGCTGGCGGCTGCTCTCAGACTCGAGAGTACGCTATTTTGAAATTCAAAGTTTCTTTTAAGAAAATAAGACTCGGCCCAGCTCTGTCCTCTGCCTCTGGAACAGGACTCTGGGGCTCTGACCACATTCAGATCCTGATCCCAGTCTAGGCCCCCCCCATAGAACAACAGGGCCCCCCCACCTCGGCCCCGTGGCAGAGGCGGGTGCTTATGGTCATTCACAGACCAGGAGGGAGGACAGAACCTTACACACTGAGACCCTTGTGGGAGTGTCCCAAAAGCTCAGGAAGCACCCCCAAAAATAGGCTTAGGCTGGGAAAATGAACAAGCAAAGAAACAAGAGGAAGACCATTGAGAAATATTTTGCAAATGAGCCCAAGAAGGATCAAAATACTCAGTCTGAAGATGAGGAAGCACAAGCTCCTGCATCTAAAGACTCCAAGAAAAATAGAAATTGGGCTCAGGCTATGATAGGGCTCAAAAAAAGACTTTGAAAATCAAATGAGGGAGTTGGAAGAAAAACTGGGAAAAGAAAGGAGAGAGATGCAGGAAAAACATGAAAATGAAGTCAGCAGCTTAGTCAAGGAAATCCAAAAAAATGTTGAAGAAAATAGCATGCTAAAAAACAGCTTAGGTCAAATGGATAAAACAGTTCAAAAAGTTATTGAGGAGAAGAATGCTTTAAAAAGCAAAATTGGCCAGATGGAAAAAGAGATAAGAAAACTCCCTGAGGAGAACAAATCCTTCAGACAAAGAATAGAATTCAGGGAGATTGATGAATTTACCAGAAATCAGGAATCAATATTTCAAAACCAAAAAAATGAAAAATTAGAAGAAAATGTGAAATATCTCATTAAAAAAACAACTGAAATGGAAAACAGACTTAGGAAAGATAATTGGAAAATTATTGGAATACCTGAAAGTCATCATCAGGAAAAGAGCCTTGACATCATTTTCAAAGAATTACTACAGGAAAATTGCCCTGATATTCTAGAAGCAGAGGGCAAAATAGAAATGGAGAGAATCCACTGATCCCCCTGAGAAAGAGATCCCAAAAAACTAACCCCCAGGAATATTATAGCCAAGTTCCAGAACTCCCAAGTCAAAGAGAAAATATTACAAGCAGCCAGAAGGACACAGTTCAAATATTGTGGAGCTGCAGTCAGTATCACACAGGACTTAGCAGCAACTACATCGGAAGCTTGTAGGGCTTGGAATATAATATACCGGAAGGCAAAAGAGCTTAGAATGCAGCCAAGAATGAACTACCCAGCAAGGCTGAATGTCCTCTTCCAGGGGAAAAAGATGAACTTTCAATGAACCAGGGGAATTTCAAATGTTCCTTTTGGAATGGCCAGAGCTGAACAGAAGGTTTGATCTTCAGACACAGGACTCAGGTGAAGCATGGAGATTGGAGGAGAGGGGGGAAATATGAGGGACTTAATGAGGATGAACTGCATGTATAGAAAAATAATACTGATAATATTAATATGAACCATCTCAGTTAATAGAGCAGGTAGAGGGACCTTTTATAGTTGAAGCACAGGAGAAAGCTGAATTCGAAGATAAAATATGGTGTAAAAATGGAGTCAATAGGAAAAAAAGGGAAATGGAATGGGAGAAAGAAAAAGGAGAGGGGGAATAGTCCAAGATAATTCACATAATAAGATTTTTTTTTATTACAATGAGCTATTGCAATGATATGGAAGGGGGGAGGCAAGGGGGAATGAGGGAACCTTTGCTCTCATCAGAGGAGGCTAGGAGAGGAAACAGCATATATACTCAATGGGGTATAGACAACTGGAGTAAGAAGGAGGGGGGAGCAGGGGGAAGGGGTGGGGATGTGAATAAAGGAGGAGAGGATGGACCATGGGGGGACAGTGGTCAGATATAACACATTTTCTTTTTTACTTCTGGCAAGGGGCTGGGATTGGATGGCCTGCCCAGGACCATAGGGCCAGGTGGATTCTGGGCCTAAGGGGTGGTATGGGGGCTCAGGGCTTCTTGGCCCCAGCACCAGGGATCTGTCTGCTGCGCCACTCAGTGACCCTACAGCAGAGTCAGAGTGAAAGGAGAGAGAAAATATAGTACATGGTAGTGGAGAAATAAGAAAGGAGAGAGTTGCAATCAGCAATGGCAACATTGGAAAAATATGGAAGTAACTTTTGTGATGGACTTATCATAAAGAATGAGATCCACCCATGACAGAGTTGTTGGTGTTGGAACAAAGACTCAAGCACATTTTTTGTTATTATTATTTGGGGGAGGGTGCAGGGCAAGTGGGGCTGGGTGGCCTGCCTGGGGCTACATAGCAGGGTGATCTTTGGGTGTCTGGGGCCAGATTTGGACCCAGGTGCTCCTGGCTCAAGGGCCAATGCTCTGTCTGCCACCCAGCCACCCCTACTATTATTACTATTTTATTTTATTTTGGGTGTCTTTTTTTTTCTTCTTTTTGGTTTTTGCAGGGCAGTGGGGATCAGTGGCTTGCATGTCACATGGCTGGGTGATTATTGGGTTTATGAGGCTTGATATGGATTCAGGTGCTCATGGCTCCAGGGCTGGTGCTTTGTCCATTGCGCCACCTGGCCATACCTATAATTATTACTATTATTTTTTTAATTTCCATTTTTTTTCTCTCCCCTTTACTTTTTCACCCAAGCAAGTCTATGTATATTCATGGGGGGAGGGGTATTTTGTTTACTTGTAAACAAGTATATTTTATTAATGTAAAAAAAAACATTTGTACAAAATGAGAATAAAAAAATAAATTAAAAAAAAGAAAATAAGACTCGGGGGCTTAGCCCTACCTGATCTAAAATTATATTATAAAGCATCAGCCATCAAAACTGTCTGGCATTGGCTAAGAAATAGAGTGGTGGACCAGTGGAATAGACTATGTGCAATAGCAGGAAATGATTATGGTAATCTGCTATAGAATCCAGCTATTGGGATAAAAACTCTCTTTGATAAAAACTGCTGGAAAAAACTGGAAGTTAGTATGGAAGAAACTAAGACCAACACCTCACACGCTATACCAAGATAAGATCCAAATGGATACAAGACTTAGACATAAAAAAAATACTATAAGCAAATTAGAAGATCAAGGACTAGTTTACCTCTCAGATCTATGGAAAGGGAAGCAGTTTATGACTAAAGAAGACATTGAGAATATCACTAAAAACAAACTAGATGATTTCAATTACATTAAATTAAAAAGTTTTTGCACAGTCAAAACCACTGTAACCAAGATCAAAAGAAATGTAGTAAACTGGCAAACAATCTTTACAACTAATATTTCTGACAAAGGACTCATTTCTAAAATATACAGAGAACTGAGTCATATTTTTAAAAAAAGCCATTCCCCAATTGACAAATAGTCAAAGGATATGCAAAGGCAATTTACAGATGAGGAGATGAAAGCAATCCATAGTCATATGAAAAATTGATCAAAATCAATAATTATTAGAGAAATGCAAATTAAAGCATCTTTGAGGTACCACCTCATACCTCTCAGATTGGCCAATATGACCAGAAAGGAAAATGATCATTGTTTGAAGGGTGGTGGGAAATCTAGGACACTATTACATTGTTGGTAGAGCTGTGAACTCATCCAACCTTTCTGGAGAGAAATTTGGAACTATGCCCAAAGGGCAACAAAAATGTGCATTCCCTTTGATCCAGTAATACCACTACTAGGTCTATACCCTGAAGAGATGATGAAAAATGGTGAAAACATCGTTTATATAAAAATATTCATAGCAGCCCTGTTTGTGGTGGCAAAGAATGGGAAATCAAGTAAATGTCCTTCAATTGGGGAATGGCTTAGCAAACTGTGGTATATGTCATGGAACACTATTGTTCTATTAGAAAGCAGGAGGGATGGGAATTCAGAAAAGCCTGCAAGGATTTTCAAGAACTGATGCTGAGTGAGATAAGCAGAACCAGAAAAACACTGTACACCCTATCAGCAACATGGGGTGATGATCAACTTTGATGGACTCACTCATTCCATCAGTGCAACAATCAGGAACAATTTGGGGCTGTCTGCAATGGAGAATGCCATCTGTATCCAGATAAAAAACCATGGAGTTTGAACAAAGTCCAAGGACTATTTCCTCTAATTTGGGGGAAAAAAAAACCTGATATCTTTTTTTAAAATTTATTTTTATTGAAGATATTATTTGAGTTTTACATTTTCCCCCCAATCTTGCTTCCCTCCCCCCTCCCCCCCACAGAAAGCACTCTGTCAGTCTTTACTTTGTTTCCATGTTGTACCTTGTTCCAAATTGGGTGTGAAGAGAGAGAAATCATATCCCTAAAGAAAAGAGAAGTCTAAGAGGTAACAAGATCAGACAATAAGCTATCTGTCTTTTTTTTCCTAAATTAAAGGGAATAGTCCTTGCACTTTGTTCAAACTCCACAGCTCCTTATCTGGATACAGATGGTACTCTCCTTTGCAGACAGATGGAATGAGTGAGTGCTTCAAGGTTGAACATCACTCCCATGTTGCTGTTAGGGTGTACAGTGTTTTTTTGGTTCCGCTCATCTCACTCAGCATCAGTTCATGCAAATCCCTCCAGGTTTCCCTGAAATCCCGTCCCTCCTGGTTTCTAATAGAACAATAGTGTTCCATGACATACATATACCACAGTTTGCTAAGCCATTCCCCAATTGAAGGACATTTACTGGATTTCCAATTCTTTGCCACCACAAACAGGGCTGCTATAAATATTTTTGTACAAGTAATGTTTTTACCCTTTTTCCTCATCTCTTCAGGGTATAGACCCAATAGTGGTATTGCTGGGTCGAAGGGTATGCACATTTTTGTTGCCCTTTGGGCATAGTTCCAAATAGCTCTCCAGAAGGGTTGGATGAGTTCACAGCTCCACCAACAGTGTAATAATGTCCCAGATTTCCCACAACCCTTCCAACAATGATCATTATCCTTCTTGGTCATACTGGCCAATCTGAGAGGTGTGAGGTGGTACCTCAGAGAAGCTTTAATTTGCATTTCTCTAATAATTAATGATTTAGAACATTTTTTCATATGACTATGGATTGCTTTCATCTCCTCATCTGTAAATTGTCTTTGCATATCCTTTGACCATTTGTCAATTGGGGAATGGCTTTTTGTTTTAAAAATATGTCTCAGTTCTCTGTATATTTTAGAAATGAATCCTTTGTCAGAATCATTAGTTGTAAAGATTGTTTCCCAATTTACTACATTTCTTTTGATCTTGGTTACATTGAAAAAAAAAACCCTGATATCTTATTGTCTGATCTTGTTATCTCTTATACTTTATGTTTCTTCTTTAAGGATATGATTTCCTCTCATCACACTCAATTTGGATCAATATATAACATGGAAACAATGTAAAGCATGATAAATTGCTTTCTGTGGGGGGAGGGAAGTAAGATTAGGGGAAAATTGTAAAACTCAAAATAAATAAAATCTTTTTTTTTTTTTTTTTTAGGTTTTTGCAAGGCAAATGGGGTTAAGTGGCTTGCCCAAGGCCACACAGCTAGGTAATTATTAAGTGTCTGAGCCCGGATTTGAATCCAGGTACTCCTGACTCCAGGGCCAGTGCTTTATCCACTGCGCCACCTAGCCACCCCTATAAATAAAATCTTTAATAAAAATTTAAAAAAACAGAAAATAGGACTCAAAATAATAGAGAGATATTTAGGTTTAATTGGGGTTTTGAAAGGCTATAAATTAGGGATTATTTTTCATAATTTCTGTTGATTCAAAAGGTATATTGTGAAAATTAAGAATTTGGATGCAAATTTATATGAAACAAATACATTTTGTTAAATCTGCATTTTAAATTTTAAAAGAAATGTTGGGCGGCTAGGTGGCATAGTGGATAAAGCACAGGCCCTGGAGTCAGGAGTACCTGGGTTCAAATCCGGCCTCAGACACTTAATAATTACCTGGCTGTGTGGCCTTGGGCAAGCCACTTTACCCTGTTTGCCTTGCAAAAAACCTAAAAAAAAATGTCTTAATATTTGTCATACAAGACAGAAAGTAACTTGAAAATATTTTGTTGGGTTGTGAATAATTTAAAGGTAAAAACATATTTCAGAGAATTTGGTTCATGTTTTTATCTTTTAAGGAATATCTAAGTTTAACAAAGTTAAAAAAATTTTTAGTGTGATAGACAAATTTTAAAATTTAATTAGTTTGGCTATAAGAGTAAGATCTGTTAATAAGCATATTGCTGGGGCGGCTAGGTGGCGTAGTAGATAAAGCACCGGCCCTGGAGTCAGGAGTACCTAGGTTCAAATTCGGTCTCAGACACTTAATAATTACCTAGCTGTGTGGCCTTGGGCAAGCCACTTAACCCCATCTGCCTTGCAAAAACCTAAAAAAAAAAGGATATTGCTAAATACATAAAAAGGATTGTTAATTAGAAAGAATAGTCTGAAACAGTATATTGAAAATAATAAATTATAAAATGGATTTTGAAAGACTTGGGAAGAGAATAGAAAGGGTTAGAAGGAAAATGGAAGATGAAAGACTGAGTTTTCTAAACTATAAAAGAGGAAGTATATTGAACATGAAAGATGCTCTGGGCACTCCTCCTAGAGCTGTAACTCATGTTATGGAGGGTATGCCCTCTTCTTGTGAAGAACAAATAAACTCCTTTTTGTTTTCTGGTCTAGGTCTTCTTACTATTGTGATTAAGGAAAGATGTTTTGAAGCATGAGAAGAAGGTATGAGTAAGTTTTGAAAATCATATGAGAACTGAAATCAAAAGTTGTTATTGATTCTTTATGGGATAATGGAATCCAGATTTGAACTGAATTGAGTAGTGCTGAGGATGTTTTAATGAAGGCAAAGAAAATTAAATCCTAACAGCAGACTGCCACTTTTGCAAATCTCTAGCAGTGAATTGACTGGGAAATTGTGAACCTTAGAAATAGTGACTGCTTGCAAAAAGTGTAACCTTAGGGTTGGCTAGGTGGCACAGTGAATAGAAAACTGGCCCTTGAGTCAGGAGGACCTGAGCTCAAGTCTGACCTCAGACACTTAATCATTACCTAGCTGTGTGGCCTTAGGCAAGCCACTTAACCCCATTGCCTTGCAAAAAAAAAAAACCCTTTAAAAAAAAACAGTGTAACTGTTCTAAAGGTTTATTCTTTTGACTTTTAAAAGACTACTGTGGAATTGATTATCTTCCATCTTAAGATTCCAGAGTTTAGTCTCATGCTAAAACATTAAAAGAATGTAGTGAGTTTAACTTCAACATGAAACTGCAGAAAGAAAAAAAAATTTAAGTGATTAGTCTATGATCAATTTTTTTTAAATTGATGAAAGTCTGAGGGGTAGCTAGGTGGCACAGTGGATAGAGCACTGCCCCTTGAGACAGGAGGACCTGAGTTCAAGTGCAACCTCAGACACTTACTAATTGCCTAGCTGTGTGTCCTTGGGCAAGTCATTTAACCCCACTGCCTTGCCAAAAAAAACTGATGAAAGTTTGCAAGCAGTTGGGTGACAGAAGTGATTTTCAAAACGGTTTAGGAAAACTCACCTTGTAAAGAAGAGACAAATGATATGCTAATTTTGGTTTGATTTGATCCAAATTTTTGTCCTGAAGAGAAAAGGAACAGGATTACCTAAATAAAAAATTTGAAGTTTAAGCTATATGATCTTTTTTAATTAGATAATTATATATTATAGACTGATCTGTGCATTACTAAAATATATATTAATTCTAATTAAGAAATTATTTATTTTTTTGTATTTAAAAATTTTATTTATTTTGAGTTTTACAATTTTCCCCCTAATCTTACTTCCCTCCCCCACCCCCACTCCCACAGAAGGCAATTTGCCAGTCTTTGCATTGTTTCCATGGTATACAATGTGATGAGAGAAATCATATCCTTAAGGAAGAAACATAAAGTATAAGAGATAACAAGATCAGACAATAAGATATCAGGTTTTTTCCCCTAAATTAAAGGTAATAGGGGTGGTTAGGTGGATAAAGCACCGGCCTTGGAGTCAGGAGTACCTGGGTTCAAATCTGGTCTCAGACACTTAATAATTACCTAGCTGTGTGGCCTTGGGCAAGCCACTTAACCCCATTTGCTTTCAAATACCTTAAATAAATAGATAGATAGATAAATTAATTAATTAAAGGTAATAGTATTTGCTCTTTGTTAAAACTCCACAGTTAATTCTTAAGTTTTTAAAATGAATAATTTTGATTATGATATTGTGTTGGCCCTAAATGTGCTAATATTAAGAAATATTTGTCAATAATTGTATCAGCTATGATTACTAGTAAGGATAAAGCCTCTATAACACTAAACATTTGGGAGTTCAAAAATTGTGCTGTTAACAACAAACTGAATGAATTAAGAAAATTTAAGTAAACTAAATCTCATGAATTATTATTGTTTATTGTAACTAAAGAATTTTGCCTATGACTTATGAATGCTGTAAAAGTGTTAAGTGAAGTACAAAGGAAATCTTGTAAATCCTACAAAAGAGCACTTTTAGAACCATTTATGTGAGATTATTTCTAGTGATAAAGTTAAAGACAAAAAAATTGTATTTGAGAAAATCTTAAAGCCCTGTTAAACTTTGTTAATTGTGATAAAAGTAAGTTAAATAGGTGTGTTCTTCACGTTTTAAACAAACAGATCTTTCCTTTTGTAAACATCTTTTGGCTCAAGAAATGTGGTTCTTCGAAACTTTGTGGTAATTGAGATTTATTTGTGACATAAGAATGTTTGGGGAGGGGGCGAGCTAAGATGGCGACAGGAGAAGATCTTCACCTAGATGCTCTCTCCATAATATTTCAAAAATCTTAAAATTATGACTCTAACTAAATTTGCAAGAGACAGATCCAGTGAGGCAATTCTCCAGACCAAGGTAGCCTGGAAAATAGTGGAAAATAGTGGAAAGGCTCTGCTCCATGGGGTTAGAGGAGCAGCCTGTCAGAGTGAAAAATCTTCAGCCTCCCAGAGGCAGCCCCAGAGCACCTGGAAGCCAAGGTTCACAGTAGCTTGGGCAGTTTCCTGACCTACACTCTGGGAATACCAGGCACAACTTGGGGGATCAGAGGGGGAGACCTGTGCCAGAGCGAGCACTTGAAGCCCAGGCCATCAGGGCCGTTTCCACAGTTAGTGTGATCAGCGCAGATCCAGGAAATGGAAAAAGGCATGAAACCAGTAAGCAGGAGCCTCCAGGTAATTGAAGCCCATTGAAGGTAGGGGAGACTTCCAAGATTTGTCCTCTATACCTGGAACAGGACTCTGGGTCTCTGACCACATACAGACAGTCTAGGCCCTCCATAGAACAGCCTCCCCCTCCACCTCAGCCCTGTGGCAGAGGGGTGTGTTTGTGGTCATTCACAGATCACACTGAGATCCCTGTGGCGGGGTGTGTCCCAATAATATGCAAAAGCTCAGGAAGCACCCCAAAACCAGGAGCAGGCTGGAGAAGTGAGTAAACAGAGAAAAAAGAGGAACACCATTGAGAAATACATTGTCTATGATCCCAAGAAGGATCAAAATATTCAATCTGAAGATGAGGAAGTACAAGCTCCTGCATCTAAAGACTCCAAGAAAAACAAAAGTTGAGCTCAGGCTATGATAGAGCTCAAAAAAGATTTTGAAAATCAAGTAAGGGAGACAGAAGAAAAACTGGGAAAAGAAATGAGAGTTGCAGGAATCACATCAAAAAGAAGTCAGCAGTTTAGTCAAGGAGATCCAAAAAAAATGCTGAAGACAATAACATGTTAAAAACCAGCATAGGTCAAATGGATAAAACAGTTCAAAAAGTTATTGAGGGGGCAGCTAAGTAGCTCAGTGGATAGAGCACCAGGCCTGGAGTCAGGAGTACCTGAGATCAAATCTGGCCTCAGACACTTAATTACCTAGTTGTGTTGCCTTGGGCAAGCCACGTAACCCCATTGCCAAACACCCCCCTCCAAAAAAAAGTTATTGAGGAGAAGAATGCTTATAAAGCAAAATTGGCCAGATAGAAAAAGAGATAAGAAAGCTCTCTGAGGAAAACAAATCCCTCAGATGTAGAATGGAGCTAAAGGAAGCTGATGACTTTGCAAGAACTCAGGTCACAGTACTTCAACACCAAAAGAATGAAAAATTAGAAGAAAATGTGAAACATCTCATTGAAAAAACAACTGATATGGAAAACAAATTCAGGAAAGAGAATTTAATAATTATTGAAATACCTGAAAGTCATGATCAGGAAAAGAGCCTTGATCTCATTTTTAAAGTATTCCTACAGGAAAATTGCCCAAATATTCTAGAAGCAGAGGGCAAAATATAAATTGAGAGAATCCATTGATCTCCCCTGGAAAGAGGTCCAAAGAAAAAGACCCCCAGGAATATTATAGCCAAGTTCCAGAACTCCCAAGTCAAAGAGAAAATATTACAAGCAGCTAGAAGGACACAATCCAAATATCGTGGAGCTGCAGTCAAGATCACACAGGACTTAGCAGCAACTACATTAAAGGCTTGTAGGACTTGGAATATAATATTCTGGAAGGCAAAAGAGCTTGGAATGCAACTGAGAATCAACTATCCAGCAAAACTGATATCTTCTTCCAGGGGAAAAGATGGACTTTCAATGAACCAGGGGAATTTCAAATGTTCCTGTTGAAACAAACCAGAGCTGAACAGAAAGTTTGACCTTTGAATACAGGACTCAGGTGAAGCATAGAGAGTGGAGCAGAAGGGTAAATTATAAGTGACTTAATGATGATTAACTGCATGTATTCCTGCATAGAAAAATGACACTGATAATACTCATATGAAACCTC
Source organism: Macrotis lagotis (assembly GCF_037893015.1). NCBI lineage: Eukaryota > Metazoa > Chordata > Mammalia > Peramelemorphia > Peramelidae > Macrotis > Macrotis lagotis. The sequence goes on along the minus strand of NC_133659.1, from coordinate 256,960,821 downwards.
TCATTCAATAGAGCAGGTAGTAGGAGCTTATATAGATAAGGCACAGGAGAGAGCTGAGTTTGAATATATAATATATTGTAAAAATGAAGTCAATGACTAAAAGGGAAATGTACTGGGAGTAAGAGAAAGGAGAGGTGGAATAGGCTAAGACTGATAAAAGATATATTTTTTATTTTATTGCAATGAGCTTTTGCAATGATATGGGAGGGGGGAAGGCAAGGGGGAATGAGGAAACCTTCACTCTTATCAGAAATGGCTCAGAGAAGAAACAACATGCACACTCAATAGGGTATAGACATCTAGAGTAAAAAGGAGAGAAGGGGGAAAGGGGAGAAGGAGGGGGAGATGTTGGTGATAGAGGAGAGGGTAGATCCTAGGAGAGAATAGTCTGATATAACACATTTTCTTTTTTACTTCCTGCAAGGGGGTGGGATTGGGTGGCCTGTCCAGGACCACAGGGCCAGGTGGTTGCTGGGTCTCAAGGGTGGCATGTGGGCTCAGGGCCTTTTGGCACCAGGGCTGCTGATCAGTCAGCTGTGCTACTCAGCCACCCTATAGCACATTTTAGAAGAGGGACAGAGTGAAGGGAGAGAGAGAAAATATAATATAATTTAGTGGGGAGGTATAGATGGAGGGAATTATAATCAGTAACAACAGTGGAAAAATATGGAAGTAACTTTTATGATGGACTTATTATTTTAATTTATTTTTTAGGTGTTTTTTTTTGCAAGGCAAATGGGGTTAAGTGGCTTGCCCAAGGCCACACAGCTAGGTAATTATTAAGTGTCTGAGGCAGGATTTGAACTCAGGTACTCCTGACTCCAGGGCTGGTGGTCTATCCACTGCACCACCTAGCCACCCCCATGTTAGACTTATCATAAAGATTGTCATCCACCTGAGACAGAGCTGATGGTATCAGAACACAGACTGAAACACATTTTTTTCTCTTTCTTTTACTTTATTTCTCCTGAGTGTCCATATTTTTTGGGGAGGGGGTATTATGCTTACTCTTAAGCAAGAAGATTTTAAAAATATATAAAAAAATCACTTGTACAAAAATAAAAAAAAATCATAAGCAGTTGTTCTTGTAAGGAACAAGTAGACATTCCCAATTCTGGAGGGATTTTGTTGGTAACCCTGTATCTCCTGGTATAATTTGAGACAATTTTCTCTCTTCATCTGCCTTTTGGATTATACAGAATCCACTTGACTGCTGATGTTATGATATATGAAACTGAGAGAAAAATCCAAGTACTGTCTTGTGAAATCAACCAATTCTGATGGGACTTGTGACTTTTTTTTTAATGCCTCAATGTCTCAAAGCATGAATATTGTTGTCTGAAGAATTGCCTACTTTGAAATTTATTTTTCATGTGTGTATATATATTATATAATATATATTTATGTTTATATTATATACAAATACATACTGTGCAGATATAGGTATAGATATACATGTGTATTTATGGGTGTCTATATTTTTGGATGTATGTATACATGCATATGTGTATTCTACCTGTTAACACATAATAAATACTTAAAATATTGTTAACTGACACAATGGGAACTGTACATTCAGAATTATGGATACTCATGACTTATCCATGAGACTGCTATCCAATGGGATGAAACTGGCTATACCATACTTGGGAGAAAGGCTCTAATAACTCTCAAGAATTGTAAATCTATTAGAGAGAATATACTTAGCCAGAAGCAATGGATACTCAGAATTTTCTATGACTCAAATAGAATGATTTAAAAGCACTTCCTCCTTAAAAAGGGGGTATAGGAAGGAAACAGGTGGAGAGAGGGAATTGAATGGGGTAAATCTCATTCCACTAAGAGGTGCAAAAGACCTATAGTAATAGAGGGGAAGAAGGGAGGAGATGAGTAACACCTGAATCTTCCTCTCATCAACATGGTTTAAAGTTAACTTATGGGGTGGCAAGGTGGCATAATGGATAAAGCACCAGCCCTGGAGTCAGGAGTACCTAGATTAAAATCTGGCCTCAGACACTTAATAATTACCTAGCTGTGTGGCCTTGGGCAAGCCACTTAACCCCATTTGCCTTGCAAAAACCTAAAAATAAATAAATAAATAAATGAAGTTAACTTACACACACACACACACACACACACACACACACAAACACACACAAACACTCAGTTAACTTAAAAACATCTTACCTTTCAAGTATTAAAAGGGGAAAGGGGGAGGGGGGATGGAAACAGGGAGGGGGAGAAAAAGGGGAACTAACAGAAGGAAGGGAAGGGAAAAGGGGAAAGGGGAAAGGTGAAAGAAAGGGGAGGGGGTGGATATAGGAGGGCAAACACACTGAAGAAGGTGGTATTCAGAAACAAAATACTGGGGAATATGGAAAAGGGGGGAAATACAAAAAGAGGGAAGATAACATGTAGGGCAATAAAGAGGCAGTGATTATAACTTTGAATGTGAACTCTCCCTTAAAACGTAAGCAAATTGCAGCCTGGATTAAAAACCAGAATCCTACAATTTTCTGCTTACAAGAAACTCATCTGAAGCAGAGAGATACATATAGAGTAAAGGTAAAATGTTAGAGCAAAATATATTTTGCTTCAGCTGAAGTGAAAAAAGCAGGGGTAGCAATCCTTATCTCAGACAGAGCAGCTACAAAAAATAGATAGCTTTTGAAGAGAAAAGGAAGGAAACTATATCCTCCTAAAAGGTATTATAGATAATAAAGTGATTTGAATACTGAATATGTATGCACCAAATGGGATAGCATCCAAATTCTTAGAGGAGAAGCTGGAAGAACTACAGAAAGACATAGAAAGCAAAATTCTACTAGTGTGAGACCTCAACCTTCCACTCTCAGATTTAGATAAATCTAATCATAAAATAAACAAGAAAGAAGTTAAGGAGTTAAATAGATTGTTAAAAAAAACCTAGATATGATAGACTTATGGAAGAAACCAGAGAAAGAATTGTGGAGTTTGAACAAAGACCAAAGACTATTACCTTCAATTTAGAAAAAAATCCCGTTATCTTATTATGTAATTTTGTCCTCTCTTTACTTTATTTTTCTTCCTTAAGGATATGATTTCTCTCTTATCACATTCAATTTGGATCAATGTATACTATGGAAACAATGTATAGACTAGAAAATTATCTTCTGTGGGAGGTGGGGGGAGGGAAGCAAGATTAGGGGGGGAAATTGTAAAACAAAATAAATAAAATCTTTAGAAAAAAAGATTTATCTGTGACTGTTAAGGTTGAATAAGAAAGATATATCTATCTATAAGTTTCAACTAATGTATTTCATGAAGGTTTTATGGTTGTCCTTTTAACATTAAAAATATTTATTTGCTGTTTATTAAGAAGGAGAAACAATCTCAGAAAAAGAAGGCTTTTTTGTTGTTGGGTTTTTTTTTTTGCAAGGCAGTGGGGTTAAGTGACTTGCCCAAGTTCACACAGCTAGGTAATTATGAAGTTTCTGAGGCTGGGTTTGAACTTAGGTCCTCCTGACTCTAGGACCCATGCTCTATACACTGTCCCATCTAGCCACCCCATAAAGATTCATTTTTGCAGTGGAATCCTCATTTTTTGGAAGTTTACTTTGTTAAGTAGAATAACATTCTGCAAATGGGGGAATGAATAAATAAATACAAAAGATAATGTTGAAAATAAAACTAGGTTAATGTCTTTTTTTAACTGAATTTTCTGATTTTTCAACATGAGAGTAGGTAAGTAAAATTGTAAACTGTCATGATCTAAGAGGTTCCAGAGTTTAATTTTCTAGTGCTGAAAATATGAGTTTTTATACCCTTGTGAGTGCTTGCCTCCTTGTGAGAACTCACCTATGTGAGTTTTTTAAAATAGTTTTTTCTTGGCAATGTGTCTAGCCCATTATAGTTGCACACTCTCTGTAGTAATGTCGAAACGCTAGGCTGTTTAGCTTGAGAGAGGACTTCACTGTCTAGTATCTTCTCCTGTCAGGTGATCTTCAATATCTTCCTAAGACAATTGAAATGGAAGTCATTCAGTTTCCTGAATGGGCTGGTAGCTGTCCAGTTTTCACAGCCAGTTAGCAATGAGGTCAGCACAATGGCTCTGTAGACCTTCAGTTTGGTAGTCAGTTGAATACCTCTTCTCTCCCACACTTTCTTCCAGAGCCTCCCAAATACTGAGCTAGTTTTGGCAATGCTTGTGTGAACCTCATTGTCAATATGTACCTCCTCGGAAAGGACACTGCCAAGGTAAATGAACTTGTCCACAGTACTCAAAACTTCTCCATTTGCTGAAATTCATGGTTCCACATATAGATGGTATGATGCTGGCTGATGGAGCATCTGTGTTTTCTTGGTGTTGTTAGACCAAAAGTGGCACAAGCAGCAGAGAATTGATCCATGCTTTGATGGATCTCAGTTTCAGAAGCTGCATTGAGTGCACAATCATCTGCAAACAGAAGGTCATGCACCAACACTCTCTCTTCTTTGGTCTTGGTTTGTAGCCTTTTCAAATTGAAGAATTTGCCATCAGTGTGGTAGTTAACCTTGAGGCCATGTTCAACCTTAGTGAAGGCATTTGGTAACATAATGGTAAACATCATGCTAAAAAGTAACACATCCTTGTCTTACTCCATTGGTGACTAGGAAATCTCAAGAACATCATCCACTATCCTGAACACAGACATGTATGCTGTCCTGGAACTGATGTACAATACTGATGAACTTATCCAGGCAACCAAATTTTGATATAATTTTCCATAAAACCTCATGACTGACAGTATCAAAGGCCTTGGTCAGATCGATGCTGATCTGTTCTGTTACTGGCATTTTTCCTGGAGTTGTCAGGCAGCAAACACCATATCAACTGTTTCTTGATCCTTTATGAAGCCAAACTGGCTCTCAGGGTGGTGATCATCTTCCAGGTGAAGGATCAGCCTTGCAAAAATTTTACCAGCAATGACTAAAAGAAAAATACCCCTGTGATTTTTCACAGGACAATCTGTTCCCTTTACCTTTATAGACAGATGATGGAGGCATCCTTGAATTCTTGGGGGGATAATCTCTTTATGCCACTAAACCTGGAAAATTTCAATCAGTTTTTGGATGAGCAATGGACTCTCCACCTTGTAGATCTCAGCTGGAATAGATTCAGCACCAGGTGCTTTGCCACTTGAAAGGAGCCTAATTGTATTCAAAACCTCTTCTTCAGTTGGATCTTCAGAAGGGACTGACTGACTTCAACTTAAGGTAAAGGTTCAATGGCTTCTGCATTGATTGATGATAGTCTGTTAAAAACACTATGTAAGAAAAACTCATCAGCTAAGGACTCTAACTAAACTTTTGAGAGACAGAACCCACAAAGGGACCCAGTGAGGCAGTTCTCCTACTCAAGGTAACCTGGAAAAGAGCAGAAAGGCTCTGCTCCCCGGGGTCGGAGGGGCGGCCTGCCAGAGGGGTCCCGCCAGAGACAAAGAACTTCAGCCTCCCAGAGGCAGCTCCAGGGTGCTGGGACTCTCAGCTCACAGCAGAGGGGGAGTCTCCTGAGCTGCACCCTGAGGAGCACCGGGCACAAAGTGGGGGAACAGCGGGGGACCTCTGCCAGAGCGAGCATGTGGAGCCCAGCCCTGGGGGCACACAGGGAGCAGCTTGGTCTTTCTACAGCCCAGAGCCAGAAACAGAAGCAGGCAGAGCCTGTAAGCAGGAGCCTCCAAGGCATGAGCCCATTGAGTTGAGGGAGGGGAGTGAAGAGAAACTGGTACCTCAGTCCTCTGCCCCTGGAACAGGACTCTGGGGCTCTGACGACATACAGACCCTGATCACAGTCTATGCCCCCCACCCATAGAACAGCAGGGCCCCCCCACCTCAGCCCCGTGGCAGAGGGGGGCGCTTATGATCATTCACAGACCAGGAGGGAGGACAGAGCCTCACACACTGAGACCCTTGTGGGAGTATCCCAAAAGCTCAGGAAGCACCCCAAACCAGGCCCAGGCTGGGAAAATGAGCAAGCAGAGAAAGAAAAGGAAGACTATTGAGAAATATTTTGCAAATGAGCCCAAGAAGGATCAAAATACTCAGTCTGAAGATGAGGAAGCACAAGCTCCTGCATCTAAAGACTCCAAGAAAAACAGAAATTGGGCTCAGGCTATGACAGAGCTCAAAAAAGACTTTGAAAATCAAATGAAGGAGTTATAAGGAAAACTGGGAAAAGAAAGGAGAGAGATGCAGGAAAAACAGGAAAATGAAGTCAACAGCTTAGTCAAGGAAATCCAAAAAAATGCTGAAGAAAATAGCATGCTAAAAACCAGCTTAGGTCAAATGGATAAAACAGTTCAAAAAGTTATTGAGGAGAAGAATGCTTTAAAAAGCAAAATTGGCCAGATGGAAAAAGAGATAAGAAAACTCTCTGAGGAGACAAAGAATAGAACTCAGGGAGATTGATGAATTTACCAGAAATCAAGAATCAATACTTCAAAACAAAAAAAATTAAAAATTAGAAGAAAATATGAAATATCTCATTGAAAAAACAACTGATATGGAAAACCGATTGAGGAAAGATAATTTAAAAATTATTGGAATACCTGAAAGTCATGATCAGGAAAAGAGCCTTGACATCATTTTCAAAGAATTACTACAGGAAAAGTGCCCTGATATCCTAGAAGCAGAGGGCAAAATAGAAATGGAGAGAATCCACCGATCCCCCCTGAGAAAGAGATCCCAAAGAACCAAATGCTAGGAATATTATTGCCAAGTTCCAGAATTCCCAAGTCAAAGAGAAAATATTATAAGCAGCCAGAAGGACACAATTCAAATATCTTGGAGCTGCAGTCAGGATCACACAGGACTTAGCAGCAACTACACTGGAAGCTCCTAGGGCTTGGAATACAATATACTGGAAGACAAAAGAGCTTAGAATGCAGCCAAGAATGAACTACCCAGCAAGGCTGAATGTCCTCTTCCAGGGAAAAAGATGGATTTTCAATGAACCAGGGGAATTTCAAATGTTCCTTTTGGAATGGCCAGAGCTGAACAGAAAGTTTGATCTTCAGATACAGGACTCAGGTGAAGCCTGGAGATTGGAGGAGAGGGGGGAGATATGAGGGACTTAATGATGATGAACTGCATGTATTCCTGCATAGAAAAATGACACTGATAATACTCATATGAACCTTCTCAGTTAATAGAGCAGGTAGAGGGAGCTTTTATAGTTGAAGCACAGGAGAAAGCTGAATTCGATAAAATATGGTGTAAAAATGGAATCAATAGGAAAAAAAGGGAAATGGAATGGGAGAAAGAAAAAGGAGAGGGGGAATAGTCCAAGATAATTCACATAATAAGATTTTTTTTATTACAATGAGCTATTGCAATGATATGGAAAGGGGGAGGCAAGGGGGAATGAGGGAACCTTTGCTCTCATCAGAGGTGGCTAGGAGAGGAAACAGCATATATACTCAATGGGGTATAGACATCTGGAGTAAGAAGGAGGGGGGAACAGGGGGATGGGGTGAGGATGTGAATAAAGGAGGAGAGGATGGACCATGGGGGGAGAGTGGCCAGATATAACACATTTTCTTTCTTACTTCATGCAAGGGGCTGGGATTGGATGGCCTGCCCAGGACCATAGGGCCAGGTAGATTCTGGGCCTAAGGGGTGGTATGGGGGCTCAGGGCTTCTTGGCCCCAGCACCAGGGCTCTGTCTGCTGAGCCAGTCAACGACCCTACAGCAGAGTCATAGTGAAAGGAGAGAGAAAATAGAGCATATGGTAGTGGAGAAATAAGAAAGGAGGGAGTTGCGATCAGCAATGGCAACGTTGGAAAAATATGGAAATAACTTTTGTGATGGACTTATCATAAAGAATGAGATCCATCCATGACAGAGTTGTTGGTGTTGGAACAAAGACTCAAGCACATTTTTTGTTATTATTATTTGGGGGAGGGTGCAGGGCAAGTGGGGCTGGATGGCCTGCCTGGGGCCACATAGCAGGGTGATCTTTGGGTGTCTGGGGCTGGATTTGGACCCAGGTGCTCCTGGATCAAGGGCGAATGCTCTGTCTGCCACCCAGCCACCCCTACTATCATTACTATTTTATTTTATTTTGGGTCTTTTTTTTTCCTTCTTTTTGGTTTTTGCAGGGCAGTGGGGATCGGGTGGCTTGCATGTCATACGGCTGGGTGATGGTTGAGTTTACGATGCTGGATATGGGCTCGGGTGCTCATGGCTCCAGGGCTGGTGCTTTGTCCATTGTGCCACCTGGCCATACCTACAATTATTACTATTATTTTTTTAATTTTAATTTTTTTTCTCTCCCCTTTACTTTTTTCACCCAAGCAAGTCTATCTATATTCATGGGGGAGGAGGGGTATTTTGTTTACTTGTAAACAAGAATATTTTATTAATGTAAAAAAAATTTGTACAAAATGAGAATAAAAAATAAATAAAAAAAAAACACTATGTAAGTGTTCAGCCCATCTCTTTAGGATCATGTCCTTATCATTAATCAGTGTGGATCCATCAGCATTGTGTAGTTGAGATGCATTATATGTCTCTGGCCTATTAATAGCCTTCAGAGCATCATAAAAACATTTTGCTTTGTTACTGTCTACATAAAACGAATTTCATCTGTCTTCTTACTGAGCCAAGAGTCCTGCATCTCTCTAAGCTTCACTTGTACTTTAAATGTTGCCTTCTTAGAAATGGATGAACTATCCTGCTTGTAAACCCTGTGAAATTCTTGTTTTTTATTTAGCAGCTTCTGTATTTCTCCATCATTTTCATCAAGCTAAAATTGGTGTTTGCAAGTGTTCTGGCCCAGATGAACAAATGTAGTGCTGTACACAAGATCTCTGAAAGCTGTCCACTTTTTTTCTGCTCTACTGTTGCCAACTGTGTGCTGGTTCAGTTTTCCCTTCCAGTTAGGACCAAACTGTTCCTGCTCAGAGAGACACTCTAATCTCTTGACATTAAATCTTGTAGTATCATTTTGCCTCGAGGCCACCACTTTGTTTGAATGTGAATATTTAGCTAAGAGAAGATGAGTCTGTGATCAGTCCAGCACTCTGTACCACATATTGCCTCTTACATCCTGTTTCTCACTTCTTACAATCACATAGTCTAATAGATGCCAATATTTGCCACAAGGGTGCATCCAGGAAATTCTATTAAGTTTAGATAAACAGAAGACAATGTTTGTGATGAGGTCATGTGCTATATGCAAGTAGAAAGTGACCATTGCTGTTGCTGTTTCCAACTCCATTCCTCCCAATGACTTCCTACCATGGCTGGTAATCTGAGCCTACTCTAGCATTAAAGTCATCCAGAAATATAAGGTCGTCCTCTTTTGGTATATTGATTATAAGTGTCTCCAGGTCTTCATAAAAAGTTTTCTTTAACTTCATCAGGTTCATTATGTGGGAGCATAGGCACTGATAATAATTGCATGTTGTTTACCTGAAGAGGCAATCTCATTGTCATGAGCCTGTCATTTACTTTTTTGGTAGGCATTCAAGAACTAGACTAGATTAGTTTTGATTACAAAACCTACCCCAGTTTCAGCCCTTCACTGCACTTGAGAAAACTGCATATTCAGTTCTGACTTCAGTTAGCTGTCCTTTATTTTGCCAGCCTTGTTTCACTTAGGGCTGCTACTTGGGTATGATGCCTGTTGAATTCTCTTGCAAGAGCTATTTTCTTTCAGGTCTATTGGATCTTGTATAACATAAGATGAGTATGCACACATTCCATGCATGGATGGTGAGTGGAATCTCTGAAGAAGTTTTTGTAGATTTTTTTTTGTTTCTTGACTACATTGTGGGATCCCTGCCTGCTGTGGTAATCAGGTCAGGGTCGGGTAAGCAGCCAATTTATAGAGCACCTTTTCTAGCCCCTTCCTCACATCATGTTCAGTTTTCTGATGATGGCTCTAGATGCAGTGGATAACCTTGATGTCTTCAATGTCTAATCATGCTTTAAGCATTCCATAGCACCTGTTTCAGCTGGCTTGATGACCATTGAATGAATTGTTCTCTTCCATCCATTCCACTAGTAGAAGACTTCACATGCTTGGAATAGAAACTCCCTACAACTCACCAATGAGTTTGAGACTCTCTCAGTTACCCTCAGCTAGGTTTAACATGGGTGTGTGGCTATTGTGCATACTACAGTTTCTTGGAACCACAGATGAGAGTTAGGTGGCTCAGGTGCACATCACAGGTGGAAAGCAGCCCTGAAAAGAGCTTGGCAGCCCTCACAACTAGTCTTCCTTATCCAATTATATACAATGGTAGTTTCTACCAATCATTTTTTTGCAAGGTTTTGAGTTTTACAATTTTTTTCATTCTCTCCCTTCCTATCCCCTCCCCCAACAGAAGGTAATCTGATATAGTCTTTACATTTGCAGCCATGATATGCATAGATCAAAATTGAATGTGTCGTTTAAACTCCAAGTTCCTTCTCTGGCTACTGATGGTATTCTCCATCACAGATCCCCTAAAAAAAAAGTGAGCAAGTTCATCAGTGTTGATCATCACCCCATGTTGTTGTTAAGGTATATAATGTTCTTCTAGTTTTGCTCATCTCACTCAGTATAATTCATGTAAGTCTTTCCAGTCTTTTATGAAATCCCATCCCTCATGATTTCTTATGGAACAATAGTATTCCATCATATACATATTCCATAATTTGTTCAGTCATTCCTCAATTGATGGGCATCCCTTCAATTTCCAATTCTCTGCCACTACAAACAGATCTGCTATGAGTATTTTTGTATATGTGGGATTTTTACTCTTTTTTTGTGATCTCTTCAGGATACAGACCCAGCAGTGGTATTGATATATATAAAAAAACACTGGGATATGGGCATGGTTCTAACCATGGTTTGGAGATGGGGGCTGAGAAGGTCAAAGCTCTCTCTCTTTTTGCTCAGAATCAATGGTAGAAATTGACTAATGGATCACCTAGATACAATCATTTGTGGAACATATCAATATTTCTTAGAGATATCATATACCATCTGCTGAACTAAACAACTAGATTGACACCCTTACAAAAATAAGGATAGATTTCTTTTATTTTTTTCAAAGATTTTATTCATTTTGAGTTTTACAACTTTTCACCTAATCTTGCTTCCCTCCCCCCCACCCCCCACAGAAGGCAATTTGCCAGTCTTTACATTGTTTCCATGGTATACATTTATCCCAATTGAATGTGATAAGAGAGGAATCATATCCTTAAGGAAGAAAAATAAAGTATAAGAGAGAGCAAAATTACATAATAAGATAATGGGTTTTTTTTTTCTAAATTGAAGGTAATAGTCTTTCTTCAAACTCTACAATTCTTTGTTTGGATACAGATGGTATTCTCTATTTCAGATAACCCAAAACTGTCCCTGATTGTTGCACTGATGGAATGATCAAGTCCATCATGGTGGATCATCACCCCCCTGTTGCTGTTAGGGTGTACAGTGTTTTTCTGGTTCTGCTCATCTCACTCAGCATCAGTTCATGCAAATTCCTCCAGGCTTCCCTGAATTCCCATCCCTCCTGGTTTCTAATAGAACAATAGTGTTCCATAACATACATACATATACCACAGTTTGATAATCCATTCCCCAGTTGATGGACATTTACCCATTTTCCAATTCTTTGCCACCACAAACAGGCTGCTATGAATATTTTTGTACAAGTGATGTTCTTACCCTTTTTCACCATCTCTTCAGATATAGACCCAGTAGTAGTATTGCTGGATCAAAGGGCATGCAAATTTTTGTTGCCCTTTCGGCATAATTCCAAATTGTTCTCCACCACAGCTCCACCAACAATGTATTAGTATCCCAGATTTCCCACATCCCTTCCAACATTGGTCATTGTCCTTTCTGGTCATATTGGCCAATCTGAGAGGTGTGAGATGGTACCTCAGAGATGCTTTAATTTGCATTTCTCTAATTAATGATTTAGAGCAATTTTTATATGACTATGGATTGCTTTGATTTCCTCATCTGTAAATTGTCTTTGCATATCCTCTGACCTTTTGTCAATTGGGGAATGGCTTGTTTGATGAATTCCTTTTAGACATATTGCCCAAATTTCTTTCTGGGTTTCCCTTTTTTTATCCTCTATATGGAGTTGCTCAGGTCTTTGTGAATGCTCTGCCCTGGGGAAATGATTCAGATCATATCTTCAGGTCTGTTTATTATCCCCTATTTATCCTGTCTACATCTTGTTTGTACATAGAAGTTTTCCATGTTGTCTTCATGTGAGTGAGCTTCTTGAGAGTCTGGACATTTTTGTTTCTGTTTTTTGACTTTCTTTATATCCCTAGTACTTATCACAATGACTGGAACATAGTATATGTTTAATAAATGTTGTTGACTTGATCTTTTATATTTAAATATAGATTAAAATGATTGAATATTGATAAAGTTGTTTGTTTTCTTAAAAAGGATGCAGAAAGTGGCTTCAAAAACCAAAATGTTGGGTGGCTAGGTGGCTCAGTGGATAAAGCACCGACCCTGGAGTCAGGAGTACCTGGGTTCAAATCCGGTCTCAGACACTTAATAATGACCTAGCTGTGTGGCCTTGGGCAAGACACTTAGCCCCATTTGCCTGCAAAAAAACCTAAAAAAAGAAAAAAAACCAAAATGTTGCTTCTTTTTTCTAACAATGTAACATTAACCAAGTTTTTTTACTGAGCTGTTCTCTAACCTGTCACAGAGCAGACCAGAGACAGAGTGGCAGTAACCAGGTAGTAGTTTATTGATTACTTTTTTTTGTAAGGAACCAATTTGTAAATCATGAATTTCTCCTTGGAGATTTGCCTTGTTGAAGGTCACTCAGATAATATATTACATATATTCTGGGGGCTTGAGTGATCTTCCCAGAACAAGTTCACTATTCAAGACAGTACAACAATTACATCACTTGTTACCATTCAAGTAAGAGTCCTGTGAGAATGGCTAAGTTGATTGTATAGTTTTTTTTGGGGGGGTGGTAACATTATTGTACAGGACAGAATAGAACAGGACTTGGATACATTACACTTTATATAGATATGCTTCACTTAACACAGGCAAGTGCAGATCAGGAAAAAAATGCAGGACTTGTCAGTATTGATGAATAACTTCTGTTATTTTGTTTTCCCAGGCCCAGAGCCTGTCTATGAAAAGAGACCTTTGGAAACTAAATTATTATTATTAACTTCATTACACATATCATAAAGATCATAAATCAACAATATTCATGGTCATGTTGATTTTTGAAAAATGAAAATAGTTCCAGAGATGTTTCTTTCATTTAAAGGCTCTGCAGGTTAAATTATGTTAACATCTTCCTTGGCTTTTGTGGAGGTATAGAAATTTACTCTTTAAGAAGAAAATTCTAAATTTCAGCCTCTAAAGTTTCAATAAAAATGCTTTGTTCTTAAGTATAATTAATTGTGCTATGCAATAACATAATCATCCCAACATAACATAACATCCCAACATGTGGGATAATGATATATGGCCAAGGACTCCAAATACATAGACTACTGATGAGTATAATTCCAGCTGATTTTCCCATTCTTTCCTATGCTTAGTTTATCAGATCAGTTTCTTTTAGTAGGTAGTGCATATACTGGGGCTACTCATTCAACTCCTATTCCCATGGGCAGGGTTGGTTCCCAGAGCTCTGCTACTACCAGTCCCTTAATCTAAGCATGGCTCCAAGGAATCAGGGGTGAATATTCAATGCTATAGTTTAAGAGCCCCTACTAATGTTTGTCCCCTAATATTATCCAGTAATTTTAATTAGCCAGATTTGATTAGCTTTTAGAAACTGTTAATTATTACTTATTATAAATTAAATATTATATATTATATATAATATTACATATTATTATATATTTAGAATTTATATATAATATATTATCATATATTCATATTCCTATTGTATTATTATACATTTAAATTATATTTTTATATGATATTTATAAAATATTATGAATTATAAGTAAATATTAGTTATTATTATAAAATTATTGCTTATTATAAAAAAATCTCCCCAAAAGTCTGTGACTCCCCATCAGCACCCAAAAATTCCAGGAGAAAGTGATCTCAAACTAGGAGTGCACAAGTGACAAAGAGATAATTGTTCTCTCTAAGTATGGTGTGACTTTTCTGCTGAGCTTTTTTGTAGAGCCTTGAATCTTTTCTTCTCACTTTCTCCAGTCTGTCCTAATGCAGATACTGCTGCCAATTTGCCAATAAAAAAAAGTTCAAATTTCTTAGTTCTCCTATTTTCACAAGTCCTCCCCTCCAGAAGAAAGAAAGGAGAGAAAAGGACAAGACCAAGACTGAGGCACTCTCTCACTCTCTTTTTCCTTTCTGCCTCTCTTCCCTCACTGGTTCCTTCTCAAAAGCTTGGTTGGCAGGCTTCTACTTGGCAAAAGATTCCCCACAAAAGGCAGCATTTTAGCTGGTAGCTAGGTCTGATTTCCTGCTAGGTTGTATCCCCCAGATTTCTTCTCATTGGGTTCCACTGCCAACAAACCTCTCTGGCAGCTCACTCTTCTGATCATTTGAAACTCACATGGTTGCAATTACCTCAATACTCCTAAGAGCAGGGGAAAAAATGCAAAGAAAAGGTCAAGAGGGAAGTTAGGGGGCAGCTAGGTGGCGCAGTGGATAAAGCACAGGCCCTGGAGTCAGGAGTACCTGGGTTCAAATCCGGTCTCAAATACTTAATAATGACCTAGCTGTGTGGCCTTGGGCAACCCACTTAACCCCATTTGTCTTGCAAAAACCTAAAAAAAAGAAAAAGAAAAAAAAGAGGGAAGTTAGGCAGCTGGAGGCTGCTGCTATCATTGCTACCACCTCTCCTCACCTGAAACCTTAGAACAATCTTTGCTACCACCTCTCCTCACCTGAAACCTTAGAACAATCTTTGCTTCAGTTTCTGCAAGGAAACAGGGCTCTGAAGACTTCCTTGAAAAATGATGAGAGAATACTCATGGTGCCTGTCCTACCTACCCAAAGAGGCCTAAAGCAGTTCATCCTCCTCAGTCAAATGCACAGGAAGGAAAGTTTTTTTTTTGGCATATTATGTAAAAAGTGAATGGAAAATAGTCATACTCCCTATACATTCCCTGGAATCCATGATGAAAACTTCACTAGGCAGAGTCTGCAGATCATGTGCATAAGGACTCTTACTGGTCATTCCACCTGTTTGAGACAGAGTCTCATGAACATTTCTCCTAAAGTCCTACCTCTTCCATCTTTCCCTTCAGCTTCAGTTACTCCTAGGACAAGCTCCTATCCCCAGCATTCTGGTTCCTCTAGCAGCTGTCCAGCCAAACTCTTAGAAGAGTGAATTCTTTACTACTGACTAAATCCTAAGGAGTCAAAATAAGTTGAAGAAGTACAGAATTTGGTCAAACAAATATGAAAGCCCTTCAAAATTAATTCTGAGGAAACAAATTGAAGGAAGCAAAATGGTTCTTTCAGCACCTCCTCTAACCAGGATGCATCTCTGAAATTCAGGTGCCTTTCTGGCAATATTGTCCCCAAGGAAATGGCAGTGGCAATCTAGTCCATGTGCCTTGTTTGCTCATCTTCCAATGTTATCAGCTGGTCAAAATCTTTTAGTATCTTGTATTTTCAGGTGAGTTTAGAATCAAATTGAAGGAGGGCTTTTTGTGTGTCAAACCTATAGACTCTTCAGAATAATGTTAATATATGCATAAAATAAAATATATAGGATTATAGAGATAATCAATTATATTAAAATACAATTATAAAAATATTTTTTTAAAAAAAGCAAATTTGCAGAAACCAGATTAAGAATCCACCTCAGTGAAGGTAAAAAAATCTGAGGTAGTGGTCCTAATCTTAGACAGAGTAAAAGCAAAAATCAATCTCATTAAAAGGGATAAGGAAGTAAACTACATCTTCTTAAAAGCCACCGTTGGAAATGAACCTATATCATTACTAAACATGTATGCACCTAGTGGAATAGCATCTAGATTCCTAGAGGAAAAGCTGAGTGAATTACAAGGAGAAATAGACAGCAAAACTTTGATAATGGGAGGCCTCAACCTCCCTTTCTCAGAACTAGATAATTCTAACAATAAAATAAACAAGAAGCAAGTTAAAAAGGAGAATGAAATCTTAGAAAACTTAGATAGGATAGACCTCTGGAAAAAACTTAATGGGGATAGGAAAGAATATACTTTTTCTCCACAGTACATGGCACCATCACCAAAATTGACCCCTGTACTAGGACACAAAAACATTGAAATCAAATGCAGAATGGCAGAAATAATAAATACACATTTCGGGGTAGCTAGGTGGTACAGTGGATAGAGCACTGACTTTGGAGTAAGAAGGACCTGAGCTCAAATCCAGTCTCAGACACTTAGTAATTACCTAGTTGTGTGGCCTTGGGCAAGTCACTTAACCTCATTGCCTTGCAAAAATCAAAATAAAATTTTAAAAAACTGATTAGTTAAATACTACCATTAAAAAAAAAGGAAGACCACCTCATACCTCTCAGACTGGCCATTATGACCAGATAGGACGATGATCAATGTTAGAAGGGATGTGGGAAATCTGGGACACTAATGCATTGTTGGTGGAGCTGTGAACTCATTCAACCTTTCTGGAGAACAATTTAGAATTATTCCCAAAGGGCAACAAAAATGTGCATACCCTTTGATCCAGCAATATCACTACTGGGTCTATACCCTGAAGAGATTATGGAAAAGGGTAAAAACATCCCTTGTACAAAAACATTCATAGTAGCCTTGTTTGTGGTGGCAAAGAATTGGAGGAAAAATAGAGAAGAGAAGGTATAAGTGAAAATAAACTGAAAGTAAAATTTAAAAAAAAGAAAAGTAAATGAATAAATAAATACTTTTCAGACCATGATGCAATAAATATTGCATGTAATAAAGGGTCAGGGAAGGATAAGCCAAGAACTAATTGAAAATTAAATAACTTAATCTTAAATAATGGGTAGATCAAACAGCAAATAGTAGAAATAATCAATAATTATATCCAAGAAAATGATAATATGAGACATCATACCAAAATTTATGGGATGCTGCCAAGGCAGTTTTGAGGGGAAACTTTATATCTCTAATTTCTTTTTTTCTTTTTTAGGTTTTTTGCAAGGCAGTGGGGTTAAGTGGCTTGCCCAAGGCCATACAGCTAAGGTAATTATTAATTGTCTGAGGCCACATTTGAACTCAGGTACTCTTGACTCCAGGGCTGGTTCTCTATCCATTGCGCCACCTAGCCACCCCTAAAACTCTATATCTCTAAATGCCTATATGAATAAAACAGAGATAGACGAGATCAATGAATTGGGTGTGCAACTAAAAAAGCCAGAAAAAGAACAAATTAAACACCCCAATTAAATACCAAATTAGAAATTCTGAAAATCAAGCAAGAGATTGATAAAATAGAAAGCAAGAAACCATTGATCTCATAAATAAAACTAAGAGTTGGTTTTTATGAAAAAGCCAATAAATAGGCAAACCTCTGTTTAATCTGATTTTTTTTAAGGTTTTTTTTTAGTTTTTTTGCAAGGCAATGGGATTGAGTGGCTTGCCCAAGGCCACACAGCTAGGTAATTATTAAGTGTCTGAGGCTGGATTTGAACTCAGGTACTCCTGACTGCAGGGTCGGTGCTCTATCCACCTATCTATGTGCCACCTAGCCGCCCCAATCTGATTTTAAAAAAGAAAGAAAACAGTCGAATTACTAGTATCAAAAATGAAAAGGTGAACTAACCACCAATGAGGAGGAAATTAAAGAGATAATTTGGAGCTACTTTGCCAAACTATATTCCTATAAATTGGACGACCTGAGTGAAATGGATGAATATTTACAGAGATACAAACTGCCCAGATTAAAAAGAGGAAATGAATTACTTAATAACCCCATTTCAGAAAAAAGAAATTGAAGAAACCATCAATAAACTCTCTAAGAAAAAACTGTCTGGGTCCAGATGGATTTCCAACTGAATTCTACTAAACATTTAAAGAACAATTAATTCCTATTCTACATAAACTATTTTTAAAAAAATAGGAGAAAAGGGAATTCGACCAAATTCATTTTATGACACCAACATGGTGCTGATAGCTAAATCAGGAAGACCCAAAACAGACATAGAAAATTATAGATCGGGGCAACTAGGTGGCGCAGTGGATAAAGCACCGACCCTGGAGTCAGGAGTACCTGGGTTCAAATCCGGTCTCAGACACTCAATAATTACCTAGCTGTGTGGCCTTGGGCAAGACACTTAACTCCATTTGCCTTTATTTTTTTCCTTTTTTTTATTTTCATTTTGTACAAATGGTTTTTTTTACATAAATAAAATATTCTTGTTTAAGAGTAAACAAAATACCCCTCCCCCCATGAATATAAACTTGCTTGGGCAATAAAGTAAAGGGGAGAGAAAAAAAATTAAAATTAAAAAAATAAAAGTAATAATTGTAGGTATGGCCAGGTGGCGCAATGGACAAAGCAACAGCCCTGGAGCCACGAGCACCCAAGCCCACATCCAGCCCCATAGACCCAACAATCACACAGCCGTGTGACATGCAAGCCACCCCATCCCCATTGCCCTGCAAAAACCAAAAAGAAGAACAAAAAAGACCCAAAATAAAATAAAATAGTAATAATAGTAGGGGTGGCTGGTTGGCAGACAGAGCATTGGCCCTTGAGCCAGGAGCACCTGGGTCCAAATCTGGCCTCAGACACCCAAAGATCACCCTGCTATGTGGCCCCAGGCAGGTCACCCCACCCCATTTGCCCTGCACCCTCCCCCAAATAATAGTAATAAAAAATGTGCTTCCGTCTTCCTTCCAACACCAACAACTCTGTCATGGGTGGATTGCATTCTTTATGGTAAGTCCATCACAAAAGTTACTTCCATATTTTTCCAACGTTGCCATTGCTGATCGCAACTCCCTCCTTTCTTATTTCTCCACTACCATGTACTATATTTTCTCTCTCCTTTCACTCTGACTCTGCTGTAGGGTCACTGAGTGGCTCAGCAGACAGATCCCTCGTCCTGGGGCCAAGAAGCCCTGAGCCCCCATACCACCCCTTAGGCCCAGAATCCACCTGGCCCTATGGTCCTGGGCAGGCCATCCAATCCCAGCCCCTTGCAAAAAGTAAAAAAGAAAATGTGTTATATCTGACCACTCTCCCCCCATGGTCCATCCTCTCCTCCTTTATTCACATCCCCATCCCTTCCCCCTGCTCCCCGCTCCTTCTTACTCCAGATGCCTATAACCCATTGAGTACATATGCTGATTCCTCTCCTAGCCACCTCTGATGAGAGCAAAGGTTCCCTCATTCTCCCTTGCCTCCCCCCTTCCATATCATTGCAATAGCTCATTGTAATAAAAAAAATCGTATTATATGAAATATCTTGGCCTATTCCCCCTCTCCTTTTTCTTTCTCCCATTACATTTCCCTTTTATCTATTCACTCCATTTTTACACCATATTTTATCTTCGAATTCAGCTTTTTCCTGTGCTTCAACGATAAAAAGCTCCCTCTACCTGCTATATTAACTGAGAAGGTTCATATGAATATTATCAATGTCATTTTTCTATGCAGGAATACATGCAGTTTGTCATCATTAAGTCCCTCATATTTTCCCCCTTTGCTCCACTCTCCATGCTTCACCTGAGTCCTGTACCTGAAGATCAAACCTTCTGTTCAGCTCTGGCCATTCCAAAAGGAACATTTGAAATTTCCCTGGTTCACTGAAAGTCCATCTTTTTCACTGGAAGAGGACATTCAGCCTTGCTGGGTAGTTCATTCTTGGCTGCATTCTAAGCTCTTTTGCCTTCTGGTATACTATATTCCAAGCCCTAAGAGCTTCCAATGTGGTTGCTGCTAAGTCTTGTGTGATCCTGACTGCAGCTCCACAATATTTGAACTGTGTCCTTCTGGCTGCTTCTAATATTTTCTCTTTGACTTGGGAATTCTAGAACTTGGCTATAATATTCCTAGGGGTTGGTTTTTTGGGATCTCTTTCTCGGGGGGGGGGGATCAGTGGATTCTCTCCATTTCTATTTTGCCCTATGCTTCTAGGATAACAGGGCAATTTTCCTGTAGTAATTCTTTGAAAATGATGTCAAGGCTCTTTTCCTGATCATGACTTTCAAGTATTCCAATAATTTTCAAATTATCTTTCCTAAGTCTGTTTTCCATATCATTTGTTTTTTTCAATGAGACATTTCACATTTTCTAATTTTTAATTTTTTTTTGGTTTTGAAGTATTGATTCCTGATTCCTGGTAAATTTATCAATCTCGCTGAATTCTATTCTTTGTCTGAAGGATTTGTTCTCCTCAGAGAGTTTTCTTATTTCTTTTTCCATCTGGCCAGTTTTGCTTTTTAAAGCATTCTTCTTCTCAATAACTTTTTGAACTGTTTTATCCATTTGACCTAAGCTGGTTTTTAGCATGCTATTTTCTTCAGCATTTTTATGGATTTCCTTGACTAAGCTGCTAACTTCATTTTCATGTTTTTCCTGCAACTCTTTCCTTTCTTTTCCCAGTTTTTTCTTCCAACTCCCTCATTTGATTTTCAACGTCTTTTTTTGCACTCTGTCATAGCCTGAGCCCAATTTCTGTTTTTCTTGGAGTCTTTAGATGCAGGAGCTTGTGCTTCCTCATCTTCAGACTGAGTATTTTGATCCTTCTTGGGCTCATATGCAAAATATTTCTCAATGGTCTTCCTCTTGTTTCTCTGCTTGCTCATTTTCCCAGGCTGGGCCTGGTTTTGGGGTGCTTCCTGAGCTTTTGGGACACTCCCACAAGGGTCTCAGTGTGTGAGGCTCTGTCCTCCCTCCTGGTCTGTGAATGGCCATAAGCGCCCCCCTCTGCCACAGGGCTGAGGTGGGGGCCCCTGCTGTTCTATTGGGGGGGGGGGCTAGACTGCGATCAGGATCTGAATGTGATCAGAGCCCCAGAGTCCTGTTCCAGGGGCAGAGGACAGAGCTCAGCAGTCTCTCTCTCTTCACTCCCCTCAATGGGCTCATGCCCTGGGGGCTCCTGCTTACTGGCTCTGCCTGCTTCTGTTTCCTGGAACTCAGCTGTGCTGGCCAATTTGCTCTCTGTGTGCCCTGAGGGCAGAGGTCCCCTGCTGTTCCCCCACTTTGTGCCCGGTGCTCTCAGGGGTGCAGCTCAGGAGACTCCCCCGATGCTGTGAGCCACGGCTCCCAGCGCCCTGGGGGCTGCCTCTAGGAGGCTGAAGTTCTTTCACTCTGGTGGGCCACCCCTCTGGCAGGCCGCCCCTCCGACCCCAGGGAGCAGAGCCTTTCTGCTCTTTTCCAGGTTACCTTGATTAGGAGAACTGCCTCACTGGGTCCCTTTGTGGGTTCTGTCTCTCGAAAGTTTAGTTAGAGTCTTTAGTTTATAAGTTTTATGAGAGAGCACCTAAGACTGGACCCCTTCTTGTCAGCATCTTGGCTCTGCCCACCCATTTGCCTTTCAAAAAAACATAAAAAACAAAGCAAAAAAAAAAAGAAAATTATAGATCAATCTCCCTAATGAACATTGATGCAAAAAATCTCAAATAAAATTTTAGCAGTCAGACTATAGCAAGTTATTACCAGGATAATACACCATGGTAGAATAATACACCAGGTAGAATATATGCCAGGTTGGCATGAATGGTTCAATATTAGGAAAATACTCAACATAATTACACATATCAGTAGTAAAACCAACAGAAATATATTATCTCAATAGGTGCTGAAAAAGCCTATGATGACATACAACATCCATTCCTATTAAAAACACCAGAAAGTTTAGGAATAAATAGTTTTCTTTAAAATAATAATAAATAGTAATTATCTAAAACATCAACAAATATTATATTTAATGGGAATAAACTCAGAACATTTCTAATAAGCTTCAGGAGTGAAACAAGGATGCCCATTATCACCATTATTATTCAATATGATATTAGAAATGTTAGCAGTAGCAGTAAGAAAAGAAAAGGAAATTGAAGGAATCAGAATTGGCAATGAGAAAGGAAAGCTTTCATTCTTTGCAGATGATATGATGGTATAACTAGAGAACCTGAGAAAATCATCTAAAAAGCTCCTTGAAACAATTAACAAATTCAGCAAAGTAGCAGGATATAAAATAAACAATAAAGCCCAAAAACAAGAGATAGAAAGAAAAATACCATTTAAAATGACTGTAGATAACATTAAATACTTGGGAATCTACTTCTCAAGACAAACCCAGAAATTGTATGAACACAGTTATAAAGCTCTTCTCACCCAAATATAGTCAGATCTAAATAATTGGAAAAATATCAAATACTCATGGTTAGGTTGAGCTAATATAATAAAAATGACAATTCTACCCAAATTAAATTACTTATTCAATGCCATACCAATCAAACTACCAAATAACTACTTTATCAAGCTAGAAAAAATAGTAATAAAATTCATCTGGAGGAACAAAAGGGCAAGAATAGCAAGGGAACTGATGACAAAAAATGTAAAGGAAGATGGCCTAGCTCTACCAGATATAAAACTATACTATAAAGCAGCAGTCATCAAAACTGCCTGGTACTGATTAAGAAATAGAGTAATGGATGAGTGGATTAGGATAGGTTTAAAAGAAACTGCAGTAAATGACTATAGAAATCTACTATTTAACAAACCCAAAGACAACAGCCTCTGGGATAAGAACTTACTATTTGACAAAAATTGCGGGGGAAAACCAGAAAATAGTATGGCAAAAACTAAGCATAGATCCACATCTCACACGCTATACCAAAATAAGGTCAAAATGGTTATAGGGTTTAGACATAAAGAGTGATACCATTAGATAAATTAATAGACTAAAAAATACTCTATCTATCTGATCTATGGAAAAAGGATAAATTTATGATCAAACAAGAATTAGAGCACATTATAAAATGCAAAATGAATGATTTTGACTATATGAAAATAAACAGTTTCTGTACTAATAAAATCAATGCTGCCAACATCAGAAGAACAGCAGAAAGCTGGGAAACAATCTTCATAACCAGGAGTTCTGATAAAGGTCTCATTTCTAAAATATATAGAGAATTACATCAAATTTATAAGATCACAAGTCATTCCCCAATTGATAAATGTTCAAAAGATATGAACATTTTCAAATGAAGAAATTAAAGCCATATATAATCATGTGAAAAAATGCTCCAAATCACTATTGATTAGAGAAATACAAATTAGAACAACAGTGAGTGATGGCTAGGTAGCATAGCGGATAGAGCATGGGCCCCAGAGTCAGGAGTACTTGAGTTCAAATACGGCTTCAGACACTTAATAATTGCTTAACTGTGTGACCTTGGGAAAGTCACTTAACCCCATTGCCTTGCAAAAACCAAAACCAAACAAACAAACAAAAACAAAAACCCCAAAGGTATCATCTCACACCTATTAGATTAGACTGGATGAGAAAAAGGAAAGATGATCAGTGTTGGAGAGGTTATAGGAAGATTGGGATTGCTGGTGGAGGATTGGTAGAGGTGGATGCATTGCTGGTGGAGCTGTGAACAGATCCAAACTTTCTGGAGCAATATGGAACTATGTCCAAAGAACACTAAAACTGTTCATACCTTTGACCCAGAAATTCCAATTCTAGGTCTATATCCAGAAGAAATTGTAAAAAATGAGAAAAGTCCTACATGTTCCAAAATATTCATAGCAATTCTTTTTGTAGTGGCAAAGAATTGGAAATTGAGGGGATGCTAAAATTGGGGAATGGCTAAATACTAATGGAATATTATTGTTTTATATAAACCAAAAATGGTCATACTCTAGATAAACATGGAATGATTTACAGGATCTGATTCTGTGCAAAGGAAGTAGAGCCAAGAGAGCAAAGTGCACATCAAGAACTTTATGAGATAAACAACCTTGATAGAAGCAGCTCCTCTCAACAGGCCAGAGAGCTAGAACGACTGTATTTGACTGGTTATATTATCCCGAACCAGAGGAAGAAAAACAAAACAAAACAAAACAGACAGTAAAAAAATCAAAATTAACCCTTGCAAATCTGATGAACACTTTATAAAAATTATCTCTTATGTATGTTTTCCCCTTAATCCTAATTCTTCATGCCAGAAATTACTAATTTGTAAATATGTTTAACTATGTGTGTGTGTGTGTGTGTGTGTGTGTGTGTGTGTGTGTGTAAAATGCTAGCCTTAGTGTTCTCTTTGCTTAGAGTAGGGTGGGTGGAAAGGGAGGGTGGAGGGAAATTTTGTAACTTGGAAATATGTATGTACAAATGGATGAAAATAAATAAATTCTTAAAAAAAAGAACCCCTGGGCTAGAACAAATTTTTGCAGTATATCACACCACTAAAGCCACAAAACTATCAGTGAACAATGTTCTACCCTAAGGATAATTTACAAATTGTTCAAATATTTCAGCCCACATTGATCTGAACCTCCAGAATATCTGCAGTCTCCTCTATGTAGTGCTTTGAGCAAGCTTTCCCCAACTGATAAAAGCTAGGTTAATAGCCTTCAGACAAAAACCTAGCCAAGGCAGTTTGGGGACATTGTAGCAGATTATAGCCCATGTAGAGTTTTTTCAAATAAGTATTCTGTCATCCCAGACCTCAAAAACTTATCACAACCAATTATGTTATAAAACTCTTTCACTCTTTGCCCAGAGAGATGCTCTCCCAGGCTGTTCAGATCATTATTACAGATTAGTCATGGTCCTCTGAGAACTAAGAACAAACAACCACAAATTGGGAAGCAAAATCGATGATTGAAAGCAACAATGCACTTGGTTTTTTTTCGCAAGATAAGGTGTTAAGTGACTTGCCCAAGATCACACAGCTAAGTAAGTATTAAGGGTCTGAGGTCTGATTTGAACTTAGGTCCTCCTGATTCCAGGGCTGGTGTTTTATCCACCTAGCTGCCCCCCAGAAACACTTTTTTGTAAAAAATTATTTTATATTTTGAATTAACAAAAATCTACTTTCTCTTCTTCCCATCTACTCTTCCCCTGCCTTGAAAAGAAAAAAGGAACAAATATGCATTATGAGGCAAGACAAATTTCATTAACTATGTTCAAAAAATATTTTTCTTTTTCCTTTTAAAACAATTTTCTTTTTAATTTATGGAATAAAACAAGAATTTCCATAACAGTAAGATAAAAATGATAATTGCATATGCAACAGTAAGTCTACTATGTAAAATTTTCTATACTTTTCAAATACACATTTGAATACACAACATAACCAATATTCTTGCCACTTAACTAGCTGTGACCTTGGATAAATCACATAACCCTGACTGCCTCACATTCAGGGCCATTTCCAGTCATCCTGATTCATATCTGGTCACTGTATCCAGATGTCTCTGGAGGAAAAAGTGAGGCTGGTGACTTAGCACAGTCCCTCCTTCACACAAATAATATTCACATGCTTGTCATGGCATCATCTCCCTTATGTCATAGTCCTCTTTGAGAATGAAGGACAAACATCATCACAACATGATTATCATGTAAATAAATTTCTTTTTGCTTCTTCTTTGCCCTAGGGATGGCTACCACTAGACACAAATAGGTGTGTGCAAGCACAAGCACACAAAATTATATAATGTTGCTCTTCTTGGCATCTTAAATTGTCATCTTGGTTCTGCCCTCTTCACTCTGCACTAGTTCATGTAATTCTTCCTAGGTTTCTTTAATTCAATAATATCTTTTTCATCGTTCCTTGTGACACAATAATATCCCATATCATTCACATATCATTTGTTCAACTTTTGTATATTGAAAGGTACTCTCAGTTTCCAGTTCTTTTCCAGCAGGGGGAAAAAAGTAAACAGTACAATATTCAAGCAAGCAAACAGCAGAAATTCCTGTTCAAAAAAAAAAAAAAAGAAATTCCTGTTCAAGTCAAACTTTGGGTTCTACAAATTAATCAATCAATAAACATTTTTTAAAACTCTTACAATGTACTAGGTTCTGTGGTAAGAGTTGAGGATACAAAAAGAGGCAAAAGCCAGTCCCTACTCTCAAAGTGTTTACAATCTAAAGGGAGAGACACCTTGCAAAAGAATATATGTAAATAAAGCTATAATAAATAGGAGATAATTAAGAGAGGAAAAGCACAGGAATTAAGAGAGGTTAGGGAAGATTTTTTAAAGAAGTTGGAATTTTAATTGGGATTTAAAAGATTCCTGGAAGGTCAATAGTCTATTATCAGAGGAGGGAAAGCATTGCAGGAATCAATTTCTAAGCCTGTGAAAAACAGAGAACCCAAAATGTTGTGGGGGGGGGAGGGAAGAGGAGGAGGAGGGAGGAGGAAGGAGGAGCAGGGGGAGGAGGAGGAGAGGAGAGGAAGAGGAAGGGGTGGGGAGGAGGAAGAAAGAGGTTAAGATCCACAGGTATCCTGTGGAAGGGGACACAGAATCTGGTGAATTTTGGGTTTTGTAGGGTTATCATCTGGGTTGAACAGGATTGGCATGAAGAGCCTAGACCTGGTGACAAGTGCTTCTTTGGGGAAGGGTGAGGGTAGCAGGAAAGAACTGGGAAGGGGGTGATAAACTTTTGGCGAATTGGCAGCTAGTTCATATTTGAACTCCCCAATCAGTAGGAAAGGGGTTTTCATGAATTTTTATTGTTCTTAAGGTTGTTTTATTCTTGTCTGTCTTCATGATCCCATTTGAGGTTTTCTTAGCAGAGATATTAGAGTGATTTGCCATTTCTTTCTCCAGTTCATTTTACAGATGAGAAAACTGAAGTAGAAAGAATTAAGTGATTTGTCCAGGGTCACAATAGCTGCCACATTAGTCTTACTTTGACAGGATAGGAGGACTCCTTTTTTAGCAGGGTGGGAAGGTTACTGAATTCCTAACACAAGAGCAGCTGAGTCATGCCCTAAAGTTTTCCTGGGCAAAAGTATTGCAGTGGGAATGGCGATTTCCATTGGAGAACCACTACTCGACCCAGGAATGCAGGTGTAAAAAAGAAAATAGAGATTTATTAAGAAGAAGCTATAACACAAAAGAAGTGATGGAGAAGCTAAGAAGAGATTAAAGAAAAACCACATGGATTGCTAATTAATGTAAGCAGGCCAGCTGCCAGATTAAGCAGAAATCTGAAAGCAAATCCCCCCTCAGGATCCATAGGAAGAGGTGGTGACTGAAGAGATTGTCCTTTGGGGAGGGGTTGAGTGTCTCTGATTCTGGCCTGGGTGGTCTCAGATATTGTTTCAGCGCCTGCTTAATCTAGCTTGCTTTACCAGTGAGAATGTGACCAAGGTCAAGTAAAGTGAAAGAAAGTGAAGATTTACAAAATTTTGTTTCCAATTAATTTCAGTATTCCCAATGCCCATGGTTCTCTGCATCAAAAGGACTGCCAGATTCATGCCTTTTAGAGGGGAAAAAATTCCAAACTCTGTTTCTTTCAAGGTAAAAATCTTGGGATTTCCCTACCATCTGTTAACCAAATAGTGGAAAACATCAAAATTTGCTATTAATGCTGTTAGAATTAAAAGCCTCCTTGAACCAACTAGATCTCCATGTAACACTCCAACTTACTATTAGTAAAACTTAGGAAAGCAAGTTAACTGGTGTCCTGAATTTGTGCATTTCAGTAAATATGTTTTGGGGGTTTGTTTTTGATCATCCTGCTGAACCCAGTCTAGCCTCTATTTGTTCTAATATTTCTCCAGCTATGAAATATTTTATATACTTGGATCTCATTAATGGTTTCCATCCACCCTACTCCCCCCATCCATGTTCAGTCTACCCAATCCATTCCTATTTTCTTTCCAGTCTGATGTCCTCTTCATCTCCCTCTCTGGGTTTTCTGACATTTCACCTAAAATGCCCCCTTCTGAAAAAAGCTTTTAATAGCCTCTCAATGCAGGTAGATGGCACTATAGTGAATAAAGCACCGGGCTTGGAATTAGGAAGATCCATCTCCCTAAATTCAAATCTGAATTTATTAGTTGCATGACCCTGGGCAAGTCTCTTAACCTTACCTGCCTCAGTTCCTCATCTGAAAAATGAATTGGAGAAAGAAATGGCAAACCACTCCAGATTCTTTACCAAGAAAACCCCCCCAAAAGTCACAAAGAGTTGTGCCATCCCCTTGTGATTATCTCCAATCTGTCCTGTCTGTATTTTTTTGGTACATGACTGTTTACAGTTGATTTCTCCATTGATTATGAGTTCCTTGGGAAATAATCATTTATGTAGTGACTTTACAGTTATGTCATTTGATCCTCACAACAATCTATGGAAGAGAAAACTGAGACAAACAGAGATTTAATGGATGGTGCAGTGGAGATAGTATAGTGTTCAGAGCATTATAAAGTTCAGAGTTAAGAGTCAGGAGGACAGAAGATACTCACTAGTTGTGTGACCTTGGGCAAGTCATTTAACCCTGATTACTTCACATCCAGGGTCATCTTCAGTCATCCTGATTCATATCTGACCACTGGATTCATATGACTCTGGAGGAGAAAGTGAGGTTGGTGACTTTGCACAGCATCCCTCGACTCAAATCCAGTTCATGTGCTTGTTATAGCATCACCTCCCTGATGTCAAGGTCTTCTTTGAGAATGAAGGACAAACATAATCATCAGATTTGGACTCCAGTCCTCTTGACTCCTGGCCCAGTGCTCTGAACACAGCTGCCTCTTCTCTGGAGGGAATAAAGGGTTTGTTTTATACCCCAATATTTATATTGGTGCCTGTCACCTAACAGGTACTTATAGACTTGACTTGATCTGACCTGAACCAGCTTCCAAAGGCAGACAAGTGTTATCAGGATATAAAAGATTTTTTTTAGTTGATATAGAGAAGTCTGTCACTTTGTAATATGTAGGCAAAGTCCTCATAGCTAATGTGTGTCAAAGGTTGTCCTGGTATCTTTGTTTCTCTGTTATTTTCTTGCCTGTTTGGAACATAAAGCTTTGAAATCCCAACTGAAGCTTCGCCAAACTCTAATCATGTGAGCTGGTTTTGTTATTTCTGAGCCACAAAAGACCTTTGGCCCTGAGAGAATTTGAACTATTAAGCAATATCTTTGTCCCCAAGACAGAAAAAAAAACACAAAACCTCCCCAAAATGGGAGTTTCATCCACTTTGTTTATTTATTATTCCCTCAGGGGCTGGCTCCTTAAATTAGTTGCTCCAGAATTCTACCTTTCTTCTGAAGATTATAAGCTACCTCAGTCCCCACTCTTCTTTCTTCTATCTCTTTTCTTTTCCTCCTTGTTCCTGCCTCAGGTTGCAATACTATCTCTCACTGCATTTCACATGTGATACTCTGTCTCCTGATTCTTTGCTCTGTGAGCTGTCCCTCTGTCTACAATGCTCTTCCTCCTAACCTCCCCCTGCTGGCTTCCTTCCAGACTCAGCTTAAATTTTATCTTCTTCAGGAGTGCAGGTCTCCCCCCCCCAGCTCAAAGGCTTTCCTTTTGAGATCAATTCCTATTTACACTGATCTCTTCATCCATAATGATATCACTCAGAGACACAAGATAGTTGGTTGGCTGTTGGCTCCCCCATTAATTCCTATTTTGACCTTTCATTGTATCCCCAGTAGCTAGTATAGTGTCTATCACCACATAATAAATGATGAAATGATGGTTGACTGATTATCTTAGGGTTTGATACATTAAACCATCTAGATTAGTTATAATCAGTACTTTTCTGGTTTTGAGTGAATGTATTTATATTCCATCAGACTGTATTAAGGTAGAAATGTTGGACAACATCTTGTTTGAGTTTAATGGGTCCAAAATATGGATATTTTCAATGATTCACATACCATGTCATAACTATGAACTTGCCATAAAAAATAACTTGGTAAACAACTTTTTTAAAAAAAATTGTAGGGGCGGCTAGGTGGTTCAGTGGGGCAGCTAGGTGGCACAGTGAATAGAGCACCAGCCTTGGAGTCAGTAGTACCTGGGTTCCAATCCAACCTCAGACACTTAATAATTACCTAGCCGTGTGGCCTTGGGCAAGCCATTTAACCCCATTGCCTTGAAAAAGTCTAAAAAATAATTGCAATGGAATTAAGTGACTTGCACAAGTATGCAATTATTAAATGTCTGAGGCTGGATTTGAACTTAGGTTCTCCTGACTCCAGGAGTCACTGTACCACCTAGCTGTCCCAAAAAACAACTTATAAGGGAGCTACAAGTGAAACATTGCCAGCTAACCCCCCCCCCCCAACATCAGCTACCACATGGAAGATTAGAGATTCAGTCCTTACAAAATGGGGAGATTAAGCCTAAGATTTCTAATCTTTCTTTCTCCTTCATATTTGTATCTTGTTTCTGTAATTCTTCAAGGAATCATAATATTGACTCCTTTTTCTCCTGTTTTGTTTTTTTACCTGTACTGATCCCATTTAGGATTTTCTGGGCAAAGATACTGGAGTGGTTTGCCATTTCCTTCTCCAGCTCATTTGACAAATGAGGAAACTGAGGCAAATTGCATTAAGTGACTTGTCATCCATCTAGTAAATGTCTGAGACCAGATTTGAACTTAGGGAGATGATCTTCCTGATTCCAAGTCCTGTGCTCTATCCACTATAGTGCCACCTACCTGTATTAGGAGAGACTATTAAAAAAAAAAAGGGGAAAAAAAGAGACTCTTAAAAGCTTTTTTTTCAGAAGGGGGCATTTTAGGTGAAACATCAGAAAAAACAGAGATGGAGATGAGAAGGACAATCAGACTGGAAAACAAATAGGAATAGATGGATGCCTAACATTAGAAAAGAGGAAGAAAAGAGTGGGACTTGCTAATTTTCATAATTGGGGTGCATGAGAAGAAGCATATTCAAGTAGAGGAAGGGACAGGAAAAATCAAGCATCCAAAGAATGTTAGTCTTGCCTGAAACAGACAAAGGTTTCTCTTCCTCTGTCTGTCGATCTTTCTGTCTCTCCCTTTTCCCCCTCCCTCTTTGAATCTCTCCCTCTATCTCTCTTTCTTTCTCCTCCTATTTCAGGGGTTTTCTTTCTTCCATTTTTACCTTTACCTTTAACCTCTGTTTACTTTCCCTTCCCTTTGTCAAGTCCTCAGAACAGAGCCAATCCTCCAGGTTTTCAGTTTTTCTTATTTAATTCCCAACACCATTTGAAGACACATTTAAGGTGCTTCCT
This sequence comes from Macrotis lagotis, assembly GCF_037893015.1. Classification (NCBI taxonomy): domain Eukaryota; kingdom Metazoa; phylum Chordata; class Mammalia; order Peramelemorphia; family Peramelidae; genus Macrotis; species Macrotis lagotis. The sequence continues at coordinate 256,929,686 of NC_133659.1, read as the reverse complement.
ATGTCAAGTCTCTTGCATTCCTGGCTCTAAGAATATTTATGTAAAAGGTTCTTTTGAAGACCTTTAGTGCCTTACTAGACAGGGCCAGGATTTAGTAGGATCATTATCTAGTAGAGTCTATGTATACCACATCAGCTTGGCTCCTATTTCCTCCAAAATTTAGGGAAGCTTTTTTTTTCTTAATTGAGTGACAGGGAGTGGAAGGGAGAGATAGTGGATTTTTGTGGGTTTTTTAATTTAAATTTTAAAAATTAAATTAAAAATAAATAAAAAGAGGAAATTACTTTCAAGGTAACTTATAAGTTAAATTGATATAAGGGACAACTCAGACTTGTGCAAGTGAACTATTAGTCTAACTACATACATCTTTTTACATTTGGAGAGAGACATTTGGAGGTGAGGAGTCACTGAATCTACTTAGATGTGTTGGGCCAAGAGAATGTTGATTTTCATGGTAGTGGTACATGCTACCTACTTTCTGAGTATCTTTTTCATATTATTGTTAGGTAAATTTATTTTACTAAGCATTAGATGTTTTCTAAATATCTTGTTTTATTCCAATTCCAATCCTGAATCATAAGATCCCAGTTTGAGTTAGGCTTGCCCAGAATAACTCACAAATTCAAAGTAGTCTAAAAAGACTGAAACAAGTTGAATGAGTGACCTAAAAAAAATTGTTGCTTGTAAACAAAATGTTTCAAAAAGTAGAATTAGCTACACCTTAGAAGATAGTTAATCCATTCATCCTTCCTCCTCCCTCCCTTCCTTAAGTATGGCACATCCTAAGGCTCTCTCTCCTTGTCCCTCTTTCTAATTTGGTTCAAGGATCACCTAGATGAAAATAACTTCTACATCTGCATGTTCCGAATTTTTTTCTAAATACCAGACCCATATCTTCAACCTTGAGCTGGATAGTTGTGCCTGAGTATCTGCTGGGCATCTCCAACTTAGCATATCCAAAACGTATTTTATTTCCCATCCCTCCTCAAAATGGCACCCTCATTTTTAACAATTCCTCAGGTTCTAAATCTGGGCTATAGGGAAATCATCTGATTAGGTTACCTGTAACTCATCTGAAAGTTGAGCATTTTTAAAAATCAAATATTATTTGTTCTTTCCACCTTGCTCAAACCCAGTATGTGGCATAGGTAATGCAATTTATATAATGTCTATGTGTGCGTGTGTGTGTGTGTGTGTGTGTGTGTGTATGTAATGCTACAGAAAAAAATTTGAAAACATTCCTTGAGGGCCTGCCTGCCTTATAAGATGCACCCATCTTTTTTTTTAATATTATCAGAAACTTAAACAGAAAAAAAAACCCTACCATGATTTAAAGTTTCTTTACTTTCAAAGTAATTTTATATGTAAACTCTTGTTGGTTCAGTTGGTTCCTAATCTTTATATCTCCATTTGGCGTTTTCTAGGCAGAGATTGGAGTAGTTTGTCATTTCTTTCTTCAGCTCATTTTACAGATGAGGAAACTGAGGCAAACTTTCACAGTGTCACACAGATAGTATCTGAGGCTGAATTTGAACCTAGGAACTCAGGAAACTGATTTCAGACCCAACACTCTCTCCCTGCACCTCCTATATGTCCCATGCTTTACTGCTTCTACATGTGTGGAAAAGGAAAAGGAAGATATTGTTGCAGGTAAACCATGCAATACTTAATCCAATTTGAGAATTAATAGACAATTACTAAAAATATAATTAAAGTCTGTGTAGTTTAAGTAATTAAAAAAATTAAAATTATTCTGTATATTATTCAAAAGGATCTTTAGAATGTTCAGTATTTGGATCTATGTTTTTTTCAATCTTGTTTTTGATTGCCTCCATGATCAAATTTCTAAAAATATCATCCAGGACCATCATGTTTCCTTGATCTTTTATCATTTTTAATAGAAAAATATTTGGAAGCCAATTACATATTGTTCTCAAAGGGAAACAGTCTAATCTTATTGCTTTTCTCGAGTAAAAATTATTACTCCTTCAACAAGTATGCTATTTTTCTTTGAAGGGTAAGCTGCATTTTAATGAATATATGACTTTCTTTTTCTTTATCCTGAAAAGCTGAGTATATGCTACAGAGGAGGAAAAAGTGGATCTTTAATGCTATAGGGAACTTTGAAACATTTCTAAAGAAAAGACCAGAGATTGAGTGGAATTCTGAATCAAAAGAATCAAGAGAAATGAAAATATTAAATTTATTTAAGCAATTAGAAAGACTTTATGAAGAGTATTGCTAACCTTCTAAGAGGAGGAGAAACAAGTAGTTGATTAGAACCTTAATGTGTCTTCAAAGAGTCTTGAGGGAATTAAATGAGAAAAACAGAAGACCCCAGGGAATTGACTGTTTTGAGAACTTGACAAAGGGAAAAGAGAAGGAAAGGGAAACAGGTAAAAGTTAAAAAGGTAAAGGTAAAAATGGAAGAAGGAAAGCAATAAAAGAGGAAGAAAGGAGTGGGGCTTGCTATTTTTCATAATTGGGGTGCATGAGAAGAAACATATACAAATAGAGGAAGGGACAGGAAAAAACAAGCTTCAAAAGAACATCAGTCTCACCTGAAACATGGGTTTCTCTCTCTCCCTCTGTATGTCTCTCCCCTTTCCCTCTCCCGTTTCTCTCACTCTTTGACCCTCTCTTCCCACTCTGTCCTTTTCTGACTTTCTTTCTCTATCTTTCCCACTATTCTCTTTCCGACCATTTCTCTACACACACACACACACACACACACACACACACACACACACACACACACACACACACACAAATTTAATTTGCCTATTTACTGTAGAAAGAACATCAAACTCAACTGGTAAATAAGAGGAGATAGGGAACAGTGAGTTAAAAGGGAAGGAATTGTCATAAGCCAAATAAACTTCCTGATTCTGAAGATGGGGATTAAAAGGAGAAAAGAAAAAAAAAACAAAGAAATTGGATCAGAGGGAGTGCCCATCAATGGGGAAATGGTTGAATAAATAGCGTTTGTGACTAATGTAGAATGAAGTGACAAGTGACAGGAACCAGGAGAATTCTATAATATCAACGTGGGAAAGAAAAAAACAACTTTCAAAGACTTAAGAATTCCTTTAAAAGTAAAAATAACCAACTGTAAAAGGAATGCAATTCAACAAAGAACAAAATTAATCAACTAGAAAAGGAAATACAAAGGCTAACTGAAGAAAATAAAACCCTATAAATTAGAATTAGATAAAAAGAAATCAATGAATCTATGAAAATCAGATTCTACCAAACAAAGTAAAAAGGCTAGGAAAAAAAATTGAAGAAAACCTTTTAGAAAAAACAAACAACCTGACAAATAAATCCAGGAGATCTGATATTGGACTACCAGAAAGCTAAATCAAAATAAGAACCTGGAAAATATCTTTCAGGAAATTGTCAGGGAAAACTGTCCAAATCTGCAAGAGCAAGAAGACAAAATAGCAGTTGAAAGAATACACAGAACTCTTCTAGAAAGAGACCCCAGGATACAAACTCCAAGGGCTATCATAGCCAAATTCCAAAATGCTCAAATAAAGGAGAAAATATTGCAAGTAGCAAAAAAAGAAGCAATTTAAATACAAAGGAAACAATCAGACTTACACAGGACTTATCAGCTTCAACAATGAAGGACCTGGAATATCATATATCAGAATGCAAGGGACCTTGACTTACAGCCAAGAATTTACTACCCTGCAAAGTTCAGCATATTATGTCAGGGGAAAAGATGGATGTTCAACAAAATAGAGGACTTCTGAAATTTCCTGTTAAAAGACCAGAAATGAACAGAGAATTCAGTCTCCAAATACAAGACTAAGAGATGTATAAAAAGGTAAAGAAGGGAGAAAACAAAAACAAAAACAAATATTGGTCAAGAACATCAAATTGTATACAACCCTGTAAGGGAAGGTATAATATTTGTAACTCCTGAAAATTGTATTTCTCTAAGGATCATTAAAGGGTTGAATGTAATTGAAAAGATTGAATTTAGAGTATATAGGTATGGTTGGTTGTTGTCTTTCCATTGAACAAGAGGACATAACTATGAGACAAAAAGCCCAGATGAAAAACTAGGGCATATGCTCTAAACTTATGTGTCTCAGCTTCCTTTGACCAAATTAGCACTTTATCTAATAAGAATATACTATGCTGGGTGGTCCAGTGTCAGTATCTCCCCTATGTTACAATCAAATCCATATTTCAGCTAACATGGGTTTAAGTATCATGGTTAAGGAACTAAAGGGGGAAAGTGTGGGAGAGAGTATGCTTTGGGAGGGGGGAGGTACAAATGGTCCATGAAATGATTTGGCTTTGCATGATGCTTTGGCTCATGAGGATGGTATGTCCTTGGAGGGTAACTGAAAAGGGGATAAGATATAAGATGATTATAATTTGATGTGATTCATGACTCTTGAGAAGTGTATTTCTAATGAGACAGAAGAGAGGAGGGTATTTAGTAATTATGTGGCAGTGCTGTATATCAAACAATCAAGTAATCAATCAGTCAATTTGTGATTGTACTTTGACATATATCAACAATCAAGCAATCAATTAATCAACCTTGGATTGATGGTACTTTTATTGATAGTTTTTGATTGATTGTACCTCTATTGATAAATAACACCAGGTGAAGAGGCACAAAGAGTTATTATAGTAGGGGAAAACAAGGGAGGATGTGAACATTGAGTAAATTCTATTAAATAGATTTGTCCTAGAGAGGGAATAATATCTTATTCTCACTATCCTCTTCTACAGGGATGGGGGGGAAGGGAAAGAAAAGGGAAGAAGGGACTGATAAAAGAGAAGGTGAAGGTATAAGTGAAAATAAACTGAAAATTTAAATTTAAAAGAAAAGTTAAAGGGGAAAGACAGTAAACCTTTGGTGAGAAGGAATAAGAAGAAAGGAGAGAGAAAAATATAAATGGGGAAAGACAGCATGGAGGAAAATACAGAATTAACAATCTTAATTTTAAATATGAATGAGATGAACTATTTCATAAAATGGGAAGCAGATAGCAGAATGGATTAACAACCAGAATCCTTACAATATATTGTTTACAGGAAATACACCTGAAGCAGAGAGATACACACAGAGAAAAGATAAAATGCTAGAGCAAAATACTTTATGCTTCAGCTGAAATTAAAAAAATCAGGAGTAGCAATCCTGATCTCAGATAAAGCAAAAGCAAAAATCAATTTCATTAAAAGGGATAAGGAAGGAAACTCCATCTTCTTAAAAGGCACAATAGGGGGGCAGCTAGGTGGCATAGTGGATAAAGCACTGGCCCTGGAGTCAGGAGTACCTGGGTTCAAATCTGGTCTCAGACACTTAATAATTACCTAGCTGTGTGGCCTTAGGCAAGCCACTTAACCCCATTTGTCTTGCAAAAACCTGAAAAAAAAAGGCACAATAGGCAATGAGGCTATATTATTATTATTAAATACTTTTGCACTTAGTGATATAGCATCCAAATTCCTAGAGGAAAAGCTGAGTGAATTATAAGGAGACACAGACAGCAAAACTTTAATAATGGGGGATCTCAACCTCCCTCTTTCAGAACTAGATAAATCTAACCACTAAATAATCAAGAAGGAACTTGAGAAAATGAATAGAATCTTAGAAAACTTAGACATGATAGACCTCTGGAGAAAACAATGGGGATGGAAAAGAATATACCTTTTTCTCTGCAGTACGTGGCACCTTGTACTGTACATTGACCACATACTAGGGCATAAAAACCTTATAATCAAATGCAGAAAGGCAGAAATAATAAATGCACACTTCTCAGATCATGAATATATCAATTACAAAATCAACAAAAATCATATGATTTTTTCAATTGATACTGAAAAAGCATTTGATAAAATACATCTATTCCTATTTAAAACACCAGAAAGTATAGCAATAAATGGAGTTTTCCTTAAAATAAAAAGCAGTGTCTATGTAAAACCATCAACATATATTACATGTAATGAGGATAAACTGGGAGTATTTGCAATAAGATCATAGGTATGCCCATTATCACTATTACTATTCAATATAGTATTAGAAAGGTTAGCTTTAGCAATAAGAGAAGAAAAAGAAATTGAAGGAAACAGAATTGGCAATGAGGAAACAGCTTTCACTCTTTACAGATGATATGATAGTATATTTAGAGAACCCAAGAAAATCATCTAAAAACTACTAGAAACAAATTCAACTAAATAGCAGAATACAAAATAAAACCACATAAATCATCAGCAATTCTACATATGAACAACAAAGTCCAAGAACAAGATCTAGAAAGAGAAATTCCATTTAAAGTAATTGTAGACAACATTAAACACTTGGGAATCTACCTCCCAAGGCAAGCCAAGAAACTGCATGAACACAATTACAAAGCACTTCTTAGCTAAATAAAGTCAGATCTGAACTATTGGGAAAATGTCAATTACTCATGGTTAGGTGGAGCTAATATAATAAAAATGACAATTCTACCCTAATTAAATTACTTATTCAGTGTCATACTAATCAAACTACCAAAGAACTATTTTACTGAGCTAGAAAATAGAAACAAAATTCATCTGGAGCAACAAAAGACCAAGAATATCAAGGGAGGCAGAGCCAAGATGGCAGCGTGAAGGCAGATTTCCTGGGAACTCCTTCCCCCAAAACGTCAAAAACAAACAAAGGATGGCTCTAGCCAAAATTTAGAGGGGCAGAACCCACAGAAAGACTGAGTGATATATTTTCCCAGGCCAAGATAACTTAGAAGTTCCACAGAAAAGGTGTGTTTCATCAGGACCAGGGGCTAGAAAAAAAGCCAAGGTGTAGCCCAGCACAGCCCAGCACAGCCCAGCACAGCCCAGAGATCACCAGCAACAGCTTGAAGGGGTGGGGAGAGAACTCTGCTGGGTGAGTGTGGAGTGAGGAGCACAAGCTGCAGAAGCTGCAGGGAGAATCTGGAGAAAGCGGCCTGCACGCCCAGAGATGGTGAGGGATGTCTGCAGAGATTTCTCTGCTTTCCCTCGCAGTAGGACTCTGCTGTTTGCCTACACTCAGATATTACAGTTTGGGCTTCCATACTTAGATAGAAGGCTCCATTCCTATAGCCCTAGGGCAGAGGGAAGTACAGGGGCCAGCTACATATCAAAGCATAGGCTAGAGAGCATAAGACCTTGGAGGAATAAAGATCCCAGTGGAGTGTCCCCCCCCCAAAAAAACAAGCCCAAAGCCTTGGAAGTGCTGTAAATTAGTCTTGGGCTGAGGAAATGAGTAAACAATAGAAAAAGAAGAATCTGACCATGGAGAATTACTTTAGTCCCATAGAAGATCAAAACACATACTCAGATAATGACAAAATCAAAGCTTTCATATCCAAAACCTCCAAGAGAAATAGAAAATGTGCTCAGACTATGGATGAGGTCAAAAAAGACTTTGAAAAACAATTAAGGGAGATGGAGAAAAAATTGGAAGGAGAAATGAAAGTAATGCAGAAAAATCATGAAAACCAAATCAAAAGTTTGTTGAAAGATATCCAAAAAAAAAATGCTGGAGAAAATAATATGTTAAAAACCAGTTTAGGCCTAATGGAAAAAGCAAAACAAAAGGCAAATGAGGAGAAGAATGCTTTAAAAAGCAGAATTGGCCAGCTGGAAAAGGAGATAAAAAAGCTCTCTGAAGAAAATAGCTCCTTCAAATGGAACTAAAGGAAGCTGATGACTTTGCAAGAACTGAAGAAAAAAAATGTAAAGGAAGGTAGCCTAGCTCTACCAAATCTAAAACTATACTATGAAGCAGCAGTCATCAAAACTGCCTGGTACTGGTTAAGAAAAAGAGTAATGAATCTGGTTAAGAAAAAGAGTAATGAATCAGTGGATTAAACTACAGTGAGTTTGACAGACCCAAAGACATTAACTTTCAAGATAAGAACTCAGTTTCTGCAGAAATTCTTGGGAAAAACTGGAAAATAGTGTGGTAAAAATTAGGCTTAGACCCACATCTCAAACCCTATGCCAAAATAAAATTAAAATGGGTATGGGATTTAGACATAAAGTGCAATATTATAAACCAATTAACAGATCAAGAAATATTCTATCTGTCAGATCTATGGAAAGAGGAGAAATTTATGACCAAACAAGAAATGGAGTACATTATAAATTACAAAATGGATGATTTTGACTATATTATATTTAAAAGATTTTGCACTAATAAAACTAATGCTACAAAATTTAGAAGGAAAAACAGAAAGCTGGAAAACAATTTTCATGGCTAGGTGTTCTGATAAAAATCTCATTTCTAAAACACATAGAGAATTGCAGCAAATTTATAAGGCTACTAGACATTCCCCAATTGATAAAGGTCAAATGATATGAACAGATAATTTTCAAATGAAATTAAAGCCATATATAATCATATGAAAAATGCTCCAAATTATGAACAATTAGAGAAATGAAAATTAAAACAACTATGAGGTTCCACCTCACACCTATCATATTGGGTAAGATGGCAAAAAGGGGAAATGATCAATGTTGGAGAGGTGGTGGGAGGATTGGGACATTAATGCATTGTTGGTGGAGTTGTGAACTGATTCATCCATTCTGGAGAGCAATATGGAATATGCCCAAAGGGCATATTCTTTGACCAGCAATTCCAATACTAGGCCTATATCCAGAAGATATCATAAAAAATGGGAAAGGTCCCACATGTGCCAAAATATTCATAGCAACTGCTTTTGTAGTGGCACAGAATTAGAAATTGAGGAAATGCTCATCAGTTGGGGGAATGACTGAATAAGTTATGATATATGAATGTTATGGAATACTATTGTTCTATAAGAAACCTTGAATGGGCAGACTCTAGAGAAGCATGGAATGAATTACAGGAACTGATCCTGAGTGAAGGGAGCAGAACCAAGAGAACATTGTACACATTAACAACAACAAGGTGAGTTAATCAACCTTTATGGATGCAGTTCCTCTCAGTTCAGAGATCTAGGAGACCTGTTATGGACAATTCTATCCACATCCAGAGGAAGAAAAATAAAACAAAACAAAAAAACTCTACAATCTGAATGAACACTACATTCACTTTTTTAAAAAATTTCTCTTATGTATTTCTTTCCTATCTCATGGATCTCTTTCTTTTCCTTTAATCCTAACACTTCATAACTGAAAATGACTAATCTGTAAACATGTGAAACATAAATGAGTATGTACAATATTCACCTGTTTGCCACTGAGAGGAGGAGGATGGGAAGGGGGGGAACAAAATCATGTAACAAATATATGTATATGCATATGGATGAATGTTGAAAAACTTTCATAACATATAATTGGAAGAATAAAATAAAATATTATTTGAAAAAAAAATCCTATTTGATGATGCTACCAATTGCTCCCTGATGGTCTGGCTGTGGCCAAGTTCTAGCCTTTCTGTCCTAAAATGCAACTCAAGTCTGGGCCTGTTTCTACCTCAAGATCATCAGTCTTTTCACAATAAGTAGCTACAAGACAAAGGACCAGCTCTCTCCCTATTAAAGACAATTCTATGTATTTTCTTCTTTCTGTGTTTCTGTCAACACCATGGAAAATACATTCAAACTAATTTTCCCACATTCCCACATTCCCTACCCCCCAGCTTCCTCATTTTGTGAACAGCATCACATACCAACTACTCAGCCTAGCATACAATGTCTTTCACAATCTCGTTCCCACCCACTTTTCCACTCTTATTTCATATTATTTCTCTTCCTGCTCTCTCTGATCCAGTCAAACTGGCCTGTTAACTATTTCTTCCAAGTAACATTCCATCTTTCATCTCTATCTCCCTCTCTTAGCTCAAGTGGTCCTCCCTGTTTAAAAGACACTCCTTCCTGGTCTTCCCCTCAGAAAACCCCTAGCTTCTGTCAAGATACAGCTCAGGTGCCCCTTCCTCCATTTGTTTTTACCTGATTTCCCCCACCACCACCCCCCAGCGACTCAGTTGTTATGACCTACTCTGCTTCTTAATATTATTTTGTATATGTTTTGAATTTGCTTATTTGTGTGCACATAAAACAAAGAGATTGAACTAGATTTTTCTGTGAAGTCCCTTCCAGCTATAGATTTATTATTCCATAATGCTATCTTCTATTATCTCTAATCCAACTCCTTCCCCCATTCCATATATATATATATATATTAAGTCTTGAGAGCAGACTGTTTACTTTTTTTCTTTGTTATTCCCACAGCCAAGCATAGCACATCAGAAGCACTTAAAAATATTTATTTTCATTTAATTCATTATCTCCTTGCCAGGCTTTAGTTTGTCAAGCCAAATTTAAGCTATTTTTTCTTTCTAAACCTTTCCTATATTACCATGTAAAGAATGGTTGCTGCATCCTGGGTGCTCTTCACTCCCCCTCCCTCTAACTATGGACTCCTGTACAAGACCAGCTCCAATCCTGGGGGCACCTGGCCCTTACAGAGAGGGGTTAGCCCCCTTTCTGTTCAGACTCTGGAGCAAAAGTTTATCCCCTCCTTCCCCAAGTCCTGGGGAAAATCACTTAGAGAATTCTTAGATTTGTCTGATTTATCTAAGGTCTCCCCACAGAAAGAAAGGATAAATAGAAAGGTACTTAATGTATAAACTTAGATCTAGTATAGGACAGAAATTTATTTCATTCACACAAAATAAATGTTAATAGACAAAAAGTTAATGAAAATGCATAACTTCAACAAGCATCAGTAACACTACTGTAATTACACTCCCAGAAGTTTGCTATCAAAGATACTAAAATACAAGGTATTTGTGGTACTGCTGAATCCAAATTTAACCTTCATCTTGACTCTGCATGGTTCAAATAACAAGTCACACTAGGAATTGGACCATCCTCTTGCTGATGGTCAGTTTCTCCAAGATCACTAGAAGAGTTACTAGGGGAGGGGGGCCAGAGGAGACCAGGTGATCCTCCAAAAGTGTAGTCAATTCCTATTTAAGATCAGGAGCTCTGTGGTAGCAATTTGGTCATCACTGGGGAGGGATTCAAATGAAGATGAATGAAAGGCAGGGGAGGAGAAAGAGATGTGAAAAAAAGGTCCCCACTTCTGAAAGCTTTAATAGCCATTGCTATATCAATGATTTAATATCAACTGGACCAGATGAGAGATAAGAAACAAAAGATTAAACCTAAGAAAAATTAGAGTCCAATCTATTATACCTGCTTTTTGTTTTTACACTATGCATGTATGTTGTTGAGTAATTTTAGTTGAGTCAGACTCTGTGATCTAATTTGGGGTTTTCTTGGAAAGGGTCCTAGAAGTGCTTTGCAATTTCTTTCTCCAACTCATTTTATTTTACATATAAATATATGTGTGTATATGAATATATGTATATTATTATATGTACAAATATACATATATAATTTTTCCCTGATTGAATATTAAAACAATTTTTAAAAAGGCTTGAGTTCCAAATTCTATCTCTCCTTCCATCCCTCCCCTCTATTCCTCCCTGAGATAGTAAGCAATCAGATGAAGGTTATATATGTGCAGTTGTGTAAAACATTACCATCCAATTCATTTTAAAGATTAGCTGAGGCAAACAGGTTAAGTGAATTGCCCAGGGCCACACAGTTAGTAAGGGCCTGGGGTTATATTTCTGAACTTCAGACCCTGAGCTCTAGCCACTGGGGCAGTCCCTTGTCCTGTTGGAAGATAGGAATGGAGCTCTTCTTGAGTCTACAGGTGGTCTATATAGGATGCCTTTCTAAATTCTCTTGTCCTCTTTCCCACATTGTCACTGTGACAAAGTTGACTGAATTCTATTCTTGACAGTCTTAGAGATTTTGTGGACTCTATGGTTCCTCTTATATGGGGGCATCAGGCAAGAGAAATGCAGCAATATCCTTTGATCCAGGATACTGCATATGTATCCTCAAGAGATCATAAAAAAAAGAGAAAAAGACCCACATGTACAAAAATATTCATAGCACTTTTGGTAGTGACAAAGAAATAAAAATTGAGGAGATGCCCATCAATTGAGAAATGTTGAACAAATTTTGGTTTATAAATGTGATCAAAGTACTATTGTTCTATGAGCGGACATCTTAGGTTTGTTAAACCTCAATTCTTCAGTGTGATGAAAAAAATTCCTGTATGATCCCCCCAAGTCTCCCCACCCACGCCAAAAGTAAGAAAGGCTTTTAGAAATGTTTATTATGAGAAATGAATACCAAAAGTGTACTGCTGTTAACTTTACTTCATCAGTTCCCACAAGAATACTTCTAGGGATGTGATAGAAGGAGCCCACACAGATTATAACAGCAGTCTTAGTAGAACAGGAGATAAGAGAAGAAATCTCTAATGAGAAGTATTATAGCTATGAATACATCTAGACTAAGTAGAGGTAGAATCAGGATCAACCCAAAAAAATGTTGTCCTTACTAATTGCCTCTCACTATTTCCTTATGCCACTCCACTCTGGTGAGATTTATTAACCAACAACCTATTTTTACCATTTTTTGGTGGTAGACTCCACCCCCCCCTCCATCCCCACCCTCAGGCCTTGTGAATAAAGAGGAAATTTATTGATACTATACAAATTAAAGCAGAAATCAGAACTTGATAGAATAGTAGTCCTTTGTAGCTGACCTATAAATGTGTGGAATTTATTAAATAAATAAATTTATTAAATAAACCTAAAAGTACAAAGTTGAATTATATTCATTGGAATACTGAATGAGGTTACTATGTTATCTATATTAAAGTTATAATGTGTGCAGATAAGGTATTTTCCTTTTTTTTTTTTTTTTTTTTAGTTTTTGCAAGGCAGTCGGGGTTAAGTAGCTTGCCCAAGGCCACACAGCTAGGTAATTATTATGTGTCTGAGCCCGGATTTGAACTCAGGAACTCCTGACTCCAGGGCCGGTGCTCTATCCATTGCGCCACCTAGCCACCTCTTTTCCTTTCTTTTGTCTTGGTCTAGTAGCCATCTTCTGCCATTTGCTACCAAGTAAAGGCAGCATAGTTTGTAACCTTCCTCTAACATCTCTTTACCCAGCTAAATCTCTACTTGCCCCAACCAGAATTGAACATATACTGTTAGCAAGGTTGTGAAATGGACCAAGTGTTCTGAATTTCAATTTGGAATTATGCAAGAAAAGTGATTCAATAGTCTATATGCTAAGTAAAAGGCACATTTGTCCCTACATTTTACAAAAGAGGAAAATGAGTTATCATTGCTAACAAAACAAGAACCCTCTCATGAAGAGATAGGAGGCAGCATGGGTCAGGCAGGCCAAACCACCACCTTGACTATCACCCCTCTCCCCTTGAGACTTTGGGGGAAACAGTCAAGAACCTGAGTCCAAGAGTCCTAGGACTATCACTGTCCCAGAACAATAGCATTACTTCCTCTTTTCCTTCCTTCCTCGCCCTCTCTAACCTCTTCCTCACCCGGGTCCCTGTCATCATACAGAGAACAACTCTTGTAGAGATGTGACCTGACTACTACTTCTGTAGATGCTACAGCTCCTTTCCTGGAAGCCACTAAAAAAGTTCTTATTGAAGTTCTCATGGTCAAATGGTTCCACATTAGAAATAGATATAGTTTTATCAATAGAAATTACATTAAATCCTTAGATCATTTGCTAATTGGGGAATGGCTCATTCTTATACATTTGAATCAGTTCTTTATATGACTTATATATAAATGAGACCTTTTATCAGAGAAATTCACTGCAAAGATTTACTCCCAGTTAGTTGTTTCCATTTTTATCTTAGCTTTAATGGTTTTGTGCCAAAACTTTTTGATTTCATATAATCAAAATTATCCATTTTATCTTCTATAATTCTTTCCATCTTTTGTTTAGTCTTGAATTTCTTTTCTATTATAAAAATAATAAGTAATAATAAGTAATTTGTCTCCATTTATCTAATTTATGATGTGACTTTTATATATAGGTCATATACCCATTTGGAGTTTATCTTAGATATAATGCTGGTTTAAATCTAATTTCTTCCAAATTACTAATTTTCCTATTAGTTTTTGTCAAAAAGTCAATACTAGGATTGTTCCACTGATAAAAGTTTTTTAAGCAGAAACCAAACTGTTTCAACAATAAATTAGTTTGTTGAGTTATTTGAGATCAGGGACAACTAAATCCCCTTTGTTTCTATTTCTTTTCATTATTTCCCTTGAGATTCTTGACTTCTTTTTTCCTCCATAACTTTCTCATATTTTTCTAGTTCTATAAAGTTATCCTTTAGTAGTTCTATAACCAGTTCTATAAAGATATACTTTATGACAACAAAGAATAATTTTAAATAGCAATTCTAAATCATTCTTAATATGTCAGTTCATCCTACCCATGAACAATTAATGCTTTCCCATTTATTCAGTTCTTCATTTGTGTAGAGTTTTTAATAGTTATATTTATATAATTCTTGTGTGACATAACTTGGAGTAAATGAAATACCCCCCCAATAAATATAGACTTGCTTGAGCGATAAAGTAAAGGGGAGAGAAAGAAAATTAAAATTTTTAAAAATATAACAGTAATAATTATAGGTATGGCCAGGTTGTGCAATGGACAGAGCAACAGCCCTGGAGCCATGAGCATCCAAGCCCACATCCAGCCCCATACACCCAACAATCACCTAGCCATGTGACATGCAAGCCACCCCAACCCCATTGCCCTGAAAAAAAACAAAAAAAGAAAAAAAAGACCCAAAATAAAATAAAATAGTAATAATAGTAGGGGTGGCTGGGTAGCGGACAGAGCATTGACCCTTGAGCCAGGAGCACCCGGGTCCAAATCTGGCCTCAGACACCCAATGATCACCCTGCTATGTGGCTCCAGGCAGGCCACCCAGCCCCATCTGCCCTGAACCCCCGCCCCAAAATAATAAATGTGCTTGAGTCTTTGTTCCAACACCAACAACTCTGTCGCGGGTGGATCACATTCTTTATAAGTCCATCACAAAAGTTACTTCCATATTTTTCCACCATTGCCATTGCTGATCACAACTCCCTCCTTTTGTATTTCTCCACTACCATGTACGATATTTTCTCTCTCCTTTCACTCTGACTCTGCTGTAGGGTAGCTGAGTGCCACAGCAGACAGATCCCTAGTTCTGGGGCCAAAAGGCCCTGAGCCCCCATACTACCCCTTAGGCCCAGCATCTACCCGGCCCTATGGTCCCGAACAGGCCTTCTAATCCCAGCCGCTTGTAAGAAGTAAAAAAGAAAATGTGTTATATCTGACCACTCTCCCCCCATGGTCCATCCTTTCCTCCATCCTCATATCACCTCCCTTCCCCCCTGTCCCCACTCTCTCCTTCTTACTGCAGATTCCTATACCGCCTTGACTATATATGCTGTTTCCTCTCCTAACCACCTCTGATGAGAGCGAAGATTCCCTCATTCCCCCTTGCCTCTCCCCTTCTATATCATTGCAATAGCTCATTGTTATAAAGAAAAATCTTATTATATGAAATATCTTGGCCTATTCCCCCCTCTCTTTTCCTTTCTCCCATTACATTTCCCTTTTTTTCTATTGACTCTATTTTTACACTATATTTTATATTCAAATTCAGCTTTCTCTTGTGCTTCAACTATAAAAGCTCCCTCTACCTGCTCTATTAACTAAGAAGGTTCATATGAGTATTATCAGTGTAATTTTTCTATGCAGGAATACATGCAGTTCATCATCATTAAGTCCCTCATATTTTCCCCTTCTCTTCCAATTCCATGCTTCACCTGAGTCCTGTATCTGAAGATCAAACCTTCTGTTCAGCTCTGGCCATTCCAACAGGAACATTTGAAATTCCCCTGGTTCATTGAAAGTCCATCTTTTTCACTGGAAGAGGACATTCAGCCTTGCTGGGTAGTTCATTCTTGGCTGCATTCTAAGCTCTTTTGCCTTCTGGTATAGTATATTCCAAGCCCTACGAGCTTTTAATGTAGTTGCTGCTAAGTCTTATGTGATCCTGACTGCAGCTCCACGATATTTGAACTGTCCTTCTGGCTGCTTGTAATATTTTCTCTTTGACTTGGGAGTTCTGGAACTTGGCTATAATATTCCTAGGAGTTGGTTTTTTGGGATCTCTTTCTTGGGGGATCAGTGGATTCTCTCCATTTCTATTTTGCCCTCTGCTTCTAGAATATCAGGGCAATTTTCCTGTAGTAATTCTTTGAAAATGATGTCAAGGCTCTTTTCCTGATCATGACTTTCAGGTATTCCAATAATTTTTAAATTATCTTTCCTAAGTCTGTTTTCCATATCAGTTGTTTTTTTCAATGAGATATTTCACATTTTCTTCTAATTTTTCATTTTTTTTTTGGTTTTGAAGTATTGATTCTTGATTTCTGGTAAATTCATCAATCTCCCTGAGTTCTATTCTTTGTCGGAAGGATTTGTTCTCCTCAGAGAGTTTTCTTATCTCTTTTTCCATCTGGCCAATTTTGCTTTTTAAAGCATTCTTGTCCTCAATAACTTTTTGAACTGTTTTATCCATTTGACCTAAGCTGGTTTTTAGCATGCTATTTTCTTCAGCATTTTTTGGATTTCCTTGACTAGGCTGCTGACTTCATTTTCATGTCTTTCCTGCATCTCTCTCTTTTGTTTTCCCAGTTTTTCTTCCAACTCCCTCATTTGATTTTCAAAGTCTTTTTTGAGCTCTGTCATAGCCTGGGCCCAATTTCTGTTTTTCTTGCAGTCTTTAGATGCAGGAGCTTGTGCTTCCTTATCTTCAGACTGAGTATTTTGGTCCTTCTTGGGCTCATATGCAAAATATTTCTAAATGGTGTTCTTCTTGTTTCTCTACTTGCTCATTTTCCCAGCCTGACCCTGGTTTTGGGGTGCTTCCTGAGCTTTTGGGACACTCCCACAAAGATCTCAGTGTGTGAGGCTCTGTCCTCCCTCCTGGTCTGTGAATGACCATATGCACCCCCCTTTACCATGGGGCTGAGGTGGAGGGGGCCCCTGCTGTTCTATGGGGGGGTCCTAGACTGCAATCAGGATCTGAATGTGGTCAGAACCCCAGAGTCCTGTTCCAGGGGCAGAGTTCAGCAGTCTTTCTCTTCACTCCCCTCCCTAGGTTCAATGGGCTCATGCCCTGGGGCTCCTGCTTACTGGCTCCACCTGCTTTTGTTTCCTGGAACTCAGCTGAGCTGGCCACACAGCTCTCTGTGTACCCTGAGGGCTGGGTTCCATGTGCTCACTCTGGCAGAGGTCCCCTGCTGTTCCCCCACTTTGTGCCAGGTGCTCCCCGGGGTGCAGCTCAGGAAACTCCCCCACTGCTGTGAGCTGCGGCTCCCAGCACCCTGGGGCTGCCTCCGGGAGGCTGAAGTTCTTTCTCTCTGGCAGGCCACCCCTCTGGCAGGCCGCCCCTCCGACCCCGGGGAGCAGAGCCTTTCTGCTCTTTTCCACATTACCTTGAGTAGGAAAACTGCCTTACTGGGGCCCTCTGTGGGTTCTGTCTCTTGAAAGTTTAGTTAGAGTCCTTAGCTTATAAGTTTTATGAGAGAGGCTAAGAGGGGATCCACTCTTGTTGCCATCTTGGCTCCACCCCCGTGACATACCTTGGAAGGTAGACTTTCATTAATATTTTCTTTGAATTAAGTTTGACTTTTTGTAACCCCATTTGGGGTTTTCTTGGCAAAGATATTGGGATGATTTGCCATTTCTTACTCCCATTCACTCTATAGATAAGGAAACTGAGGCAAACAGGGTTAAGTGAGTTGCCCAGGGTCAAATGACCAAATTTGAACTCAGGAAGATGAGTCTTTTTTTTGTTTTGTTTTTGCAAGGCAATGGGGTTAAGTGGCTTGCCCAAGGTCACACAGCTAAGTAATTATTAATGGTTTGACGCTAGATTTGAACTCAGGTCCTACTGACTCCAGGGCGGGTACTCTATCCACTGCGTCACCTAGCTGCTCCCAAAGATGAGTCTTTTTGATTCCAGGCCCAGCACTCTGATCACTGTGCCATCTAGCTACCCTAAGAAATGAGAAAATAGATGATTTCCAAAAGAAATTTTTTAATTAAATTTTTTTTCAATTAAATTCAAATAAAAATGTATATGAACTGATACAAGGTAAAATGAGCAGAACCAGCAGAACTTCAATTTTATAAGGATTAAATATTTTGAATTCATTTATAAACTGATGAAGAATGAAATGAGCAGATTGAGAGGAACAATTTGTATAATAATGTAAAAACAAATAACTTTGAAAGTTGTAAAAACTATGATCAATACAACAACTCTTCATAATTCCGGAGAACTGATTTTGAAACGTTATCCATAACAATGAGAGGATAGATTTCAGGTGCAGAATTAGATGTGAATATTTTTGTATGCAGACACTGAGGTAATTTATTTCACTTGATTAGGCATATTTGTTATACCCAATGGAATGGAGGGAAAAGGATGAAGAGAAAATAGATTTCTTTTCATTAAAAGAAAGGTATGATGGAAGGCCTGCCCAGGACCACAGGGCCAGGTGGATTCTGGGCCTAAGGGGTGGTATGAGGGCTCAGGGCTTCTTGGCCCCGGGGTCCAGGGATCTGTCTGCTGCACCACTCAGCTACCCTACAGCAGAGTCATAGTGAAAGGAGAGAGAAAATAGAGTACTTGGTAGTGGAGAAATAAGAAAGGAGGGAGTTGAGATCAGCAATGGCAATGGTGGAAAAATATGGAAATAACTTTTGTGATGGACTTATCATAAAGAATGAGATCCACCCATGACAGAGTTGATGGTGTTGGAACAAAGACTCAAGCACATTTTTTGTTATGATTATTTGGGGGAGGGTACAGGGCAAGTAGGGCTGGATGGCCTGCCTGGGGCCACATAGCAGGGTGATCTTTGGGTGTCTGGAGCTGGATTTGGACCCAGGTGCTCCTGGCTCAAGGGCCAATGCTCTGTCTGCCACCCAGCCACCCCTACTATCATTACTATTTTATTTTATTTTGGGTCTTTTTTTTTTCTTCTTTTTGGTTTTTGCAGGGCAATGGGGATGGGGTGGCTTGCATGTCACACGGCTGTGTGATTGTTGGGTTTACGAGGCTGGATGTGGACTGGGGTGCTCGTGGCTCCAGGGCTGTTGCTTCGTCCATTGTGCCACCTGGCCATACCTACAATTATTACTATTATTTTTTTTAATTTTAATTTTTTTCCTCTCCCCTTTACTTTTTTCGCCCAAACAAGTCTATCTATATTCATGGGGGAGGAGGAGGGGTATTTTGTTTACTTGTAAACAAGAATATTTTATTAATGTAAAAAAAACATTTGTACAAAATGAGAATAAAAAAATAAATTTAAAAGAAAAAAATAACCAAAAAAAAAAAAGAAAGGTATGTGTGAGAGGATGCTACAGAGGTGGAATGTTGTATGCACTTTCAGATGAAGCCAATGTCTTGTTAGTTTTCTATAACTGTTTTATCTATTTTATTAAAAAGGCCATTCAAGCATAGAATGAATTACAGGATCTGATGCTGAGCGAAGGGAACAGAACCACAACAACATTCTACACATTAACAACAACACCCCCCTGAGTTGATCAACCTTGATGGATGCAGCTCCTCTCAGCAGTTCAGAAAGTTAGGACAACCCTATTAGACCTGCTAGGGACAATGCCATTCCCATCCAGAGGAAGAAAAACAAAACAAAACAAAAATAAGACAAACAAAAACTCTTCAGAATCTGATGAATACTATATTCACTTTTTTTTTTAAAGATTTTGGCAAGGCAAATGAGGTTAAGTGGCTTGCCCAAGGCCACACAGCTAGGTAATTATTAAGTATCTGAGACCGGATTTGAACCCAGGTACTCCTGACTCCAGGGCCGGTGCTTTATCCATTTAGCCACCCAGCCACCCCCGTATTCACTTTTTAAAAATTTGTCCTATGTATTTCTTTCCTATCTCATGGTTTTTTCCTCTTTTCAATTAATCCTAATTTCTCATACTGAAAAGGACTAATCTATAAAAATGTTTAACACCAGTGTATAGTATTCACCTGACTGTTCGCTGCTGAGGGGGAGGGGATGGGAAGGGAGGGTGAAAGGAAATTATGTAATTTAAAAATATACATATATGGGGATGGCTAGGCGGTGTAGTGGATAAAGCACCGGCCCTGGAGTCAGGAGTACCTGGGTTCAAATCCGGTCTCAGACACTTAATAATTACCTAGTTGTGTGGCCTTGGGCAAGCCATTTAACCCCATTTGCCTTGCAAAAAAAAAAACCTAAAAAAATATATACATATACATATGAATGAATTTTGAAAAACTATCATAATGTATCTGGAAAAATAAAATATCAATTAAAAAATAAAACCCAATAAACTTTTAAAAAAAGGTCTTTCAAGAAGTAAATGTTTGTCTTATACAAACAAAACACATCAATAACACTACATAATAAAGACACAAAATAAGATATATTACTATTATTTTGTCCCTATACTCCAAGAGCCACATGACCTTTTGATCTGACTAGAAGTTGGAACTTGGAAGTCTCTATTTGAATGTGAGCTCCTTGATAGTAAGGACTGTCTTTTTTTCTTTTTCTTTTTTTCCTTCTTTTTTCCACCAGCTCTGGGCACAGTAGAAGCTCAATAAATATTTTTTCAGCCATTCATCGTTCTTTTTTAAGATGGTAGCATTGATTAGAAGAAACAGGAGGGATAAGTGTGAAGGGAGGGAAGGAAAGGGAATCAGATGATGCATAGAGTCTAGCCTAAAAGGGCCAAGAAAGAATTACCCTTTTATGCCTCAGTTTTCATATCTGAAAATGGCTAAGCACTTACATCAGAGTGGTTATGAGGATCAAATGAGTTAACATATGTAATGGACTCTGCAAACCTTAAAGGTCTTTATAAATACTAGCTATAAGACCCAGGTCTTACAGCTTCCCCAGAAGGAAGGAAAGAAATAAAGGAAAGGCAGGAAGGAGAAGCTAAATGAGCGTATATATCTGGTGTTCTACATTCCAAAGTCACACCTATGGTTTTGGTCCATATTTTATGTTCCTTCCCTTCATTATTCCAGCTAATCAAGAGTTAACTGGGCAGCCTCCCTTTAAGAGGCTATCCCACTCTTGGGCAGCATGATCCCCCTAATAAACTCTCATAACCTTATGCTTTTCCTTACTGCTTATATCCCGATTGCAGCTGCTGTTGCTGCTAATCCCCATAGGCATACTCTCTCTGTCCCTTAGCTTCTGTAACCACAGTATAAATAAATCTTTCTGCCATTTCTCCCCCCCCCAAAGAGTTATCTGCACAAAGCTATTCCCATCTGTATCAAACACAGCTAAGACATCACTAGAGAAATAGAGTCTCCATACACTGCATATTAGTTTTGTAATGCAATCACCCTTACAAGTCCCTAATAGTGATGATGATACTTGTCCTTTCTGGAAGACCATGACCCCAGGGAGGTGAAGTCATGATAAGCACATGAGTTGGATGTGACTGAGGGGGTGCTGAGCTAAGTCACCAGTCTCATTTTCTCCTCCAAAGCCATCAGGGCCCAATAGGACAACTAGAAATGACCCAGAATTCCAGGCAATCAGGGTTATGTGAGTGGTCCAAGGTCACCAACATCTACTTCTAATAGCCAGGGATGTAACTAAACACTTGATTTCTCTAAGGGTAAACACACCAAGCCCCAGCTCATGTTTGCCACAGGTGTGTATAGTGTGTGTATGAGCCTATGTGGCATGCAGAAATAAACTCTTTCTTTCTTCCAGAATCTTCAAGGAAAAAAGGTACAAATAAAGATGACAGATCACAAACAACTGCCATGGAAATTCCACTCCTTCAGTAGAGGCTCAGTATCTTATAGATAGATAGATAGATAGATAGATAGATAGATAGATAGATAGGCAGGCAGGCAGGCTGGCAGACAGACAACAGAGATGGATGAATAGATTACTAAGATTTTGTATTTATTTTTGGCATAGTATATCTAGAAAGGTTCCAGAATTTCTTCCTAATCTTACGCCAAGTCTAAAATAAAAAATATTGGGTTACGAAGAAAGTCAATTATATTGAAATCAATTATCAAAATATTTTCTAAAAATAGATTTTAAAAATAAGTTTATGGATCCCAGGTTCTAAGAGGAGCAAATGTAATTTCTTTCTGGACTCTTTTTTAGGTCATTTAAAGTTGCTAGGTGGTGTACTGAGCTGGGCTTCTTATTGGAAGGCTCATTTTCCTGAGTTCAAATCTAGACTCAAGACACTTACTAGCTTTGTGATCCTGGGTAAATCACTTAACCCTGTTTGTAGCAGCTTCCTCAGATCTAAAATGAGGTAAAGAAGGAAATGACAACCACTGCAGTGTCTTTGCCAAGAAAGCTACAAATGAGGTTATGAAGTCAGACATGACTAAACAGCAAGTTGTTTCAATAGAAGATATTGAATGTGCCCAAGAACTGGCAAACTATTAAAATTCGGCTATAAGGTTCCTGGAGAACAGGTGATATTTGTGAAATTGAAAAATATTTCCTAATCACTTGGTTGATCCTTTTTTATGCATTGTTTTTGAAAGTCAAAAATATCTGAATAATCCTTTTACACTTGATACAGTATGCTGGTGGTGACTTTTTTATTTATTATTTCCAAGTGTGAAAATTGGAAGTTAGTATGGAAGAAACTTAGATTAGACCAACAGTTCACACCCTATATGAAGATAAGATCAAAATGGATACAGGATTTAGACATAAAAAAATATCATAAGCAAACTAGAAGATGAAGGAGTAGTTTACCTGTCATATCTATAGGCAAACTAGAGGATTTTGATTACATTAAATTAAAAAGTTTTTGCACAGACAAAACCTACTGTAACCAAGATCAAAAGAAATGTAGTAAATTGGGAAACAATCTTTACAACTAGTACTTCTGACAAAAGACTCATTTCTAAAATATACAAAAAAACTTAGTCAAATCTTTTTTTAAAAAAGCCACTCCCCAATTGACAAATGGTCAAAGGATATGCAAAGGCAATTTACAGATGAGGAAATCAAAGCAGTCCACAGTCATATGAAAAATTGCTCTAAATCATTACTTATTAGAGAAATGCAAATTAAAACATCTCTGAGGTACCACCTCACACCTCTCGAACTGGCCAATATGACCAGAAAGGACAATGATCATTGTTGGAGGGGTTGTGGGAAATCTGGAACACTGATACAGTCCAACAATGATCATTGTCCTTTGGGGTTGGTGGAGCTGGGAACTCACCCAACCTTTCTGGAGAGCAGTCTGGAACTACACCCAAAGGGCAACAAAAATGTGCACACCCTTTGAGCCAGCAATACCACTACTGGGCCCTATACCCTGAAGAGATGATGAAAAAAGCTAAAAACATCACTTGTACAAAAATATTCATAGCAGCCCTGTTTGTGGTGGCAAAGAATTGGAAATCAAGTAAATGTCCTTCAATTGGAGAATGGCTTAACAAACTGTGGTATATGTATGTCATAGAACACTATGTTCTATTAGAAACTAGGAGGGATGGGAATTCAGGGAAGCCTGGAGGGATTTGCATGAACTGATGCTGAGTGAGATGAGCAGAACCAGAAAAACATTGTACACCCTAACAGCAACATGGGGGTGATGATCAACCTTGATGGACTTGGGACAATTTGGGGCTGTCTGCAATGGAGAATACCATCTGTATCCAGGGAAAGAACTGTGGAGTTTGAACAAAGACTTTAATTTAGAAAAAATAACCTGATATCTTATTGTCTGATCTTGCTATCTCTTATACTTTATGTTTCTTCCTTAAGGATATGATTTCTCTCTATCACATTCAATTTGGATTAATGTATTCCATGGAAACAATGTAAAGACTGGCAAATTGCCTTCTGTGGGGGGTGGGGGGGAGGTCAGAAAGATTAGGGGAAAAATTGTAAAACTCAAAATAAATAAAATCTTTAATATTACTTCCCAGGCACAACTAATGAGATTGTGATTTTTTAATCAACATATGATTGTTTAATTAAACTTTACTGTGCCCTTCTTTGACCCTGGCAAGTTCTCAGAAAGGATATGAATGATATCCATTGCCCTTTAATATATTGTTGAGTACATCCTGGCTACTGACAGTCAGTTGAAAAATGTTCACATTAGATGTAGGCTGTACCCTGCACTTTAAGAAAATTTAACTTTTGAAAACTTTTAGTTACATGTATCATAAATAAGAAAATGATTATATTTAAATCCCTGGCATGATTCTTGCCCTCCTCAACAAATTCCAAAGACTCCCTTTTGCCTTGAGGATCCTACTTAAGCTCCTCTGTTGGACATTCCAAGCAAGCTGATCCCTTCTTATCTTTCTAAATTGCTTGCATTTCAGCCAGAGTGGCCTCTAGACTATCTGCATTCTATGGGTGTGGCTGTCCCCTGCTCCTATGGCCAACTCTGGGCATTCTCACTGGCTGTCCCCCATGCTTGGAACTCTCTTTCTCCTCATCTCCACCTCCTGACTTACCAGGTTTCCTTCAAGTCTCAGCTAAGATCCGCTGTTGTTTTACCTCCCATTTATCCTATCAATAGCTAGTTTGTGCACAGTTGTTTGTATGTTGTCTTCTCCATTAGACTGTGAGCTACTTGAGGGCAGGGCTTGTCTTTGACTTTTCTGGTATTCTCAGTACATAGGACCTAGTACATAGTAGATAAATAGTTAGCTGATTGAAAGTCACATGATATTTTTCTTTCCCAGAACCATACTTTTGCACTAGTTTTCTCCCATAACCAAAATGCATTTGCTCCCTTTGGTGTCCTTAAAGCCTTAGCTCAAGAGGCCCCTTCTTGATGAAGTCTTTCCTGGTCCCATGGGCCATTAGTGTAACCCCCCGAAAAAAAACCCTAAAATTCATTTGCTTCTCATCTCTGCCTCTGAGAATCCTTGGTGTCCTTAAAGCCTCAGCTCAAGAGGCCCTTTCTTCATGAATTCTTTCCTGGTCCCATTGGCCATTAGTGTACTGCCCCCCAAAAACAATAGAATTAAGGTTAGAGTTAGGCTAAATTGGAGATGGAATTAGGGTTAGAATGCGTCCACAGTTTATCATGCACTTAGAATGTAAGCTCCTGGAGAGCAGGTGCTGTTCCTTTTTGGTCTTTACAACTGTGACTTTGTGATAGCAAACATTTAAATATCTGTTAATCCATGGTTGTATTTAAGAGACTGTCAGATGAAAGAAGAGTAAGATTTGCCTTTAGTAGTCAATGAAGAAGACCTTAACAATTAGGGCTGCCCAAAAAATGAAACAAGATATCTTTGGTAGCTGTAAATTTATTGCAGGATGCCAGTCCTATGACATGTTGTAGAAGTTCAGCAAGGGGTGGAAGGACCCTTCTGCTTCTACGACTCCAGAGCACAATTCAGTCATTGTGTAAAATAAGAGGTAGACCACTGAAGCATACTTATTCATAGAAAACAGGGGGGCAGGAACTCCCTAAATCTTATATTGGAAAACCAATTATAAGAGCCTCAAATAGGAAGCCTGGTTGTTTTGATGTTCCCCTTCTTATACTTCTTTCTGACCACTCTTTGGATAAGTAGTGAAATGACCTAAAGACCAACTTAACAAAGGAAACATTAACATTTATAAAAATGATCTTGGATCAAAAATTGTCATAAAGGAACTCTGACTTCAAATAGACCAATTCAGAATCAATTTTACATTATGATTTACTAGACTGTAAACTCCTTGAGGGCAGAGATTCCATCTTATGACTCATCCTCTGGAAACACAACAGGCATTTAATAAATGTTTTACAGGAAAGAAGATTTCTTAACTTAATTCAAACACAATAAATTTCAATCTCATTCCTTCACCCCAATTCTACTGTTGAAAAACAACCAGTATGCTACAAACACTCAAGAATTTCTAGAATTCCTATTAGGTAAAGGAATGTTCAAGGTTAAAACAAAATTAAATTACATCCTGACAAGGGGAGCCAAGGCTCTAAGTTAAATAACAAAGTAAATTATAAATAAATTTAAATAATGCTTTAAAAACACATTGACTTGAAATGTAATATATTTTTGAATGGGGTTTCTATATCAAGAGATAGATCTGGAGTTTCATGGTGGCTGGAGTGATAATCACAGAATAAGAGAATGTGAGAGTTGAGAGGAGTTTTAAAGATTATCTAATTCAAGTCTCTCATTTTATATATGAAGAAATTGAGTCAGAGGAGTAAAGATCACAAAAATAAATTGTGGCTAACCTGAAATGTCCCTAGATATTATCATGTCCATGCCACAATTCCCAGAAACTTTACTCCTGCAAAATTACAATTAAGATCATACCAAGGACTTGGTAAAATAAATACCAGTTATCACAAGAAGCAGATCTTTAGGCCTGTATGAAGTATTTACTTGAAGACATGACAATATTTGAAAGAGTAGGCAGGTCCAAAATCAACAGAAATTTCCTTTGTAGGTTAAAAAATTTAAATTTTTAAAAACAAACAAAAAAATTTTTTTTTAGTTTTTTTTTGTAAGGCAAACGGGGTTAAGTGGCTTGCCTAAGGCCACACAGCTAGGTCATTATTAAGTGTCTGAGACCAGATTTGAACCCAGGTACTCCTGACTCCAGGGCCGGTGCTTTATCCACTATGCCACCTAGCCACCCCAAACAAAAATTTTTTTAAAAATTGAAGATTTTTGACTTTGGACCAGAAACAAAAAAAGACTGATGATAAGCTGATAGTCACCTAGAATGTGACATTTAGTAGTAGTACACTTTGTTCTCTTCCACTTTAAAGCCTAAATTTCACAGGCAAGAAGTAGCAGACATTCTTTAGGAAAAAGAAATGCTGCTTATTAGGCACAATGTTTTTTCAAACACCTAGTAGATGATCTGGTTTTCAAACAGTCAATTTTTCTTTCTTTTTTTTTTTCTTTTTTTTTTTTTGCAAGGCAATGGGGTTCAGTGGCTTACCCAAGGCCACACAGCTGGGTCATTATTAAGTGTCTGAGGCCAGATTTGAACTCAGGTCCTCCTGACTACAAGGCTGGTGTTCTCTATCCACTGCACCACCTAGCCACCCCTCAACCAGTCCATTTTTTAACTTCTTATATGAAGCATTATTTTAAAAGAGATTTGGTTCTACCAATTCAGCTTTAAAATGTCCCATTAAGGGGCTGCTAGGTGGCACAGTGGATAGAGAGCCGGCCCTGGAGTCAGGAGGACCTGAGTACAAATCTGGCCTCAGACACTTAATAATGACCTAGCTGGGTGGCCTTGGGCAAGCCACTTAACCCCATTTTCCTTGAAAAATCTAAAATCAAATAAAATAAAATGTCCCATTAATTCTTCTTTCTCCTTTTTGATCCAGAGAGTATACTGTAATCTGACTTCTCTGAGTTCTAATAAGGTTTTTAAAAACTAAAGTCATTAATTTAAAGTCATTTAATTTAAAAATCCCCCCTAACAAATATTTATATCTTCATATATAATTATATAAATTACAACTTCAAAAAAAAAATGCCAGCAATCACAACACAAGCCCATGGGGCCTGGGGCCAAAAATCAGCCAGTCATTTGACTATGGTTCTCCCATGACTGTTTACACCTTTACAAGGTGGGTTGGTTCTGACCTCCACTTACAGCAGGTCAGCTTTTCATAGCCTTCCCATAAGGAAATCTCAGATTTTTGTTCTTTGAACAAAACTCACCTCTTGAACTAACAAAGTTATTACATAACAGGTCACTTGGCAAAAGGGTTTTTGAAAATAGATAGTCTCTTGAAGCAGTCATCTAGAGAGAATGGAATCAGCATCAACGTTGTTCAGGAGGAAGAGTTCAGGTTGAGAGCTCAGTCCCAGGTGGTACTAAAAGCAAAGAGACAATAGATGAGTTGGAGACATTTTCCAGAGTCAGATGTCACCCTAATTATGAAGCTTACTAAAATGAGAGTAATCAAGAAATCAGCCTAGTCCTTTTCTAGGACTGGTACACGGTGTATATCCCTAATATCTACAAAGAAAAATGTTTTGAAGGTATCTTATGTACTATGTAATTTTGCTATCTCTAATATTTTTATTTCTTCCTCAAGGATATGCTTTTTCTCTCAATTTTGATCAGTGTATATCATGGAAACAATGAAAAGATTATCAGATTGTCTTTTATTAGGGAGAGGGGAAATTGTAAATATCAAAATCTTACAAAAATGATTAGGAGAAACTACTTTTATATATAATTAGAAAACAAAATATATATTATATAAAAAATGTTTTGAAGATGGGAAAGTTTCTGATGTGTAAACATAGATAACAGCAGAAATGAATGAAAGGTGCGAGTTAGAAATGGTTTTAGTCCCTCCCTTCCCATTTTACAGATGAGGAAGATGACTTTGCCTAGCTGTAAGAAACAAGACTTGGATCTCCCTAACTTCAAGTCCAGCCCTCTATGGAGTAGCATTCCACAGCCTCTAATATTGAGTTAGGTAATGCTATTGGCAGAATAAATATCTGAAGTACTCTCATGATGTGCTGTGGTTGTAGTCCTGTTACTGTGCAGATATATTCTAAGAAACTATAATTTACAAAGGTTAAATCTTGAATCCTGCTGGTCTCATCCATCACTTTTTTAAGGTGGACACTCAATGGATCATTTGAGTAACCCACAAGGGACACCAAGTGTGAGAGAGCTCATGGTCACAAAGAAAGGTGTAACCATTGGTTTGAGTAAGTACTATCAAATTCTTTCCTCTTCTATCTCCCCCTTCTCTTTTTTCCATCCTTATTGATGGTATCAGTTATTGCCAAAAGCTAAGATGTGAACTTATAACAAGTTAATGGATGTGCTGGGATTTTCCAATGTTGGTGAGCATGATACTGGCTTGAAATAAGTTTTGAGTTCAATATGAATTCATTTGTATATGGAATGATCTTTTTCATAGATGTGCTAGTGTAGTTCCATAAGTATGAAATGGAATTCTTTCTTTTTAAAAAAATTTTCAAATTCAGTGTTTTCAAGGATGGATTGGCGAGTGTATGGGGAAGGAAACTTTGTCAGATACTCATTTAACTATCCCCTGATAGTTAAGGGGGACATTGCTCAGTATTGGAAAGTAAGTACCCCTGACATGAAGTAGGGAGAATTGCCAAGACAGTCTATAATGCTTTCAAGTTTGCAGAGTATTCCAAACACATCTGTTATCTCACATTTATGAGGATAATCTACTTTATCTATGAGGAACCCTTGTAGTGGAGGATTTTAGCTGTCTTTCTGCTGTCAATGTCTGCTTCCCATTAGTCACATCACAAAGCAACCAGTACTGTATCTTATACCTTAATAGTGTAATGGAACAAATTTATTTTGAGATCCAGTATCAAATCCCAGGTAATCAGAACTATGCCACTTTGATAACCTTATCTTAAATATCACATTCTCAAAGTATAAGGAAATGCTATGCAAAGTCAGTTTATGTTGAATCAATCTTATCAAACCTTATCCTTTGCAAGCAAGAGGTAAGACAAGGTAGCACCACAGAAAAGATTTCTTAAGACTTAGTAGTAAAGAATGCATTTTCCTGGGGGTTTTGACTTGACCTAAAGGTATTTTAAATTTCCTGTTAGGTAATCACAGAATTAGATCACAAAGGTAGGAGACATAAAAAGCAGAGGATTTATCCTGGGCTCTTATGAACATCAGCCAATTTTCACACAAACACAATGTAGGGTAAGAAAGGCAAAGGTAAGAACTCCTAAGTGGAAATAGCAAATTGCAGGTTTTTGGAAGGCAAATGGGATTCACTGGCTTGCCCAAGGCCACATAGCTAGGTAATTATTAAGTGTCTTGAGAAGCCAAGTACACCTGACTCCAGGGACTGTGCCACCTAGCTGCCCCAGAAAACACATCTTTTGGAAATGTAGTTCTTCATATTGACTGTGTTATGGGGGTGTGTTGAGTGTTTTGGCTTTTTTGGAATACAATGACTTGCCCAAGGTAATTATAGCTAGGTTTGACTCCTGTAATCCTGCAGATTCCTATTCACTGCACCACCTAGCGGCCCTATTGGAGTGCTCTAACTAATGACTTGCAGGTGCTGACTCATTCTGTGTGGATTGAATGGATCAGGTTTTTTTATGTCCACTGGGGTAGAGCCACTAAGGTTTCTTAATAGACTATCATGGTGGGAAAGAAACACCCAAGAAACCAAACTGGAAAAAAAATTTAATCACAAATCAAATTTACATAGTGTTGCATGGTCAATAAAATCACTGAAAGTTTCACAAAGAACTGCTGAATGCCAGGGACATCTCAGAAATCCCACAGAACTGTTCTTAAATACTCCCCCTTGACCATTGGGCAAGCATGTTCAGATACATTGGAGGGGATCATTATTGAACACAAGAGCATTTATTAAGTGTCTGCTAAGAGCCAGGCACAATACAAGGTGCTGAGAAGGTACAAAGACAAAAATCAAACAGTATCAGTCTTCTTATACAGTTGGTTCAAATACATACATCACAACTATTCAATCCAAAATACATATGAATGGTTTTTGGAAGGTTTGACTAGTTTAGGATGAGCTCCTCATGGAGTTGAGAGTGAGTTGTCCACCCATCAAAAAATCTGAGTTTTAGTTTTTATTTCATTTCCAGCAGCTTTGATTTGAGCTCCTGAATGTCTGCTGTAACTAGGATTGAAATTAAGGAGCTGAGGCAGAACTGGAGAGGATGCTTACTGTACCATCTTGAGAAAACACCTCTCCACTAGGATTGTCCTCCAAGCAATCACCAAGCATTTGGGAGGATGAATGAGTGTGTGTGAATATAAGTGAGTGGTATAAGTGACTGGTAAGCTTGAGCTGTGCTCAGAAGCCTGTACACATCAATAAGTCTGTTTCCCTTAGTGTTGTGTTAGTGTCACATATCAGAATGATGCTCTCTGGACAAATTAAAGACCTGTATTGCAATTGCAAATCTCATTAGAGACAGAGCTCACAAAGGAAGAAAATCAGCACAAGTAGAGTGCTAGAGTGCAAAGGTCTAAGGCTAATGGCAGAATGTCTTATGTTCTTTCCAGAAATAACTAATTTTTTGGAACAGCCAATGTGGGAATATTTTGTCTTAAAAATTCATTGCAAAGGTTGAGTTTTTTGGGAGGACAGTTTTTGGGGGCGGGAGTTTATTTTTGTGAAGGAAAGTTTATTTTTATTCATTGAAAAAAAAGAGCATTACTTTGTCTGCCAAGTTGCTGAGACCATGGCTAATATCCATCATCACCACACCAGCAACAGCTGAGAATACTGCCCCACCACCCCACAGGTGCCAAAGAGTAAATGAGAATCACAATCCTCCTCTTAAGCTTATAAATACAAAGAAATGTGCAAATGTTTCCTAATTCCTACCCATCTATTAAGAGTGATGGAAAGAATAAGAAGTTTGATCCTCCTGTTTCCTATGAAGAAGTGTGAACAGTCAGCAAGTGTGAACAGAAAGCAAGGAGAAACATTTTTACAACCTTCACATCTTTAAGCAGTTCTGACTGGTTTTCTATTTTTTTTAAATTAAAAATCAGAAAATGGGAGGGCTTCACAGTAAGGGGTACATAGACCTCAATAGGAAGGACAAGGGAACTGGTTCTACTCAAGGTGACTATTCTGTAGCTTAATGTTTAATATTTCTATAATAGCAGCAAAAGTCAGTATTTTAAAGCACACATTTAAACTTCCCCCACCCAGATTCTAACAGTTCAAAAGGGAAAGGTCAAAAAAAAACATCTTTTCAGGACAATCATCCCAAAAACACAGTAGATTATAGATAAAACCAAGAGGGACCCGGAGCTTTGTGCAATGGCACATACATTTGGCTAAGTTCACACAGTAAACCATAGAAACGCACTGGCTCTGATGGCTACCTGCGGAAGGGCATACAGGCTAACCCAGTGCTTAGAAATTGTAGCCCCCGCCAGCAGTGTCTTCAGGTAGCAGGGCCTTAGTGACGCTTACCGTCCGTCCACAGTCCAAGAAGGACAAGCCCAAAGCAATCAAACACTGCCAACCCTGAAAGAGAATAGAACAGTCACTCAGTCACTGACTCCAGTCCTGCCCACACAGCTCATTTTCCTATTGATTTCTAGCTCTAATACACCCCAGCCAGGCACAGCTGGCTCCTGGTTTTCTCTAGGCTTCCTCAGTCTACTTCTGGTCTAGAATGGAGTAGTGACCATCTGTCTCTGCCTTGAATGCCAGGTCTCTCCAATCAAATAAGACCTGCACAAAGCAGGGTGCTTAGAATGGTGGGGCAGGGGTGGGGGGGAGGAGAAGAGAGGATGAAAAGTTACTTTTAAAACTGACCTTTAAAAACTAGACAAAAGATGAAAAGCAGGCCACTAGCCCATTAAATGGAATGGTCCAGCTTTCTGATGAAGCTAGTGGGATTTAGACAAGCCGCCTCATTTATTTAATATCTAACTCATACATAGTTACATATGCAGCTCCTTATCTTCCCAAGGACTCAATTCAAGGACATTCTTCCCTAGAAGATTTTTAGAACTGTCTAATAAGAACTATTCTTACTTTGATGCAAGTTATTCTGGTGCTTCCCAAGGCAGACATAATCCATAAAACACCTTGGGGGCAGTTAGTCTTTGATGGGAACAGAAAGGAAACTTACAAGAGATCTTGCAAGATAAAATTTTCGTGCAAAATCTTTACATTTTTGATCCTGTGTATCTTGCTAAGGGATTAGGAGACTGGGCAACATGCATTTGGGTGTCATTCTCATGGGTTTTAAAACCCATCTAGCAACATACAATGGGAGCCTCCATGACCCTGGCTCCTTCCCCAAATACTCCTTGGAAATCACTCACCAGATAAAACACAAAACAGAGATAGGCCACAGAGATTACAGCAGCCACCACATAAAATGTCAAGTCGCCCAGGTCTTGAACATAGACAGTCACAAAGTACATATTGATGCCACAGATAAGAAAAACGAGGATCCCACCTAATATTCTCCAAATGCTGTAAAAAAAAAGAGGTGGTTAATGTCACTGGAGAAATGGGGGGAAATTTTAGTTATAAATCAAATTTACATGGTCAATAAAATAAATGAAGCTTATGAAAATATTTCATACTCAAAATTAAAGTCATTGGATCTGCACAATGGACAAGGGCTCAGAGAACAAAAGGATATAATATGTATAATATTATGAAACAAGTTTTAGTTATGGTCAAAATTACCTAGATTGGAGGATGCCCTAAGTGTTTGTCATAAAAATATGACTAAACTAAAAGTCAAGGTCCCCCAAATTACCCTTGGGATTAATACTTTTCTTTCAATCTCAATCTAAACTTGATTAAAGAGGTGTATCTCACAAGATCTCACATAACAAATCTTAAGAGAAAAATCAGGGGTAGCTAGGTGGCACAGTGGATAGTGCACTGGGCTGGAGTCAATAGTACCCAAGTTCAAATCTGGCCTCAGACACTTACCTAGCTGTGGCCATGGGCAAGCCACTTAACCCCATTGCCTTGCAAAAACTAAAATCACTTTACTCTGGACTTGCCAGTTCTCTTTCTGTAACTTGTAACCATTATCCCAAGACCAAAGTGCTATTGCTTTCCAAGTAACCAAGATCTAAGAGCTAATCACAGCAAGTGAGACTCTCCACTGAAGAAAATGATGAGTACAGTCCCTTCCACTTGAAAGACTATTTGAAATATTAGTCTGGGTTCTTATCCAGGAATTCTTTTAAGCTTAAATATTTATTTTTTTCAAATTACATGTAACCTAAGCTCCTTTCCTAGGCTAGATACTGAGATTCCTTGGATAAAGAATATTATGTAGAAACCAGAAGTCACAACCAAACCTGGAGTGTTTACCCTGAACTTGGGAATCAAATCAAAAACCAGTCAGGCCTGGTTCTCTCTGCCACATACTACTACAGCGGGATCCTACATAAAAATAATCTGATGCCTAAGGACCTTCCCAATCTAACATGTATGGGGAGGAATAGCAATACTGGAGTGCAGAAAGAGGGAAGCATGAGAGCTAGCCCCCCAAAAAGGTGTCCCAGAATGATTCCTTCCATTAAAGTCACTGGGTTAAAATTCTATATTCCTAAGGATATTGGCATGTCAGAAGGAAATACTCACAGTCCATTGGCGAAATCATTCATCACTGGACGCAAACTGGTAAATGTGAGGACAGGGATGAGGGCAAAGGGAAGCTGAAAAAGGAGAACTCTTTTAGAGAAGAACCCTGAGCATCTGAATCATTCCAAAGAAGTGACAAGACACTGATGAAAAGTAGTTCAAGTCCTCCCCATCTACTGGCCCTCTTTGTCTCCTCTACTTGATACTAATCAAATCTACTGCCTCTGGCAGACTCCCTTCCCAGTGCTGCTTTAGTTCTTTAGATTAGCACTAATCTTTTAATTATATTTTACTAAAAATGAAAGACAAAATAATTTTCTCAGTCTCTAAGCAGGCCAAGTCTCTTGCAGGTGGCAACACTTCCAGGGGTTCTGGGAGGCTCAGGGGAAAAAGCAAAAGTAGCTTGACACCCTAAAGAACCCAGGGAATGTGAAAAGGAGTGAGATCGGTATCAATCCTAGAGAAGGATGGCCTTATTTAAGTATGGAACATGGTCAGACTGATTTAATAAACTGATCTTTTTTGTTTGTTTTTCTTTAGTACAAGGGATGGCTTTTAAAGAGAAACCTATGAAGCATGTGAGAAACTGAAGGCTAGATGAACAATGTTCAGAAGGTTCGTTGCCTACTCATAGGCAGTAAAAGGTAGTAAAAAAAAAAAAGTAGCAGTTTCATTCTTTCCACTGTTGCGATTAGCCTGACAAGGTAGGAAACTGGGTCTCCTCCACAATCATCCCCTGGTATTGCAAATAGTCTGAGGCCCAGAGGTGCCCTAACCATGGTACTGCCTGCCCTAAGGGAGGATGAGCACAAGGCTCTTCTTCACCTGTAAACTCTGCAATACATTCAGGAAGTCATTCATTCCTGTCAGATGCTCCACATCCTTGAAGACTGCAATCAACAGTGTTGGGATGATAGCAATAGAGCGTGTCAAGATCACTCGAGCAAACCGTGACCATTTTAGGTTCAGGAATCCCTGGGGAAGAGGAACAACAGGCCAAGCTAAATCACAGCTGAATCAGGAACAGATGAGAATTTGGGGGGGGAGATGAGAATAAAAAGTCTATTAGCCTGTTATTAGATGAAAACCTCCCTCCTCCCTCACTCCCTCCTGATTCAGCAGAAATAGCATATACCTCCATGACAAACTGGCCAGAATAGGTTCCGGTCATGGTGGAGCTCTGCCCTGCAGCTAGGATGCCAACAGCCCAGATGTAGAGTGCAGCAGGCCCAAAGTAACATCCCAAGACTACTCCCTGGAGAAAGAGGTAAGAAAGGCAGTTATATACTGTACAGTCCCACTTCCATAACAATTATCTTTCCAAGAGTTTTCTTCTCTGTATGGTCATCCTTATTTACCCCACCCACACAAAGAAGTCTTCCTTTCCCATAGCTTTGATTTGAAAACAGATCTCCACTATGTTTCCTCCTACTTCCCACTTTTTTGCCCTATTTTTATGTAATTAAAAGTATTTATAACTGTTTATAACATTGTGCAGATACTCACCCCTTTGTAGAGGTCTACACTCAACAGAGTGTCATTTTGAGGGAAAAGGTCACTGTGAGGACTGCTATTGTTGACACAGATCTCATGCTGGAATTCAAAACATAGAGATGAAAATAGAGAAACAAGGGCAGACCCCTACTGCAGGTTGTACAAATTATTACAAATAATACAGGTAGGGGCACCAAGGTGATACAGTGGACAGAGCAAATCTGGCCTCAGACACTATATTAAATGTATTACCTAGCTATGTGGCCTTCTTCACCTCTTTCCCCTTTCTGTTTAGCTCCAATGGTTCCTGACTAATGCTGGTTCTTCCTACTGCTCTCTCCCTAAATTGCTCCCCAGAGGTGACCCTTCCTCAGCACTTGGCCCATTACCTATTATCTATGACTCACTTACCACTTGCCTGTCCGTTTGATTAAAAAAGGCCTCGGCAAAGACTGAGACGACAAAGACATTGATGATGAAGGAGACGAAAAGGGCGATGCAGGACTCAATAAAGAAGTACTTGTTGGCTTCTCGGACCTCCCGTTTGCTGGACCTGTTCACCTGCCTGGACTAGAGGACAGAGGTGACCATGAGCTTAAGCAATGACATGAGGGGTCTAGTGATGCACCAGGTGAATGACCTTAGACATTTATCATATGCAACACAATCCAAAATGTAACATGTACCTACCCTAGGGGCACAAAGACAAAATTCCTGTCCTGAGTTTCACCAGAAGAAAAACATGTGTCAGGGAGGAGCCAAGATGGCTCTCTCATAAACTTATAAACTAAGGACTCTAAAATTTGAGATAGAACCCATAGAGGGACCCAGTGAGGCAGGTAACCTGGAAAAGAACAGAAAGGCTCTGCTCCCTGGGGTTGGAGGGCCTGCCAGAGGGGGGGCCCACCAGAGCTTCAGCCTCCTGGAGGCAGCCCCAGAGCCCCACTCACAGCAGCTGGGGAGTTTCCTGACCTACGCCCCAGGGAGCACTGGGCACAACTTGGGGGATATCAGCAGGGGGACCTCTGCCAGAGCCAGCACATAAAGCCCAGCCCTCAGAGCACAAGGAGAGCAGCATGGCCACTGCAGCCTAGATCCAGGAAACAGAAGCAGGTGGAGCCAGTAAGCAGGAGCCCCCAGGGCATGAGCCCACTGAACCTAGGGGAGTGACTGACTAGCTCTGTCCCTGGAACAGGACTCTGGGGTTCTGATCACATTCAGATCCTGATAGCAGTCTAGGGCCCCCTACCTCAGCCCCGTGGCAGAGGGGGGCACTTATGGTCATTTACAGACCAGAGAGCCTCACACACTGAGATCCTTGCAAGAGTATCCCAAAACTAGGCTTAGGCTGGGAAAGTGAGCAAGCAGAGGAAAAAGAACAAAGAAACATCCATTGAGAAATATTTTGCTTATGAGCCCAAGAAGGATCAAAATACTCAGTCTGAAGATGAAGAAGCACAAGCTCCTGCATCTAAGACTCCAAGAAAAACAGAAATTGGGCTCAGGCTATGACAGAACTCAAAAAAGACTTTGAAAAATCAAATGAGGGCGGCTAGGTGGCTTAGTGGATAAAGCACTAAGCTTTGTGGAGTCAGGAGTACCTGGGTTCAAATCCGGGCTCAGACACTTATTACCTAGCTGTGTGGCCTTGGGCAAGCCACTTAACCCCATTGCCTTGCAAAAAATCTAAAATAAAAATAGGGAAGTGTTTAATAAAATAATAAAGACAGATGATGTTAATTAGTAGTAGACTTTACTCTGATAAAAGAAAAGTAGGAAAAGAAAGAAAGGGAGGAAGACAGATATGGACTTTCTCTAACACAAGGTCCTGGAGGAGGGAAGGAAAGAGCAGGTGAAGGGAGGGGAGGAGCAGAGCCTTCATAGAGCCTTCAGTGTCAGGTTCTGGGCTTACTCTCAAATCTTCAAAACAACTGAGGAAGTGCTGTTACTATCCCCCTTTAAACAGAGGAAAATGAGGCCATTAGAGGTGAAGTGACTGAATGCCAAAGGCTATATATGAATTTATCTCTTCCTACCTCTAAGACTACTATGTTCCAAGACTGAAGAAAGGAAATAAAATACCCTTGAGGAATTACTGTGCATCAGGAAGGTAACATTCCCTTCTTCTTTGTTATGTGATGGCTCAAGAAAAGAAAAGTCTCTGGTTGACTATTAAGAAAGGCCAATAGGCATCCCAGCTCACTTTCTTTTCTATCAGACTTCTCACATCTCTCCTCCATACCATTCAGACAAACCTGTCCTCTCTACCATCACCACCCCCCCACCCCCCCACCCCCGACAAAGGGAGGAAACTTTTCTGGATGTTCAACAAGGTATTCTGCACCTTCCATTGACTCTAACAAAAGAGGACCAGAAACCCTGGATTGTGATTGCTAAGGTGTTTTTGGAGGAAAGGTGGCAAGAGACATGAGGTGTCCCTAAGGGCTTGTCTTTTCCCTCAGGTCACTCAGTTCTCATACAATCTTTTTACAAAGGCCCTAAAAAGCCCAGTTTGAGGATCTGGAAAATTTGAATATCAAAGGATTTATGTTTAACTTTGCTTCACAAGAACTCACTTACCTTGACTAGTGCTGAGTGCAGATACATGTTGTGTGGCATTATCACAGCACCCACAATGCCCACAGCCTGCTCAATCTGTGGGGTTCGACAGCCTGAACAAGAGGGGACGAACATGCCCCGCAGCACCTCAGCCTGGTTAGGTTTCACTGTAACATACTGTACACCAGAGTAGTTAGCAGCTACTCCTCCTGGTCAAAGTCAGGCATCAAAACAAAACAAGTGCCCCAGCCCTGGGCAACCCTGATGTGAATCAATTTCTGCTCCTCAGGGCAGTGGGCTTCACACCCTTCAGGCCTTGAAAATGGGTAGAGACAGAAAGGGGCCCAGGGCCTTAATCTAATCAGCCTCATTGGGGTTAGAACTGAAGGCAAAAGGTCATTAAAAAAAACCCATTTAAATCAGATTACTGGGTTGGGATTGAGACCTAAATCTATATGTAATCAAGAACTAACAATAACTAAAAAGTCAAGTTCACTCAGGTCAACCAGCCCCAATCAGAAGGGGCAATTTTGCTCTTTCCATAATTTAACCATATTTACTTTGAAAGTTTTTGTGGCAGCTAGGTGGCGCAGTGGATACTCAAGACACTTAATAATTGTTTGGCATAATTGTGTGGCCTTGGACAAGCATCTTAACCCCACTGCCTTGCTTTCCATGGTTTTATTCTCCAGGATGTTATGAACCCATGGGTAGATGGTGTCATTAAAAAATACCCACAAAAAAAGCTTATATTTATAAAAAGCAATATTTATAGAAATCTCACAAAGGATTGCAAAATTTTGGGGGCCAACCAGATACCCAGGAAGCTAAAGAATTCTACTAGACAGCAACTCTAAAAAGGGCATGGATAGCTGATGACCTTGTCATTCAACACTTAATTCCTATTTCTAAAAAGTAACTGGTTTTTAAAAGGTAATAAACAATCTGAAACTTACTTCATATCCAAAGGTCAAGGCCATGATGGTGATAAGAAAGCCAAAAAATGCTTCAAGTTTCCGCAAACCTAAGGAAAGAAAAATGGAAAGAGAAACAATTTAATAAGATACATTGCTATTAAAGTATAACTTGATCTTTTCTCCCTACTCCCTCTCCCCAACTTCTCCTTACCATATTTGTCCAGAAAGAGAAATACGAAGGTATCTGCTATGGTAATAAGAACTCCAGCCCACAAAGGAATCCTAGGTCAGAGATCAGAAATGATGATGAGGGGAGAAGGAAAGGGTGGAAGAGTTATATTCTCAAAACTGTAAATTTTAGCACAGTGCCAGCCTCTTACTCCAAGATATCCTTTGCAAGGAGAGCTTCCAAAATCCCTCCTCTGTGCACTCAAAAGCTATCTTGAGTCTACTCACAATTATCTCACTAGTAAGAGATTCTCAGTTATATTTCCTCACAGGGCTCAATTTATTTCATATGCTTTTTTCCCCCCCTGAGAAGACTCAGTGAAGGGCTGGCAATATTGGGGATGATTCTGAGAGGAAAAAAACTCACCTCCCAGCAGACAGAAGATTGATGGCAATAGCTGACCCTATGACTTCTTGCATATCAGAGCCTATGATGGCTGTCTCCACCATCAGCCACAGAATAATTCGAGGGACCTTAACACAGTGAAGAGATCAAGTTTAAAATTAACTTAACATTTCTTAGAAGTCTTGGAATTTCTGCACATATAGTTCATCCCCAAAATCTTAGTGAAGTTTAAAACTATTAAAAACTGTCAAAATTTTAAAGTTGCAATAAACTTTTGGAGCACAGGCTCATAAGTCATCTTTGCTCTAGCTAACTCATACTCAGATCTCTCAATCAGAATCAGCTGGAGAGGTAAATGCACTTCTTTCTTTTCGGCTCCAGGGGACAAAAAGATGGGGTAAGGGAGATGCAATGGGAAAGCTGCTGTTCATCTCATTCTATTCAATGGCACCCCTGGGAGGTAGGTGAGAGAAAGGAAATTTACATGTTAATTTTGTTGCATGTTATGTTATAGAATTGCTGTTGAGGTCACAAGTCCATTTAATGTAAAGAAACTGAGGGGTAGCTTGATGGTTCAATATATATCTGAGTTCAAATCAGGTCTCAGACCTAAGTTGTGACTTTGGGCAAGGCACTTAACCCCATTTATTGTAAAATTAAATTCCTAGAATGCCTGTCAAAAGTTAAGGGAGGGAGGCAGCATAAGCCTTACTAACCTTGGGATACTGCCGGTGACACACTTCAGCCAGATGCAGACCAGTGACAACACCCAGTCTGGCTGCCAGGCGCTGCAGCAAGAGCCCCACCAGAGTAGCCATGAGGAGTATCCAGAGCAACTAGGAAAAACAGAGGATACACTCAATTAAGCAACTGAAAAAGGTCTTCTTTCAGGAACAAAGTTTCATTGGATATCCTTTGCCAGGAGCTGATCTATTTGGGTGGCCCCCAGTAGACCCAGGATTCTTAATCTAACCTACTGGAACAGGCTGAGCAAATCCCTTGTTAGTTTTTCCAACTAACATAGCCCATTACCCTTTTTTAGAGAAATAAAGATAAAAATGAAAGATCTGATAGGAAAATTGTTAATACATTTCTTCAGGCTCCCCTACAATTCTGGATTCTGGAACATTAGAGCATCAGGATAGGGCTAGTCATTAGGCCTGAAATGGCACTGGTTCAGGGAACTCCTAAATGATTAAATCACACACTTTCCCTGCAACTTTTAGCCTTCAATAAGTGGTTCACAGTCAACCTGAGTCAGAGCTAGGACTGAAGCCCAGGGTTTCCTGATGTGGAAGTCAGGTCTCTGGTCCCTGCACCTCACACCCATTTGGTTCAAGACAACCCTCAACAAAAAAAGGGAAGACTTACCTTAAACCCAGCCACAGCACCAGATTGCAAATCAGATTCAATGTTCCCTGGGTCCAGATAAGCAATGCTCATGAGGAAGCCTGGCCCTGTAAAGGCCCAGAGTTTGCGGAAGCTAAAACAAGAATGCTAAACAAAGAAACAAAGAAACAAACAAAAAAAAAACAAAACACATTAAGTTTTGCTCCAAATTAAAAAAACTGCAAAAGGAGGTACAATGACTATTAACTAAATAGTGAGGCATCTTGGGGGGGAACCTCCCCCTACTCCTGCCCTTTACAGAAACACCTTCATTGTGGATAGCTCACATAAATGCCCAAGAAAAAGACCCTCATGAGTTTTAAGGCACGCTTACCCTCTAACTAGACAAAGTTGGGGTGGGGTGCAAAGGGGAGATCCAAGGCTGTGTCCTGAGTCCTAACTGACTCGAGGGTTTCAGAATGCTGGATTTTCCCTGTGTCCTCTCTACTAACCTCTTCATCAGGAACCGAAATTTTCTCATTAAAGTAGGTGCTGAAGGGCTCTTCTTGAAATGCAGGTGCTTGTGAAGGGGATTGATTACTATAGATGGTGTTAACTGCACCCAGGCTGGCGGTGTCCCCATGGTCTCCAGAACCATCTTCTAAACTCATTTGAAAACATGAAAATAATCAGTTTGGGGAGAAATTTACAATAACCCCTATCCCCACCACCAAAAAAACAAGAACTGCATCATATCAATGTCATTAGCATAAAAATTCTGTGTTAAGATACAAGATACTTGAGACCTATAACTCATCCAGACCAATGTAAGTAACACAATGTCCTCCCTCCAGTATTCAAAAATGGAAAAAAAAAATTTTTCCTCAACTCTCCATCAAGGTCACAACCACAGCAGAAAATTCCCATTATCAGAAATAAAATCAAGCCAGGAAAATGAACTTACTGTGGATATGTTTCTTGATCATGTCTCAGGTTCCAGGTGCTTCCCAGAAATTTAAAAAATAAAATCTATAGAACTGACACTCAGGGCAAAATGACTTAGTCACCACTATTAGCTAGTCACATGCTGCTCAAGGCCTCAGGATAGGCTAGTTTAAAGCAGGCTACTATCTATATACTCCTTCCCCCTTCAGTTATTATCTTAGAGGGAGGGAGCAGAGTCAGAGGGTGGAGGAGGACATATCTCCCTCCATTCACCAGGTTCCCAAGTCACCACAATGACCATATAGCCTCATCTTTGGGTTTTTTCTTTCTGGGGAAAGTAGAAAAAAGGCATTTTACAGAATTCTGTGAGTGGAAGAATGGACAAAGCACAGTAGCAATTGTTCACTAGCCTTACAGCTCCATTCTAAGCCAGCAACCCTCATTGTTCCCCCTTCTACCTTTTCAGGTCAGAAATCCATTTTAACTTACTACCTAAATGAGGAAAAAATTGGATCATTATTATATGCAAAAGAAATTTTGGAAAGAGTTGATTTACAAACATCAATAAATAACAAAAAGGTTTAAATTACCAGCAGACATCTTCTCTTTAGAACTTAATGTCATGGTGGATGGTGGTACATTCGAGGAATAGGATTCTAGGAAGGGGGAAGAAAATTAAGAATTAAGCAGAGGACTAGTACTTGTCAATATTATAGCTGTGACCCCTACCTTCCACTTCATGAACCATGTTAAAAAACATGAGGTAGTCTGAAATTATTTCTGCTACTAAGAATTCACAACCTGGCAAAGAGAATAATTGCAAAGATGCAAGATTTATGCAATTGCAGTGCTACAGAAAAAGACTTAAAGAAAATTCATCACATATAAATTATAGGTCTGAAAAAGTTCTCTTTTCCTAAGCCCAAATCCCTCTAAAAATAAATGGTTGCATGTCCTATTCTGCAGGAACAAAAATTCACAACCCACTTCAATTGCCTCCTTCAGCAAGGTCTTTACATCTGTTCTTATTTCAGCTAAAATCTCCACTTCCTTCTGGTTATGACTAAATTTCCTGCTCTGGGAGTGCTATTCAGCCCCCTTTTAAGAATAAATTCTTTTAGGGTTGATTTCCTAATTAACTTATCTGAATTCTAAAAAGTTATTAAGAATGACAAGAACTAATTCAATAAGTCTGTTAAAAGTAACTGCTTCAACTATATGGAATCATATATCCAAAACCAGGAAAAAAAAGCACATTTAAGTTTATTGAATGATTTCCTTTGGACACTGGAGAAAGTTGTGTAATAGTAAACAGTAAATAGTTATGTAATAGTAAAAGTTAGTAATGCTACCTAAATCTCCCAAATTTGGTTACAAGGAAATAGTAATTCTATATTACATAGTTTTGTTTAGTGAAACAGTTCTTTAGTGAGAATGCATGAGATTAAGAGAAAACTTTCTGTTTTAACATTCACCTTTTGCAATCTTGGATTAAAGTTTTAATAATTTAATAATTCCTCTTTCCCCCTTCCTTTTTATCTAGAGTGAACAAACCACCTTGTAACTTTTTGTATACAGGGAATAAACTTAGTTACAATAAAACAAACTCCAAAGGCAAGCCCAGACTCCTGAACTCAGCCCAAGGCTGGGCCACCACCCTGGATCAGACTACAAAGCTTTACTATCTGAGGTAGCCAAGATCCTGAAAAACTTTCAAATCCCAAGAAAGCAACAGAAGGGTCAAGTGACTTCATGAGCCTGACCCTAACAAAGTATAGAGTTAGGAAGGGGGCTAGAAAATGACCAAAGAATCTTATAGGGGAAGCAAGGCGGTGCACCAGGCCTGGAGGATGAGTTCAAATCTGACCTTAATAATTACCTAGCTGTAACAACAACAAAAAAAGAATCTTATCATAAAGGCAATGTGCTGGGCCTGGAGTCAGGAAGACCTGTGAGACCTCTAGGCAAGTCATTTAGCCTTTTCTGTGTCTCAATTTCTTCCACTATAAAATGAGGATAAAAATACCTTGGTATGAAGTTCAACTAATTTACACAGCCATAAATGTTCACTCCTCTTCTATTGTTT
Source organism: Macrotis lagotis (assembly GCF_037893015.1). Classification (NCBI taxonomy): domain Eukaryota; kingdom Metazoa; phylum Chordata; class Mammalia; order Peramelemorphia; family Peramelidae; genus Macrotis; species Macrotis lagotis. The sequence goes on along the minus strand of NC_133659.1, from coordinate 256,885,691 downwards.
CTTCCCCCACCTTCAAAGAGTCCTACTATATCACCATATAGGAATGTTCAAGACACAAACCCTGAAAAACTTTAGATCAAAAAAGGCATCTATGAATCTAAGAGATGAAGGAAAGAAAATGAAAAGAAGTTATTGAAGAACAGGAAAAGCATTAAGAGCTTGGAAAAATTACTGAAAAAAATCTCACTCAGATTTGACTCTAAGATTTGACCCAAATTGCATTTTTAAAAATGTATTTAAATAGAAGGGAGGGTGAAAGGAAAGGAAAGTTTTAAGTAAAGAGGAAGAAAAGGGAAAAAGGCATCATAATTGGAACATGCAACTGCCAATAAATATTATCCTTAATAAATGGACAGGAGAAAGCGAACCTCTTTATATCACTGAGGTTGAGTCCTGTTATGAAGGTGGGTTCCACCACTAGACACCCCCCCCATAAATGTGGAACTGACAAGATGCTAACACAAAGTTCTCTTTTTACAGAACTGGAAAACATGGCCTAGGGAGGTCATGTGACTTGCCCATGACCCTACAGGTATTTTTCAACACTTGAAATTCCTAGGCAAGATCTGGGTCATCACATCATATTACCACCCTCCCTTTCCCCCAACTGATTCTTTTTAAATGATTACAATGTTAGGTAAGGAATAGGGTTTAGGAGATGGGATATTATATAAAAGATAAAAAACAAGTAAGTTAGAAAGACAAAGAGGGCCAGAGGAGAAGAATGTTCCTTGAACAGAATTAAGAAGTTTTCAAGGATAACCCACCCACCTTCTGCTCAAATATTGGCTTATGCATCTGACTGCACATCATGATTATGGGAGTGAGAGAAGCCTATTTCTCTTATCTGTAGTTCAAGACACCCAAGACATCATTACTTGTCATTTATTCATATAGCCTATGATAATTCTGAAGAAAATTTAGAATAGATTTAAGAATTGTCCCTGCTTTGTGGTATTCCTAATAAAACTTGCCATAAAAGCAATAGTACACCATAAATTACTAGAGAAATATGTAATTAATCAGATAGCCAATCAGGCAAAAAAAATAGGTGATTTTGTAACATGTCTAAAATATAACCAAAAGTCTTGTCATTTAAAACAAAACTGGATAATGAATTGGAAACAAAGTGAAGATCTATGGATTGAGGAATTATTATGGTCTATGGATGTGGTAAGAAATAATAAACGAGAAGCATGAAAAGATGTTCATGATCTAATGCAAAAATGAAATAGGCAGTCATGAAAAACAGAATCCATAATATAAAAGCATCACAAAATTATAATTGGAAAGTTAAAGACTATAAGAAGCATGGCTTTATTACTTTGCAAAGAATTCCACAGGACTCCAGCAAATACTTTTTCAATACCTTGATTAATTTTATTGACTTTCCCCTTTTTTGGCTTTTTTTTGCAAGGCAAATGGGTTAAGTGGCTTGTCCAAGGCCACACAGATAGGTAATTATTCAGTGTCTGAGACTGAGATTTGAACCCAGGTACTCCTGACTCCACAAAGCATAGTGCTTTATCCACTAAGCCACCTGTCACCCTCTTTCTTCTTTAAAAAAAAAATGAGCTGGATCACTGGGGAAGAAAAGGGGGACATGATACTGGGGGAAATTCAGATATTTTGGGTAGGCTAGGTGGCACTGGAGGGGCAGTGCAATGGATAGAGTACTGAGTTCAAATTTGACCTCTGACAAGGTAGTGTGGCCTTGGGCAAACCCACTTAACCCCATTCCCTTAGAAAAATCTAAAAATAAAAAGCTATTATTTTCAACTTCTATCACATAAAATAGAAAAGATGAGCTCCACCAATGGAAATGAACCAACAGTTCTCAAAAGAACTGCAAAATATTACCACATAAAAATTACTCCAAACTAGTAAATGGTTAGCATCACACCTAGAAAATGAAATTTCTATGTCAGGAAGTCATGGATGACTTGGTCCAAACTTTCCAGAAAGCAAATTGGAATTGTGGTAAGAATGTGACTAAGGAGGGGCGGCTAGGTGGCCTAGTGGATAAAGTAACTTAACCCCATTTGCCTTGCAAAAAAAAAAAAAAAGAATGTGACTAAAATGCTAAAATGACCATCCTCAAAGATCCCATGTGGAACCAAGAAAGGTATATTTTGAATAGCAAAGAAATCAAGGAAATGTTCATAAACTAATTGTGGTATGAAACAATGCAGAATGTCCACTTGCTTTCTTAAAAGAGTTTAAAAAAAATGTGAAGGACTAATTTGGATGGCTGTATTTCAAAAGTTGCCTAGGAATTTTTTTACATGATAAATTTTAAGGTATTCAAAATCATTCCAAATCACTGTAGACCTCAGAATCCTATTAAAAAATTTGGCTTACTCTTTTTAAATCTAGAGAGTACAGCATCAAGATTTAACAACTCTGACAATCCTGTTCTTCCTTTGTATGTTTTTTTGTTCTCTCCTTCCTCATTTATCTCTCTTGAAACCTTAAAAAAAATCCAAGGCAGCTGGTTGTTAGGATAAGGCATGATGACATGTTTGTTACACTTATGTAATTTATGATTAAGTCCATGAAGATGACTCTAAGATCCATCTGACCTTGAAGAATAGTTTTCAACATTCCTCTTTTAAAATGTTAATTCTATAAGAAAACAGATCCTAGGGGCAGCTAGGTGGAACAGTGGATAAAGCACTGGCCCTGGAATCAGGAGTACCTGGGTTCAAATCCGGCCTCAGACACTTATAATTACATAGCTGTGTGGCCTTGGGCAAGCCACTTAACCCCATTTGCCTTAGCAAAAAAAAAAAAAAAAAAAACCCCACTTGCAAATACTGCTTTAAAAAGCTACATGAAATGCCCAGTTGCAAACCCAATGTTAAATTCTGCTATCATTCTTTTGTTTTCCTATAGGTTTGCTATAAAATAGCTAAATGAAACCAGAGATTCCATGCTCTTACTGGGGAGATAGCCAAGAATTATTCTGAAAACAATCCAAAGAAGGAACTTACTAGTCTGACCCACAAAAAAATGAGTTGCATTAATTGCTTATGTTACCTAGTAAACAACCTCCTTCCTTTAATTGGGCTGGTTTCTTATCTGAGTCTACCCTCTTGAGCCTGGACAAGGAAACTCTGACCCAGTGAGAGTGAACTGCAATGTATCTGGAGAAGGCAGCTATAACAAAGGTTCTAGCTCTATCAGGGAAAGGGGGTCAGTGCAAAGAATGGAGATAACCTAACAACTAAGCAAGAAGTACTCAAATTAAAAGGCTCAGGACCTGTAAAAACTACAATTGTCTTTGCTGGATTATTTCAGCCTTGACCACACAACCTTCCTGACACCTTCCTTTTCTAGTCTAATTAATAGTAATTCTTTCTGGTTAAAGCCCAGTTCATCCCTGCTCTAACAGCATGCATTTCCTCTTGTACTTGTCTTTCCATGGTATGTGTAGTTTTCATCTACAATATTAGTAGTTTAGCTATTCCACTCTACCTTTAATGGACACTGGGCCAGGTTTCCAGGGTAGGAGACAGAAAGGGGGCCAGGGCCTTAATCTTGTCAATTTCACTGGGGTCAAAATTGAAGGGAAAAAAAAATTTTTAAAAACTTTCAAATCAGATTCCTTTGGTTGGAAGTCTGAGGCCTAAATTCATATATAATCAAGCCCTTAATATTTTGAAACCCAATAGCCTTGCAAAAGCAGGTGTTATTATTTCCATTTACAGATGAGGAACCTAAAGCAAACAAAGGTCACCCTGCTAATAAGTGTATGAGACTGAATTGAACTTGGGTCTTCTTCCTGTACTTCCATCTACTATATCAAATCATACAATCAAACAGATGCTAAGATTTAACTTGATGCAGAGCACAAAGGATTCAAATATTATCTTCTCTCCCAGTAGGCAGCTAAGTTACATAGCAGCTCCATTCCTTCTCTCATGTCCTTTACTGCAAGGGATAGGCCTTGTTTCTTGGCTTCTGTTGGCCATTTTTCTAAATGCCTTTATGAAACTAAAGGTCTGAAGGAAAAAGGCAGCCTTAAATTAACTTCCAGGGTGGCTAGGGTGCACAGTGGATAGAGCACAGGCCTTGGGAGTCAGGAGTACCTGAGTTAGGGTATACCCTTTTGCAGGCCTAGTCCCTTTTCTTCAACCCATATTTCAGAAAAGACTACTCACCAATCTTGTCATACTATCAACAGACTTTTAGTCATAAGAATATAATCTGTCTGCCTTACTAGAGTGGAATAATGAAACTAGGCAGTATAAAGCTGAAGTAAGCAATGCTTTCTTTCTTTGCAATTTCTAAGTTCCTCATTTAGGGATTAAAGGAAGCAACTAGCCCATGGCTCTTAACTATCCTCAAGCTAAGAACCTCACTACCAATGATCAACAGACCCATCTCTATGGTCCACCAGCTCTCAGCTCTACGGAGTTCCCTCACCTGATGTAGAACCCAGACATGAAAGTCCAGAAAAACTTGAATTCAAATGCAACTCCTGATGCTCTCAAGCCTATTTCTTCATTTAGAAAATGATAATGGTTGATGATCACTGAGTAGTGTGTAGGGATCAAGTGAGATAATATATGCAAAGCAATTTGACTATATTAAAAGGCAGTTATTTCTATGATTTTTAAAAAGATACTACCCACCCTATGAAAATCAAAAAACAAGTCAATGCATTCTTTAAACTGGAAAGAGGATACCAGGATACCACCCACTGGGTGCAAGTTATCCACTGACCTAAGAATTCTCCTATCTAACAGCATATCCAAAGTGCTGCAAGTTTCCCTGAGTCTCAAGAAGCTCCTGGATATCCCCTTCCTCAACTCCCTGCAGTAGTTCCAGGAACACGGGAGATATGAGACTGCAATCCTGTTATTTCCTCTTCCCATATTCAAAAGTCGCCTTTGGTAGAGAACCATGTCATAAATCTGATTTAAAGAAATGCTTTAGGGCTAGTTACGCAAAATAGGACATGGGAAAAGAAACCTAAGGCCATCACCATACAAAGCTAGAGGAAATTCAATCCATTCACACTAAGCTCAGGGAAGTGAAAGTCAGGAAAATCACATGCTCCAAGATCTCACTCAGAGATTTAGTAGATTTAAAGGAAAGGCCAGAATTCCTAAGCATGGTTAGGGGGAAGTGTGAAGAGGAGGGAGCAGACTGTAACCAGATTCTCTCCAAAGGACTGACCTTGGGGCTGAAAGATCCTCCAACCCCTCCTCTTCCCCAGGAAGTTCCCCCAGCTTCCACTGGAAGCCTTCAAAGACAAGGAAACATGTCCTGGGGCAGCCTGGGGCATTCTTGAAGCATTACTAATTTTTTCCTTTTAGAAGCTTCTTCCTTCAAACTTCCTTAATCATCCCTGGCTCTGCCTCATGGGCCGGGAAAAACCCCCAAACCCAACACTAATCCCTGCTACAAATCAGGCACCTTCTTACCCTATTTTAGCAGATGGGGACACTGAGGCACGAGGTCTTTTTTGTGCCTCGTGCTCCCCTAGGTGGTGCAGGTTAAATCCAGCCTCAGTTTCCTAGTCTGTAAAGGTACCCCCACAATGGAGATCGTTCCTGGGGGACCAGACCGCTTCCTCTGCCCCCCAGCCCGCGAGGAGGCTGCTGAGACCCGATGCCCGGTGGCGGTGCCAGGCTGGGGATCGCGGGGTACGCCCGGGGCTGGGGTCGGGTCAAAGGGGAGAAAAACGCACCCCCACCCCCACCTTCACGAGGGGGAGGAGGCGCCCCTCAGTCTGGCCTTGACCCCTGACCTGGCGCCGGCCCCGGAAGCTCACCTGCAAGGCCAGCTGTTTCTTACTAGTTGTCCCGGGCCGGTGCCTCCATCACGCGCTCCCGCCCGCCCCGGGCCCACGCCAGTCCCTCCGAGCCCCGTTGGGATTGGTCGGCGATGGCGGAATGGCGCGTTCTCATTGGCCGGATCTGTGCCGCGTGGCGAAGCGCAAAAAGCAAGCACGCGCTCCAGGCGGAGTAGCGCCCCGCTGCGTCCGGAGGACCGAGGCGCAGGCGAAGAGCGGTCCCGCGCCACAGCCGGCTGCGGGGGCAGCGGCCGGGCCCGGCGGGGAGAGGAATGCGGGCCCTGCTGGCACCGCGCCCGCGCCCACTCAGTCATGATAGCTGATCTCAGTTTCTAGTTCTGAGTGAAAAAAAGCCGAAGTGAACCCAAAAGTATTGAGGAATGAGCAAGAACTGATTTGGGGGTGCGGATCCTTTTTGGGGGAAAAGAAAAATACATGAAAAACCAACACGATCTCTTCCAAGTTTTTTAAAAAGTATTATTTGTTCACACAGCAGGTGCCTAATAAATCTCAAAGCACTTTAAAAAAAAGCATTATTTGTCGGAGAATGGAAATTAAACTTGGAGGCATACCCATCCCAGGAAAATCGAAGCGCTCCTCGCTTGGGAAGTCTTACACAAACGCTAATACAATCCGCTGGAAGAGAGGTGCTTAGTTAGCAGAGGGTGGAGGGGAAGCTGGAAGGATGGGGAGCCAAATAAAAACTAAAGCCAATCACCCCGCAAAAGGATTTTTTTTTTCCCTGCAGAGGAGAAAAAAGTAAATCAGAAAAAAGATGTCAGGGGCGTTTTGCAATCATCTGCGATTCCACAGGCTTTTCAAAGACTAGGATGCTTAAAAGCCTAATGGAAGTGGTGGGGAGAGAAGCCAAAGCCAAGTGGAGGAAGTAGGAGAGACGAGCTGGGGGGCTTCTCCCACCCCGGCCGCAGACCCGCACGCCCGCCCGGCTGCCCGCCCGCCCGGCTGCCCGCCCGCCCGGCTGCCCGCCCGCCCGGCTGCCCGCCCGCCCGGCTGCCCGCCCGCCCGGCTGCCCGCCCGCCCGGCTGCCCGCCCGCCCGGCTGCCCGCCCGCCCGGCTGCCCGCCCGCCCGGCTTCGCCTACTTACTCAGCTCACAGCTGGGCGCAGCCCCGTCCTGGCCCAGCTTCTTCCCCATGGTGCAGAACTGGTTTGCTCTCTCCCGACTCTGGTCCTGCCCCTATATAAGACCTGAGCCGACTCCTTTGATAAGATAAAAGCACGTCAAATTCTAGCCCTAGGCAGAAAAGTAAGATGCCTGGATTCTCAAGCTGACCCACACCCTCCTTGGCTCACCAGGCCAATCAAATTTCATCTTTGACCTGTTATAGGAAAGTAGAGAGCTATCATATACCTGTCACCTCGAGATATTAATGGTCTATTAGTTAGAGAAATCTGCTTTCTTAAGTCATCTTCTGGACCAATTGGTCAGAGTTTAAATGGGACGTGTATACAGACCTGTGCGTGATGGGGCTGATTTCTTCTGTATCAACAGCCTCATCACAGCAATGAATTAGAATAACCTCCCCTTGGTTTCACCAAAGAGTCTGTGGTGAGTGTCAGGGGTTTCCTATCAGACCTCTGCTCCCCAAGAAGGTTAGTTAGGGACAATTAACCTCAGAGACTGCACTTTTATTTTCCATTAGATTCGTGGAGCACTGATAAAATTATGAGACATGCCTCTGGAACTGAAGGATCCAACTGTAAGCTTTTTCTCTGACCATATAAAACTTTGAGCTCAGATTTTTAGTAATCAGAATGTAGAAAAAGGAGACTGCCATTCCTCTGGCCAACCTAGTTTTTTTTTTCTATTTCAAAAGAGTAGAAGATAATTTTAATTTAATTTAATTAACTTAAATTTGCTTAACTTAATTTTTAATTTAATCAATTTTAAATTTTAATTTAATTATCTTCCCAATTCCATGTAAAAACAATTTTGCCATGTCTTTTTTCACATTTTAACTTCTAAATTTTCTTTTTCCCCCTATCCTCACCCCCCCCCAGAGAAGGCAAAGCTATATGACATAGGTTATGCATGTGTGGCCGGGTACAACACTTTTCCATTTAAGTCATGCTGTGAAAGAAAAACAGATTAAAAAAAATCCCAAGAAAAATAATGAAAAAAATGTGCTTCAATCAGCAGATTTCATCAGTTCTTTCTCTGGAGATAGACAGCACCTTTCATCAAGTCAGAAAACAAGGGGGCAGCTAGCTTGTACAGTGGATAGAGCACTGGCATCAGAATCAGGGGGACCTGAGTTCAAATCCAACCCCAGACTCTTAGTAATTGCCTAGCTGTGTGACCTTGGGTAAGTCACTTAACCCCATTGCCTTACATAAAAAAAGTTAGAAAATAAAATTTGCTGTGCATGAGTCAGAGAGAAGTGACTTAGCTAGACAAAACCAAAACATGGGGGGGGGGGGGGGGGCAGGATGGTTTTTTTGTTTGAATTATTGAAAACTTCTAAGAGCTCTACACTGGCCACTGGAGGGAGATCCAAAGCAGGGAGAAAGAAGATCCAATGCCCCTGGGAGTTCCTCTGGGAGATAAGGAATACAGGAAATCCACATATAAGATCATAGACATAAGAGTTGGAAAGGGAACCTTGGAGGTCATCTGTTTAAATTCTCCATTTTACAGATTAGGAAATTGATGCCCAACTGACTTGCCTAAGGTCACATGGAATTGTACTTTACAAATATTATCTTTGATTCCCAAAACAACCCTTCTAAGATTTTACTGTTAAGGAAACAAGTTCAGGAGGCAAACAAGTTAAAAGAATTGCCCAGGGTTATATGGTTAGCTTTTGAACTAAGGTCTTCCTGAGTCCAGGGCCAGCATTGCTCACTACATGATCTAGCTACCTTAAGTACTCTACCCAACAAACAATTGCAATAAATTATAAATTAGTGATCAAACCGGTTATGCTAATCAGGAAAAGCTACCTATTATTGTTCCCAGCCAGTTTTGCCTAGTATTATTAGAAGGGCTCAAGGAACTCTTTCCAAAGGACCCTGGATTCATAGAATTCTCTAAATCATTATACTATTCATTTCAACCACCCATGTGGTCTTGCTCTGAGTCCTTGTGTATCCATTGGCATACCAAACAATGGATGTTCTTTCCCAGGGAATGTTTCCTTTATAGATAGATATGTGGGCGTCAATTGTGAAATGAAAACTCTAGGAGGAAAGGGCCTGCCTGAATTTAGTAATAACAGAATTTCTGTGTCACACCCACTGCTCCCATCTCTTCCATGTCTTCAGTTTTCACAAAGGACACTTTCATCCATCCTTTTTTCCTCTTCCCGGTCTCATAACTAACTTACAAGACCAACTCCCTTCACTATTCTGGTTATCTCCCCTTTTTTTCAAACCTTGTTCAAAGTTTGATTTCTACAAAGTCTTCTTTGGTTAAGAAATTCATATGCCCCCCATACCTTCACCCCTATCACCCCACCAACAATTTTTCTCTGAATATAAGCCAATATGTTAATAGCAATGCAGGTGCCCCATGTAATTTGGTTCTACATTTTTAATTTTTTTATTTATTTAAGGCGATGAGATTAAGTAACTCTTGACCAGGGTTACACAACTAAGCAATTATTAAGTGTGAAATTTGAACTCAGGTCCTACTGAGTCCAGGGCCGGTGCTCTATCCACTGTGCCACCCAGCTGGGCAGCTGGGTGGCACAGTGGATAGAGCACTGGCCTTGGAGTCAGGAGTACCTGGGTTCAAATCAGACCTCAGACACTTAATAATTACCTAGCCGTGTGGCCTTGGGCAAGCCACTTAACCCCATTGCCTTGAAAAATCTTAAAAAAAGAAAAAAAGATTACTTCAGGAATTCTAGTGAAGAATAATTAGTAAATAAGTTTAAAATGGAAGTAATTATTCTTAAGCTATTTAAAACATCTAAAGATTTCTAAAACATTTATGTAGACATTTAAAATTTTAGATAGTCTTTTCCTCAGATTAAACTAGAGAAATGATCTAATGCTAATATGATTGTACCTTTTTTTAGCCAATGAGGTAAGTAAACCTCAGAGAAATTATGTAATTTGCCTCAGGCCCACAACTAGTAAATAAGTAAGATAGGATTCAAATGTACATCTTAAGGAACAGACTAGCACTCTCTTAACTAGTGACTGTGCTTTCTTTCAATAACTCTAGTAAGCATTTGAGAATGAATTGTTTTTATTCCAATTAAAGAAGGAAGAAAGCATTTATTAAGCTTGCTTTGTGTTTTAGGAAATTATAATATGAATGCAAAACAGTCCTTGCCTTTAAAGAGCTAAAAGGGAGAAGATGCACATGAATAAATGAATTAAAATAATTTACTAAGTGCTAATTAATTGAAAAAGACTATGCTAAGGAGATACAAATAGAAGAGCAAAACAGTTCTAGTTCTTCAGAAGCTTGCATTCTTTTTTTTTAGGGTTTTTTTTTTGCAAGGCAATGGGGTTAAGTGGCTTGCCCAAGGCCACACGGCTAGGTAATTATTAAGTGTCTGGAGGTCTGATTTGAACCCAGGTACTCCGGACTCCAAGGCCAGTGCTCTATCCACTGTGCCACCTAACCACCCTCAGAAGCTTGTATTCTAATAGGAAAGATTTTTAAAATATTTTATTTATTTAAGGCAATGGCCTTTAAGTGATTTGCCCATGAGGACACAGCTAGGCAATTATTAAGTGTCTGAGATAGAATTTGAACTCAAGTCCTCCTGACTCCAGTACTGGTGCTCTATCTACTGTGCTACCTAGCTGCCCCTCTAATAAGAAAGCCCAGATGCAAATCACATAGAAAAGTCCCATGATCCTTAGGGAAAAAAGTGGCAAAGCAAAAGCTAACAAATCTTTAAGATTGTTTCCATATAAAACTGTCATTTTCTGACTTTAAAACAAATTTGACCATGTCAGAGAACTTATTTTCTGCATCTTCAGTAACTGAGGCTGCTAAACCTGCAAAGGAAGTTGCTGCAGGTGTATTAAACATAAGGGTTGTTTTTCTAGATTATAATGATGGAGTTCCCTTTTTCCTTGGATTTACCTGTCTGTTGATCAGCTGCAGTCAAGGACTCCTGGTAAGGGAGGGGGATGGGGTAGTGACTTGGAAGGGGTTCTGATTCTATAGGTTCAATTTCCCACAAGTACCAGGAAAAATCAAATTCAAATAAGTTGTATATGCTGATAGTTTAATTAATTAATTAAATTTACATTAATTCTTAGTGGGACCTATCCATCCTCTGGGGATCCCCCAAAATCAAAGAACTTGAGAAACCTTATGTGACTTTGCATAGGGTTTTCCCTGATGAGAGTTCAGCATCTAAGAAATAGTGGAGATATCTGGAGCTAGCACCAATCAATCATCAGCTTTAATCCATTACTAACCAGAATCTTTTCTAGGTTCATCTTATGAATTACTTTGAGTTGTAATTCATTCATTTGTTGTTCACTCAATTCAACCAAAAGTTATTAAAATATTATGTCTTAAGGCATCTGGTATAACTAATAAATAATTGACTTTACATCAATCAATAAGCCTTTAAGTATCTACTATATGTCAGGAGCCTAGGACACAAAAACAAAGAAATAAACCTTGCCCTCTCTAGAAGTTTAAATTCTAGAGGAGACAACTGGGCTTTAGGTACTTTTCAGTATTCTGTAGGGCTACTTTTCCCACTCTCACTCATTTTGTCAGTTGGATACCAAGAAGGTAGCTGGTTATTACTAGTTCATTCTTCATAGCCCTGAGAAGTCAGGTTTTTCTGATAGTGTGACCTAAAGCTTTCCACTGATTATTAGCCAGTTGACTTTTTGAAAAGGATAGTCACTATAGAAACAACCCCCCAAAACAACAAAACAATATGCATTTTCTATTTGAATACATACAAGGTTACTGGAGAGAATAGACTCATATTTAAAGTCAAAGGATATATTCATATGCACTTTACTGGAAGTGCTTTTTCTATTTCATGGAGCCCTAATGAAATTCTGCTTACCTCTGTGTTAAGACCCTTTGGAATCCTAAAACTACTTTTCCTTACTGTGTCCAATTTGTTCTCTAAGCACTTCTCGATTTCCAATGCAGATGCTGCCATCTGCCAGAACTGAACTGGGGACACTGTTCCTGGAGCCAGTAGACACTGGTACTGATTTCAGTGGGAACTTCAGCTATTCCAGTTTTCTAAAGTTCACATGAATTTCACCTTGTCAGTGGGAGGGACAGGAAGGAGAGAGAGAGAAGAAGACACTTTTTTATTCTTTGGTATTTTTTTGTCTTTATTGTCAACCTTTACTTTTAGCATAAATCTATTTATGTGTGTCTGTGTATATATGTATATGCTTATGAATATATGTATACGCAGGTATGCACACGTTTGTGAATTCTACAGAATTGGTGAAAGTGTTTTTTCTTTTTTTATTGGCAAATAAAATGATAAGTATCAGCAATAACAAATGTTTCCTTATATAAAGAAGAACATTAAATATGGACTGTGCACACCATGAATTTTTATTTGAAAAATTTTTTAAAAGAATACACATTTAACTCAGAAATTCCAATACTATCTCTCTCTTATCTATGTCCCCTTCTGAACTTCCTTCTACTCTTTTATTTTTTAAAATGTTTCACTGATCTTTTTTCTTTTCTCTTCTCTTCTCTCTCTCTCTCTCTCTTTCTCCTGTCACTATCATTACTCTACTCTCACACCTCTCTTAACTCTCTCCCACCTCACTGACAAAAAAAGTAAACATCTTTCCTTATAATACATAAGTATTGCCCCACAAACAGATCTAAACATTGACTAAGCCAAAAACCAAGTATCTCAGTCTGTACAAGTAGGAAACCATAGATCAATAAACATTTATTAATGTGCCTCACACTGGGAACACAAAGAGAAGCAAATGACAGTCCCTGTCCTCAAGGAACTTCAATCCAGCATGATTATAAAATTAAATTTAAAAGTATATATAAAAAATAAAGTAACATCATTATAAAATATTAAATAACAATAAATAATAGTATTAAATAATTACATAATAATAAATAAAATATAATAAAATCAGTATTAAAATAAGTTTATACAAAGCAAGTTATATTATAGGATAAATAGGAAATCATTTTAAAAAGGAAGGCACTGGAATCAAGAGGGGTTAGGGGAGACTTCTTATAGAGGGTGGGATTTTGTTGTTGTTCACTGATGTCTGAATCACCCCCTTGGACCTTATTCTGACCATGGGGTTTTCTTGGCAGAGATACTAGAAGAGTTTTACCTTTTTTTTTTTTTCTCCTGTGGATTAAGGCAAACAGAGATCAAATGACTTGCCTTTGGTCACAAAGATAGTAGGAATCTGGAAGCCTGGAGGGTCTTTCTGATTCCAAACCCAGCACTCTTTCTACTGAGACACTTAGCTGCCTCCCAACCTAGCAGGATCTTAGTAAGAATTTAAAGGAAGGAGGTCAGTAAGAGAGGGTATTCCAGATATAGGGGAACAGCTAGAAAAAGATGACCATAGTTGAGAGATGGTGTATCTTGTTCCCAGAACAGTTAGGAATTCAGTGTCACAGTATTGAAGAATTGAAGAGAGGGGAATAAGATGTAAGAAAGCTGGGAAGTTAGAAGGGGTCTGCTAGGTTATGAAGGGCTTTTCATGCCAGAGTTTGGAAGAATGCTTCATCATCCTTTTTTGAAGTCTGGATTGATCATGCATTGATTATCATTCTTAGGTATTTCAGTTGTTTTCCTTTACAGTGTTGTGGTTATCTTAAAAATTGTTCTGATTCCTATCACTTCATTCTACATCAATTCATAAAGTCCTTTTGGGTTTCTCTGAATCCATCTCTTGTCATTTTTTTTTATGGTTCAATAATGTGTTTTATTCAGACTATGGATTTATTTTAAGCATATGATTTAGAAACAGCTGATCTGAAAGAAGCCAGTAGATTTCCACATTGAACAAACCCACAAAATTAAGGAATACTTATTCCTTAATTCCATAGGACGACTTACATTTTTTGTCTTTTTGCTTGTATATGTCATTTATGTATATATAAAAATATATATTCCTCTTCCATTTGAGTGGGAGCTCTTGAGAAACTACTGTTCTATTCTCTCTTCTCTCAAGTCATTGCATATCAGACAATGAATCAAATGAACATTACTTAAAGTGCTTACTAAAATATATTGTACTAAGAACTGAAGTACTTGTAATTAGTTAAGATATTGGAGGTGCAAAGAAAGGTTAAAACCCAGTCCCTACCCTCATGGAGCTCACAGTTTAATGAGAAAAATAACATGCAAACAGTTATGTACAATCAAGCTATGTACAGGATAAATCTAAAATAATCGATAAAGGGAAGGGACTAGAATTAACGCGGGGGGGGGGGGGGGGGCGGGAGGATTGAAAAAGTCTGTTTACAGAAGGTGGAATTTTAGATGGGACCTGAAGGAAATCAGGAAAGTGAGAAGATAGAAATGGACAAGGAAAAACATTCTGGGCATGGGGGAGATAGTGAAAATGTCTTGATTCTGGAGATGGAAACAACAAGTAACTGAATCAATAGAATCCAATAGAGCAGGGGATGTGAGGCTGAAAAATTGAGGGGGGGATAAGGGGGATGGGGCAAGTTATTGAAGGACTTCAAATGTCAAATAGAGGATGTATGATCCTGGAGGTGATATGCAGCCACTAGAATTTGTTAAGTAGGGGGTTGATATGGTCAGATCTGCATTTAAGTACAATAACTTTGGCCAGATCTGCATTTAAGGAAAACAACTTTGGCAGCTCAATAGAGGATAGACTGAAGTGGGGAGAGACAAATCAGCAGGTTCAGGTGTGATATGATAAGGTTCTGTGGGTGGGGAAAGAGAGGGAAAAGAATTTATTTAAGAGATGTATAAAGGCAAAATTGAAGGCCTTACACCAAGTTGGATTGGGAAGGAGTAAAGAGTTGAGGATGACGCCTAGGTTAGAAACCTGAGGAACTGGGAGATGTAAAAGAGTTTGAATTCAGACTTGTAAATATTGATTTTAAGAAATCTACTGGGTGTCACAGGGGATAGAGCACCAGCCAGTCAGGACAACCTGAGTTCAAATCTGGTCTCAGACACTTAATAATTACCTAGCTGTGTGACCTTGGGTAAGCCACTTAACCCCATTGCCTTGCAAAAATACAAAACAAAATCTACTGGACATCCAGTTCAAGATATCTAACAGACAGTTAGATGGAGAGCAGAGGGAAAGCAGCAGAGAGGTTAGACCTGAATAAATAAATCTCTGAATAATCAGTATAGACAGAGGTGACTGAAAGTATAGGAAGAGTTGAAATCAAGTGAAATGGCTTAGAGGGAGAAAAGGGCCTGAGATAGAGCTCTGTGAGATACCCATGATTAGTGAACTTGATCTGGATGAAGATGCAACAAAGATAGACTGAAAAGGAGTGGCCATATAGGAGGAGAGAATATCAAGAGGAAGGTAATAAACAGTATCTAAGGCTTTAAAAAGGTCAAGCAATACCCTAGAGCAAAGTAGAAGAGGAAAGGGATGGGAGAAAGGGGGTGGGGATGGGGGGGTAGGTGATAGAAAGGAGGGAAGATTGAAGGGAGGGGATAGTCAGATGCAAAATACATTTTAGGAGGGACAGAATGATAGAGATAGAATAGAATAAATGGGGATGAGGGGAATAGGGTGGAGAGAAATAGCAATAGTAGCTGTAGGGAAAATTTTTGGAACAAGTTTCTCAAACATAGAGGACTGAGTCAAATTTGTAAAAGATAGGAGCCTGGGCAGTGGATAGAGCACTGACCCTGGTGAGCTCAAATTCAGCCTGACATTTTATAATTACCTGGGTCTGTGACCTTGGGTAAGTCACTTTAACCCTATTGCCTTGGGGGGGGGGGGGAGAAAGAGTTGGAACTATTCCCCATTTGATGGATAATCAAAGGATATGAATAGTTTTTAGATTAGGTTATCAATGCTATCTAAGTCATTTTTTAAAAATGTCTTAGTTCACATTTGATAGGAGAAATGTGGGCTGGAACAATTCTGAGGTAGTACCCATTAGAAAGGACAAAGGGAGAAAATGACAAAGGTTGGAAAGGACAATGAGACATGATGCATTTTTGGAGGAGTTGTGAAATGATTCAATAATACTATAGAGCAATTTGAAACTAGCAATGCCACTATTAGGTCTACATACTAGAAGAGAAGAAAAACAGGAAAGAAAGGACTTTTATATATAGGGATATTTATAGCAGTTCTTTTTTGATAGAAGGAAGCTGGAGATTGTTTAACAATTGTGGTATGTGTTTGAGATGAAATTCTTTTCTATTATGAGAAATGGGTTTTTTTAGGTTTTTTTTTTTTGCAAGGCAAACGGGGTTAAGTGGCTTGCCCAAGGTCACACAGCTAGGTAATTATTAAGTGTCTGATGTCGGATTTGAACTCAGGTACTCCTGACTCCAGGGCCGGTGCTCTGTCCACTGCGCCACCTAGCCGCCCCCTAGTATGAGAAATGTTGAACAGGATGCTTTCAATAAAAAAACTTACAGAGCAGATGCAATGGGAAATATACTATATACAAACTAACAGCAATATTGTAGGTTGATCAGCTGTGAAAGACAGCTTTTCTCAGCAATGCTATGACCCAAGAGAACTCTGAAGGACTCATGATAAAGAATACCCGGGGCGGCTAGATGGCACACATAGGGGTTGCTAGGTGGCACAGTGGACAAAGCACCGGCCCTGGAGTCAGGAGTACCTGAGTTCAAATCCGACTTCAGACACTTAATAATTACCTAGCTGTGTGGCCTTGGGCAAGCCACTTAACCCCGTTTGCCTTGCAAAAACCTAAAAAAAAAAGTACCCACCCCCTCCAAAAAAGTCAAGAAAGATGAGAAAAGACTATTAGATTTCACAATTATCTTTAGACAGAGCAGTTTGGGTTGAAATATAAGGTTGAAAAAAGTTAAATAGAGAATAAAAGGAAAGGAAGAGAAAGAATTTATTCTAGATGGCCTTCTTAAAGAGTTTAGCCACAAAAGAGAAGTGAGAGTTAATGGAATGAAAGCTTATGGGAATGGAAAGATCAGCTGAGGATAGGAGACACATAGGCATGTTTATAGGTAGTAGGTAAGTAATCAGGAGAGATAGACACAGAGGGGAGGGAGAGAGGAAGAGAGAGAGAGAGATTGAGGATAAATGAAAGAGTAGGGATGATAGAAGGGGGCAATATGGAGAACATGGAATAGAGTGGAATAGGATCTTTTGTGCTTGTAGTTTTGTCTTAATAAGAAGAGCCACCTCATTATTTGAGATGGGATGAAAGTGACAGAAGGCAATTGGGTGATATGAGATGAAAAGAGGGGAGAAGAGGAAATTCTTGGTGAGTGACTTCAGTTTTTCCTGCAATGAAATTTGAGGTAAGGTAAGAGGGTGGGTGAAGGGAGAGCAATTAATTAGGAAGAAGTGAAAGGGATGCACTGGAAAGGTAATTCCATTTTGCAGAATGAGTATAGGAGTGAAGTAATGATGGGTGTGATCCAAGACTGAAGCTTCAAAGGGTAAGTTTGTTCATACCATAAAAGGTCAAGGTCAAAGAGATGAGGATATTGTAGACTTGAACTGGTTCATCAAGGGGTCAAGATGGGGAAAGGAATGAGTAATAGAGGAGTGACAGCCCACAGGGGTCATTTTAAATGAATAATATACCTTGATCTATGTTGAATATTAATAATTTGAGCAGTAGAACCTGAATTGATATTGAACAAAAAAAAAGCCCTGTCCCTGGTAGAATTTTTAAAACTTCATTGTTTTGACATAATTGCTGTGGACGTGCCAGCCTGCACACTGAGTTGTGCCTGAAGATAGTCAATTCCAACTGTTGCTGGGTTAAGGTCCAGATATTTAGAGTCAATAGCTCATATAGAGAAAAAAATTCCTCTGATCTCAGGCCTTGGTAAAAGTTATGAGATCTGGGTGAGGTCAGTAATTGGGGTGGCATAGTACAGGGAGGGTGAAGGAGAGGAATTGTCTAAAGAGAGATTTGTGGATTGATCCAGTGAGAATTCCCTGCCAGTGCTACCACAGACTGATAAAGATAAACTTACCCCCACCCCAAGTTGTGTTCACTTCTGGGTAGGTGATTGATGTTAATACTTTACTAACTACAGTAGTTAAGGTATTGGGTCTTAGGCTTTTATTAGCTACAATATACCCTCTGCTTATCTGCCCATGTTACTGGCTCTTAAATTGAACCTTCCTAGAGGTTAGCAACTGTGTCTATTTTACTCTTGATTCTGAATTCAAAGAATACAGGGAATGTTGTTGCTGTTTGCCCATTCTCAAAGAGGATCATGACATCAGAGATGTGATTCCATGACAAGCAAGTGAATTGGATTTAAGTGAGAGAGACTATGCAAAGTCACTAGTTTCACTTTTTCCTCCAGAGTCATCTGGGTCCAGTGACCATGTAAAGAGCAGGACAACTGGGGATGACCCTGGATGCAGTGGTCAATCTTGGCCTTTAAAGCTAAGGTCTTTAATAGGTCTCAATTTGATTGAGACAATGCCTATTCAGTGATTAAAACAGGAAAGAAAGGAATGAAGGTAAAGAATGGCATCTTTTGCCAAGTCAAAAAAAAATCAATTTGGGAGGAAAAGACCCTTCCTCCCTCCCTCCCTCCCTCCCTTCTAGGTTTCTGCCTAAAAGAAAAACAATTGTGGGCTACAGTCTCTCTGAGCCAATGAAGGTCTAAAACAATGGCCAAGTGGGGCTTTTGTATTAAGGTCTATTGTTGGGGCACCTAGGTGGTACAGTGGATAGAGCCTGTCCTGGAGTCAGGAGTACCTGAGTTCAAATCGGTCTCAGACACTTAATAATGACCTAGCTGTGTGGCCTTGGGCAAGCCACTTAACCCCATATGCCTTGCAAAAAAGAAATCCTTAAAAAAAAACCAAGATCTATTTTTGACCAAAGAGAACTAGTTATTTGGGGCAGGTAAATCCCAAACAACATCTTGTCATGTATCAGGTATATATATATATATATATATATATATATATATATATATATATATATATATGTGTGTGTGTGTGTGTGTGTGTGTGTGTGTGTGTGTGTGTGTGTGTGTGTGTGTGTGAGAGAGAGAGAGAGAGAGAGAGAGGAGCCATGTTGCCCCACTGGCCAGCAGTGAGAAAGTTCCTGTTATTCAAAGAGGTTGATGTTTGTCCTTTATTCTCTCTCTCTCTCTCTCTCTCTTGCAAGGTAATGGGGTTAAGTGACTTGCCCAAAGTCTTCACACAGCTTAGTATTAAGTGTCTGAGGTCAGATATAACTCAGGACCTGACTCCAGGGCCAATGCTCTATCCACTGCGCCACCTAGTGCCCATTTGTCCTCTCCCTTCCCCCTCCCCCCCAGAGGACCTTGACATCACAGATGTGATGCCATGACACTGGATTTAAGTGAGGGAGGACTTTGCAAAGTCACCAGCCTCACTTTCTCCTCCAGAGCCATCTTGGTCCAGTGGCCAGATATGAATTAGGATGACTGGAGGTGGCTATCACATGGATTATAAATAGGTACTTTAAATGCCCTTTTTATGATTATTGCTTGAGTAGCCATGGTCATGATGGGATAGCATCCTTCAAAATACTGTTAGCTCTGAGTTTCTTACACTTTGGAAACTTTCCAAACTTCCTCAAATTGAAATGTTATTAAACCATATTGACCTGAATTGATAGCATGACATGGGAGACACTGGCACAAGACCATCCAGCATGGCATGCCGTCCTTAGAGAAGGTGCTATGCTCTACAAGCTAAGCAGAATTGAAGTAGGTCAACAGAAAGGCAAGATGTACATATTTAGAGAATCCACCCCAAATGTTCACAAGAACTATTTGTGCCCAGGTCTGTGGTAGGGCATTCTGAGCTTGCATTGTTCTTATCAGCCACAGTTGGACACACTGTAACTTCACTAACATGGTGATGTCATTTGATTCTCTTTGAGAACAAAAGACAACAATCATTAGCCCATATTGGCCTGTCACTCTCTGGTGAATCAAAAAATCTGTTAATAGAAGATTTGATTATATCACAAATCTCCCCACCTCTCCCCAATCCTTCCCTGGCACTAAACATATTTCACTGGCTCCCTATCACCTATAGGACCAAATATAAAACCGTTTGATGTTCAAATTCCTCTATAATCTTTCACTCCAACCATTAGTCATTTTATGCCTTACACACTCCCCTGAACCCCCCCTGAGGTAGAATATTTTCATAAATATTTCTTAACAATTTATTTCTCATTTTGAAAACTGTTAGGAAACTTTTAAAACTTGATTTTTTTGTATTAAACAAATATTGTTTGCAATGATATCTAATGGAATATTTCTAATATATATTAGACATATATTTAATATATCTAATATATACTTACATGTTAATATACATTTAAATTCTGTTTATAATCTTTGGTCTTATGTTCATTTTAGATAATGCCTCTGCTGTTTCTTAATAGGCCCTTATATATTTTAGATATCAAGTTTTTAATCTATCATATTTACAGTCAATTTTTTTTATTATTCTTTTATTTTCTTTAAAAAATTTTTTTACATAGAAATTTATAATTTAGTCAAACTGAGTTTCCTTTTCCCTAATAATACTTTCTCTTTGTTGAATCAAAAGTTAAACTTAATTATCATAATTGATATATATTTATTATTCCATTTTCTTCTATCTTTTTATAATTTTGTTCATATTTGTTTTATGTTATGTCTGCTTAAGTACAGCAAAACCATAGGAATGGAGTATATACTACTATAAGAGAAAAAAGACAATGAAGAAATCCCTGATATGGATTTTGAGTGACTAAAAATCAAGGTAATTGATATGTTAAAAATAATCAAATATAAGCAGCTACTAAGCAAGTTTGTTTTGTTATATTGAAGTCTGATAGCATAAAAAAAATTAAAATGTCTATCTAAGGCTGAGCAGGGAAGTTAATCTGGAAATCCTTGATCAATTGATTTCTTTTCTTCTCTCCCCCAAGTCAAGCATGAGACCAACATGTCTCAAAGACAAGTAGGTGACAATGAAGTACCAAAGACATATCAACAAACTGTGGATAGGACCCTCCAGAGGGAATACAGCTCAGTTGTACTAGAGGTTGTCACTTTTTTTTTGGTGTTTTTTGCAAGGCATATGGGGTTAAGTGGCTTGCCCAAGGCCACACAGCTAGGTAATTATTAAGTGTCTGAGACTGGATTTGAACCCAGGTACTCCTGACTCCGGGGCCAGTGCTCCATTCACTGCGCCACCTAGCCGCCCCAGTCTGATAGTTTTTACATTGTTTTTATGCTATACATTGATTAAAATTGTGTTGAGAGAAAAATTGTATCAGGAGAGTATCACTTTCACTAATCCCAGTGTACTCTATGTATTTACCCACTCAAATAGTATTATGGGATACTGACCCCCAGGTTTAGGCGGAGCATGTCTTGTTACTGTTACTTTTATGATGGCATTTGAGTAAATGTTTTGATTTAATTGTGCTTATTGATTGAATAGAAGTATATGAAGTATATGTAAAAGAGTATATGTGGGGATTTCTTCCCTGCCCTTCCCCCCAGTTTCCCACACCAGTTCAAACCATGAATGAGAGTTTTTTTGGGAAGGGTGAGGTTTGCTCTATTATAAGTTTGTTGATGTTGTCCAGTTGTTTTTCAGTTGTGTCTAACTCTTCATGGCCTCATTGGGGTTTCCTTGGTAAAAATATTGGAATGACTTGCCATTTCCTCTTCCAGTTCATTTAACACAAGAAAAACTAAGGCAAACAGGTTAAGTAACTTGCCTAGGGTCCCACAGTTAGTATCTGAAGCCAATTTTTAACTCAGGAAGATGAGTCTTCCTGATTCCAGGTCTGGCATAATTTTATTTTATTTATTTGGTTTTTGCAAGATAATGGGGTTAAGTGACTTGTCCAAGGTCACACAGCAAGGTGATTATTAAGTATCAGGTCTGATTTGAACTCAGGTCTTCCTGACTCCAGGGCTGACGCTCTATCCATTGTGCCACCTAACTGCCCTGGTAAGAATTTTAAAAATTAGGTATTATCCTTTCTTACACCAAAGTAAATTTTTTCTTAATGTTCCTCTAAATGAATTTTTCTTTTTAATGAAGAAAAACCTTTAGCATGTCAAACAATGAAAATAAGTGATCAAAGTGTCACAGAGGTTATACACCAACTGAAAAATAAAATAAAATCAAAACCAAAGAGCTAACAGTGGTTAAAAGGCATTTTTTATTCTATAAAGAAAGGTAAGAAACCAGATGTATATCTTTTCTAAGCCCCAGGAGACCTACCTCATTGAGGCTCAGCCTTGATAGATAAAGTATCCCATCTCCAAATTAGTAGAGTTTAGACAAAGAAACAATGCAGTGAGTTGTAGCCAAGGCAGTGAGGGGGTAATGGCAACAATGAGGCAAGTTTGCTTCATAGCAAGACTTCATGATGGGAACATGGTTTCTGCAGGTTCTTGTCGGAGCTCAGGAACCAGCTGGGGTTGGTGTGAGACGATTCTGTGTTTTACTGCAGCAGAGTTCATCCAGAGGGGAGCTCAAAGGATTGTTTCTGTGTCAAGCTTGCTTGCTAGGCCTTAGCTGTGAAAAGTAGGGTATTTCCTAATAGTAAAAGGGATGGTCTTGGCATTTTGACAGACAAAATCAATACATATAGCTCACTTAGAAAACAGACCTCATATTTTGCAAATATAGTCTTTCCCTGACCCTCATGAAAGAATGTTTGATGTTATATTTTGAGTAAAATATTTAATTTTTAAAAGGCATATCCCACAGAGACAAATGGGTAGGGCAAAGATCCAGGGAGAAGTAAAGATGAAGAATTGGAATTTGTGGGGAGAGATGGAAGTTAAAAAAAAAAAAAAAAACTAGAACACAACAACCTGTTTTCCCCGGAGATTAGAAAGAAAAGATGGCACAGAATTCTCCTGGGATTCCTTTGAGGGCTAGGTTGAAAAACATCCCTAAAGCAAGCCAATAGACTCACTTTATGCACCTCTACTAAGCAATTGTGGAACGAGCAAACCAATGATTCTGTCCCATCTCTGTTGGAAGAGTGTCAGAAAGTATTAGCAGCAAGTCTGTATATTACTCATTTCATAGTATAGTCTGACTTTGGTAATAGAACTAAAATTCTTAAGTCTTTTTTACATAAATGACATAAAATATGGTCTTCTCCATCCATCCTGTCTCTCCCTGGAGTGTTGAATTTTTTTTTGTACCTTGGTGAAGGACCTTATTTACATTTACATTTAATTATATCAAATTACATTTTAAATTTCAGGTTATGACTTCTGGTTTAACATTTCAGTCTAAGACCTTTTGGAACTCTAATTCCATCATCCAACCTGGTGGCACAGCAAGAGTGGGAGGTTTTGTATGTGTATGAATTTAGAGTTGGAGGTTTTGAATGTGTATGTACCAGTTTGAAGAAGATACTTCACCTCTCTTTAGCCTCAACTTAGTCCTCTGCAAAGCAAACGAGTTGGGCTGGATGACCTCAAAAAGTCCTTTCAATTATAAATCCTAAAATTTAAATTTTTTTAATGTTTTAGGGGTCATTTTCTAATTGGGCGACTTTTTTATGGTGTTTAAATGACAAGCTTTCATACCACTAAGTCCTGCCCTTGTCAGATCCTGTTTGTGGGACCCTGGGTCCCTTCCTTAGCCTCTAGGTTCTAGGTGAGAAGCTCCAGATCTGCATTGGGAGAGAAAGTCACCTGCGCTATCTATTCACTATTTCAGTGAAATCACAGTTCCCACATACACTTGGAACAAACAATGAATTACAAAATGATAGCCTTGGAAGGGAACCTGGGAGACCATCTAGTTCAGGGGTTTGTTCACCTTGCCTGTGTCCTTGACCTCAGTGCTATGGAAGCTCTTTCTCAGAAAGATTTGGAATGCATAAAATACAAACATGTTTACTGGCTGACAAAGGGTCACAAGGGAAACCGATTTTATTAAAATAATAATCAAAGGGGTGGCTAGGTGGCACAGTGAATAGAGCACCAGCCTTGGAGTCAGGAGTACCTGGGTTCAAATCAGACCTTGGACACTTAATAATGACCTAGCTGTGTAGCCTTGGGCAAGCCACTTAACCACATTGCCTTGAAAAAATCTGAAAAAAAAATAATCAAAATATGAAAAACAAAGTTAACTGATGATTCATCTCCCCCTCAAGGACCTTAGTATTATCACAATTTTACAGATGGGGCAGCTTGTTCACAGCCAGGACCTGTTTGAGACTGGGTTTTGGGGTGGCTAGGTGGCTCAGTGGATAGAGCACCGGCCTTGGAGTCAGGAGGACATGAGTTCTAATCCACCTCAGACACTTAATAATTACCTAGCTGTGTGACCTAGGGCAAGCCACTTAACCCCATTTGCCTTGAAAAAACTTTAAAAAAAAAGATCGGGTTTGAATTCAGGTCTTCCTTTCAACAAAACTCGACTTGTATCCAAATTACATTTAGCGCCAGCTGGGGTCACGGCCGCCAAAGGGGGGGGTAAACAAATTAGTTGGTTCCCTTCCAAGGCTGTCATTTTGTGCTTCCTTGTTTGTCCCGCGTGTGCGGGACCTGCGATTTGGCCCAGGTGAGTGTCTCTCCCAGGGCAGATCTGGAGCTTCCCGCCTAGTGAATCCGCCAGGAGCCGCCAGGGAGCGCCGCGGCCCCGAAGTCCTGGCAGCCGCCATGTTGAAACCGGGCAGCGCCCGAAGACGCGGCCCTCAGGGAGCACTAGGGACCTCTGGCGGTCCGGCCTCCGGAAACGCGGTAGTACTTCCGGGAGGCCATCCCCGCCTCCCCGGGGCGCCCCCGACTTGACCCAGGCTTTCTTGTAGCTCTTCCGAGATCCCCGCCTTGGATTGGAGCCAAGCGAGTTAAAGGACCCGCACGGGCCACCAATCCGCTCTCGCGGGAGGCGCGTGCGCACACGGTCTCCCGACCCCTCGGCGACCTTTGACCCCGCCGTGTCAAGATGGCGGTGTCCAGGGTGTATTGGAGACGCTTCCCGGCCCCGGGACCCCTTTTCTCCCTGCGGCGCCGGAGCCCCGTTTGGGGGCCTCCCAGGTGAGGGGCCCCGGGCCCGGATTTCCCCTCCCTCCTCCGGCCGGGCCCGGCGGCGCTAAGGCCATCTCTCCCCGCAGGCCGGCGCGGCTGCACCTCTCGCCCCGGGCGGACATCAGGAGCGTGGTCTCCTTCTTTGTGGCCAAGACCAAGGCGGCTCACGAGAAATACAACCGCTTCCTGGAGCGCCGCTTCCCGCGCTTCTACGTCGTCTATTCGCTCTTCACGAAAGGTAAACATCAGGCGGGAGCGCGAGGCGCGGCCCGGCCCCCGGGGCTGTCCGTCCGTGCGTCCGTCCGTCCGTGCCGGGCCGGCGTCTCCTGGGCCGACCCGCCTCGGCCCGAAGCGGCTCCGGAACTCCAAGCCCTCCAGCCCCAGAGAGTAAGCATGACACGGCGCCCCTTGAGTGAGGGGGAGACCCTGCCCACATGGGCCGGCCCTGGAGTCCGGAGGACCTGGGTGCAAATCCGGTCTCAGACGCTTAATAATGCCCTAGCTGTGTGGCTTTGGGCAAGCCGCTTAACCCCGTTGCCTTGCAAAAACCTGAAAAAAAAAATGAAAACCTAGTGGAAAGTAGAGGACGACAGCAGAGATTTAGGGTGGGAGTCTTAAAAGAGGCTTCAAGGATACTTCTAAAAACTTGGTTTTTGGATATAAGATGAATAGGGTGATAAGGTATAAAGTAATGTTATTAGGAATCGAACGTGCATAGGACACACTGTGTGTTCTTCTTTAATGCGGCAGGAATTCAGATGATTTTGGCCGATGCAAAAAAAGCTAGAAGAATAAGAGCACTTATGGCCCAGAAAAAACTGTTGTTTCATCAGCTTTCATACCGGGACATGGAACATTTGAGACAGGTAGGGATCAGAGAATTGTGCTGCATGGGGGAAATATATTCATTGTGATTTTCTTTAAAGAACAAATTGAATGATTTTTTTTTTCCATTTCATTCATGTTGCTGGATTGAGGCCAAAAAGTTCCTATTGAGTTAAGATTGTTCAGTAGGCATGGACTGTTATCAGAGTATTTATTTTTTTAGATCAAATCTCTAACTTGCCCAAGGTCATACACCTAGGCAGTTAAGTGTCTGAAGTCAAATTTGAATTCAGGTCTGATTCCAGGGCTGGTGTTCTATCCACTGCCCTGGAACCTTTCTTTATAGACTTGCTTACCTATTTAAAAGTAAACGTTAAAACTCACATGGGGGGGCAGCCAGGTGGCCCAGTGGATAAAGCACCAGCCCTGGAGTCAGGAGTACCTGAGTTCAAATCCAACCTGACACTTAATAATTACCTAGCTGTGTGGCCTTGGGCAAGCCACTTAACCCTATTGCCTTACAAAAACCTAGAAAAAAAAACCTCACATGGGTTGCAGAACATACAAAGCAAAGGAAGATGCCTGGAGGAGTAAACTAGGAGATAGCTTTGATGCAAAAGATGAGCACCGTCCACTGAGATGGTCTAAAGAGTCTCTTGTGTTCTCGTGTCTTCCTGGGAAATGAGAAGAGCCCCTTTTTCAAGGGGAGGGGGGAGACCCACTGTAGGAAGGCTCTTCCTAAGCTGAAATAGCAGCTATGTTTACTTTCTGCTCAGTTTCGACGAGATGTCACCAAGTGTCTTTTCGTGGGCATCATTTCCATCCCACCCTTTGCCAACTACCTGGTCTTCCTGCTGATGTGAGTATAGACTTTAGATTGCCTCAGCATTTTTGGAGAGATCTTAGGTTCATAGATGATTAGTGCAAAACCTCCCCTCTTCCATTTTACAGATGAGATAAAAAGGCCCAGATATTTACCCAAGTTTGCTAGGTAGTAGGGGGCAGAGCATGCATTTGAACCTGACTCTAATCCAGTACTCTCTCCCTTTTGTTTCATATGTGATAGAACATACTCCACAGCATTTCATTTCCAAACCTTGGTCAGCCAGTTTGGATGGAATGGGAAACATTTTGTGGCAGCAACTTCAAACTTTGTTCTGAGGCCACTTGACATATGAATGTCAAACCTGATGCACAACCAACATAGCTGTGCATAAACATGGTTCTAAAAGTTGATGCTCTGGCTTTCATGCACGTATCAATCACTGATTCATGTTTTTTCAAAGAAATCCACTCTTTTTGTTTGCTCCATGTCAGGCTAGTAGTCAACTACTCTTGAAATTTTATTTATATTTTTTATTTCTTAGTCAGAAATTCATCTAGAAGAGAACAGTTAAGGAAATAAAAGTCTCTCCTCACTTTTCTTAATATCAACATCTTTTGAAAGTTTGTTTCTGACAAACAGGATCTTGACAAATACTTTTTTCTCTAGGTACTTGTACCCCCGGCAACTGCTGATCCAGCATTTCTGGACCTCAGAGCAGCAGCTGGAATTCTTGGATGATTATCATGCTCGACGAAAGAAGTCCCATCCAGAGATCCTCTACTGCTTGGAAAAGACCATCCCTTTGGTCTCTGATACGACTCTCCAGCAGCATTTAACACTACTGTGCACTAAGGTACTGTCTTTGAAAACAACTGGCAGATTCAGAGTGGTGCCAGATTGGGGGGGGGGGTGCTGTCACTGAGGGTCCCATTTCTTTTCTCTCAGGTACAATATCAGAATTTAACCACTACCAATCTCTTGCTTTTGCAAGGTTCAGAATGGTGCTCAACCAGGTGTAAATGACCTGCTCCCTTTGAAGAAGTGTTTTTCTGATTATCCCCTGGACCTGTCTCATCTTTCTACTCCACACACGGTAAATCCTTTGGGTCTTCTTTCCATCCCAGCCCCTACTTACCTTGAACCTCCCTTCCTAATTGGTGGAATGACCCTGTCCTTGTGTGCTGCTGTCACAGAAAGCCTTGAGCCGGGCCATGCTTCTCACACCTTACCTCCCCTCTGTTTTGCTGAGATACCGTCTGAATAAACACACCACTGTGCTTCACCAGCTAGACAAAGCTTTGAAAAGACTGGGGATTGGCCAGCTGACTACTCAGGAAGTAAAATCGGTGAGAGCTTTCCCTGCTCATTGGCTTCTCAACAGCATGTGAGAAACTCAAACCAGACTATATAGCTCTGGTAAAAGGTGTGTTGTAGGGAAATTCTAACTTACTAAAAGGAGGTTCTTAGATTGATTGCCCATTTTTCGTTATCTAAGCTGTGTCCCTATAACTACTGAGAAACTCTTCTTTGGGTGTGTTTAGGCTTGTTATCTCCGTGGTCTGAATTCCACCCACCTTGCTGAAGACTGGTGCCGAATTTGGTTGGAACAATGGCTACAGTTTTCCTGTAGCCTGAGAAGTAAGATTTAAATCCCTCTATTTACTCATCTCTACTTTGCTTGCTTGGGGTCTACTGGAGACTCTGGAGCTCTGAACTGTCCCAGTGGAGCTCAGGTCTCCTGACTTTCAGTGTTAGGTGGTTAAGATGAAGAATCTCCTTAGCCAGTGTCCCTAGAGTTAGCTGTTGGATTCAGGAGCCAGCAGAATCCCAAGAGATGAATGATGTGCAATACCACATTAATTTCACTGAAACTTCTATTCATCTCTTATTAGACTAAGAGATTGAGGGCTGCATGGGGGAAAAAAAAATGGGGGAAAGCTCTACATTGGGCAGGGCCACATGAGCCCTGTGGTCTGTCACTTTCAAGGCAACTGAAGGTAGGACTCAAAATTCAATAGATCTAGGAGCTTTTTGGGGGGTGTTCATTAAAAGTGTAACTAAATATATAGCGGTGAATGATGTTATAATATCCAAATGGCCCTTGGCAGAAAAAAGGTTCCCCACTCTTGCTCTAGAATAAAAGAGGATGGTATTCCTGTGATTTCAGGCCCTTGGTACCCCTCTTTCCATTCATTTCTAGACATCAACAATGTTCATACCCCAGGAGCAGCTAGGTGGTGCAATGGATAGAGCACACCGGCCCTGGAGTCAAGAGAACAATGCTCAAATCCTTTCCCTTCCACCCCCAGGAAGCTGTGGGTCTTAGCGCCAGGGCCTCTACTAATATTGATGTTTTCAGATGCTGAGATGTCCCTCTTGCTGCATGCCGTGGTCTTACTTTCCACCAACTATCCTGGGACAAGACACTGAGGGAGCTGCTAGAAAGAATGAGACTGTCTAGATCTTTTTTGGAAGTGTAGCTTGGGACCACACAGCACACATCAATCACAAACCCATAGAGAGGAAGAAATGCTGCAGACTTCGTGTGGTACCTGAAGTAGGAGGAAGAGCTATTGTTTTTCTTCCAGCTAGAACTGAGAGCCTACTCACATAGTGTGAGGCTGTGGGTTTAGTCCCCACACTATCAGTATTATCTGATAGCAGCTCTGTGCATTGGACACCCCCCACCCCACCCCGTGTGATTGTAATCAAGTTCAGGTTGTAGGAAAACACATGCAGTTCTGCTGCGATGTTCTTTCTGGATGGGTTTTCTACTGAACTAAAAATTATTGGATTGTACGGGGAACAAAGCTACTTAAACTTAAGCACTTATGTCCCAGAATATTCTCTCCCCTTCTAAAACTGCCAGAGAAGAACATTGGTTTTCCCTTCTCCTTTTTTAGTTTACAATAACTCTTTTCTGACTCATTGAGATCCTCTAAATGAAAAGGAAAAAGAGAAGTATTTTCCTTTGGAAGAAAACATCCTTTTATTTCTGCCCTCCTCCCTCACATGTTTACAGTTACACCTACCTTGTCTTAATTTCTGGGCTGTAATCCCTGTGGATTTTAAGATTCCTGGCTTCTTTCACTGTGTTGGTGATAACCCACTTATCACTGTCACTGTGGCTGTGGTGTTTTGGTTATGGATAACACCAAGAAAATAGTAGTTAGTGCTTGGCTCAACGTATCCAATGGGAAGGTCTGCACCCAAGGTATGTGAATTTGGTTTAGTTTTGTATGTGTACGTGTCAGTGATTTGTAAATTACTGTAAATGCGTGAACCAACATGTTCAACCACAAGTAAAGATTTAATTAAACTAATGGCTACGAATTACTTAAATGTTCCAATCATTTTATAACAGGCTGCCTTGTAAGTTCTGTGACTTAAGATGTAAATTATAAAGAAAGAACTAGGGCGGCTAGGTGGTTCAATGGATAAAGTACCGGCCCTGGAGTCAGGAGTACCTGGGTTCAAATCGGGTCTCAGACACTGAATAATTACCTAGCTGTGTGGCCTTGGGCAAGCCACTTAACCCCATTTGCCTTGCAAAAAAAAAAAAAGAAAGAAAGAAAGAGCTAGACTAAAATCAGATTTTGGTTTTATAAAAAATGCTTCTCAGGGACCTGACTGAAGTTAATGGTATAAATTTGTAGAACTGGGTATAGAAAACAAGTGATAGCTGGACAGAGATCTGAAGAAAGGAAACAAAATTAGCACCAGGATTAGTTCAGCTAAAGGGATAAGATGCATGATAAATCAGAGGAAGGATAATAATAGTAATTGATGCTCCAAAAGAAACATATTTTTCCCCCTGCAAAATATATATAATTCTACACAGTCAGCTTCAGGAAAGGTGTTCTTTCCCCAAGGAAAATAAGAGATTTGAATTTTGCCAGGGAAAAGCATCACACACCACTCTTTTGAGCATTTGTTTAATTTTACATTTAAATATTTTCTTTAAATACAGCATTATCACAAGGTAAAGAACCTAAAAGTTCTTCCTCCTCCCCTCCCAACCCTCCCTCTCCCCACAAAATGCAAAGAACCAGACAAGCTGCTTTGGATTCACATTGAAGATACTACCTGCATACAGTGGGAAAATTTGAAAAGAATCACTAGGGATGGGGGGGGGGGGGGAGGATTGCAAAGTCAATTCTTCAAAATAGGTAAAGACAGAGCAAGAGAGGAAGCCATCTTCTTTTGTAGTCAATGAGTGACCTAGCTGCCTAGCAACCATGAGCCACAGCTGTTCTGTTCAAGTAGCACCAGAAACAAGATGGGCTAGTTGGTAGACCAGGCTCCTTGGTCAGCAAGATGGTTAATTTAGTCATCAGAAGTGAAGGGCCAGTGTCTATTAGGAGTATAGGATTTTGTTTAGGGGAAAAAAAGGACTGCAAATTTTCCAGATAGAAGTCCTGGGTTACAGTGTGGGTTGGACTGCCTCAGTGACAGAAAACTGGTTTTCTAGATCCAATGCATCCATCCCCTCCTAAACTAATCTGACACTGGAAATTACAGAATGATCCTTTTTCTAGAAAAATAAGTCTACCTGTTACCCAGGCCCAGTAAACTGATGGCACCAGGAAAAGGTTGCTGAACTCTAGGTCTAACTCAATTAGGGGAAAATGCACCAAGTGATGAAACTATTTCAGGGAAGAAATGCCATACACTTAAGTTAGACAAAGCTGGAAAAATTAAGAATGGAAGATTGCAGAATGGGCCAAAAATGAGGCTAGTACAGTGCTTCAGTTAACAGTCAAAGTAAGATGTTACAGCTAGAAATGCTGTGAATAGACATTACATTTGAACCACCATCTGAAGGAAGGCAAGCAGACAAGACTCATGTGTGGAGCACATGTTCTTCATAGTTTTCTTTTTGCTGACCACATTAAGGGGAAAAGGGAATAACTGAGCCCAAAGTAGTGTTTTTATTTCTTGCTTTTTATGAAAACAAAAGTAATTATCACTTATAAGGATTCATTGATAATCTAAGGAGCAGGTCTTAAGAGCACAAGAGACAGAAATATCATTTCATTTTCTGCTTCAGCAAGGGTCTGCATCTTAAGTCTTATTCTGCAGAGCTCAAGAGATTACTCCACAATCTCCAACTTCAGTCCTATAACAAATCTAGAATTATAAGCATTTGAATCTTACCATACAGCACCAGACTTGCTGGCTTATTCTCTTGCTTTTAAAAAGAGATAGATAAAAGCACCATCTTAGCTTAAGGGACCCAATGGACATTTGCAATTTGATTCCTAGATTCCTACAGAAGACTGGAGTGTTAGTAAAGCCTACTTCAGGGATCTCTTTATCCCAAGAAGGGAAAGGACAACAGAAACTGCAGTCTTTGCTGGCCACATTCAACACCCCAGTAACAGCACTGGATTCCCCAAAGAAAAACCTGATTGAGTAAATAGCATAGCACAAATTGAGGCACTGCTCCTCCAGAATGCAGAAAGAGTCCCAACTACTTGGTCCCACTGCCCCGATCAGGAAGAGAGATCTAACCTAAAGCTTCCTGGCAGAGTTAACAATTTGTTAGACAGAGGAAAGAGGGTTAGCAAAGGTAGGACTCAGGAAAAAAGAAACAATTAAAAGTGATGGACCAGGGAGAAGGTCAGAAAATGTCAAATGTTTCAAGATTAACTTGTTAATCAAATAGAACGGTGGATTGTTTCTAAAAAATCACTGAAGTTTCTACAACAGAAGGCCTGTCCTAGCCCACGAGCTTTATCTGGCCCCTCAGGATGAAAGAAAATTCAAGGGAAGGGGAGCTTTACTTGCCATGCTGTTCAGAGATTCACATGTTCTGGTCCCCTCAGAATGAGTGGCTTCAGTCACCTAATCCTTCCTGTGAGATCTCAGCATCTTCCTTCCAATGGCCCAGAAATCTCAAGAGTTTTAAGACAACACAGTCCCTTGTGCACCAAGACTCTTCAAGAGATCAAAAGCTGAAGTTTGGTCTCCTTGTGTCTGTCTTTCCTTTCCTTTAAAATACCTGTACAAACACCATTCCCCACCCACCACATATCCCTTTCACCCCCCTCCCCCCCATTCTTCACAAACCCCAACAAAATAACTTGGGAGCAGCAGTGGCTTCTTTCAGTTTTGTTTTTAAAATAGTATTAAGATAAAATAAGTGAATAAATAGAGATTGGGAGAGGGACAGTATCCCTCAGGTCACACTGGCAAAGGGAGTGCCAGAGATGAGTCCTTAGGAGGCTGATCCTGATCACAGACTGCACCTGAGGCCTGCTCTACCCCACAGCCTTCCTCACTGTCTGTATGGAATGGAAGGTTTGGTGGGGACCAGGTAGGACGGAAATCATCACATTCAGGCCCTTCAGGGTTACAGCTTTCTGGCAGTAAGGATTCTGAAGTGGGTGTTTTCCCCACCTCTGGTTTACAGAGGGCATCTGGGTCTGTGGGGCTACAGGCCACCAATGAGGTAGCAGGGAGAGAAAAGACACTCAAATCCTTTTCTATGGGAAATGGAGGGGGAATTTCAGATACTTCTGAATTAGGTTCCTCCTTTATTCCCAAGACTGACCTTTGCTCCACCTGGTAATAGACCACAGGGCCATTGTTCAAGTAAGAGGGTTCATTCACCGTTGGGGCAGGTGGGTGCTCAGAATTCTCAGCAAAACATAAGACTGAAGAGCCCGGGGGAAGTTGAGCTTGGATGAGGATGGGAGCAGTAAGGCCTGGGCAGAGCTCTTCAGGAACAGAAAGAGGCTCCTCTAAGATACATACACCGAGGCTCTCAATACTTGAGTCCAGGCTGGCACTGGAGCCATTGGAGTCTTCTGCCTTAAGCCTCTCCAGCTCCTCAGCACTCTGGAGATGCATCACAGCAGTCTCATTTTCAGCAATGAACTCCTGAAAGTCCTGTGTCTCTGAGTCTTGAGAGCCTGGTAGGTCACTGGGGACTGGTGGGAGCTCCTCTTCTGGAGCTGGCGGACGGTTCACCTGTCGCTTGTTCTCCAGCTCCAATTTCATGATGGTGTGGAGGTAATGAGTCCGGACTCGGATTGGATTAAATTCAATACGCCCTGCCATGTTTCCACAACCATCCCGGGAACAGCCACATGGAAAGGACATTCGATCCACCTTGAGAGGAGTGGGAGGGGATTGAGGAGGAAGGAAAAGAGATGAGAGAAAAAGATGAGACCCTGAAGCTCCAGCAAATACAATGCATTAGCAGGTAGAGAAATGCAATTCATTTCAAAAGTCATTTACTGAGTTAACACGTAGGCAACCAAGTAAGCACAGTAAATAGAATGTTGAGCCTGAAGTCAGTAATATTAAACATGGCCTCAGATACTTACTGGTGTGACCCTGGCACATAACCTTGTCTGCCTCAGTTTTCTTTTTTCTTTTTTTAATTTAAGGCAATAGGGTTAAGTGGCTTGCCCAAGGTCACACAGCTAGGTAATTATTAAATGTCTGAGGCTGGATTTGAACTCAGGTACTCCTGACTCCAGGGCTGGGGCTCTATCCACTGTGCCACCTAGCTGCCTCCTCCACCTCAGTTTTCTCATCTGTAAAATGAGCTCAAGAAGGAAATGACAAATCACTCTAGTATCTCTGCCAAGAGACCCCAAACAGAGCCAACTCAATAGACTCACCCCCACAAGAAAAGTCTGCAAAGAGATTTATGTTAAAATATTTTGCAAAAAGGCAAGAAAGTGCCACTTCAAGACAAAAGAATTGTGCCCCAAAGGAAGATATCATCTGTCTCCCCCGTCATCTAACTATAAAAGCTGACATCAGGATGTTTTGTGTGGGGGGGGAGGGTAGAGGTGGTATTAGGATGGGGGAAAAGTTGTTGAATCTGTGGGTTTCATTTGTAAAAGGTAAGTAAACATTTGCCTCCCAATATAACTCTAGTCTTAGAAAGCTTCCTGGGACACCCCCACATTACAGAGACTACCAGAATGATTAAGAGGTGGGCCTGGAAGCCACGTTTTCTCTCCACAGAGGGCTCTCTGTGGTTCTTTACAGACATCTTATTTGATCTCCACATGAGTTCTTCACCTAAGTACTACAGGCATGATTATCTCCATTTTACAGATGAAGAACCTGAGGTTCAGCTAGAATACACATAGCTCCTGCTCTTATTTTAGAGGAAAGATAGTATTTTTTATTTTGGAGGCAGTCAGGGTTAAGTGACTTGCTGAAGATCACATAGCTAGTAAATGTCTGAAGCTGCATTTGAGCTCCTGCTTTGATTCCAGGGCCATGTTCTATCCATGGTGCCACCTGGCTGCCTCAGGATAAAGTTTCTTTTTTTGGGGGTGGGGTGGTTTGCAAGGCAATGGGATTAAGTGATTTGCCCAAGGTCACACAGCTAAGTAATTATTAAGTGTCTGAGGTTGGATTTGAATTCTGCTCTGACTCCAGGGCCAGTTCTCTATCCACTACACCATCTAATTGTCCCCCAGGATAAAGTTTCTTAAACAAGGAACTGATGTGACCATAATCTCCAGGTGTTCAGCTATAATCATGGAGGGAAGAAAGATGTCAACATCCCAGTCAAACTCTTCCTAAGCTTCCCTCCCCTTCAGAAGCCAATAGTTATCTGAGCATCCAACCTAGGTTTAGCATTGTTGTTTCCTCCTCTGCTGTTACCTCAAATGGGTAAAACACCTAAAAGACCTAGTCCTCATTCAAAGCTTGTTTTTTCCTCTGAGAAGTTTCAGGTTGTAGGAGAGAGCTATCATCTTTAGATGGCTGGATTGATACTACCCCCAATCACCTCCATAAGGGTCACACTGACCTGGCATTTAATCCCTGCTTGGCTACAGGCACATGCCTCTGGGTCACAGTATAGCCGGCAGTCACAGCCACACTCCTCCCGTGAAAGTCGGATGGCCCGAAGCTCTTGCTTCTCCTCAGCATCGATGCGGTGGACACCTGAGGCCCGCAGGAGGGCCCGGCGCCTCTTGGTGGGCAGAGGCTGCAGGAAGAAGTAATCATCCACTTCTACATTCTCCACATCAATGTCCTCGTCTGACACGTCATCGAGGGTCAGGCCATCAGCCTCCACAGACTCCACAGTCCCATTCTTGGTCAGCTGCCGAAAGATGAGCAAAGTCACCTTGTGGGTAATATCAATGGAAATTCTGTCATCAGTATGGTAGCAGGGATAGTGATGGTGGCAGTGGCAGGGTCAGCATTAGCACAGAGTGCCTATGTCACTTTAAGCTACTCTCAGAACCCCTATGGATATTAGTTTTTTCAAAACCTTGATTCCCCTCTTCCTTTAAGTCAAAACCAATGGATATTAGATGGAAAAACAAAAGTTGAATAAACAGTTATTATGAGGTTTAACTATATACATGCCAACAGCTTAGCCTAGAAATACATCAATCTCATGAGAGAAAGAAGCAGGGATAGTGGCCTTGGGAGGTTGAAGAGGGAAGATAACTGGTGAGGGAACAGTTCAAAGCAAAACAAAAATTTTTTAAAATTTTTTTGTTTTTTTTTTTGGTAAGGCAAATTGGGGTTAAGTGGCTTGCCCAAGGCCACACAGCTAGGTAATTATTAAGTGTTTGAGGCCGGATTTGAACTTAAGATACTCCTGACTCCAGGGCCAGTGCTCTATACACTGCGCCACCTAGCTGCCCAATTTTTTAAAAAAGTGTTATTTATTTATTTATTTAGGGCAATGGGGTTAAGTGATCTGCCCAAGTTCACACAGCTAGGCAATTATGTGTCTGGATTTGAACTCAAGCCCTCCTGACTCCAGGATCAGTCCTTTATCCACTGTACTGCCTAGTTACCCTCAAAACAAATTTTCTGGTCCAGAAACAGGGATGAAGCGGAGAACTTAAAAGAAAAGTAAAGAACTAGAGTCTATGGGATGCCCACCTATCAGGGAGTAGCTGAAGCAGTTATAGTATGTGAATGTAATAGAACATTAGTATACTGTAAAAAGAAGAGACTCTTGGACAATAAAACTCTCACAGAGTGAAGAAAGAAGGAAGA
Source organism: Macrotis lagotis (assembly GCF_037893015.1). Taxonomy (NCBI): domain Eukaryota; kingdom Metazoa; phylum Chordata; class Mammalia; order Peramelemorphia; family Peramelidae; genus Macrotis; species Macrotis lagotis. The sequence goes on along the minus strand of NC_133659.1, from coordinate 256,849,080 downwards.
GACTGGTTTATAGAAAGACAACAATATTGCAAGGAAAAATAACTGGGAAAGATCTGAGGATACTAATCAATGCAAAAGTCAAGCAGGTCTCCAGCTGAGCTAGGATGAAGTGTGATACCCATCTCCTTAACATATTTGTCATTGTGGGTTAATTTTGCTTGGTCCATCTTATTTTTTAAGGTGTTTTAGAGAATGTGGATGTCATCTCCTCCCTCCCCACCGAAAAAAAAAGAGAATCACTGAAACATTTGTAAAAATATATATTTTTATCTAACTTTCAGAACTGCCCCAATTTTCTGTGCTTGTTTCTGAATTTCTATTTAATGTAAAATTCAAAAGCAGGCACAAGGGGCAGCTAGATGGCACAGCAGTGTATAAAGCACTGATCCTGGACTCAGGAGGACCCAAGTTCAAATTTGGCTTCAGACCCTTAATACTTAGTTGTGTGACTTTGGGCAAATCACTTAACCCTACTGCCTTTAAAAAACAAAACAAAACAAACAAAAAAGCAAGCACAGAAAAGCAGGGCAGTTCTGAAAATTGCATGGAATTAATCATATGTATATTAAAAGCAAGATCCTTGAACTGGAGATTGTTTCAAATGCAATTCCCTTTTTTTATTCTGTTGAATGTAAAAAAATGGTCATTTTTAGGAGTTTTAAGATTCAGAATCTTAAAAATTCAATTAAGTTTTGGGGAAATAAATAAAATAGTTTGACTGACTACCATGCTAAAGAAGAAACAGATGGGAAAGAGATGAGAAAGCTTCTGACCCATCTTGTGAACACTTCACTACCAGAGTCAACTCTTTTAACATAGGATTGATTTGATCTTTGACCCTTCATGCTTGTTGTGAGTCATGGAGAGACAAGGGACTCCAATAGTCATGGGTTCTTCTTGCAAGGGATCAATGTAAATACAAAACTAGTTAAGCTTCTAAAAGATCCCTCAAACCATAGTTCATTGAAAACCCCAAACTTTTGTTGGGCAATATTATCCACCAGTGGAACTTCTCAAATTCCATTTCAGAACAGCCTAATCTACCTAAGATCTACCTGAGGTTCACCCAGAATTGGGCAGACTACATATAGATTTACAGGAGAAATTTAACCTAGAGTGCCTAGGTATGATCAGGGATATACACACACAAATAAATGCAGTTTCCTTCAATTACAGGGAGAGAAAAGAAATAAATATAGCTATTAAAAATATATTTAAAAAAATAAAAGAAAACACAAAGGAAAAATTTCAACAATGTTTGCATTTTCTTTTTTTCTTTTGCTAGGCAATGGGGTTAAGTGGCTTGCCCAAGGCCACACAGCTAGGTAATGATTAAATGTCTGAGACGGGTTTTGAACTCAGGTACTCCTGACTCCAAGGCTGGTGCTTTATCCACTACGCCACCTAGCGGCCCGATCTGTTTGTATTTTCAAGAGTTCACACCTCTTCACTCAGTGAAGGAGTGAGTTACACACTTTTAATGTGTTGTTTTATATAGACAGGATGGGTTTTTTTGATCTAAATAAGTGTGAGACTAGGGGAACCAAAAGGCAAAATCACCACTGCTATATGAGGTGAAAACTCATAGATAATGCAGTAAAGGAAACAAATTCAAATAATACCACATGCCCTGGAAACTGCAGCTGTAATCAAAGTCAAATAACTTATTTCATCAGGACTGCTCAGGAGTCCAGGCAAAGAACCAACCCCAGGAAAAAATATGGTAAGAGATGAGGGAGAACATGTCATGAGTGGGAAAGGAGTTCATTGAGTGATTCTTTGCAGAGTCAACCTACTTATCAAACCAAGATAACAAAGTCCATAATATTACACTGCTATCCCTTACCAATGTTTCTCAAATTAGGGTTCAGATGGTGATGGTGGTCATGAAGACTCTAAATAGGAGAGTTCCTAAAAGCAATTTGGTAATGGCAGCCTATTCCTATCAACCACTTTCCATAGGAAGCCTTCCTTTTGCTTTGTAATCATTTCAGTCATGTCTTACTCTTCAGTGACCCCTTTTGGGATTTCCTTTGCAAAGACATTAGATTGGCTTACCATTTCCTTCTACAGTTTTATTTTATAGTTGAGGAACTGAGGCAAACAGGCTTAAGTGACTTCAGCTTACACAGCTAATACATGTCTAGGTTAGATATAAATTTAAGATATGTTTCTGACACTCTAATCCATTGCATCATCTAATCCCTTTTAATTCCACTGCCTTCCTCCTTAATTATCTTGAGCTTGTTTTGTATATATTTGTTTTCATACTGTATCTCCATATAAACTCCTTGAGGATAGGAACTATCTTCTGCTTCTTTTTTGTATCACTAGACTTGATCATAGGGCCTATTTCTGGGAGCACACCTCTTGTCAACAATGCCCTCTTTCCTACCTATCAGATAAAGGTCAAAAAGAAAGTCCAAAAGTATAAGATAAAATCACAATTTGTGTAAAATGGGCTCAGGTTAGTTAAGTGACCTGTCCAAGGTCAAATCACCAGTCTGGTACCAAGCCAAAACTTGGCTCAATGCTTTTGCTATGTCTCATTCTGATGTGTATATATGGGCAACTTTTGAATCCCAGATCATTCAGCTGTAGAATGAAGAAGAGGCTAATCAAGAAAGTCCTTTCAAGGGCTTTATAAATCCAATCCAGTTCCATTCTTCACTCAGTAGCCAGTGATTTCCTTGAAGTACATCTGTGACACTTCCCTCCTCCATAAATCCCAGTGGCTCCCTATCCCCTCCAAGATCAGACTATGGTGGGCATCTGAAGTTCAATAATCTATGCCCAGACTCAGACTGCTTTGTCCAGTCTTCCTACACTTTGCAACCCACCCCCCCAACCTCAAGCACTCTGAAATCCAGTGGCACTGGCCTTTTTGGAATTCCTAGAACAAGAGGCTTCAGTCTCCTGACCCCAAGTCTGCATGCCTGCAGTGCTTTCCCTTCTGGCTTCCTTCAAACCCCCAGCTACAAATCCATCTTCTACAATCTACAGGAAGCCCCCCCCACCCAACTCCACTGTCTTCCCTTTGTCATCATCTCTAATATACCTCAAAGATCATTTGTTTGTGTAGATGTTTGCATGTCAACTTCCCACCTTAGATGAAGAGGGTTTGCCCTTTGGCCCAAAGAAGGTATTTAACATTTATCACCTCACTGAATTGTTAGTCCATTGCTATCCCATTGATCTTTTATGTTTAAAGTTCTGGAAATTGCACATATGGATAAAATAACTACTGTCTGTAGTGGAATAAAAATCTTCTTTCCATTTACATGTGGCTTGGAGGTAACGAGTACTTGGTGACATGATGACATTTCTTAGAAAGTCTTAAGTTTTTATGGATCACTGTTCTCTTGAGGTGATTGGGGAAACACTTTGGTTTGGGATCATCCTTGGATTTCTGGATTTTATTGTTTGTTCTCCAGGATACTTTGATGCCTGAATATTGGGGAGGAGATTGTTTTAAATCAGTCCATGAAAGAAAGTAAGCTTCTGGTGATTTTATGATTCTGGCAATTTTGCTCAATTTTTATAGCCTTCAATATTTCCTACAGTTGCTACTTTTTCTTTATATAATTTATATTGAACATTAAGTCTGAAATAATCCTTCTGAAATTTCTGGTAGCAAGTACCTGATGTTGGACTGTCATTAAAAACTCTTCCATTTCCACAAACAAACCTGCATAATTCAGCTAATTGTTCAGTGCTTCTTAAGAGGCAGCTTGATGATCAAATCATAGTATTTTCATTTTTTTCCTCATGGTTTTTTGCTTTTCTGCCTATTCTTTCACAATATGACTAATGTGGAAATATGTTTAACATATTCATTCATAACCATACATAAGACTGCTTGTAGTCTTGGGGAGAATGGAAGAAAAATTTGGAACTCAAAATCTTATAGAAATGAATATTGAAAACTATCTTTACATATAATTGGGAAAATTACTTCTGATAGATTTGAGAAATTTGTACTACTTGGTGAAAATGGTACTCCTTTAGCCCAGAGAATACTTCTGTATGGTTCTTACCTATTTATCATGAGTCCTAAATATGTCTATTAATCCTCTTGCTTTTAGACAGCAGCTATAGCTGCTTTTGGGTGAATAGCCCTTTGTTTCATTAGTACAGATTTTAAATTTAGTTATTCACATCTTATTCAAAAGAATTCAGATAGTAATGGGATAAAAGGCTATTTTGCTTTTTTTTATATATCTAATATTTTATTATTTTTTTTCGCAAGGCAATGGGTTTAAGTGACTCGTCCAAGGTCACACAGCTAATTAAGTATTGGCCTGGCCTGAGGCCAGGTTTGAACTGAGGTCCTCCTGACTCCACTCTATCCACTGCTCCACCTAGCTGCCCCCCATATCTACTATCTTACAGATTCCTGAACAGGCTGACAAAATAACTGAATAAAATCTTTAAGAAATAAACTCAGGGTGGCTAGGTGGCACAGTAGATAGAGCATTGGCCCTGGAGTCAGGAGTACCTGGGTTCAAATCTGGTCTCAAACACTTAATAATTACCTAGCTGTGTGGCCTTGGGCAAGCCACTTAACCCCATTTGCCTTACAAAATCCTAAAAAATATATAAACTCATCCTCTATAGGCTCAGTGAAATCATCCTTGGGAGAACTCCAGTAGCTATCAGGATACAAGGGGATACATATTTTATCCTATTCCCACATGATTTTGATTTCTTCTGCTAGTATCTATATTTTGAAAGTTTTTTGTTCCAAATACCTTTAAGTTCATTTCATTTGATCTATCCTTCATATCTATCAAGGATATTATTTGTACATTTTATTGTTCAATGATATAATCCAGGCAACAGCTCTGTGATAATGATCCTTGCTCAATTTGGTTGAATTTATAGCTATTTTGAGGTCTGTATTTGTTCTGGAATTTGTTATTTGTTAGTCCATGAAAAATGGTGAGCTTCTAATGTATAACTCTAGCAGGTAGGTATCTTTTTTTTTTAAGTGAATTAAATTCCTATTTTGGTATTTAAATCTTAGAAATACAGAAACAAGGTATTTGAAGTTTTAGGTATGACTGGCAATGCTGGCTGGTTTTTTTTTTTTTAGGTTTTTGCAAGGCAAATGGGGTTAAGTGGCTTGCCCAGGGCCACACAGCTAAGTAATTATTAAGTGTCTGAGACCAGATTTGAACCCAGGTACTCCTAACTCCAGGGCTGGTGCTTTATCCACTGTGCCACCTAGCTGCCCTCTGTTGGCTGGTTTTTACTTAATTTTTTATCTTTTTTCCCACATTTTTTTCTACCACTCTCCCATTTTTACTAGCACTCTCCCTTCTTTCCCCATGGCTGCAAGTAATCTGATATAGGCTGTACATGGATAATCATGTTTAACACAATTTCAGGTTGTGAATGACTTAGAAACTAAAGGGAGAAAAAATGAGAAAAAGAAAACAAAGAAGTTTTAAAAAGTGAACATAATATGCTTTGTTTTGCATTCAGGGTTTCATAGTTTCCTCCAGATATGGATGGCATTTACTATCCCAAATCTTTTAGGATTGTCCTTGATCACTGAACTGTGGAGAGGACCTGAGTTCATTAGAGTTCATCACCTTACATTATTGTTGTGATTGTGTACAATGTTCTCCTGGTTCAAGCAGTAAGTATCTTGCTAGGTCTTTGCTAGGTATAAAAATTTTTCAATTGGCAGTAATGTTCCCTTGCATAATTTGCATAGTTCAATAAGACTGGTATTCTTTTTTTTTTTTGCAAGGTGAATGGGGTTAAATGGCTTGCCCAGGGCCACATAGCTAGCTAATTAGTAAGTGTCTGAGGCTGGATTTGAACTCAGGTACTCCTGACTCCAGGGCTGGTTTCCCTATCCACTGCACCACCTAGCCGCCCCAATCTAAATTGTTTTATAGGCTCCACTTAGAGGAAAACCACTTCCAGCAACATTTGAAAAAGGTGGGTTCTAATGTCAGATTTTGAATTGCTTAGTGATTTCTACTTTTCTGAAAGTTTTTCAACCTCATGATCCTATACATGTAACATGTTTATGTCTATCAATTTTCTTCCTTGTTTTTTGGCAAGAAAATATTCTTTCCAAAACTGCCTTAGGATGATAGGCTGTGATTCATTAATATTGAGATAATTTCACAAGGATATTTTCCTATTTTACAATTCCAAAGCACGCTATGATTTAATTTTTTTAAAGTTTCCCCCCCCCCCCAATAAACTTTAGTATCAGGAATGCAATTAGACTCTAGACATATACAGATATAGCTCTCTCTTTGATAAGAGCTTTTATGTTTCATGTACCTTACTTGGAAGAGACCTTAGTGCTTATATTACCCTTGATCAAATGGTTCAATTTTGGTCCAGATTTGAAGCACAAAGCTTTGTATTCTCTGAGAAGGTTTTGGCACATGATAGGTATACACTAAGAATTTCATGCTTCCTGAGTCGAAATGACATGTTGATCTCATCAGATATCAGAGTCTATGAAATGAAGAAGCTGTTTAATGTGATGTGGCTTTTTAAGAATCATATCATCATTTAATCACATCAAATGATTAAAAAGATATTTTGGTAATACACCAGCTTTACTTTGGAAGACATACTTAGTTCTATTTAGAAGAGATAATGATGGGTTTAAGGCTAAGCACTACCATAATAGGCTTAAATTATCTACTTGAAAAATGCCATGTTTTAAACAGAGAACAGTATTCCATGTGAAAAGCAAATACTCTAGTGTTCTTTTTATACATCTTAGTAAAAAAGGTAGCATAAATATTTTGGTACATTTAATGACTCCCTCAAAGTTCCCAAAATGAGAAGAAACAGTGGAAGAATAGGGGAGATGCCAGTTAAGGGAACGTATTCTATGGAGTGTCAATATTATAACTTTGCAGGCCTGGCAAGAACTCTGAACAATGGCCAATCAATCAGGCTCTGGTAGGGTTAGCATCCCAGTGGGAGGCAACTGTTTCAAGAATTAAAGAAATAGATTGGGGAGTCCAAAGTTGTGGCTCATCCTACTCAAAATAGCCAATGATCCACTTGACAGAGTACAGCCGAATGAGTAGCATTCATTCATGCTTTAGTGCCAAAAGAAGGCAAAATACATTAGAACAAATCAGAAATACATATCTCTGGAAATGTTTCGGTGAATGTTACTCTGACCATTAAACACCAAGTTTATATATGAAATGGACTAAAGACAAGAATACTTCCACTATACACCATGATAAAACTGGAATCATATCTCTTCATTAAAAGGCAAGGGTCATGATAACCTCAACTTCAAATCACACACATTGTTGCTGTTAAAGTACAGGGGAATCATAAAAAATAATTCCATTCCTAAGTACAGAGTAGGTTTTATAAGAGATAAAGTTGAAGATATTATATACTGCAAACTCACAGAAATTAGACCTAATGACAAAATAGAAACAAAAAAGATCAGCACTGCTTTCTTCAATGATTCTGAAAATGAGATTTAGACTGGAATTTTGAAAAGTTCATTTTTTTACTTTTAAGGCAAGAATCCAAACAACTGACCATTTATAACAAACAGTAATTATATAAAATGGTGCTATTCTCCCATCATTTAAGAGAAATCATAAGAACAGTTCATGAATAAATGTTTTATGAATAAATATCAAGTGAAACAAGTAGAACCAGCAAAACAATATATACACAATGACTACAGCAAAGCCGAAACTGAATGCTATGCATTTAGAATGACTAATCTTGGCTCTTAAGAAAAAAATGAAACTACATCTCTTTGCTCCTGGGAGACTCGGTTGTGGAACACTATATATAAATCAGATTTTTTTGATGTTAGTTGTGCTGAACTTTTTTCCCCCATCTCTTTAAAAATTCTTTATTGTAAGGGTTGACTATAAAAGAGGGTAAGGAATAGGATACAGTGAAAAATGCTGGTGAGACAGATATATGTATTTGTTATGTGAGACCCATCAAAAAAATTTGTTAAAAAAAATTCATGGGACGGCTAGGTGGTGTAGTGGATAAAGTACCCGCTTTGGAGTCAGGAGTACCTGGGTTCAAATCCTATCTCAGACACTTATTACCTAGCTGTGTCACCTTAGGCAAGCCACTTAACCCCATTTGCCTTGCAAAAACCTAATTAAAGACAGCAACAACAACAACAAAAAAAAACAGGAAAAAAATCCAGAAAGCAAATGCACATCAGAAATTCTACATTCCCTTCATCAGCACCAGAAAAAAAATAAAAAAGATAAGGGGATACCAGAAGTCAAAGCCACACAAAGAACAAAATAAACAAATTTTACATCAATCAAACATTTTACTACAGATCCATGAAAAGTAAAGAATAAGAGCTGAGAGAGAACGTTCCTAAAGGAAGATAATTTCTGATCATTGTGGTTGAAAGAAGCCCAACACAGAAGGATCCAACAAGAAACAGCAAGCTGACATACCACCATTAACACTGTGTACAAGAGAACAATCCCTGCAAGGGAGATGAAAAATGGTAGCTTCTCTGTCAAACTGTCAAGGCAGGACTAAAGAAGATCCATAATTAATCATTCAAGTACTTCACAGTAGCACATGAATTACTAGCAAATGTGCCTCACCAGCTTCCTTCCCTCAGACACCTTTCTGAACAGAAGACAATCATGATCTATTGTGAAAGATGAGAGCATCTGTCATACTCGAAAATACAGGCCAACTATTTATGTACTTTCTACAAAGCATTATCTATAAAATACACAAAACATTTAGAACACTATGAATAAAAAAAAGTTCTGTTGGTATAAAGAACTATTTTAATTTGAAAGTTATTAAACAAGTTGACTGAAAGTATATTTATGCTGTCTTCACCTCAGTTCTGCATTCATGGCTTATTTATATAAATATAGGAAATGAGTTCAAGTGTGGCAAGATTGTAAAAGTATTTGTAAACCATTAATATGACACTGTCAAAAAAAAACTGATACAAAACTAAGGCATTTTTCAAGCGAAGCCCATTATAGTAAGTTCTGCTTTACCTTAAATCCAGCATCAATCATCTCTCTTAATTAGAACTAAGTATGGCTTCCATATTAAAAAGCGAATCAAACCAAAACATCTTATTAATCACTTAGTGAACATGCATCAAACTAAATGACTCCATTGAGAAACCAAAATCAAATCAGAGAGCATAAGCACTTGTTATGTGTGCCAAGATTCATTTTGTGACTCTTCCTCCTATGATATCAAAACGTCATTTGGACTCTGTAAACATAAATTCTTACTGTCTGCCAAGGAAAGTTGATGACTAAGGCTTTAGCTTGGCTTTAGCCAAGATATATTGTGAACACAAAGCTATCAGAGAAGGCTGTGGCTTTCCGTGTATGTCAAGAGACTCAATGGCATCCTGAAATCAAAAGTTCAATTGGAAAAATATAGGAGGAAAAAAAACAACATCTATGCAACTGGAAGTCTTTACATATGCTTTTTTTTTTTAGGTTTTTGCAAGGCAAACGGGGTTAAGTGGCTTGCCCAAGGCCACACAGCTAGGTAATTATTAAGTGTCTGAGACCGGATTTGAACCCAGGTACTCCTGACTCCAGGGCCAGTGCTTTATCCACTACGCCACCTAGCCACCCCTACATATGCTTTTAGAACCATAAAATGAACCATAAGCGATTGGAAAGTCTTACAAAAATGTGACCTGCATAATATTAACAAAATCCAGGACTCATTATCCTAAAGCAGTTATAAAGAAATTCTCTCTGGTTTTCAAAATAGAGGGAAGAGGAGAGGTTTAACTTCTTAATGACATAAGCAGTAGCTCAAACTCCTACCGAAACACTTTGGTGAAGTTGATACCACTTCACCAAGAAATAGTCACGACTGATAACTAGACGCTATTGGATCTGTCCAATGCAACCTCAAGAGGGGGCATGTGAAATGACTAAGATCCTAGAATGAAATCAGAAAGTGGACAACTTCTCTGAACTCAGAATGCACAGCTGAGTCAAGCAGGGATACCAGGAATCATAGGATTATTCTTAACTTGGACACAGGGGTCAATGTAGTTTACTTTAAGAAATGAGAATCTCTGCACAATTTTGCAGGCTGTAAAATTTCACATATCCAGTATCCCTAGAGCAAGATGTAACCTACTGGCTAGAATACTAGGTGTCAGATGATCACTCTCTTTCGTGGCCCTACTCATGGCAAATCCCCACACTACAAATAAGAACCTCAAAGTGTCCTGGAAAAGTCCAACAATAAAATGGTCAGAAATAAGACCATCCTAACAGTGATGTACAAAACTCTAGACAAATTGTAACAGATGTCATTATGTCAACAAAATGTTCATAGCATCTAAGCTACAGGAATGTGAAGTTTTCAGCGGACAAGATAAGTGTCTCTCAGCTCTTCCATCTCCTGTGTTTGCTTCTGAAGTTGTGCCAAGGATGCTTGAGTGAGACTGGGGAGGATGAGTTTAAAACTTTTATTCTACTACCAAAGGCACTTATGGAATCCATATGTACAAGTGCCTATAGGATATTAAATGTAAGACCAATAAGATAGAACTTGTCTGTGGACAAGTTCTGACTAAACCTTATCAAAAAAGAAGAGATGAATAAGATAATGATTATAAAAAAAAAGATAGATTTGGAGTTAAAAGAGCTGACTTCTAAACCCCTAGTTTTGATACCTGTGAATCCTAGGATGTGGATAAATCAGTTTCTTTTTCTAGACTTAGTATTTCTCATCTGTAACAAGAATAAAACTTCTATTTCCTCTCACATGGATGTTTTGAGGATTAAATGACACAACAGATGCAAAGTATTTTGTAATATGAAATTATTATTATTATTATTATTACTAAAACCAAAGGAAAGAAAACCCCTGAAAAAGGAGCAAACTGAAAACAAAAGATGAGAATTTCTCTTCTGACATATGAATCTTTATTGGATGCAGCATTAGTTGCTCTTGGCTTGGTTTCCTGCAAACAAGCAGAACTCTCAAAACAAGTCTTAGGTTTACCTGATTTTGCCCTGGGAGCTCCTACAGGGGCCAAGGTCTCCCTTAGGGTCAGGATGGAATCAGTCTGGCAGGGCATCCCTCTGCCAGATTCAGGAGCCAGGACATTTCTTCTAGGGGAGAGAGGGGAGGAAGCCCATAAACTCTGAATGGCAAATCGATCAGTGTCTATTTGCCAAGATGTAGTTATGGGGCCAATGATGGAACTCTTGAACATCTAGAAGCAAGGGAATACTACTAAATGTTGTGCCCTTTATAATGGGGGCAGAGTAGGCTGCAGAAACATAGTTCTCAAAAGGAAATGGAAATGAGATAAGGCCTACATACAAGTCACTAATTAAATTCCTCTAGTCCCACCATACTTCTGTTTTCCTCCCACTGAGTTTCTGAATATGATTAAAAGTCATGTGGCCTCAAAATAAATTGGAATGTATTTAAAGCAGGGTTTCTCAAAGAAGATGGAAAGTCCAAAGATATGATTCCGAACTTGGAATGTCAAAGGCCCAAATGGTTTGATGCTGGCAGAATTGGATGAAATGGTCTGCCATGGCCTTTCCTCTTCCTAGTATTTAAAGTTCTTGTTTGTGTGAGAGGATGATTACTTGATAGCTACCTGAGTGTTAAATGGTAGAGTACAATGATATAGTTAAATGGTATAGTACAATGGTACTTGAGTAGCCAAATAAGGGGTCATTTCCTGGGTGGGAAGTGTGGGTAAGTCAAAGGAAAAAAAAACCAACACAATTTTATGAGGCTATAAAAATAATTTGAAAATAAATGTCACAGTGACAAAGGCTTCCCAATCACACGTAAGCAAACTGGAAAGCAGGGGGAAAATCAGAACTCCTTCTTAGAAGGTAAGGTAGATAGTTTACCTATTAGCAAAGCTCCTCACTCTACAAGTGTTAGATTATAAAGTTGAATGGTAATTTAGGCCACAACCAAAAGACCCAAATGTCCTTGTCCCTTTTTCTCAACCCTGACCAGCTAAAGTTCTGTCCCCTGCCCCCCTGCCCCCTGAGCACCTTCATTTTCTTGGCATGCAGCTTCTCTTCTTTCAGATGCTCACGGAGGATCTCCCGGTGGTTGACCTCCTGCTCCTGAGCAAACTCACAGAGCGTGTAGCTTCTCACAGAATTGTGACGCTGGGCCATGCCCAGAGAACTCCCGCCTTGGCTGGGCACACTGGTGAAGCCCTGGCGCCTGGCAAAGTAGTACACTGTCACCTGATCGAAGCGTACATTCTTCCTCCGGAGCTGTTTCTGCCGCTTCAAGATTGATGTGGCTGAGGAGAAAGGAGACAGCACAATGTGCAATCAACCCAGAATATAAGTGTTATCATTAATTTAGTGCCTTCCTTTTCATGAATAGTTCCCACTTCATCTTGTGGGGTATTGTCTAAACCCATCCACTAACTCTCCCCATTCTTCTTTCTCCATTTCCATGCTTGAGGGATAAAATGTTCAAACAATATAAACAGCCAATTTAAAAATAAGAAATACATTGTTGAGATCGACATAAAACTGTTCAATTTCTACTAATTATATAAAAGCAACTTTGAGCTAATACTTCATTTCCATCAATTTTTCAGGAAAAAGGAGCAAGTAAAGATAAGGAAATTAATACACATTACAATTGCTATCACTAGGGCAATTTTTGGGGAGAGCAATATGGCAATTCTGGAAAGCTATCAAGATGATTATACCATTTCACATAAAGATGTTAAAGTTAGGATCATATCAAAAGGAAAAAAAACTTTTCATTTCTAGGTCTTTTGACTAATATCAAGTTATTAAACAGAAAAAAATCCATGCAAAAGCATTAATATCTTTGTAATACAAAAAAATTACAATCAGTAGGTTTAAGGATTAGTTGTGGGGAAAAAATATTTGTTATTGCTCAGTTGTTTCAGTTGTGTCCAATTCTTTGTGACCCCATTTGAAGTTTTCTTGGCAAATATACTAGAAGGATTTGCTATTGCCTTCTCCCTATCATTTTACAGATGAGGAAACTGATACCAAGAGAAAGCGACTTCTCCAAGCTCACAAAACTAGGACCAAATTTGAACTGAATTCTTCCTGACTCCAGGTCTGGTGCTCTATCTGGTGTGCCACCTACAGGCCCTAAATAAATTACTGTTTAACAGTCCAATAAAATGTTGAATAAAATGGCAAATAAATTTAAAAAATCAAAAACTTAAGCAACAAAAGTTTTTAAGTATGTAAAAAAGGTTTAGAGGATTCACAGAATAGTCATAATTTTCTTAAAGAACCTAAATTTTTCTTTCATCAAAATTTAACTTTTGCAAAGATCCTATTCCAACACCCTCTTTGTAGATTTTCAAAGGCTATTCCGAAAGAATTCAAGCTTTGGGGTGGCTAGGTGGCTCAGTGGATAAAGCACCGGCCCTGGAGTCAGGAGTACCTGGGTTCAAATCGGGTCTCAGACACTTAATAATTACCCAGCTGTGTGGCCTTGGGCAAGCCACTTAAACCCCATTTGTCTTGCAAAAACCTAAAAACAAAACAAAACAAAAAACCCAAACAAGCTTTGTAAAGTCCTTTAGCAAGCTGAACAAGAGTCAAGTTTGGGCTCAGTTATATTCTGTATGTTGTTATTATGAGTCTTTTAGAGAAACTCATCACTAGAAATTTGATCTACCAACTTGAAACCATCTACTATAGCAAAAAGAAGGTGCAACTTGTGTCAGTGGAGGGAAGAACTGCAGTGACAACACTGTAAATCTTAAGAATGAAAATTTAAATAACTTTTACTATTTTATTTGGGATATTTGCCTGTATCCCGTTTGTCTTTATTGAGATTTACTGAATTCATTATTTTTTTTAAGTGAGTCCTGGATAATAAATAAGTGACTTTTTATTTCTACAAATTACCCAGATATCACTGACGTTTTTTTGAAAATTTTATTTATTTAAGGCATGGGGTGGTTAAGTGACTTGCCCAAGGTCACACAGCTGGGCAATTATTAAGTGTCTGCAGCTGGATTTGAACTCAGGTACTCCTGACTCCAGGGCCAGTGCTCTATCCACTGCACCACCACCTAGCTGCCCCTGACATTTTGATATAGTTGCAGATTCGGAAATTTTGAAAATCAGGGTATGAGTAAAATGAAAAGAAGCAAAGTTACAACTGAGCCTAGGAAATCTGAGCAATTAAATGGTCCTAGGTGAGACTCTATGACAAAAAATAGAAAAGCCTGAAAAATGCTCTGTCATTCATCAGATTACTTTGCATTAATTCTGTTTATAGTTTGTCCATTACTCTTCATTAGAATATCAGCTCCTAATGGGAAAAACTACGGAAAAAATTATTGCATTTCTGTATTCTCAGAAGTGAGTCTAGTATTTTGTACATAGGACAGAATGCTTGTGGAACTGAACTGAAGCTAAGCACAGGCAGCTCTCCCAAGGGCCTACAAAATGCTGAGAGCTACATCGCATGCCCCTTGTTCTAGAACTAGAGAGGGTTTAGATACAGAGAAGGGACAGCTTACTCACGTGTGAAGCCGGCAGTGCTAGGAGGGTTAAGGCTGTCACAGCTGTCAGCACTGTCACTGCTAGAGATCTCATCATCTGAGTTAGAAATGGAAGAGCCCACATCCACATCTTCAAACTTCCTCTTGAGACTCGAGCTCGTGAATGCATCCATTGGTCTTGTAGGGACTTCCCTGGGGAGCCCACTATAAAGGCCCTAAAGCCCCCATTCACCAACAGCTAGACAGGCTCATAAGGACTCTGCTTGGAAAGAAAGGAGGGAAAGAGACAGGTATTAACATCAGCCCTGTTATGAAACCCATAGTCATAGATCAGGATCCCTTTCCTTCCCCAAAATGAAAAAAGGGCTTAAAGATTTGATTCTGACCTAAGTCAGTCTCAGATGCATCCACTTATTATCAAAACCCCTCCAACTCCCTTTTTTTGACCCCAATCACATATAGGGCTAACCTTCATCTACCTTCTCCTGTATGATTTGAATCTGGTCTACAAAAATTGGACCATCTCTTTTATTGTTCATCTCCAATATACCACACAATTGCCTGATTTTATTTTTTCCCTCAACCCTAAAGTCTCATAGAGTTTGCCTTATGGAATACTGAAATAGGAACAGAGACTCAGAACAGGTTGAAAAATTCTGTCCTAAAACACATCAACAGGACAGACTACTTCATAAATACACTGGCACAAGATGAAGATGGTCTGAGCCAGTCACCTCCACAGTAGGAATCTTTTACAGTATCCCAAGAGTACCAGTCCCAAAGCCCCTAAGCAAAGGGAAGGTTCAAGATCAACTATCAGCCCAAGGATTTTGAAGATCCAGAATTTAAGTCACAGCTATTTAGAGATGACAGAAATGGCTTCTCCATAAAAACAAAGCTTAGGGCCTCTGTTCCTTGGCTTTTTGAGTTAGAAATTTTGTCAGTTTAAATGTTTTCAAGCCTGATACTCCACCCTTTCTGGGTCAGCACTACATGTGATAGTAGAAGAGAAAGCCAGAAATAGACTTAGTCTAGCCCTCATTTGTCCCTGAATATTCTCCAGGGAACTTTTTCGTTCCTTATTCCCTGGGATGCCACTAGCCATGAATGATTTTTCCTGAATCTGGTCAGAGTATTCTTACTAGGTTTCCCTGATCAAGATGAACAGTATCTAGGCAATGAAGACAGAAATGAGATTAATGGTTATTTTGTTGTCATATCTGACTCTTCATGACCTCATTTGCATTTTTCTTGGTGAAGATACTGGAGAGGTTTGCCATTTGCTTTGCTCAAAGTTCTGAGGCTAGATTTGATCTCACAAAGATGAGTCTTCCTGACTCCAGGTCCAGTATTTAGCAGCCCAATGCAGAGAACTACTGGAGCTAAAGAACCAGCCCTTATTCTCTTGAGTTAACAGTCCTTTATCAAAAGCTGCCCTTTGGGAGATTTCAAACTGGACCCAGCCATGTCAAACCAGTATGTCCAGAACAGAATCACATCCCTTTCCCCTAACTCATCCTTTTCATAAACACCATTTCTGCACTAACATTCCATTCTCTCTTGCATCTTTCCTCATCCTTCTAATTCACACAGCCCCCATCTTAATTAAGGACCTCATTCCCTCTTGCCTAGGTTACTTCAGCTCTTTCCCATTCCAATCTATCTTCCAGGAAGGATAAAAGTGATTTTCCTGGAGTACAGGTCTGACCATGTCATTCCCCTACTTAAGAAACTCCAGTGATTCTCTATTAATTGTAGTATCAGATCTAAACTCCTCAGTCTGTGTGGCATTTAAATTCCTTCTCAAAATTGTCCCAACCTCCATTTCAAGCCCTATTACCTATTATTCTCCTTTACACACATTACAGTCTAGTCAAACTGCTCCTTGGAAATGGGCTATTCATCTATCCTCAAGTGATAGCACTTTAAACCCCCTCAAGTCTTCTTCAAGTTTCAAGTGACCCCTATGTAAGAGGCCTTTCTTGATCTACGGTTCGGGTTGTCCCTCATCTCCACCAGTTACTCTACATCAATGTCCTCTCCTCTGACAGCAAGTAAGCTCCTTGAGGGAAGGGATCATTTCACTTTGACTATGGCTCTCTGTAAGTAAATGCTTGGTAAAGGCTTGTTGATTATAGTAATTATCACGTGTGCACAAAACTCAGCCTCATATCCTTTGAGACATAGAAAGAAGCAGCATGGGGAAAGAAACACATTAAAAATGCAGTGAAACAATTTTGTTCTGAGCAGATTATCTCATAAGCACACAGGCACATGACAGAAGAGTATGTCTGCATCAGTCACCTCCAGAGTGCAAATAATTTTCCTTTTCTGTCTTTGGATTCCAATTTCCTGGAAAATGGGAGTTTGCTTCACAGAGCTTCAGTCACAGAGCCCAGACTATGATCTCACTAGTTACTAATTATGCATCAGGAATAACAACACTGTCCAGAAAGATTGGGCTTGCAATACTGCAGAGAAGCTCCCCAGTCCATACTGTGGTTTTAGGGATTCCTGTCAAGGGGCAAGAGGATGAATCTTCCACCAAACACCAAAGCTCAAACACAAGTTTCTGATGGCCCTGTTTACATTAAAGACAAGAACAAATGCAGTACTAGGTTTCTCTCACCTGCCTGCACACATTTTTCTACACAGAGTCTAGCTTAACCATCTAGCCAGCTTTGTTTGGTTCATTCTGTATTGGAAGGCTTCAGAATCTTGTGAGGACTTGAGACCTAAATAAATATATATATATATATATCTGTAGATCTCACCAGGAACCCTTAGCTACATTTACTAATAAAGAGTATACTAATAAAATAATGCCTAAAGAAATCAGACTAGGAGGAAAAAAGTAGGCTCCAGAAAAGTAAGAATTTTAATTAAATTAAGATAAAATTATAGTCCACAGTCCTGCTAATCCTGTTCCTTCAGATTTCAGATGTCACCAGAATAAATGAGCTCAGGAAAATTTCACCTAGTAGACTGACTGAAGTCGGATCTTACTTTAAATACTACTTCTGCCACTATGACCCACATGACCTTGGGCAACTCACTTAACTTCCTTAGGCTTCCATTTCATCAACTACAAAATAAGGGGACTTGGTGGTCCTTTTCAGTTTTAGATCTATGATTGCTCTGAATCTACCTTAAACATCTTTTTCTACTTTGTCATCAACAGAACACTAAAAATCTCACATTCAAACTATACATGAAAATATAAGGATGAGAAAAGAAAAAATACTGTCAACTGAATCTCATATTTTTTTTCCTACTATATTCAATAAATACCTTGGGAAACTAAATTAAATGGAAACCCTTCACTTTTACACCAGCCTTGGTCTTTACTTACAACAAACTCTCCTGGGTATTGCCTACATTTGGTTTGTTTACAGATGCAGGTGCTAAGACAGCTTTTGGGTCTAATTTTGAATTCTATGCAATCCCTAATAATCTTCCAGTGTTTTAGTCCACACATTCATGTAGTTCTCATCTCTTTAGGTTATTATTATCTAAATTGGGTACAGTGACAATCGTTGGGAAGAATGCTCTTTCCCTTGACATTATTTCTTGCTTTTTGTTAAATGCTTCAGGTTTTTTGAGCCAGTGACAGGAGAAACTTAATAGAAGAGCAACAACATTTTACCTTGAAAATGTCCTGAGAATGAAATAACATGCAAATTAAATTGTTGTACTTTCAACTATTTCATACATCTAGATGCAAGTATTTGGCAGAATTCTAAATATTGTGGCTTTAAATCATTTTCTTAACTTGCTACTAACTAACCATCCTAAAGACTTGTCTATTCTAGACCAAAATCAGTTTCAATTCATGTGACCTGCCTTTTTTTTTTTTAACTAAATCTCCCTGGTCCAAATAGCTTAAAGGTGGACAAGGCTTGTACAATAACCTGAAATAACTATTCTTTCCAATATTTGCCAAAGAAAGGGTCTCAATTTTCCTTTCACCTCACCAAATTCATCTTTTAACCTCATGTGGGGATCCATTTCTCTAAGTAGTTTACCCTGACCCCCACTCCTTTGGATACACACAAACTAATTTAATTATCTAAATAAATCAATGTACTACTTGGAAAAAAATTAAAATTCCAACACCAGTAATAAGCCCTATTAGTCTTTTAAAATATCAAAAATTAACAAATTCCAAAACATGTAATTGTCTTGGAGAAAACACTAAGACTCTTCATAGGAACTTTCAAGTAAGGACAACTGGCATGTATACTGCCATTCTCTATGTCTATAATTAATCTACATGTAATCTATCTGTATTATAGGTTTTTTAATCTATAATTACCAAAGTTGTACAGAGGTACCAGTTGAGATTTGAAAGAAGGTAGATTAAATAAAAATGAGGATTCATAATATCTGTATTTTAATAAGACTCAATCTTCAAAAAAAAGGACCAGTTTTTCAAGTTTGTGAAGTTTACTCCTACCAAGAATATATATGATGAGGTTTTGTGAAGGACCGGATGCCTAGGAAAATTTTTTTTTGAGATAACAAATGTATATTTGAGGATGTTACATGCGTCTCTCTTAAGGACAACATCATCAGAAAAACCAAGAGTTTGATTCATTTCTGTTACAGAGTCCAAGAATTTTCTTTCCCTTAAGACTCAGTGTTAAAAGGAAGGCTGTTCCTGGTAGTTGGGCTTTCAGTTAAAGTTACTGGAACCAGAAAGGCCTTCATTCAGTGAGCCCTCCCTCCTTCCAGCTAGAATTAGAAGCGGGGATGGTTCTCTTCAACTATTGTGATGATCCAGAAGATTTGGTTCAGGATCTGCATCCTGGTTCCAGGATGTCTCCATCCTCGGCCGTGCCAGGGCCGTGCCAGCCCTGCGGTCTCGCATGTTACAGAACATGGAACTGAGGCCCAGGGAGGCTAAGGGACTGTCTGCCGGGGGTCCCAGCCCTTGTCTGGGCACCTCCGGGCTTCCCCTCTCTCTTCCCTTTGCCTACGCGGGGCACTTGGAGGGGAAGGGCTCAGAGCAGGGCTGGGGCAGAGCCCTGGAGGGGCCGGGGCCGGGCCGGGCGGAGCGGAGCCGCCCGGGCCGCCCTCCTCGGCGCGGGACAAAGGCCAGCTCCGGCGGCTCGGCTCGGCCCGGGGCTCCTGGAAGCCGCGCCGGAGGAGGAGGTCTGGGCCGGGCCGGGCCGGGCGCTGCCCCCCGGCCCCTCCCCCCGCCGCCCCGGGCGCCCCCGGCTCCCTCCTCCGCGCGGCCAGGACCCCCGGCTCGCCCCGCACAGCCGCCACACCTCCCTCGCTCCCGCCCGGGCGCCCCCCGCGGCCCTCAGGCCCATTACCGGCCCGACCCCGCCGCCGCCGCCGCCGCCGCCGCCGCTTCCCGCGAAGGTCTGCACCGCCCCCGCTGCCGCCGCCGCCGCCGCCGCCGCCGCCCAGGCCCGGGGTGGGGGAGGGGGCGAGCCCCGGGAGCCGTGGCCACGGTCCTGGAGCCCGGAGGGCGGGCGGGCGGGCCGGCCGGCGGCGGGGAGCGGGCGGCTCCGGCTCCCTCGGCCCCGAGCACCCAGGGCGGCCCGGCTCCGACTAACAATAGGCTGCGGCCGCTGCGCCCCCGCTCTTATAGGCGCCGGCACGTCCCGCCGAGCCCGGGGCAGGCTGGGAGATGCGGTCGGCTCCGAGGCTCCCGGGCCGCGGAATGCTGGGAGCTGGAGTCCGGCAAGCTGCGGCCTCGTCCTGGGCCCGGAAGGGGCTTCGGGGAGACTCCAAACCGCAGGCGCTTCTGGGAAAGCGAGTTTGCTGCGGTTGCGGGCTTTTCGGAAGCAGCCCAGCCCTGGCAGCCCCAAAGTTGGGACCGGGCGGGCGCCCACCGCCTGCGCCGCCCAGAAATCACCCCCGGGACCCACGACTGGAAGCGAGGGAGGGGCGCTTTGGGCCTGCGGGCAGACGCGAGAAACCCCATCCCTTGCCCTCGGGACAAGCCATCAGATTTGACCCCTTTTTCCCTCAACATCTCTTTTTCTCCGGGTTTCAGTTCTGCTTTCAGGCCCCCAAGCAGCTCTAGCCAACGGCCGGACACGCCCAGCTCCCTGATTGCCGCTCACCCTTCAGCTCCGTCACCTGCCAGGTGTCAACGTGACCCACTGAGGGCTGAAGATAATATGGGACAACTCCTACGTCTTTTTCACCTTAAATACTTTCTACTATCACTTCCCATCCTGTTCAAAAATTCAGCTGCAACAACTTAACAAGCTTTGTGTTTACCTTTAATGTACTAGACACATTCTCTCATTCAACGTATCAGCTAAATTCCTGAGCTGATACAAAAGAGTCCACTGAACTAAACTATAATATCATCCGCTCCATATCTCTTTATCCGGCGCACAAGGATATTGTGAAACTTAGAAAAATGCTTTACCTTCATAGGAAGCAGCGGAATATAATGGCATAATATAGTAAAAAGATGGAGTCAATGGGTGATAAAGGAAAGTACTGGGAGGAAGGGAAAGGAGATGAAGGAGAAGCTGACAGATTTCACATAACAGTCAAGAAAAAGCTTTTTCAATGGAGTGGAAAGGGGGAAGGCGAGGGGGAATGAGTGAGCCTTCATTCTCATCAGAAATGGCTGAGAGGAAATAACACACTTAATAGGGTGAGGAAATCCATCTTACCCTAGAGAAAAATGAGAAGAAAGGGATAGGATAAGGGGGAATGGGGGGAGGGAAGGGGGACTAGGTGATAGAAGAGAAGGAAGACGGAGGGAGAGGGTACTCAGGTACAAGCCACTTTTGGACAGGGTCAGGATGAAAGGAGAGAGAGAATAGAATAAATGAGAGTAGGGAGGAATAGAGTGAAGGGACAGCTAGTAGTAGCAACTGTGGGAAAAATATTGAAGCAACCTCTCTGGCGGACTTATGATAAAGAAAGCAGCTCACCCCAGGGACAGAGACATTGAAATCTGAACACAGACTGAAGTACAATTTCTCTCTCTGTTCTTGAGGTTTCTTATCCTCTTGGGTGGGGGAGGGGGTTTATGTTTACTCTTATAACACGTTCTATTTACATCAATGTATGGCATGGAAACAAGGTAGAGACTATCAGACAGCCTTCGGGGGGGGGGGGATTGTCGAATTCAGAGCCTTGCAAAAAATGATGGGTACATATTACTATTGTATATAATTGGAAAACAAAAAAAAGATGCTTTATCTTAATAAGCATTCATTTAAGAGACTGTTTATACTATATTCTTAATGGGTCCAAGATGACTCTGTTGATCTCTTAGCCAAGTTTACCATAGGTCCCAATTAAACCCATTTTACAGTTTTATCAGGAATTGGAAATGTGCCTCACTAGCCTCTTATTTGAACTACTTACCTTCTTCCTGAATCTGAAAATCAGGATATTTGCTTATTATTACTCCTGCCATCATAACTCCTCAAAGGTTCAGCTTTGAAATCCACAAATTCTTTCGGAATTTTAGGCAATGGGGTTAAGTGGCTTGCCCAAGGCCATACAGTAGGTAATTAAGTGTCTGAGTCTGGATTTGAACTCAAGTACTCCTGACTCCAGGGCCGGTGCTCTATCCACTGTGCACCTAGCCACCCCCCCCCCCTTCTAATATCTAAACATCATTCTCTTTAGTAAAGAAAACAGAAGCTTCTGTCCATTTTGTGGTATGCCTATTGACCTCAAGTACAATGCTATTTCTTGATTTGCCTCATTCCCAACAAAGCTTAAAAAGTACCAAAACCTCACAAAACATTTTTTGTACTGTTCATTTTTCTCACATGAGACTTTGCTACCTTTTGAATTTGTCCTGTTAACCAGTTTTTGCTTCTATTCTATCTCTCAAAACTTCAAATTCATTGGTAGCTCTCTCTTTACACCCACTTCAGTTTCTTTGGACACTTCCTCTTGATCAGAATTATCTATGGGTATATTGTCAAAATTTGTTCTCGAGTGTTTCCCATCTCTTTTACCAAGTGCTCTTTTGGAGTTTCATTTCATGTCATGTAATAATCCTACCTATTCCATTTCTGAATCTTTAAATCAGCTATCCAAAAGCACATGACAAACAACAACCAACATTCTTCTCCCTAGTTACCACAATTGACAAATTAGCACAATCACTGCCCCCCCCCTTAAGTTTCCAGTCATTTCCACTTCATCTAAGTCTTTACTGGTCAGAGATCCAAAATGATAGCTCCCCTCATAAATATCATAGCCCTGTGAAAAATAAAATTACCAGAAAGGCTTTTAGCAGGTTGTTCAAAATCATCTGTTATTTTTTCACCTAAGGATAATATACAATCACAGAATGTGAAAACAAATGATAAAGGCTGTTATGTCCTGAGCAACTTGGTGTGTGTGGGGGGGTAAGGTAAGGTATCAGACTGTTTCTTTTTAATTTACTAGTAGGACAGGGTTTAAATTGAATACTGTATGAACATAACTGATGCCATTTTTGACTCTTGACTTAATAACTTAATGGAACCACTATTCTATCAATCAGCTTAATGTGGAACCCAGTCATCTTTTTTTCTTTTTTTAGCTCTTATAAAATCAGCAGCCCAATCCTATCACTATCTCTTGCATCCATTACCTCCTTTCCCCTCAGAATCATACTTTAGGCCCTTATCAATACCTCTTATCTAGCCTCTGTACTAGAATTTGGTTGGTCTTCTTAATTATAAATTAGGCTCTTCTCTAATCAAGTTTTGTTCACAGATGTCATTTCTTCCTTATTCAATCACCTTCAACAATTCTATTAATAAATAACTATAAACTGCTCACCACAATCTTGGCACGTCGAAGGCACTACATAAATGTTGGCTACTGTAATTATTAGTACTATTGAAAGTCCAACTGACTTTCTGAACTGACATTCAGGATCTATCCTAGGAGGGTGGGACTATTTTATCTCTCACTAGTACCCTTTATAAAAATCCTTCACTTCATTTGAAATGTATTTGCTATTGCCTAAAAACAATTTGCCCATTTCACACTAGACTTTCCTCCCACAATTAGATTCTTTTACTTAGCTCCTATTATTCCCTAGGCCACACCTCCTCTATGAACTCTGATAGCACTTTGTGAACCTCTTCCATGCAGTCACCTTAGGATGGATCTTTGACGTGTGTTATCACATTTTGGAGTGCTAAAAGTATAAAAAGAAAAGGGAGCAGGTCCTTTCCCTCACAGAGTTCCCATTCGGACTAGGGAAGTCAATACAAAGTGCAGTTGATGGACCACAAGTGTTAAAGTTGTAGAAGAGGTATGACAGTTGGCAAGGTCCTTAATTTTAAGTCAGTAGATCAAAAACTCAAAAACTTGAATTCATAGATGAAATTAATAAAAGCAATCAAGAAAAAAAGGGTTTATATCAACACAAATTTAAAATTTAAAAAGAAATCCAGTTTGAGCATGGAAAAACAGGAAGATGAAACTGGAAGGCTCAGAAAAAAAAAGAGTTCCAGGTGATAGAAGAAGAAAAGGTAAAACAGTATTATATGGAGAATCTTGGGGTGGGGGAACATTAACTAGAGTCTTAAATGAAAGATAAAAGTTGATTCCTGGGGAAAACAGGGAAATCTATAGTGTTTTAACATGAGGTACAAGTATCCTAATGTAAAGCCAAGAATTAACCTAGGGGTTTGTAAACTTGCTATTTAAAAATATTTTGATTACTATGTTTCAATATATTTGAAGTCCTATGTCTTTTATTTTATGTGTAAAGACATTGAGAAAGGGGATCCATAGGATTCATCAGACTACCAAGGGGTCCAAGACACAAAAAAACTAGGAATCCCTCTCTTAAGACTTCAAATTCATTGGTAGCTCTCTTTGTACCCACTTCAGTTTCTTTGGACACTTCCCCTTGATCAGAATTAGCATGATCATTAGAATTAATTTAAATATCATTTTTGATGAAGTTATATAACTTAAAAAAATAAAACCATATAAAGCAGTTGTAGCCTAGTGGATAAAGAGCTGCTGAGTTAGAAATTTAATGGTTCAAATCCTACCTTTGACACATACTGGCAGTGTGACTGGACAAGTCATTTATCTTTTCAGGGCCCCTGGGTACTGTAAGGCTATAAATTACAGAACAGGTATAGATCTGCATGGGTACATCAATTTTCTCAATAAGGATGAATGGAATCATAGATCTATCTCTCTCCCCATCCATCCCACCAAAATATTTTCTAAATCTATATTCTTTATAATAGGAAGAAACTGAACAAATGATTATTGGGCTAAAAGTAGTTATTCAGAAAATGGAATGACAGACCAAGATAAAATAAGGTAACAAGACAAATCTTATATTGGTAATCAGGAAATTTAGAAGTTTAAAGGTAAGCTGGGGGAGGGAAAAGGAATGAAGAAGAAAAGGAAGACACTTGAAAGTAAGCAGTAGAAATAAGTAAATAAAACTATGAAAATTATCAGGAGAAAAAAAAAGATAAATGACATTTTATAGTGGAGTCAATAGTATTGGAGCCACTTCATGTTTTGGCAAAGAACAGTCTTATATCACTGAAGTCTCTCTGTACCAATAGCAAATAAAGAATTCTAGGTCCTTTATTTAATTGCTGGCATGTAGATAATAAAACCAAGCTTTGTTTACACTACTATAATAAAAAAATAAACTTTTTTTTGCAGAGATCTTACCATGCAATTCAGGAATTTCATCAACTGCCGAAATGATAAGCAGAAAAATGACACAGTGCTTATTCTATGTGAATTAGAGCATAAATTCTACATAAACTAGAACATAAGTAGGTGAGATATTTGCCTGGGTTCTAATGCCATCAATGCAGAGAATTCATAATGGTCTAGGCAATAATAATGATAACATTCCTGGAGAAGTCCCAAAGCCAAGAAAGCAGAAAATAAAGAAGAAAAAGCAATAAAACCTACTTTGCAAGCTATTTTTAGCTTTTCATTCACAAACCAAATATTACCACCTGGAATTGTTAAATACTCACTGAAAGGAAAAGTAAACTTAGTATCTTTTAAAAGTGAAGATGAAAAATTCAGCTTTTCACAATGATGTAATTTTAGGTTGTTTGAAAGAGATACTGCTGCTTCTTCCCAGTAAAACTTTTATCAGACTAATTATGGGTCCAAAGAAAGGAGTCTTTGGAACACTGGCCTTCATTTGTCACATCAAACTAAAAATGGATGATAACAATAGTCAAAACCTGGGACAGCTAGGTGGCGTAGTGGATAGAGCACCGGCCTTGGAGTCAGGAGTACCTGGGTTCAAATCCAGTCTCAGACACTTAATAATTACCTAGCTGTGTGGCCTTGGGCAAGCCACTTAACCCCGTTTGCCCTGCAAAAACCTAAAAAACAATAGTCAAAACCTTCTCTGTCCCCTGCCCACTAACTCCATTGCTACAGAAAGCACCATGATTCTGTTTGTTAAGGAAATAATGGCTATCATCTGGCTCCATATACTCAGATCTTACTTTCATGATGATGCTTGTCCTTCAGTCTCAAAGATGATCACAACATCAGGGAGGTGATGCCATGACAAGCAAGTGACTTGGATTTGAATGAAGGAGGTACTGTCCTAAATCACCAGCCTCATCTTTTCCTTCAGTCATCTGGGTCCAATGGTCAGATATAAATCTGGAGATGGCCCTGGATGTGAGGCAATCAGGGTTAAGTGACTTTCCAAAGGTCACACAACTAGTAAAGTGTCTGAGGCTGGAATCAAACATCCATTCTCCTCCAATCTATCCACCTGCTGCACTTCTTACTTTCATGTACTTGTCTAGATGGATCATTTCTCATTTGGTATGTGACAATCTCTCCTGGTGGTAGCCACACCATATCTTATTAGCTCTTCCTCTCCATTATCAATTCTGTCTAAAATTCAGATGTCAAAATGATCGCACCAAGAACCTAGAAAGAATTGAGACTGGTTTGGTTATATAGGTTGTAAAAGGACTCTGTTTTGTATTCACTCTTGGTGCATCAAACAATCATTTTTTCTTCCTTAGAAGTTTGAATTAAGACTCCTAGTAAGGATTCAAGTCTTTACTCTACATGGTACAGATACTCTTCAGGAATTAAGATTATTCATTTTTTTCAAAGGACTGTTATAAGCACTAAAGTCAAACAAGTTATAACTCCATTTCTTTTTGGGGAGGGGAGGGGGAGGAGAATAGAGCCAGACAACTAACTATCATAAATCTTTTATTTCTTAAATTTATGTGAGATAAAAGCTAGTCACTTTCTTTTTTTAAATCTCATTTCAGGCACTTATTGTAGGTCTCATCATTATACCAACACTTTTTAGAATGACACAAAAGAGGCCTGAGAAATTTTCTTGGCAATAAAAACAGCCTACTAGTAAATCTAAGGGTGTCACTTTAGTAGACACAAATGCATATTCACTGCTTGGACTTTGATAGGAAGTAGTGCAAGTCAATCTTGGGGAACCTTTGGCTATGGTGAACTTGAGTATGTGGGATAACTGACTATCCCCAGAAAACGAGAACATCTGATTGATGGTTTAGTTGCTTTAGTAAAAGTCTTGTAGAAGTTATCAAAAAACATTTTTAATCTTAAGATTAAAGATTTAAGATTATCATTTTGCTTTAAACCAAAAGGAAATAGACTAAATTGAAGGATAACTTTAATGGACAAAAATTTCCTTTTTTTAAAAAACCAATTAAGCTTTATCAAGTGCTTAAAAAAAATAAAAATCCAAACCCATAAAGAATCTTTGACCATTGTCTTCTTCAGCCCTAATTCAATCTGTAAAGGGAATTCTTGACACTCTACACATAAAACAAGAAAGGAATACCCATAGTCAGACACAATCATTTTTTAAGTAGAAAAAAACATATGGGAAAAGATGTATATACAAATAGGATCATTGGATTCTAGATTTTGGAGCTAAAAAGGACCTTGGAGATCATCTTATTCTTTCTAAATGGAGAGAGATCCCAAAGAATTCAGTTGCCTAGGATCACAGAATGAGTTAATACTGAACTAAGGATTAGAACTCAGGTTTTAACTCTTAGTCTAGGGCTCCTACTCACAAAGACTCTCTTTTTAAAAAGTACACAGTTAAGAACAACACTATATAAACAAAAATGCCTCTTATGCTAGAAATGAGGACACAGGGTAGAAAGAGAAAAAATTCACTATATTAAAAAAAATTAACAATCAGTGCTCAAATCCTGTCAATTTTATTGTGTAATACAATAAATATCCCCACCTTGTACCCTCTTTCCCAAAATAGAGAGAGTGAGCACTTATATTTTGTTTTTTCATCTCTGACCCTTGCTAAAGAGTCACTTTTTGGTAGTCGTTTCCTCAGTCCTCCATGTAAACTCACATTTCACCACAGCAATGCAGAATTCACCATGTGGTGACAAGAGGGAAAGGCAGGATATACAGTGTGTGGGGAAAAAATCCCCCAACCCCCCCCAACCCAATTCTGCTTTTCCAGTAACAAATACACTGCAGTAAAAGCAGAAGCTTCAGGTATGTCATATGGGAGTTGGTTGGTGGGTAGTCTAAAGAATATAGAGATTCATTTTTATTTATATATTAGAAAAAATTACAT
This sequence comes from Macrotis lagotis, assembly GCF_037893015.1. Classification (NCBI taxonomy): domain Eukaryota; kingdom Metazoa; phylum Chordata; class Mammalia; order Peramelemorphia; family Peramelidae; genus Macrotis; species Macrotis lagotis. The sequence goes on along the minus strand of NC_133659.1, from coordinate 256,821,010 downwards.
GGCTCCAGATTATCATAAAAATTTAACATCTTTCAATTAAACATCACACAATTTCCATCATCATTATGCCCTATATAAAAACCTAAATGATGTGACAAGTTTTTATCAATATTCAGCAACAACACAGTCCATAAATTGGAACTAAGAAACAGTTGCAGAACTGCATGCCAAACAGGAATCTGTGTGTGGCAACAGGGTTGGACAGGGAATGGAGGACTGGTATTCCACCTCTGGAGGGTAGCACCACGCCACCTCCCACTCTCCATCAGTCAGGCTCCTGCAGACCTCCAACTTTCTATCCATATCCTCTGCAAGAGGGAGAGTGTCCAAGGGGTGAAGGAAGCAGCAGCTACCCAGCAAGGGATGCTCCCCTTCTATTTCAATATGATGTGGTAGCTATGATTAGTTTCAGCTGAAAAAGAAGCAGAAAGATCATTTGTTACCTCAAAAGCATAGCAAGGATGGAGAGAAGTATGACATGTTCTCATAGGAGAAAGATTGGAAAAAGAAGGAGGATTTCTTAGCTTTTACACAGAACAATGCACTTATATCAGAAAAGCAGTAAAAAATGTGACATGAACTTGGAGGCAGGATGACTGCCACTAACTGAATAGCTATTAGGTAGTTAGTACGTTCACAATGGCATAAGACAACTTACATTAAATAAACTCTTTGAGAATTGGTTTCTCACCAAATGCAAAACTAATATAACTTTCCTTTTCTCCCTCTCAGACAATATATGAAAAAAGACAACTTCCTTAAAGACTGGTAGAGAGGAAATATAGACATCATGGTATAATGGCTAGAGTTAGGAAGGCAATGTGTAAGGAAGATCTGTTTGTGTGACTCACTTCTGAAACATAATGGTTATGTGACTTAGGTATGTCACTTTATTTCTTAGTGCCCCAGACAACTTTTTATGACTGTATCTTGCAAAAGTTGCTGATCTATTTTGCTACAGGAAGTTTCCTCATCAGAATACTACAGATGGAATTACAGCTCAGTCCAAATAAAAAATAAAGTATTTTTATTGTTCTATTACCTTTCATTGTGTCCAGAACAAAACAAGCTTCTTCCTGAAAGTTCTGTATCATCTAAAAGAAGCAAAAGACTAAGTGAAAAAAAATGCTGTAAATCACTACTATAAGAGAAATGTAAATTAAAACAACTCTGAAGTCCTACCTCATACCCATCAGATTGGTTAATGTGACAGAAAAGGAAAATGCCAGATGCTGAAGGGGGTAAGGAAAAACTGGGACACTAGCACACTATTGATGAAGCTATGTACTAGTCTAGTCATTGTGGAGAACAATTAGGAACTATGTACAAAACACTATAAAACTTGTATATACCCTTTGACCTAGCAATACCACTACTAAGTCTGTATACCAAAGAGATCAAAGAAAAAGGAAAAGGACTCATACATACAAAAGTATTTATAGTATAGTATTATATATGTGTGTGTGTATATATATGTATATGTATCTTTTCTTTTTTTGTTGAGGGTACCCCCTCAATTGGGGAATGTCTTAACAAGTTATGGTATATGAATATGATAGAATACTATTGTGCTATAAGAAATAATGAAGGGGATGGATTTAGAAGATCCTGAGAAGACTTTTATGAATTGATGTAGACAGAAGGGAGAAGACAACTCAGGAAAACAGTGTACACAGTATCAGCAATATTGTAATACTGGATCAACTGTAAAAGATGTAGCAACACTGATGAATAAAATGATTTGCCTCAATTTCAAAGGATTTATGATTAAAAATACTATCCATCTTTAGATTCAGAACTGAAAAAGGACTCAGAGTGCAGCTTGAGATGAGTTTGCAAGACTCCATATGTATGGTGAACATTTCATTTCTTGCCTTCTCAATGGAGTGGGGGAGGGAGAGAATTTGGAACTGAAAATAAATTTAAAAAAAAGACTAAGTAGACATCTAAAAGCTTAAACAATAAGCTACTGGATCATATGCACTTTAGTTCAGGGATATTAATCAATCAACAAGCATTTATCAAGCTTACTATGTATTAAGCACTATGCTAAACACTGCATATACAAAGACAAGTCAAAAAGTCCTTGCCTTCAAAGAACTTAATTGGGAAGAAAATATGTATACCTATGAGTTTAAACAAGCTATAAACAAAAAGAATACAAGACAGTTTGAGGAAGGGATGTGGTTGCATCCTGTGGGATCAGGACAGGCTTCATGAAGAAGCTGGTACTTGAGGTAAGTGCTGGAGGAAACCAGGTGAGACATAGAGGTGATAAGGGAAGGCATTCCAGGAATGGGGAAAAGCAAGTGCAGAGGCATCAATAGATAGTGATAAAGCACGTCATGTGTGCCAAACATTGAGCAAACCACTGTACTTAACAAAGAGAGAAAAAGAAATAAAGTGTAAAGAGCCTGGAAAGGCAAGAAGGAGCTAGGCTAAGAAGAACTTTAAATGTCAGAAAAGTTTATCCTTGAAGTCATGGAAACTATTGGAGTTTATTTGGGGGGGGGGGAGAGGATGACATGATCAAACCTGAATTATGGAAAAATCACTTTGGCAACTGTGGGGAAGATGAATTGGAATGGAAAGAGACACAATACCACAAATGGAGGCTATTGCTGAAGTCCAGGTGAAAAGGGATGAAGATTTGCATTAGAAGAGTAGCTGTACAATCTATAGCCATATGAAAAATTGCTCTAAATCATTAATTATTAGAGAAATACAAATCAAAGCTTCTCTGAGGTACTACCTCACACCTCTCAGACTGGCCAATATGACCAGAAAGGATGGTGATCATTGTTGGAAGGGTTGTGGGAAATCTGGGACACTATTACACTGTTGGTGGAGCTGTGAACTCATCCAACCTTTCTGGAGAGCAATTTAGAACTACGCCCAAAGGACAACAACAGTGTGCATACCCTTTGATCCAGCAATACCACTACTGGGTCTATACCCTGAAGAGATGATGAAAAAGGGTAAAAACATCACTTGTAGAAAAATATTCATAGCAGCCCTGTTTGTCATGGCAAAGAATTGGAAATCAAGTAAATGTCCTTCAATTGGAGAATGGCTTAGCAAACTGTGGTATATGTATGTCATGGAACACTATTGTTCTATTAGAAACCAGGAGGGATAGGAATTCAGGGAAGCCTGGAGGGATTTGCATGAACTGATGGTGAGTGAGATGAGCAGAACCAGAAAAACACTGTACACCCTATCAACAACATGGGGGTGATGTTCAACCTTGATGGACTTGCTCATTCCATCAGCGCAACAACCAGGGACAATTTTGGGCTGTCTGCAATGGAGAATACCATCTGTATCCAGATAAAGAGCCATGGAGTTTGAACAAAGTTCAAGGACAATTTATTTCCTTTAATTAATTAATTAACTAATTAATTAATTAATTAATTTTTTAGTTTTTTTCAAGGCAAATGGGGTTAAGTGGCTTGCCCAAGGCCATACAGCTGGGTAATTATTAAGTGTCTGAGACTGAATTTGAACCCAGGTACTCCTGACTCCAGGGCCAGTGCTTTATCCATTACCCCACCTAGCTGCCCCCTATTCCCTTTAATTTAGAAAAAAAACCTGATATCTTATTGTCTGATCTTGTTATCTCTTATACTTTTTGCTTCTTCCTTAAGGATGTGATTTCTCTCTCATCACACTCAATTTTGATCAATATACAACATGGAAACCAAATAAAGACAGAGAGATTGCTTTCCGTGGGGGGTGGGGGGTGAGGGGAGTAAGATTGGGAGTAAAATTGTAAAACTCAAAACTCAAATAAAATCTTTAAAAAAATAAAAAAAAGAAGAGTATCTGTGATTGGAGATAGAAATGATAAGATTTAGCAACTGATGGATATGTGAGGTGAAGAGTTTAGGATGACACTGAGGTTGCAAACGTGGTGGCCAGAAGGATGGTGGTGCCCTTGACAGTAATGGAGAAGTGCCCTTGACAATGATGGGGAATTTTGGAAGAGGGGTGGTTTTGGCAGAGGGGAATAATGAATTCTTTTTTGGTCATTATATTTGAGATTCCCAGTAGGTGGTTGGTACCTGAGCAGACTAGGACTATACATAGTGATCCAACTATTATTAATTGTTTGTGCCAGACATACTAGGTGGATTTCAATAGTGGAGGTAAAAAAGTAAATAACTATATACAATATACATACAGAACAGATGGAAGTTAATCATAGAGAGAAGGCACTATCAGCAGAGGCTCCTGAGAAAGGCTTCCTGAACAATGTAAATTTTTTAAGTAGTCTTGAAGAAAAAGGGATTTGGGAGCTATGTGAACAGAGATAGTCAGTTTTTATAACTAAGTTGAAAATGGCCAGCCTCTTTCATTTCTCTGTCCTTGAGAAGCCCCCCAAATAGCTTCTTGAATGAGAAGGATATCCCGCTGAATTCATGTACTTCAAACAACTAGTCTTCAAAAACCAGAATCATCTGCCCTTTTGCTCACATATTTCAAGAATGTTCGAAGAAGGAATTTTAGTTTTAAGCATAAAAAAGGAGTATGACAAACAGAATAGTCTCTAGTACATTTGATTGGTACTGTATTATATGATACTTTTGGAATATTATATTGGTTTGATGGCAGAGCTCTATTCAGAATTTACCTCATCACTGATGAGCACATGGATTCCTGTTGGCCCCTGTTTGTAGATCTGACTGATCTGACAAGGGGAAATATTGAAAAGCTGAGCAATTTTCTCTGTTAGCTCAACAGCTGTCAGTTCTTCCAGATAGATGGCATGGTACACTGCAAAGTGAAGACAGAATCAACAGTCAGGGTCAGATTGTTACCAAGTAAGGACATACTTGCACAATCAATCAATCAATGCCTCAAACAAAAAGTATTTATTGTCTTCCTAAAATGTGCCAGGTACTGTACCAGCTACTAGGATTATTACAAAGACAAAAAAGTGACGCAGTCCCTATCTCCAGGAGCTTACATTCTAGAGGGAAAAACAACATATGCATATGTTGGTAATCACAGGTCAATACAAAATAGATGAAAGGGATTTGGGGGTGGGCTTAAACAACTCGGGGAGAGTGTTAGGAAAAAGTTTCATGTAGAAAGAACTTGAACTGAGTCTTGAGGGAAATTTGGGATTCTAAAATATGTAAGCAAAGATGGGAATGTCTTACAGGTATGAGGAACAGCAAATGAAAATGCAACGAGAAAGGAAATGTAGTGCCATGTATAAAAAACAATACAAAAGCCAGTTTGACTGTACCATTGAGTGTATGAAAGGAAAAAATGTAAGATTAGAAAAGTGATTTGGGGCCCAGGTCGTGAAGGGTTTAAAATGGCAAACAAAGGAGTTTGTATTTGATCCTAGAAATAATTCTCTAAACACAGACCTCCTTTTCTGTGAATTCCTACATCTGTCACTTAGAGTCTCCCTTTCACCTTTCTTGACTCCATCCTGTTCTCTTCTGAATGACCTACCAAAGAAAGCACCATTTGAGTCTCCATTTTCATGTTTCTGCTGCTGCTGCTGCTGCTGCTGTTGCTCTGTCAGTTGCAAGGATTCTTGGCAAACGTAAATAGTCAGCCTAGGCCTCACCATCCTAGGGAGGAAGCATCTTGTAAGCTGGAAAGTTCGCAAGGCAAGCACATTTTATGGACACATTTTATCATATATTACATATTATTTTAGCATTATAAATCTTTTAAATATTTATCACGGTCTCTGCTCCTTAAAGATTATAACATCTACTTTGTGACCCATCAGACGACTCTGGCTATATAATATAGTATATAGACAAAAGACACTGAGAATATAAACTGTCTCAATGTACAGGCCCGAGATTTGTTTCAGTACAGCAGAAAACACTGGACCACCATTTATACATAGCTCAACCTGTTTTCTTTCTGCATATACATTCCATTACTTATTAGTATGACAACACTAGATTGCCTTTTGCCCTATTCCTTTCTCCTTCTTTTAAAAGGATAGAATTGGGGCGGCTAGGTGGCACAGTGGATAAAGCACGGGCCCTGGAGTCAGGAGTACCTGGGTTCAAATGCGGCCTCAGACACTTAATAATTACCTAGCTGTGTGGTCTTGGGCAAGCCACTTAACCCCATTTGCCCTGCAAAAACCTAAAAACCCCCCACAAAGAATAAAAGGATAGAATCTGTGACCTAGCACTTAGCACAGAAGAATGAACTTAATAAATATTTATTGATTAATCAAATGACTTTAATGACACAGGTTGCTCTGAGACTCCTTACCAATGCATGTTGCCACTTTCTTGACAACTCATAGTTTTTAGGGGTTGCCTAGAATAGTGTAGGCAAACTCAAACAGAAATAGATCCCTGCTTGCTGCATATTGTCTAAGAAAGTCACATATTAACACTGTCTTTATTGTACTATAACTTACAATGGTGTTAAGTGACTTGCCCAAAGTCACACAACTAGGTAATTATTAAGTGACTGAGGTTGGATTTGAACTCAAACCCTCCTGACTCCAGGACTGGTGCTCTATTCGCTGCACCTAGCTGTCCCTGGTTTTCTATCTGCTATGTCACATGTCTATTTTAAGCCAAGTCTTAAAATCCTACTTCCCATATTTAAATACCCTAAAATGCACTCATGCTACATGTGTATTTAATGCAAATATTTTATTCACAATAGGTAGTCACTATTTAAATTTTGTAAACACATCCTGCATGTATTTTTTTGTTATCAGTGTGGTCTGTTTTAGAGTATAAGCAGAAAGACAGGACAGGAACTGGGTCTATTAGGTTTCACCACATAATATCCAATAATATATATTTTATCATATATTACATATTATTTTAGCATTATAAATCTTTTAAATATTTATCATGGCCTCTGCTCCATCTCATTCATCCGTAAATTACAGTAAAATCTCTATTCCCCCCCAAAATATCTTTTCTTGAAAATAAAATATGGTCCACAATGAAAAAATTTTGACAGGGTGGCTGAAACCTAAACTGACCCTAAAACTAATTACATACCGCCCTTTTAAGGCATTAAAGAGTCGGATTCCATCAGCAGGGCCACAAATTTGGATAACATCATCTCTGGTTAACTTCAATAAATCTGCACCTAATAAGCATAAAATAAATACATGAGGAATAAAGCAAGAGGTCTGTAATGCACATCAACATGGACTGTCAAAGAGAATTTTAAAAAGTAACATTGAAAGACACCCATATTCTCTTCTTCAAAGTACTGTATGAGACAAAATGGCAGAATGGCAGAAAAAGTACAGTGAGCTCCTTCCACAAAACTTCTTCAAATAGACCTAGGAAACATGCCAGACCCAAATCTAATGGGGAAATGCAAAAAAAACAAAAAAAAAAACCAAACAACAAAAAAAAAAAAACCAGTCACAGTGAATCATCTTTCTGGCCCAGTCAGAACAGGAAGACAAAGAGGTCTGTTTGGGACTAGAATTGAGTAGGAAGAGAACAGAGGGCACTAGGGTGAGAAGCAGTCAAGTCTTAGGTTTACTCTGGAGCTGCAGTCTGGAGAGGAGTGATGTGGGCAAGTTCCTTTACAGGTGGCAAAGAATAGGAATCTAGAGATTCATCAAACGGAGAAAGGCTGAACAAGATATCGCATATGAATATGAAGGATATGAATTGATACACAGAGTGAACTGAACTAGAACAATTTATATATTGAATGACTTAGGAATTCTCATTAGTATAATGATCAACCAATATTTTAGAGGTCTAATGATGATAATAAACATAATAAACAAATGTACACAAAAATACATGTATGTATACACACATACGTGTATTTGTGTGTACATATGTTTAGTCATTTACCTCTCTCAGGAGCTGGATGGTTTCATTAGGCCTCTAAAATATTCATTGATCATTATACTAATGAGAATATACTGAGTTCCTTTTGGATATAACCAAAATGGAAATTTGTTTTGCTTGACTACATATTTTTTTATTTTACTATTTTATTTTTCCCTATTACACAGAAAAATAATTTTTAACCTTTGTTTTTTTTTTTACAGTTGAGCTCCAAGTTCTTACCCATCATTCTTTCCTCCTTCATTGAGAAGGCAAGCATTTTCATAAAAAGTTATATGAGTGTAGTCTAATCCATGAATTTTGTTGTTTTTGTTAGCATTTTTAAAGTTTTGAATTTCAAATTCCATCCTTCCATTCCCCCCAGCATGGTAAGCAATCTGATAGGGGTTATTTATATATGTGCAATCAGGTAAAACATTTCCATATTTTGACTATATATATTTATAACAAATATCTAAAAAACAAATATAACAAAATTCAAAATAAAGTGAAAAAGAAAAATATAAAATGTAAACAAAATGCTCTATGGAATAACTATAGTTATAAATTAGAGTAATTTAAACTATTTCTGTTTTTCTTCACAAATTTCTTAATGTAATCATTGTTCTAGAGAATATACATGAAAACTCCAAATCACCAATATTAAGAAAAAATGCAAAACTTTCATGAAGTTTCACTTCACACCCAGTAAATTGGGAAAAATGACAACATGAGAGAATAATCAATATTTTAAATCCGATGAAAAGACTCAAAACTCAAATGGATCCATGATGCCATTGATTATCGAGTTCCCTCTTAATAATAATGATCACAATTCATCTTTTGGCAAGATGCCACTTCCTGTTTTATGCTTCACCTGATATTTATTATCAGAGGCTCACTGGACAGGGTTATTTCTTTTTCTTTTTTGGGGTGGGGCAAGGTAATGGGGTTAAGTGACTTGCCCAAGGTCACATAGCTAGGTAATTATTAAGTGTCTGAGGTCAAATTTGAACTCAGGTCCTCCTGATTCCAGGGTGATCTATTCACTGAGCCACCCAGCTGCCCCCTTGGACAGGATTAGTTTTGCTGTTCGATCTTCAAAGGAATCTAGAATAATTGCCTTGATAAAAGACATCTTGCTGTAAATGAGCCTGTAAGTTCTACCAAACTTAAAATTTTTTCATAATCAACAAATGAAAAGAACAATTGGGTTGTATATTTGTTATATCTTTTAGTTATGAGATCTATGGTCTACTATTAAACATTGCTTGTGAGGTAGAGCCAAGATGGCAGCATGAGAATAGCCTTTCCTAGGAGCTCTCTCAAAAATATTTCAAAAACCTTAAAATTATAGCTCTAACTAAATTCTCAAGAGACAGAACCCACAGAAAGATCCAAGCGAGGCAATTCTCCAGCCCAAGGTAACCTGGAAAATTGTGGGAAAGCTCTTTTCCATGGGGGTGGAGAGAACTGCAGCACAGCCAGGATTACTGCACCAGAGTGAAGGTGTTCCAATCTTCTGGGCTGTTGCCCCTAGACACCTGGATCACAGGGAGTGCTGGTTCCTGACAGCAGAAGCAGTTTCCTGACCTGGTAACCCAGGGAACACCAAGCACAACTTGGAAAATCAGCAGGAAAACCTCCACCAGAGAGAGTGGGAACCACCATGGCCCTCAGTGTAACCACAGCCATCAGCATAGCTGTGGTCCTCAGCACAGTCCAGATCCCAGGAAATGGAAGCAAGTCTGCAGAGACACCCGGCAGCTGCTCCCAGAGTGCTCAGCCTATGGAAGGTAAGGGGGTGAAGGGAGAATGTCAAGGTCTCTCCTCTGGCCCTGGAACAGGACTCTTATGCTTTATTCACAGTCTGGGAGCCCCCTGGTCAGTCTGGGAGCCCCCATTACCATCCACAGACCAGAGCACACGCAGGAGAGCAGTCAGAGTGTCTCATAAGACCTTGATGGAACTGAGGTCCTTGCAGGGGTGTCCCAATAATACTTAGAAGCTTGGGGAGCACCCCAAACCAGGCACAGGCTGGGAAATAAGTAAATAATTTAGGGGAAAAAAAAGGAACCTGACCACAAACAATTACTTTGGTCCCCACGCAGGACAAAAACACATACTCAGAAGATGAGAAAGTTCTAGCTTCTGCATCTAAAGACTCCAAGAAATATAGAAGTTAGTCTCAGAGTTCAGAGCTCAAAAATTTTTTTGAAAATCAAGTAAGGGAGGTAGAGGAAAAATTAGGAAGAGAAATGAGAGAGATGCAGGAAAAACATGAAAACCAAGTCAACAGCTTCCTCAAGGAGATCCAAAAAAATGCTGAAGAAAATAACATACCAAAAACTAATTTAGATGGAAAAAACAATTCAAAAAGCTAATGAGGAGAAAATACCTTAAAAAGCAGAATTGGCCAGATGGAAAAGGAGATAAAAAAGCTCTCTGAAGAAAACAAATACTTCAAAGGTTGAATGGCGCTAAAAGGAAACTGATGACTTTGCGAGGAATCAAGACACAATAAAACAATATCAAAAGAATGAAAAACTAGAAGAAACCGTGAAATATATCACTGAAAAAACAATGGAGCTGGAAAATAGATCCAGGAAAGGCAATTTAAAAATTACTGGACTATCTGAAAGTCATGATCTGGAAAAAAGCCTTAACTTCATTTTTTAAAGAATTTCTGGGGTGGCTAGGTGGTGCAGTGGATAAAGCACGGGCCCTGGAGTCAGGAGTACCGGGGGTTCAAATCTGGTCTCAGACACTTAATAATTACCTAGTTGTGTGGACTTGGTCAAGCCACTTAACCCCATTTGTCTTGCAAAAACCTAAAAAAAAAAAAAGAATTTCTACAGGAAAATTGTCCTGATATCCTAGAAGCAGAGGGTAAAATAGAAATTGAGAGAATCCACCGATCTCCTACTGAAAGATATCCAAATAAAATAACCCCAGGAATATTATAACCAAGTTCCAGAATTCACAAGTTAAAGAGAAAATACTGCAAGCAGCCAGAACAAAATAATTCAAATAACATGGAGCTACAGTCAGGATCACACAGGATTTAGTATCATCCACTTTAAGGGCTCATAGGGCTTGGAATATAATATTCTGGAAGGCAAAAGAGCTTGGACTACAACCAAGAATCAACTAATCAGCAAAACTGAACATCCTCTTCCAGGGGAAAAGATGGACTTTCAATGAAATAGGGGAATTTCAAATGTTCCTGTTGAAATGGCCAGAGCTGGATAGAAAGTTTGATCTTCAAATATAGGACTCAGGTGCCATATAGAGAGGATGGACAGGAAGGGTAAATTATGAGGGATTTAATGATAATGAACTGTGTGTATTCCTGCATGGGAAATGATAATACTCATATGAACCTTCTCATTTATTAGAGCAGTTAGAAGGAAATTTTATAGTAGAGACACAAGAGAGCTGAATTTGAATAATATATTGTAAAAAAGGAATCAATGGATGAAAAGGAAATGTACTGGGAGAAAGGAAAGAAGAGGTAGAACAGACTAAGATATTTCATGTAAAAGAGTCAAGAAATAACTTTTGCAATGGTATGGAAGTGGGGAAGGTGAGGGGGTTTGAGGGAGCCTTCATTCTCATCAGAAATGGCTCAGAAAGGGGGTGGCTAGGTGGCGCAGTGGACAGAGCACTGGCCCTGGAGTCAGGAGTACCTGAGTTCAAATCCAGCCTCAGACACTTAATAATTACCTAGCTGTGTAGCCTTGGGCAAGCCACTTAACCCCATTGTCTTGCAAAAATCTAAAAAAAAAATGGCTCAGAAAGGAAACAACATATATACTTAATAGGGCATAGAAATCAAGAAGAAAAAGAAGAGAAGGGGGAAGCAAGAAAGAGGAGGGGGGGAAGGGGGAGGTAGGCTATAGAGGAGAGAGTAGATCATGGAAGAGTATAGTTAGAAATAATACATTTTCTTTTTTACTTTTTGTAAATTGGTGGGATTGGGTGGCCTGTCTGGGACCACAGGGCTGGGTGGGTGTTGAGTTTCTGTGATGGGATGTGTAGGCTTGGGGCCTCTTGACCCCAGGGCCAGTGCTCTGTCTGCTGTGCTACTCGGCTGTCCCACAGCACATTTTTGATGAGGGACACAGTGAAAGGAGAGGGAAAATACAATAACTGGTAGTGGGCAGAAATGGATGGAGGGGATTATAATCAGCAACATCAATTGTGGAAATAACTTCTCTGATGGACTTATGATAAAGAATGCGATCCACCTGAGAGACAGAGTTGATAGTATCAGAACACAGACTGAAGCACATTTTTTCCCCTCTTCTTTCACTTTATTTCTCATGAGGTTTTTTATTTTTGTGGGGGAAGAGGGGATTATGTTTACTCTTACAACAAGATTATTTTAGTAATGTATAAATAAAAAATGTAAATTAAAAAAATAAAATAAAAATAGAAAAAAAACATTGCTTGCAAAAGCCTTGTTGCTTCCTACTACTATTAGTCATGATCATCATAAAGACTTTGTATAGATGGGAGTTCACATAGAATACACTCAGTAGAGTTATTGATCTTCCCTTGGTCATTCCTATTTGATAATAATAAGATCCCAGATTTTTTCCATCCATTGGTATCTTCATTTTCTTTAGAAACCTTTTAGTTGTATCTTTGCCAGCACATCTCTCTTCTAAATCGACTTTGTCCAGTCTAGGTAAATTATTCATCTTTGATCTCCTTAGTGTCTTTTCTTCCTCCAACAGAAACACCCTTAAGGGACTGTGATTTTAGGATTCAAATGTGGAAATTCCACTATTCTTGATGGAAAAGTTTTCTTTTTGTAAAACTTTTTTCATTTTCATCCTAGAAAGTTTTTGGGATGATGTTGCTAAATTGAATATTTTGGTATCTTTAAAGCATTCTTTAAATTGATTTTATTCTTTATTGCTTATTGACACATTTAGCAGTTTTCAGAAATACTTTTTTTCATCTCTATTTTCATTGGTATAAAATCTCCAGGTAATTAGGAAATGAAAGTGAAACAAAAACAAAAGGTAACAAAAATGTTTAAAAAGAGAAAAGGTCTGATAACTTCATAAGAGTAGGAAAAAATGGTTCACAACAAACATGAAAGCCTTTTATGAGTACTAAGAAAATATCAAAATGTCATTTTTTTCCATTACAAAGAAAGAAGGATAATCCTAACCTGAGAAGTTTGTGAAAAGCCTTGAGAAGGTGGAGAATCTGTTGCGATGTAACCACTGTTGAGCTTCCTGAGGGGTAGTTGTTGGCAGAAGGTTCTGAAACCAGCACAAAAGAGTAACTTTGAAACTAATAATGTAACTTTGAAACTATTTCAGATTCATATCAGATTTAGCAGGAATTCTAACTTGGATCTAATCTGTTTTCAAATTGATTGTACCCCCAAAATAACTCTCCTACTAGTGTACTGAAAGCCTAAAAGATTTATCTGTTAACTATCATAATCCTCAAAATACTTCTAAACATGGAAAATAGCTAGCATTCAATTAGAGACTTACATCTGCAATGGGAGGAGGTGGTTCTGGCTGGTGGTTTGGTGAACCATTCCTAAAGAGACATTTAAAATAAAAGAGTAAGCCCATGACAGCCTGAGGAAGAAAACTGAGAGTTAGAATCTCTTTAAACAACAGATCTTAAGAACATACATATTGATAAGACACATAAGGTGTTTTAAACATTTTGGTGCAGTGTTAAACTATAAATTTTAGTTTAGCTATTAAAGTTTAAAATTGCACCCAAGATGTTTGGAACAACCTATATTTAAAATCAGAGGCAGTATAGCAAGAGAGCATTCCTCAAAGCCAACAGCAAGACCTTGGTTTGATCCAATCTCTGTCATATTGCCTTTGTTGCCTCAGACTGTAAAGTATAGAAAAGGTACTGACCAGCATTGGTAGAGGGAGTGTCCTTGCCTGGAAATTTCTTAGACCAGTGAAATCATTGGCCCAAACCCTATCCTCTATCTCTATTTAGCATCTCTATTCTGTGATCTAGGAGCCATCAAGTATTTTTGGTGCCCTCCTCCAGCAGTTTATGTGTTAAAGATCCAAAACCACAGAGTGAAGGAGGAAAGAAGGAAAGGATAAGAGAAAAAAAAATTGATAAGAAAGAAAACTAGAATTAAGATCTTTAGAACTATCATTATATAGATTCCATAATACATTTAATTGTAAATATATAATGATCCAGGAAAAATCTGTTTACCTAGATTGTTGGTTGAGCTTTCTTTCATCTAATAATGTAACCTAAGGAAACCCAGCATCAAATTTAGTGATATGTTAGTCTTAGGTTGCTGGCAATGTCTACTTACTCTGCTATCTTTATTTGGTCCCTGTTGTTTTATCTTTAGTTCTATTTTTGCACTATGCTTAATCTTATAAACCTCCTCAAAGTTGAAATAAATAAAATCAAACAATATGTAAATAGATCACCCCCACTATTTCAAACCTGAATGTAGCCCTTGGGAAAAGCCTAGTAGAGTCCAGAGTTTTAAATGCTAAGAACTCTCTTCAGATAGTTCTCTCCCATTGGGACTTCCCCCTCATGTCCTGACTTGGTTTTTCCTCGCCAGTCCTGTTCGCTCTAGCCAGGGTGCACTCCCCTCTCTGGGTCTCATCTGTTTTCCTCATCTGTAAAATGAAGGGTTTGGTCTAAATGTCTTTAAAGTCCCTTCAAGCTCTAAGTCAATGATCCTATGATCTTATAATTTAAATACTCTTTTTGGCTTCTATGCCAACTAACAATTACCTCTGGAAATGAGAGATAGGAGTTAAATAAAATAATAATAATAATAACAATAGTTTTTTAAATTAAAAAACACTTGACAAAGTACTTCCACATCTTTTATTTAATAAGAGACTTGTGTGACAGGTAAGATAAGTATTATTTATCCCCATTTTACAAATGAGATTGAGATCATTTTAAAATGATTGAGAGCCTTGTCCAAGAACATAAATCTAATAAACATAAGAGTTAGGACTCAAAGCTAGGCCGTGTTATTTTTTTTTCCCAGCATGCTCTATCAATCTCAACCTTCTCTCCAAGATATCAACATTCAAATATCAGTTGGCAGTTATCTACAAAACATTACCAAATAGCAAAAAGGACTTAGAAGGAACATTCCTATAATATAAATACGAAACAAACAGTTTAAAGAAGTTGAAGTGGTAAAATGGTGGTCGGAGACTGGTATAAATTTATCTGCACAGAGTAATCAACATCACCAAGTAAATGAAAGTTGACCACAAATACGACAGAGCTATAGAAACTTCTTCAAATCTTATATGATGCTGGTCTAATAATGATGAACAAAACATTGCTACCAAAACATGGAAGAGAGGTGGTATAATGGAATAGAAGGGGTAGAAATATGGACTGTGGAGTCAGAAGACCATGGATTTGAGACCCAACTCCAGCACCTATTGACTGCGGATCTTAGATCTTACTCTACAATTTCCTTTTTTTAAAATAAGGTACAAAAAATCATAACTATTTATTAGGGTTGTATGGGGTAAATGTCTTGTAAACAATCAAGCACTACAAAGATTATGATTATTAATCTAGAAATGAACATCTCACTTCTGGAAAAGTCATGATAAAACATACCAGAGTTCAAAAACAAGTCAATTTTATTTCTCCAACTTACCCTTCTCCAATTGAAAAACTGCTATGGGAACTGTTAAAGCCAGGTGATGGGGAATTATTGACATATGTAATTTCAGGCCATGGAGAACACTAAAAACAAAACACAACTCAGACATAAAGTAGACTAATGCAGAATTACTGCTAATATTCTTAAAAATTGTGTTATCTTAACTGAAAGATGACTTAAAACATCTTGTTTTAAAAGTCCCAACTTCACAAATTGCCTCTATTTTAAGAGTCCTACGTAAGATGGTAACTCCTACGAGGACTATCACTTATACCAACAGATAATTACGCAAATACACGAAACCCATATCATTTTATAATTGCATGGGGAATACATGCATTGATGAGCAGGTGTTCTGTCCAAAATTCTCTTTATACCATTCAAATGGTCTTTCCTTAAAAAGAAAATCTACTCTTTAGGATCAAAAGTCAATAGAACAAAAGAAACAAATAAATTGCTTGTTAATTTTAGTTGGGCATTAAGAAAGTTAATTCTCAGAGAGAAGGGCAAATCACTCAGTAAAAGACTGACATGAATCCCTGAAACAATCTTTTTACCTCTGTGAGTATAGTTGTCTCATAGGAAGGTTGGTATTTTTCCTTTTCATGAGGAGTTCGCTTCTCCATTTTCTCCCTGTCTGTTTTTTGCTTCCTGTCTGCACCTTTGGGCTGGAATTAGACAAACTTTGGTTGAAAAATGTGTGCTGGTAGAGATAGATTGACTAACACAGTCGGCAATCATTTGATGAAACAGAGTTGGAAATTGTTTGCAGACTGTATGCAATCATTTGGTTACAAACTTTATAACCTTCCTCAGTTGCTAAGAGTTCGATGGATCACAGAATTTGAGAGTTGGAAGGAACCTAAGCAGCCAACCAGTTGAAGTCATATCTGAAAGGCATTTGCATTTCATACTCTGCTCAAAGTCCTTCAAGAAAGAATTGGTTAATCGGTTATTATCTCTAGACACAGTCTATTCTTTTGGATAATTATAAGTGTTATGGAAGGGTTCTTTTTTCCTTCCTTAGACATCAAGCCTAAAATGCCTCCTTTTTTTTTAATTTTTTTTTTTAGGTTTTTGAAAGGCAAATGGGGTTAAGTAGCTTGCCCAAGGCCACACAGCTAGGTAATTATTAAGTGTCTGAGACCAGATTTGAACCCAGGTACTTCTGACTCCAAGGCCGGTGCTTTATCCACTATGCCACCTAGCCGCCCCCTAAAATGCCTCCTTGCAGCTTCCACTCCTGTTTCTGGTTCTCTCCTATGAAACTAATTATAACAAGTCAAATTCCTGCTTTATAGCATATCCCTTCAGATGCATGAAACTAATTATAACAAGTCAAATTCCTTCTAAGCACATCCCTTCAGATGCATGAAATGGACTCTGAATATTTTTCTTCCCCTGGCTAAAACATTTCCATGTTCTTCAATTGATCCCTATCTGATATAAACTCAAGGCCCTTCACTTTGCTTAGTTGTCCAGCTTATCTTAAACTATAGTGCTCAGAACTGAACACAATACTCAAGAGGAGGATTGATGAGGGCAGAGCAGTAGGCAACTACTACCTTTGTATTCTTGGAAGCTATGTCTCTTTATGTAGATAAAATGGCAATCACTTTTTGACTGTCACAACACATTATGGAATCTGTAGTCCACTAAAACCCTTAGATCTTTTTTTCAGATAAATTACTGATCAACCAGGCCTTGCCCATCCTGTATTTGTGAGGCTGATTTTTTTTTTTGGTACCTAAATCTAAGACTTTACATTTATTGTTATTAAATTTCATCTTATTATACTGAACCCTCACTAGCCCAGTAGTGTCAAACTCATATGACTAATTTGAAAATGTTATATTTATCTATATTTTATTGTATTTTTTATTTACTTTGTTAAATATTTCCCAATTACATTAAAATCTAATTTTTGAACATACATGGGAATTTTGCAGGCCGTAAGCAACCTAAAAACCACGTTTGATATCAGTATCAGCTGTCCTTCCCACCTTGGTATGACATGCAAAGTTCACGTGCATGTAATTGCTCTCTATAGTCTTTTAGCACCTCTACAATATTTTAAATATCACTGACAATGGTTCAACAACATTAGCTGCCATTTTTTCACTACTACAGGATGTTGTTTATCAGTCAGATAACTTGAATTCATCAAGTAGAAGAGGAATATTGTTTCTGTATCCACCCCTGAATCCAAAACTGAACAGAAGTTACAAGTAAGTCAGAACATTTCTAGTTTAGGCCATGTTTTTACTATATGGTATATGAAATGACAATTTATATGTCTGATTTGTTGATAACTGTTGAAACACAGAGAAAAGAACTGAGATTTAGCAAAATGGTTCATTGTACCTTGAAAACTTTGATCTGACAGCTGGCTGAATGCAAATGTTCAGTGTATTCTCCATTCTCATTCTCCTTGAAGGTGTCAATCTGAACACGGAATGGAACACCCTTTTCTCCACCATGTTTTCTCATAGTGAATTCTGTGCTAATACAATGTACCTGAAAAAAAACCCCAACAAACCCAACAATTAATAAAAAACAAAGCTTTTTCTGTCTTTTCAGTCACTGAAGTATTTACAGTCTAATAAAGGAGATAGTTGAAGAGTAATCAAGGTTAGGAAAATGGCATATATGAAAATTCCAGGGGATAGATACTTGGGAACAAGACAAATGCAGAGGTAGTTAGCAAGAAAAATCTGAGGAAGCAATTCATCCTTAAAGGCAGTTAAAAGGAGATATAATTATACTATAAACTCTGTTGAGGGCAATGCAGACCAGGACTATTGGAGGGTGTCTGTTTCATTCCTTTATACCTACCCTGACATAGTTACTCACACTACTTTGATGATGTGGTAATCAGCAACTACAATCATTTTTGGGAAATGGAGGACCATCAGGATTTACTGATAGGATGTACCATACCCTCCATTGCTAATGCATCCTAAGGACCTCTGGACCTTGCTCTATCACAAAACCCCTAGGGTTTTCAGGCTTTTCCATATACCATGAAAATGAGCTCTCTTTCATATTTTGACTCTCCCAATTACAGCATAAGCTCCTTGAGAGTGAGAACTGTCTCCCTTTTTCTGTTTATAACTCTAGCATGTAGCATAGTGTAAATGCTTTTTCATTCATTCATTCAAAGGGGCTCTAAGGCACTTGCTGAGAAATTTGTACTGGAATCAATTGGGAGCCTCTCTAAGGGGTTATATCTTTATCATGTAATACTCCTTATTCAGTAAAACAAGCAACTTGAGGGGGTCAGAGCCAAGATGGCAGCATGGAGGCAGGAATTCCCAGAAGTTCTTCCCTTGAACACTCCAAATGCTGCAAAATTATGACTAACCAAATTCTAGAGTGGCAGAACCCACAGAAAGTCTGAGTGAAACAATTTTCTGACCCAAGATCACTTTGAAGATCCACAGGAAATGTCTACTCTACCAGGGTTGGTAAGAACTAGAGCACAGCCCAGACCACAGCCATGCAGTGCCAGAGCAAACCAGCTCCATCCTTAAAGGAACAGCCAGCAGGGCACCTGGGTCCCTGGAAGTGGGAGTGGTTTCTAGACCTCTCAGCCCAGGATCGCTAGGAAAATTCTGCTGCACCAGAGTGAGTTCAGAGCCCAGATTAGCACAGGCCTCAATGAAGGACACAATGTAGCTCCTCCCCAGGAACCTGAAGTCACCCAACAGCTGCTTCCAGAACACTTAACCCATGGATAGTAAGGGGGTTGGAGGAGACTACAGAGGTCTCTCCATTATCCCCAGGACAGGATTCTGTTGCTTTGCCCATACTCAGATCCACAGTCTGGGGTCCCATACTGCCAAGGGTGGTCAGCCACAGACCAGAGCACAGGTCAGGATAGGACTCAGAGTCTCTCATAAGATCTTGAAGGAATTGAAGTCACTGCAGGGGGATGGGGGCGGTCCCAAAACCCCTCAAAGATTTGACCCTATAGAATCAGGTCATAGATTGAGGAATTGAGCATACAACAGAAAAAAAAAAGAATCTCACCATGTACAATAAGTTTGGTGCCATGAAAATCAAAATATACACTCAGAAAATTATAAAGTCAAAGGTTATTTATCCAAAGCCTCCAAAAAAAATAGGAATTTGTCGTGGGCTATGGAAGAGCTCCAAAAAGGCTTTGGAAAGCAAGTAAGGGAGGTAGAGAAAAAATGGAGAAGAGAAATGAGAGCGATGCAGGAAAATCAAGAACACCAAATCATAAGCTTGGTGAAGGAGATACCAAAAAATACTAAAGAAAATAACTGGTGAAGGAGATACCAAAAAAATACTGAAGAAAATAACGTTAGGTCAAATGGAAAAAGTAGCCCAAAAGGTCAATGAGGAGAGAAGACTGCCTTAAAAAGCAGAATTGGTCAGATGGAAAACAAGATAAAAAAAGCTCTCTGAAGAAAATAACTCCTTCAAATATAGAATGGAGCTAAGGGAAGCTGATGACTTTGTGAGAAATCAAGAAACAATACAACAAAACCAAAAGAATGAAAAATTAGAAGAAAATGTGAGCTCTCTTTGGAAAAACAACTGACCTGGAAAACAGATCCAGGAGAAATAATTAAAAAATTACCTGAAAGGCATGACCAAGAAAAAAGCTAGACTTCTTTTTAAAGAAA
Organism: Macrotis lagotis; assembly: GCF_037893015.1. Lineage (NCBI taxonomy): Eukaryota > Metazoa > Chordata > Mammalia > Peramelemorphia > Peramelidae > Macrotis > Macrotis lagotis. The sequence goes on along the minus strand of NC_133659.1, from coordinate 256,800,875 downwards.
TTCTCCAAGAAAATTGCCCTGAAGCAGAGGGTAAAATAGAAATTGAGGAAATTCACAAGAGATCCTGAAAGAGATCCCCAAATAAAAACTTCCAGGAACATTATAGTCAAATTCCAGAACTCCCAAGTCAAGGAGAAAATATTACAAGCAGCCAGAAAGAAACATTTCGTTTATCATGGTGCTACAGTCAGGATTACACAGGATTTAGCAGCATCTGCATTAAGGCTCCTAGGTCTCTTAGAATATGGTATTCCAGAAGGCAAAAGAGCTTGTATTACAACTTAGCAAAACTGATCATGTTCTTTCAGGGGGAAAAGATGGACATTCAATGAAATAGGGGACTTTCAAATTTTCCTGTTGAAATGACCAGAGCTGAGTAGAAGTTTGATTTTCAAGCACAGGACTTAGGTGAAGCATAGAGAGGGAAGGTCAAATTATAAGGGATTTAATGATATTAAACTGCGTGTATTCCTGCATGGGAAGAAGATACTAATAACTCTTATGAACTTTCTCATTTATTAAATCAGTTAAGGAGCATATATAGACAAGGCACAGGATAATATAATATAATATAACAAAATAACATAACATAACATAATATAATGATGGAGTCAATGGACAAAAAAAGGAAAGTCTGGAAGAAAGATAGAATGGGTTAAGATATTTCAGGTAAAAGAGTCAAGAAAAAGCTTTTGCAATGGAGTGGAAGGGGGAAAGGTGAGGCAAAATGAGTGAGCCATCATTCTCATTGAAAGAGGCTCAGAGAAGAAATAACATACATAAGAGTATAGAAATCTACCTTACCCTAGAGGAAAAAGGAGAGTAAAGGAATGGGAGAAAAGAGACAGGGGGAGGGGAGGGGTGTGTTTGTGGGAGATAGAATAGAGGAAAGACTGTGGGAAAGGGTAGTCAGATACAACAGACTTTAGAGGAAAGAGAAAACAGAATAAATGGGGGTGTGGAGGAATAGAATGGAGGGAAATACAGTTGACAAAAGCAACTGTGAGGAAAAAATATTGAAGCTACTTCTCCAATGAACTTATGATAAAGAATGCAACCATCCCAGAGACAGAGCCAATGGTATCTGAACAGAGATTGAAGTACACTTTTTTCCCCTCTCATTTTATATTTCTTGAGGTTTCTCTATCTTTGTGGGGGGAGGGGGAATTATGTATACTTTTAAAATTCTTGCAGTAATGTGAAAATAAATTTAAAAATAAAACAAAAAAACTCAAGCAACTTGGGATGTCTTCCTTTATAATTGAGACAGTTTATCTTTTTACCTGAATAAACACAGATGTCCTTTTTGCAGGGTCCCAGAGAAACTCTACAGTATTCAACTGTGTTGGATTTGCCCGAGGGTCAATTATACCCACAGACATTGGAATATCTGAAAGATAAAATAATACTTTGCTATTAGGTTTAAATGAAAAACTACTAATTTTCATGTTCCTGTTCAGAGTCAGCATGAAACTGGTTGAATCTTAAAGCTTTTTTAAGATAAAAGGAGTGATTAGTTCAGTAAAATTAACAGCCTTAGAAAAAATGACTTAATCATTTAGTATCCTAAACATTTTTCCTTTGATCTGACTCTGAATGTCTTTTTTAAAACTGAATCAACTTAACAGTTCCATTCCAATCTGCTGAAATGCCTCTCAGATGACTAACTACATTTTTATTTTTATTTTGACCCAGTTGAAATCTATAATCACAATGTATATGAGAACAAAAAATATTATTGCAGAAGTTCAATAGGTATAAGGAGTCAGAAAACAGTCAAAAAGCATTATAATATTTAACAACACTAAATAAAATACAGTATAATTTTATATTATTGGAAAGAGTTCTTCATCTGGGATTAGGTGGTACTATAGACAAAGAGAAAACAAACTATTACAGCGTAGGCTTTGGTATAAAGCACACTGGATTTCACTGTCCAAATATTTAATTATTAGAAAGATATGGACTGAACCTTACTACTTAACAATATAACCATATTAGACAAACTCTATTATTATTGGCTAGAGCAGCACCTTAGTATGAAGTCAGGGGTAGTAGCTGAAGTTCCAGAAGTATTTCCCTGTAAATAACTGTATTAAATTCATCAGAAGGGCAAATATACTTGCACATATTGTATTATGTATGTAAGAATTGCTGTTCTCACTGAAATCAACTAGCATTCGGTTTTTCAATACCAAAACATATTATCTTCCTCTTCCCTTCACAAAGGCATAAATTCGCTATATTAATCAAAGAAAGAAATGTATTAAAAGTAGAACATAATTAACACCACCTATGTAATTGTATAATTAAATAAATTAAGAATGTTTTTATTGAAGAGTGAAAGAGAAAATGTAATCATTAATTTGTAGTATATTCTGAAATCTGGTAGGGGAAGTCTAGCAAGCCAATTTTCTTTTTCCTAATTCTTACCGATATTATGATTTTGCAATCTGCTTTTTTATATGAATTATATGAATTTTGATTACCATGAACTCATCTACTCATATTGCATTAAATCTGTGGATTATTTTGTAAAGTATTGCTCTTTTCAAAAACAATATTTAACCTAATGATTAGTATCAGATATTTCATTTCTTTACTTCTTCTTTGATTTCTATGAAAAATAATTTAAGCCGTAGCTACTTCTCTTATATGTCTAGTCTTTTAAAGCTCAAATGTTTGGTGAACTTTGTTGTGGTTTTGAAAGGTATAGCTCTCTATTGATATTCCTTGATTCGTATTGGATATCCAGAGAAATTGGGATGATTTTTGTAAGATGCATTCTATATCCCTCTACAAAAGTCATTTATTATACTCAACTTTTTCACTATATCTTAGACTTTCTAAGTATATAATCATGGAATCTTTAAACAGAAGTTTATTCCTTTACTTTTTGTGCTTTATTGCTATTTCAAATAACAGTGGCATGTGTGAACAACTGTATTTTAATGGAACTGCTTTTAGTGTTCTACTGCATAAAAGATTAGCATAATTTTAAATATTTTTAATCATATTAATGTAAGAGTTTTCTATTCCTCTGCTAATAAACACTAACTGATCACTATTTTATCAGCATCTCTATGCTTATTTACATGATTTATAGTCTTTATCAGACTTACTGATTGTATTTTTCTTATGGATACTTATTTATATTTTCTTATTACAATAATAGAATTATTATTATTATCATATTATTATATTGATTTACCCTTTCAGTTATAAATCTTACATAGTCTTAAAAGCTCATTTTGCTAATGTACTTCATTCATGTTGTTTTCTGGGCATTGTACTTAGTTTATATACTTCTTTTTCCATCTTTGGTTTAAGGATCCATGTCATTCATCTTTCTGTTTTGAAAATCTTTAGAAATTTTTATTTATAAATTTATAGATTCAAAGTAAAATCTGTATAGGAAGGAAGCTACTCTTTCCCCACATATACACTTCAGCAAACCCCTGAAAGTTCATGTCAAACAGAATGACAAATAATACTAATAAACTACAATACTATTAAATTACTTCTTTCACCCCAGAACTACATAAAAAATCATCTAGAAGACCATAGCAATAGAAATGGAATTCCTCCAAATAAGCAAGCAATGTTATGACCTGAGATAGGAAGCATATATAACCTATAATTCTGCCTTGGGGAAGTTAAGGGCTGGGAGTACTACAGAAAAAGTTATAGTATGGTCAAACAGAACCAAGTCAGGGACCCTTGAAGATAGGGAGTCAGACTTGTAAAAGGATATAAATACAAAGAAAGGCAAAAAGCAGTCCATATTCTCAAAGAGCTGACAATTAAACAGGGAGATAACAAGCAAACAAATATGTACCAAGAAGTTGTAAGCAGAGGTAACAGAGAGTCACTGAAATTCACCCCCCCTCCCCAAACATCCCCTCTACACCAACATCTATAGAGATACCTAGAGATAGATATCTTTATGAGTGTGTGTATGTATATATCTAAATCCATACATATACATTCATACATATGTATGTATGTATGTATCAATCTATAATATGTATGTATATCGATATAGAAAACAATAAAAATTCTTTCTGAGAAAATGTTTTTGGGTGATCTCTGAAAAGATACTTTGGGTGTCTGGGAGGGTTTCTTACCCCAAGGATTAAACAGGCTCAGAAATTAGGAGGGTCCAGGAAGCCCAGTACTTTTAGTGAGGATACAGACATCAGAAAAAGTTTCAAAATATTAATTAGATATAATCACTTAGCATTTATTAAACAACCACTATATACTAGACACTGTAGCAGGGGCTGGGAAAAGAAAGCAAAAAATGGGCAAATCACTGTCTTAAAGTTCAAATTCTACTGGAGGAAGCAATAAAAAACATAGGTAAGTAATTAGACACACACACACACACACACACACACACACACATTTTTTGGCAGTGAGAAAACAGAATGGAATAAAAAAGAAGTTTAGAAAAATATACAGGAGACTGGCAAAGATGCTAAAGAGCCAGGAGAAACAGTACAGCCCAGCACTCTCCTACCAAACCATTCCAACAAAGGCCAAACAAAAGCAGCGATCAAAAAATCCAGAGAAATCACAGGGATTCATCTTATTGGCCTGCTTAAGCACAGAGGGACACAATCAAGGGTGTGCTGGCACTAAGGAGAAGACAGGAAGGCCCAAGTAAAACCTGTCAAGGCAGAGACTTGGGCTGTACATTAGGGTAAGGAATATGGTCACAGATCCACCATGAACATGGCTTAAGGCTGTACATGATGCAAAGCATAGGGTGGGAAAAACCCTGCAACTGTCTGGCTCTGATACTAGCACTGGGATGAAGATCCAGCAAAGGGGGACTCAGTGTGAACCAGACCCAACTAAGACTATGCTCTGGACAAAGAACAGGAAAAGATGCGAGGAAAAGTTCTGGGGATCTGACATAGGATGGGAACTGTGGATTCAGTTCACTGACGTAACCTTGGCCCAAAGTTAAACAACCAGGAATATAATGGTATAATGTAGTAAAAAGATGGAGTCAATGGGTGATAAAGGAAAGTACTGGGAGGAAGGGAAAAGAGATGAAGAAGAAGCTAAGAAATTTCACATAAGAATCAAGAAAAAGCTTCTTTAATGGAGTGAAATGGGGAAGGCAAGGGGGGGGATGAGTGAGCCTTCATTCCCATCAGAAATGGCTCAGAGAGGAAATAACATACACATTTAATAGGGTACAAAAATCTATCTTACCGTAGAGAAAAATGAGAAGAAAGGGATGGGATAAGGGAGAATGGGGGGAGGAAAGGGTGATTAGAAGAGAGGGAAGATTGTGGAAGAGGGTACTCAGATACAACACACTTATGGACAGGGTCAGGATGAAAGGAGAGAGAGAATAGAATAAATGAGCGTGAGGAGGAATAGAGTTGGGGAAAATACAGCTAGTAATAGCAACTGTGGGAAAAATATTGAAGCAACTTCTCTGGTGGACTTAGGATAAAAAAGCAACTCACCCCAGAGACAGAGTCATCGGAATCTGAATGCAGACTGATGTACATTTTTTTTTCCTCTCTCACTACACTTGAGGGGGGGGAGTTTATATTTAGTCTTATAACAAAATTATTGTGATAATAATAATAATAACAATAATAATAATAATATAAAATAAATAAATCTAGATCTTTCACTGAAAAAAAAATAATCTGAACTGCCTCATCCTTATAGATTGCAGGAGAAAGGGGGGGGGGAAATCTGCTCTATTTTTACAATATTTATAATTAAATTCTATTCATTTATTTAAATTCAACTCAAAACACATTTCTGTCTACTATGTTGTTTTTGATACTATCACTCCCTCTTCCATAAATTCCACTGCCTCCATATTATACCTAAAAGAAATATTCCCTGTTTAGCACTTAATCCTTCAAATAAATAATCTTTCCAGACTTCTGACATATTAACCACTTTACAAATTCTTCAGTTCAGCCAAACTGACTTTACTGCTCTCTTACACATGGCATTCCATTTCCTAACACCATGCTCAGGCTGCCCTCCTATTCTGGAATGTAGGCCTTTTCTATCACCACCTCTTCCCTCTCCCTCCCACCTCTCAGAATTGCCGGTTTCTGAAAAGCATCAACTCCTCCATGTGGCCTTTTCTGATTCCTAAGCATCTAGTTCTTCCTCCATGCCAAAGTTATCTTATTTTTTTTATAAATATACTGTACATGCTTCTTTGGGTACATTTTGTTTCCCAAAACAGAAGTTTCTTGAGAGAAAAGATATTTAATAAACTGTGTCTGTTTAACCAGTATCTTAGTATAGTACCTGGCACTTGGGAGGCACTCAGTCTTGTAGAGCTTAAGTCTAGGAATCTTCTAGGACCTCTCTGAAATTATAAATTCAATCATGACATATAAAAAGAGTTTAAAATGTTCACCTTCTATTTCAAGGTGAATTTTTTTTTCATTTTATTTACAATTGTAATTTCCAGTTTCAATGCTTAGCAAATTCATGAAGTATTTTGAAATAACAGTCAAAGAAAGCCATTTCTTGATTTAATTCCCAATTTACCTATATCAAGGATTCTATCCCCTGGCCTGTTCCATTTCCAGCCCTCAAGCTGCTGATGCTCAGTGTACTGCAGTCTTCTATCATGGAACACCACTCGAAATATACTCTGGAAAGAGAAGCAAAAACAATTAATAATAGGATGTATATGTCTTTCAAGGTTATCAGTTTTACCAAGGATCTATGGTTAGATGATTTCTAAGGTCTCATTGACTTTAAAATTCTATGATCCTCTAAAAAAGCAGCTTTAGTACAAAAGACACAAGAACTAGATACAGAATAAAAGGACCTGGATTCAAATCTATATGGGCAAGCCATATGATCTCTCAGTTTCTTCATCTGTAAAATGAAAGGGTTAGATGAGATGTTCTTTAAGATACTTTCTAGCTCTAAGTACTCTGACTATATTTATTAAAGATGTTACTCCTTCTTGGCTGTTCTGACAAGAAAGTCAGTGATAACAAAACAAAATTAACAGTGGTTGGCATAAATTTCTGGACCTCATCTTCTTTATGTTCTTCTTTTGAGCAGGTCCATCCAGAAAGTCCTATGTCATGAGAAACTTGTTCACTGACTCAGATTTCTTATTATAGTAGTTGTGTTCACTATTTGAAACTTGACTCAAATGCTAGTTTTGATGCCAAAGAAGCACCAAGGATCATTATCCTAAACCTTTTTATTTTGTCCATTAATCATACAGCAATTGGTCCAGATTTGCCTATGGAAATGAAAAATGTTCCAGTCCACACAAACTGAGACATTATATCTAAATAATCATAAAATGTAGGCATGGATCCTATTTGCATCATGATTCCTTTTTGTCACAGTTTACAACATGGATAAAGATATTATTCCAAACATACCTCTAGTTATGGGCAGCTAGGTGGCTCAATGGTTAGAGTGCTGGGCCTAGAATCAGGAAGATGAGTCTTCTTAAGGTCAAATCTGATCTCAGACACTTATGAGTTGTGTGCCATGGGTGTAAGAAGTGATTAAATTTTCATTTCCATACTAGTTATGTGAGATTGGCAAAACCCAGTTATAATTAGGCTGATGAATAATGGAGAGTGGGAAAGGTAATCAGGAGCAGAGATTCATGTGGGGAAATTAGGAGGTTAGGATAAAACTGTAACCTCTATAGTACTCACCCAATGGGGAAATAGGGGAGTGTCTTACATTTTGGGACAAGGAATAAAAAGCTGAGCCTCTGCTCTCCAAGGGTATGCTCTCTTTCCAGGCATCTATGTTTAAGAACCTTACAACAAAGGATCCTCTTTGCTTCACTAAATAGCTATTCTGAGTTCTTGATGGGGGCTCATCCCAAATCTAGTCAAGGTAAGTGAGGAGGCAGCCACAGACAAAGACAGGAAGTCTTAATACTGTTGATTTCAATGATCCTGTATTGTCAGTGGGTAACCCTCTTTGGTGACTGTTCAAAGACCCTAGGGACCACATTAAGTAATCCAGTCTTTTTGTTGTTTGTTTTTGCAAGGCAATGGGGTTAAGTGACTTATCCAAGGTCACACAGCTAGGTATTATTAAGTTTCTGGGTGAGATTTGAACTCAGGTCTTCCTGACTCCAGGGCAAGTGTTCTATCCACTTCACCAACTACTTACCTCAGTAATCCAGTCTTAAGTGAACCAAAGGACTAAATAAAGGAAAAAAATAAGTACCATGACAATCAGGTAACTGCATAGACTAAGGTAAGAAAGGAGTATGACTAAATATTAATCTTGGTGGTTTGGAATCCTGCAGGAGTCAGAGACTGAATGTATGAATGTCTGAGACCTGCTAGAAACATGAGGGGAGTGAAGTGGAAGGATACAAAATCATGAAGATTCTCTGACAAATAATTACTTTGGGGAATAAGAATTCAAAGGTGCCCGGGAAAAAAAGGGGTAATGAACATTCCTCTGAATAGTTCCTTTGGGAGGATGCTGAGGTACTGGCAAGATACAACATTTTCCTAAGTAGAAAAATAAGAGAAACATAGTTGTTTCATCTGGTCAAAGCAAAAGCATAATTCCACCAGCAGTATTTTGGCCTAAATATGGGACAGATGAGAATTGGCTATGTCAAACCCTTACCATTTTTGTTAATGGGAAACAATCACTCTCCTGAAAGGAATCAGATTATACTTCTTGCTGGAAAGGAGGGAGGTTATTCATCCATTTCCATTTAAGACTAAGGATCAGGAACCACCTGGGGTTACTAAGGAAACAGAGCCCAAAACTTGGGACCTTCTTACAAAGGCTGAGAGACCAAATGAGAAAATATTTGGTTATGGATCCCAAGTTCCCAGTGGCACAAGGTATCTTGAAGGTACATTCTGTGACCAAGGCCTGGCTGGACATTAGGAACAAAATTCTAAAGTTAGATGGTTAGAATAAAAAAGCCTCTAGAGGAATTATTGAATCTCAGCAAGTTTCGGTAAAAAGTCTGTAAAATGAAGGGACAAAGAGAAAGAGAAAGAGAGAGGCAGCTAGGTGGACAGTGGATAGAGCACCAGCCCCAGAGTCAGGAGGACCTGAGTTAAAATTTGACTTCAAACACTTAATAATTGTCTAGGTGTGTGACCTTAGGCAAGTCACTTAATCCTATTGCCTTAAATAAAAAAAAAAGTTTTGTTTTTCCTATTTCTAACTTGGATAAAAACGATTCATTATTTTTTTAAACTCCACTCTGATAACTTCACTTTGTAGCTGTCTTACTCTTCTCTTTCTCAAGATAACACAGGCTAGTTGCTAATTTGAAATGCAAGGTTTGTTTTGAGAAAATAGGACTCAAAATTGGAGAAATTCAGGTTCAAATGGGTCTTTTAAAGGTTACAAATTGAGGAATGTTTTATGTAAAATGTTCTGTTGATTCTAAGGGTGCATTGTGGACATTTGGAATTTGGATGCAAATTAGATATGAACTTAAATACATTTTTAAAATCTGCATTTTAAATTTTGGAAGAAATGTTTTATTCTTTACCATAAAATTGATAGAATAATTTGAAAGTGTTTTGTTGCTAGGGTTGTGAATGGCTTAAAGAGCAAAAAACATATTTAAGAGAATTTGGTTGATATTCTTATTTTTTGAGGCTGTCAAGCCACTTAATCCAATTGCCTTGCAAAAAAAAAATTGGTTATTGTTGGTTGTATGAGTACTATCTAATAATAATCATATTGCTAAAAACATAAAAAAGAAATGGTCATTAGAATGAATAAACAGTTTGAAATCTGGTTAAACAGTACATTAAAAAGAATTAAAAAAAGGAAATTTATGAAATGGATTTTGAAAGACGAGAAGAGAATAGAAAAGTTTAAAAGGAAAAATGGAAAGTGTAAAAAGTTTGAGAAAGGTAAATTTAACATAAAAAGATAGTCTTAAGCATGTGAAGAAAGTATAAATAATTTTAAAAATTATATGAGGACTGAAAAATAAAAAATTAAGTTACATATTCCTTCTGGAATTATGGAATTCAGATTTGAATTGAATTAAGTTTTGCTCAGATGTGATAACTGAAGTAAAATTAAAATCCTAACAACAGACTGCTATCTATGCAAAATCTCTAGCTCTGGGTGAGGTGGCTAGGTGGAATGGATTTTGAAAGTCTAGAAGAGAATAGAAAAGTTTAAAAGGAAAAATGGAAAGTGTAAAAAGTTTGAGAAAGGTAAATTTAACATAAAAAGATAGTCTTAAGCATGTGAAGAAAGTATAAATAATTTTAAAAATTATATGAGGACTGAAAAATAAAAAATTAAGTTACATATTCCTTCTGGAATTATGCAATTCAGATTTGAATTGAATTAAGTTTTGCTCAGATGTGATAATTGAAGTAAAATTAAAATCCTAACAACAGACTGCTATCTATGCAAAATCTCTAGCTCTGGGTGAGGTGGCTAGGTGTTACAGTGAATAGAGCACCAGCCCTGGAGTCAGGAGTAACTGAGTTCAAATCTGGTCTCAGAGGCTTAATAATTACCTAGCTGTATGGCCCTGGGCAAGCCACTTAACCTCACTGTATTGCAAAAACCTAATAAATAAACAAACTCAAAAAAAAATATCTCTAGCTGTGAAATAAATGTCTGGGAAATAATGAATCCAGAAATATTGAATGTTTAGATAAAAGTATAACTTAGGATGCTAAAACTAAGGTTCTGTATATAAATTCAGTGTAATTTTTGTTTATCCTGGTCTCAGTCTAACTAAAACAAATGATCTAAAATGTGAATCTTCCTTTTCTTCATTTGGGCTTTTAAAAGACGAATGTGGAATTGATAATTAGTAACAAATTATTATCTGATCTTAAGATTTCAGGGTCTAGCCCATGTTAGAGCATCAAAAGAATGTAATGGTTTAACTTCAGCAGGAAACTATAGAAAGAAAAGATTTTTTTGAAGTCTGTGATCGGTTAAAAAAAATAATGATGATGAAAGTTTGCAAATAGACTCTTAACTAAAAGTGATTTTTCAAACTGTTCTTGTAAAGAAGAAAATAATATATGTAACAACAGTTAAGAACTTATAAATTCAGATTTAATTTGATTCAATACAAATTTTAGTACTGAAAGGAACAAACATAGGACTACCTAAAATTTGGTATTTTAGCATTAAGAAATTATATATTATCCAAGGAAAGGTGGTTTAGGTTATTATTCTGTAAGGAAAAAAAACAAAGATCCATAGGGCTAATAAGAGTTTGGCAATTGCTATGTGAATATTAACTTTTTATTATCTTTTCAATTAGATATGGGCTGATCTTCTGTGTAAGTAAAATGAAATACTAAATTAAAGAGCTTTCAACTTTTGAAAAAAAGCATAATTTTGATTAAGAAATACCAGTCAGGAGAGGCAGGGCCAAGATGGCAATAAGAGTGGATCCTGTCTTGGGTGCTCTCTCATAAATCTTCAAAACTAAGGACTCTAACTAAATTTTTGAGAGACAGAACCCACAGAGGGATACAGTGACGCAGTTCTCCTACTCAAGGTAACCTGGAAAAGGGCAGAAAGGCTCTGCTCCCTGGGGTTGGAGGGGCGGCCCACCAGAGGGGTGGCCAGTCAGAGCAAAAAAAGTTCAGCCTCCTGGAGGCAGCCCCAGGGTGCTGGGAGCCCTGGCTCACAGCAGCGGGGGAGTTTCCTGAGCTACGCCCCGGGGAGCACCAGGCACAAATTGGGGTAACAGCAGGTGGCAGGGACCTCTGTCAGAGCGAGCACATGAAGCCCAGCCCTCAGGGCACACAGCAAGGAAGGCAGCCCAGATCCAGGAACAGAAGCAGGCAGAGCAGGTAAGCAGGAGCCCCCAAGGCATGAGTCCATTGAACCTAGGGAGGGGAGTGTAGACAGAGACTGCCTAGCTCTGTCCTCTGCCCTCGGAACAGGACTCTGGGGCTCTGAACACATTCAGATCCTGATCGCAGTCTAGGACCCCCCCATAGAACAGCAGGGGCCCCCTCCACCTCAGTCCCGTGGCAGAGGGGGGTGCAGATGATCATTCACAGACCAGGAGGGAGGACAGAGCCTGACACACTGAGACCCTTGTGGGAGTGTCCCAAAAGCTCAGGAACTACCCCCAAAACAGGCTTAGGCTGGGAAAATGAACAAGCAGAGAAAAAAGAAGAACACCATTGAGAAATATTTTACATATGAGCCCAAGAAGGATCAAAACACTCAGTCTGAAGATGAAGAAGCACAAGCTCCTGCATCTAAAGACTCCAAGAAAAACAGAAATTGGGCTCAGTCTATGACAGAACTCAAAAAAGACTTTGAAAATCACATGAGGGAGTTAGAAGAAAAACTGGGAAAAAGAAAGGAGAGAGATGCAGGAAAAACATGAAAATGAAGTCAGCAGCTTAGTCAAAGAAAACCAAAAAAATGCTGAAGAAAATAGCATGCTAAAAACTAGCTTAGGTCAAATGGATAAAACAGTTCAAAAAGTTATTGAGGAGAAGAATGCTTTAAAAAGCAAAATTGGCCAGATGGAAAAAGAGATAAGAAAACTGAGGAAAACAAATCCTTTAGACAAAGAATAGAACTCAGGTAGATCGATGAATTACGAGAAATCAGGACTGAATACTTCAAAACCAAAAAACTGAAAAATTAGAAGAAAATGTGAAACATCTCACTTAAAAAAAAAGAACTGATATGGAAAACAGATTTAGGAAAGATAACTTAAAAATTATTGGAATACCTGAAAGTCATGATCAGGAAAAGAACCTTGACATCATTTTCAAAGAATTACTACAGGAAAATTGCCCTGATATCCTAGAAGCAGAGGGCAAAATAGAAATGGAGAGAATCCACTGATCCCCCCGAGAAAGAGATCCCAAAAAACCAACCCCTAGGAATATTATAGCTCCAGAATATTGTAGTTCCAGAATTCCCAAATCAAAGAGAAAATATTAGAAGCAGCCAGAAGGACACAGTTCAAATATCATGGAGCTGCAGTCAGGATCACACAGGACTTAGCAGCAACTACATTAAAAGCTCATAGGGCTTGGAATATAATATACCAGAAGGCAAAAGAGCTTAGAATGCAACCAATAATCAACTACTCAGCAAGGCTCAATGTCCTCTTCCAGCGAAAAAGATGGACTTTCAATGAACATGGGGAAGTTCAAATGTTTCTGTTGGAATGGCCAGAGCTGAATAGAAGGTCTGATCTTCAGATATAGGACTTGGGTGAAGCATGGAGATTGGAGAAGGGGAAGATATGAGGGACTTGATGATGAACTGCATGTGTTCCTGCATAGAAAAATGACACTGATATTACTCATATGAACCTTCTCAGTTAATAGAGCAGGTAGAGGGAGCTTTTATAGTTGAAGCATGGGAGAAAGCTGAATTTGAAGATAAAATATGGTGTAAAAATGGAGTCAATAGAAAAAAGGGAAATGTAATGGGAGAAAGAAAAAGGAGAGGGGGAATAAGCCAATATATTTCATATAATAAGATTTTTCTTTATTACAATGAGCTATTGCAATGATATGGAAGGGGGGGGGAAGGCAAGGGGGAATGAGGGAATCTTTGCTCTCATCAGAGGTGTCTAGGAGAGGAAACAGCATATATATTCAATAGGGTATAGACATTTGTAGTAAGAAGGAGGCAGGATACAAGCAGCCAGAAGGACACAGTTCAAATATTGTGGAGCTGCAGTCAGGATCACACAGGATTTAGCAGCAACTACATTGGAAGCTTGTAGGGCTTGGAATATAATAAACTGGAAGGCAAAAGAACTTAGAATGCAGCTAAGAATAAACTAGCCAGCAAGGCTGAATTTCCTCTTCCAGGGAAAGAGATGGACTTTCAATGAACAAGGGAAATTTAAAATGCTCCTTTTGGAATGGCTAGAGCTGAACAGAAGGTTTGATTTTCAGATACAGGACTCAGGTGAAGCATGGAGAGTGGAGGAGAAGGGGGAAATATGAGGGACTTAATGATGATGAACTGCATGTATTCCTGCATAGAAAAATGACCCTGATAATACTCATATGAACCTTCTCAGTTAATAGAGCAGGTAGAGGGAGCTTTTATAGTTGAAGCATGGGAGAAAGCTGAATACAAAGATAAAATATGGTGTAAAAATGGAGTCAATAGAAAAAAAGGGAAATGGAATGGGAGAAAGAAAAAGGAGAGGGGCAAGAGGCCAAGATATTTCATATAATAAGATTTTTCTTTATTGCAATGAGCTATTGCAATGATATAGAAGGGGAGAGGCAAGGGGGAATGAGGGAACCTTTGCTCTCATCAGAGGAGGCTAGGAGAGGAAACAGCATATATACTCAATGGGGTATAGACATCTGGAGTAAGAAGGAGGGGGGGAGCAGGGGGAAGGGGTGGGGATGTGAGTAAAGGAGGAGAGGATGGACCATGGGGGAAGAGTGGTCAGATATAACACATTTTCTTTTTTACTTCTTGCAAGGGGCTGGGATTGGAAGGCCTGTCCAGGAGCATAGGACCAGGTGGATTCTGGCCCTAAGGGGTGGTATTGGGGGCTAAGGGCCTCTTGGCCCCAGGACCAGGGATCTGTCTGCTGTGCCACTCAGCTACCCTACAGCAGAGTCAGAGTGAAAGGAGAGAGAAAATATACTATATGGTAGTGGAGAAATACAAAAGGAGGGTATTGCGACCAGCAATGGCAACAGTGGAAAAAAATGGAAGTAACTTTTGTGATGGAGTTATCACAATGTCATCTACCCGCAACAGAGTTGGTGGTGTTGGAACAAAGACTCAAGCACATTTATTATTATTATTATTATTTGGGGTGGGGTGCAGGGCAAATGGGGCTGGGTGGCCTGGCTGGGGCCCCATAGCAGGGTGATCGTTGGGTGTCTTGAGTCTGGATTTGGACACAGGTACTCCTGGCTCAAGGGGCAATGCTCTGTCTGCCACCCAGCCACCTCTACTATTATTACTATTTTATTTTATTTTATTTTGGATCTTTTTTTTCTTTTTTTGGTTTTTGCAGGGCAGTGGGGTTCAGGTGGCTTGCATGTCACACAGCTGGGTGATTGTTGGGTGTATGGGGCCAGATGTGGGCTCGGGTGCTCATGGCTCTAGGGCTGGTGCTCTGTCCATTGTGCCCCCTGGCCATACATACAATTATTACTATTACCTTTTTAATTTTACTTTTTTTCTCCCCTTTACTTTATCTCTCAAGCAAGTCTATATTTTTTGGGGGGAGGGGTATTTTGTTTACTCTTAAACAAGAATATTTTATTAATGTATAAAAAAACCATTTGTACAAAATGAGAATAAATAAATATTAAATAAGAAAAAAAAGAAATACTGACAGTAATTGTATCAGCTATAATTACTCACAGTGATAAAAAGTTTGGAAGTTTGAAAAATCATGCTGTTTGCACCAAATAAAGAATGATTTAAGAAAACTAATTTCGCCTTATTTGTTCATTATAACTAAAGTTTTTTGGTCATGACTTATGAATTTCATAAGATTGTTAAGTGAAGTACAATGAAAATCTTGTAATTATAAAAAGGGATTTTTATAACCATTTGGTCATAAATCTTTCATCAAGAATTTTCAGTCCTACAAAATTTCTAGGGAGTAAAGGGAAAATCTTTGCATGAGAACTTCATCTAAGGATATATTTCATACATAAGTTAATTTGACAATTTAATATGGGATTAGTTCTAGTGCTAAGGTAAAGACAAGGAAAAATTCTCCTGAAGCAAATCTTTAGGCCTTGGTAAACTCTGCTATTTTTGATAAGAGTAATTTAATTATGTATGTTCTCCCTATCTTAAATAGACCTTTCCTTTTGCAAACACTGGTTAAAGAAATTGGAATTTATTTCAGTCTTGAGAACATTTGGGGATTTATTTGTGATGCTTAGAGATAATTTTATATCAACTTGGTTTGATAAATTTCAATTTTAAAGATTTATTTTTGCTTTAAGACCAAATAAGAAAGCTATCCATCATTTTACAAGTTCCCATAATGTTCTTTGTTACATCTGGAATTTAGAACACCCACAGAACTATATGCAAACTAATTGAAAGTCACCTAAAAAATGTTCCAATTGTTTTAAAGGATTCTGGAAGCAATGGTTTGTTGTTTATTTCTCTTTGAATATAGATATTAACTGAAAATATTAATAAAGAAATTGTTTCTACAAAATGTTTCTACATGCAATTTGGGATTGTGTTTATACATCCCACTTATTGTTAGCTTTGAAGCAAAATCACCTGTGCAATATAGGTGAAAATAATGATTTTTCTGTGATAAACTCTTGCTAGTTCATTGTGAGATTATAATCAACATTTGATCCTTGTAAGCTGAACTCAAAGTTCTGATTGTTTAGAATTTGCTATTTTAGATCTTATGCGACAGTTTAGTTGATATTATTCTCTATCTGACTTCACATATTATTAGCAAAATAAATGCTGTTGGGCCAATGTTCTATTGATGCCCATAGGTGACAGGCTCATTGGGAAAGGTTGAGAAAACAGTTTTTAACTAGTTCTAAGGCTAGATTTTCCTAATCAGTTTCCCAAATGCGCTATTTGGGAAATGTCTCACTTGGCAGATTTAAAATATGGCTTGAGCCATTTGGCCATCAACATAACCTCTGAAAATTGTCATGTAAATAAATAAAGGAATTTTCCTTTCTGATATCCCTGTTCATTGTGGTAAATTGCAGTAATCACATCAAGAGAGCTATATTAAAATGAAGTATAGGTCCTTAAAATGCTAAGGGAAACATAAGAAGGTTTTGTGACATCAAGTTATGTTTCTCCATTATGTTAATCTCAATTTTGTTTTAAGCAAAGTCAACCATGTGTATTAGAAAAAGGATGACCTGTGATTTAATAAAATTATTTCAAAGAGAAATCCATTTTCTGAAAAAGGTTAAAACTATTTTAATTGTGAATCACTGTTTATTCTAAAATGATTATCAAATGTATATATTACAAGCTCAAGTTAATTTGCCAATCTTTAATGAATTCACTTTTGTTGTGGAACCCTTGTGGAAATTTACTTTAAGTGGAATAACATCCTCCAAATGGGGAAATGATTAAAAGGAATAAGGTCATGTCAAAAGCAAAACTATGGGGAGCTAGATGGTGCAGTGGATAGAGCACCAGTCCTGGAGTCAGGAGGTTCAAATCCTGTCTTAGACGCATAATACTTACCTAGCTGTGTGACCTTGGGCAAGTCACTTAACCCCATTGCCTTGCAAAAACTCCAAAAAAAGAAAAGCAAAAACTAGGTTAATTACTATTTGTAACTGAATTTTCTGTGTGTATCAACATGCCAAATAGACAAGTCAATATGAAAATTGTCATGGTCTAAGGAGTTCCAGAGTTTTCTAATAATGAAAATATGTTTTGAACTGTTTAAAAGTTGTGTTAAGCTATACTAGAAAGAAAGATGTATGACAGAGAAGTGAGAAATGTACCAGGGAAAAATTCACTTGGGGAAATTAAGAGGTTCAGATGAGCTATAACTTCCGTAGTACCCAGACAATGGGGAAAAAGGGGAAGGACTTGTGTTTGGGACAGGTTATAAAAAGCTGAGCCTTTGCTCTCTGAGGATGTGCCTGCTTTTGGGTCATCCATTCTTAAGAACCTTACAATAAAGAATCCTCTTTGTTTCACTAATGACTTTTCTGAGTTCTTGCTAAGGCACTTATTTCTTACATTGGGCAAGTCACTGTTTGCCTCAGAATTGGAGAAGAAAATAGCAAACCACT
Source organism: Macrotis lagotis (assembly GCF_037893015.1). Lineage (NCBI taxonomy): Eukaryota > Metazoa > Chordata > Mammalia > Peramelemorphia > Peramelidae > Macrotis > Macrotis lagotis. The sequence goes on along the minus strand of NC_133659.1, from coordinate 256,783,134 downwards.
CCAGTATCTTTGTCAAGAAAATCCCAAATGGGGTCATGAAGAGTCAGACATGACTGAAATGATACAATATCTACAAAGTTCCAGCTACAGCTGCTGTCATAGCAACAATAGCTTCTATTTATCCCTTTTGCTTTATGAAATACCCAGTAGGGAAACAAAGTATAGTGGCTGCTTTCAAACCTCTGAGAGAACTTATTTTCATAGAAATATCATTCAAGACCAAGAGACCAATAATGATGATGGAAGAGTAAGAGTAAGAGCTTTACCATTTTGAGGCTTTTAAATAACAGCTGGACCTTCACTAATCACACTAAATACAAATTAAGTGGGTAGAGCTGTCCATTGCTGAAATATCAGAGGGACTCAAAAGGCTTCATTTAGCTTCATGAGATCAAGCATATTTAGTCAGGAAACCATGGTAGATGGAATCTACAGGAGACTATGAAATTTGTTCTAAAAAAAAAAGCTGGGGGAAAAAAAGCTGTAAACAGATGATTTCTTGTCTTTCCTTTACCTTCACTAACTTGCCATTGATTTCTGGAAGTTCTCCAAGTTTTCTGTTGTCCAGCATTCGGATTTCATAAGACTGTCCTAAGGAGAAATAAAGGTTATATGTTTGTAAGAGAAGCCAATAGTTTATCAAAAACAAACTTGTTAGGACTTATAAAAAGTAAATTTTCAATTAATTTTAATTATGGTCACAAAATAAAATGTTCTGTGATCAATGTGATCATTAAAGATGGGGGAAACTGAAATTAGAAACAAGAAGGACAAATGGAGAGGAGAAAACAGAAAATAAGGCCACTTATTCTTTCTTTCTCTGCATTATTTAAAGGCATTGATTGGCATTACAACTGAAAAGATCCTTGGAGATAATGTTTTAGAAGAGCTAGTTATAAAAACCACCTTCAGAACAAGTTAAATTGATATTATAAAATGACATGAATGCAGAGGAGCTCAGTAATAGTAATGAAAAAAGAAGTACTTCACCTTGATTGAGATATGTGAGAGTTTCATCATGGAGCTTTACTGCAGGAGAAGTAGCAGCACAAAGCACATACTGGAAAGGTAGGATTTTACTCTCATTATCAGGTGGCAAACTCGACTCTTCTTGTTTAAAAATGGGTAATGCAAGGACATCACTAAAACAAAAGAAACAAATGACTTTCCAAAACACTGGACAATGTTATAAAAAGGTATTAATTCTCTTTGTAGGTTAACTACTTGCAATCATTTAATAACTACCACTACCACCAATTCAAAAAAAATACAAAACTTTGAAAATCCCATAAATATTATAACCAGTTAGTTTTGATTCAGACTACAAAGTAAAGGAGAATGCTTATAGAAGTTATTTTTTTAACCATATCACAAATTCAAATGACACATCAATTGACACTATTGACTCATATTTGATGAGATGTCACATTTTACAATGTCATCTCTAATCCTGGAAATGGAAATCTTGCATGTCTTTTCATTTTACCTGTATTAAACATGTATTTAGGCCAATTTAGGGTCATGGGTTTTACTATAAAGGATATTAGAAACCATCACTATATTAAAGCCTGAAATGTTTGAAATATTTATAGTCATTGATAAGAAAAATTCCCCATACATGTCAAAGAATTTATATCATCATTTTCTGTAACAGCTAAGAATTGGAAACAAAGTTAATGCCCATCAATTAGGGAAAGGCTAAACAAATTGTGATACATGAATACAGTGTAATATGACTGTATGGTAAGAAATGTGTGATGAAAATGGAGAAGCATGGAAAAATCTATGTGAACTGATGCAGGGTAAAGTAAACAAACAGAGAAGACAATATACACAGTGACAACAACAATGTAAATGGAAAGAACAACAAAAAATCAAAAGTAAATATCAAACAAAAATGATAAAGATCAAGTAGAACTTCAACATATTGATCAGTTATGCTGACTATTTTTCCCTCTCTTAAGAAATGCTGTCATGTGGGATAGTTCTTGGGGAGGAGAATACTAGGGTTATGGAAGAAATAGAAAATATCAATTAAAAATTATTTAAAAGAAGACTTGAACAAGATCACCCTAGTAGTTCAGTAGCACAAATTGGGCACATATCTTCTCTACTTATTAGAAGTAAGCATAAACAGCCACACTGGGTAATAATCAACTATGATGGACTTGTTCATTTCAGTGATAATCAAAGAAAATTTTAAAAGACCTGTGATGGGGGCAACTTGATGTTGTAATGGATAGAGCACTGGCTCTGGAGTCAGGAGGATCTGAGTTCAAATCTAGCCTGACATGTAATACTTACTTAGCCATGTGACTCTGAGTAAGTCACTTAACTCCATTGCAAATGGAAAATATTATCCATATCCAGAGAAGGAACTATGGAGTTTAAATCCAGACTAAACTTTACTATTTTTCAATTTTGAAAAGCTTTCTTATGTACTGTGTCATTTTTTTCTCTCTAATATTCTTTTCTTCCATTTGAATTTGATTCTTTTTTCACAGCATAATTAATATGGATCTTCTTGCCCAAGGTCACACAGCTAGTAAGTATCAAGTGTCTGGGGTTGGATTCAAACTCCCATCCTCCTGACTCCTGGGCCAGTACTCTATCTCTACAACACCTAGCTGAAGTCATTTAATCCGACTGCCTCACATCCAGGGCCATCTCCAGTGGTCCTAATTCACATCTGGCCACTTGACTCAGTTGACTGTCTCACTTCCTCCTCCAGAGATGGTTCCCCTCACTCAAATCCAATTCATGTGCTTATCATGGCATCACCTCCCTGATCTCAAGGTCTTCTTCGAGAATGAAGGACAAACATCAAAATGGATCTATATTTTTAGCATGGTTATACATGTAGAATCTGCTTTCTTTTAGGGGAGAGGAGATAGAAGGGAGGGAGGGAGAAAAATTTAAAATTCAAAACCTTGCAAAAAAAATGATTGATGAAAACTACTGGCACTAGCTGGGGACAGCGGCGATGCAGCTGGGGCAGTGCTGGCTCCTGCTGCTGGGCCTTGGCCCCGGGCGGACTCCTCCCGGGGCTGCTGGAGGCCCGGAGTCCTGCCGGGATGCACGGGCAGAACCTAGAGCTCATGAGAAGCATCTTCAGTATCCTGTTGGTCACTATGATCCTTATGGCCATTTGTGTCTACAAGCCCCATCGCCATCGCTAACTGGAAAACAACTGAACTCTACAGACTCCTGTGTCAATGGGAACATGACAAGCAGTAGTACATGAGGACCACTGAGGCAGCTGGGATCAAAACCCAAGTACTTGAAACCCACACATTCTCTGAAGGAGACAAAAGGAAGATAGAGAAGAACTTCTGCTTATAATCAAATAGACCAACCACTAACAAGTATTTTTCCCCACATTCTGTAGTATGTAAATAATCAGATACTTGAGAGATTTTTGCTTTGGTGTAACTAACAGAAGACAGACTTGAATTATTCAGGTGTATACTGTGAAGACAGCAAGTTTACTTTTGGCATAGTGTATATAAGAGCCCTCTTGGAAGGTAGTAATCCTTAATTTTTACAGATGTTAATAATTCAAATGTAACTTTGTTAGGTTTCATGTTCTGTCAGATGGAAATGAAAAGTGAGAAGAGAAAATTTCTTTTCAATGGCAAAGATCATGGTTAACCTGAGAAAACCTAAGAGTGCAAAGCCTTTTTCAGGGAGCTGGTACAACTGTACACGCTTAACTATTGCTTCAGCTTTTCATTCTCAACATAGCTCTGCCCCTTAAAACCAGTATCGTGGCAAGGCATGTCCCATATGCTAAAAAGCACTGTTGTTTAACTGGAAATGCTGTGTGTTTTTGTGTATGCCTGATTCAGCTTAAAGCACCGAGGTATATTTAATAACTCTGAAAAAGCCAAAGTCCCACTTAGAAAAAGGTGCTCAGGTAGGCACCCTGGTGATGCGCCAAAACCAAGGGCAACGCGTTGCACCTGGAAAGTTTTATCTTAAAATCAGCTAGCTAGCTTTAAAATGTAAATGTAAAAGCTAAAGCCCAGAGACTCATTACAAACTGTGCCCAAACAAATCCTATAGTTCTTTAAAAAAAACTGGAGCTCCAGCCATAACCAGTCCTGAGTTGAAAGGGTAAATCAAGGCTTCTCAAGGGCAGCTTTGCATATCCACTGTGTATGGTGGACCTAAGTGTTTACACAAACTAAATCTTGACTCTTTGTAAATGCTATTATTTTGCACTGTTGGAATAAACTAGGTTTTTTTTGTTTCCTGTTTTTCAAATATGACAATTTAAGTACAGAAGTATCACTAGTATTTACTTTAGAAGTGCTAGATTTAATTATTTGGTTTGTCAAAATGTTTTCTTTATGTCCCATTCAAATATAACATTGGTTTTGTGTATAAAAAAAAAACAAAAAAACCCTAATATTTAAATTAAAAAAAAGGAAGCACTTCTTGAATTGTTGTTTTTCATTTCTACATTCTCTGTATCAAGCACAATGCTTTGAACATAGTAAATAATAAGTGTTTGTTGAATTAATATTGATAAAATTCTCTATTTTGCAAATAGGGAAACACATTCAACTAAATTAAGGAGGCAACTTCTCCATAATCCAAGGCAATAAATAATAACAACTACAAGTCAGAGTTAAAATGTGAATCTATTACCGATAACTCATATGAACTTTCTTTTTAAGAGCTGTTAGAAGGAGTATACATAGACAGGGCACAGGAAGAAGTAGAATATAATGGTATAATATAGTAAAAAGATGGAGTCAATGAGTGATAAAGGAAAGGACTGGGAGGAAGAGAAAGGAGAGGAAGAAGGGGCTAAGATATTTCACATAAGAATCAAGGAAAAACTTTTTCAATGGAGTGGAATGGGGTAAGGCGAGGGGGAATAAGTGAGCCTTCATTCTCATCAGAAATGGCTCAGAGTGAGATGAGCAGAACCAGAAAAACATTGTACACCCTAACAGCAACATGGAGGTGATGATCAACCTTAATGGACTTACTCATTCCTTTCAGTGCAACAACCAGGGACAATTTTGGGCTATCTGCAATGAAGAATACTATGTGTCCAGAGAAAGAATTGTAGAGATTGAAAAAGACCAAAGACTATTACCTTCAATTTAGGGGGAAAAAACAGTTATCTTATTATGTAATTTTGTAATCTCTTATACTTTATTTTTCTTCTATAAGGATATGATTTCTCTCTCATCACATTCAACTGAGATCAATGGAAACAATGTAAAGACTAATAGAATGTCTTCTGTGGTGGGTGGGGGAGGGAAGCAAGAATGGGGGGAAAGTTATAAAACTCAAAATTAATAAAATCTTTCTAAGGAAAAAAATGTCTCAGAGAGGAAATAACATACACACTTAATAGGGTATAGAAATCTATCTTATTCTAGAGAAAAATGAGAAGAAAGGAATGGGATAAGGGGGAAATGGGGTAAAGGAAGGGGGGGAATAGGTGATAGAAGAAAAGGAAGATTGTGGGAGAGGGTACTCAAGTTACAACACACTTTTGAACAGGGACAGGATGAAAGGAGAGAGAGAATAGAATAAATGAGAATGGGGAGGAACAGAGTGGAGGGAAATAGCAACTAGTAATAGCAACTGTGGGAAAAATATTGAAGCAACTTCTCTGGTGGACTTATGATAAAGAAAGTAACTCATCCCAGAGACAGAGACATTGGAATTTGAACACACAGACTGAAGTATATTTTTTTTTCTCTCTCACTATTCTTGAGGTTTCTCATCTTCTTGGGGTGGAAGGGGGGGTTATGTTTACTCTTATAATAAGATTACTGTAATAATATAAAATAAATAAACAAACAAAAAGATGTGAATCTACCATTTAAGGTACCCACTGCTAATTCTACCTCAGCACAGGTAGAACTAAAAAATAATACATATTATTTGTTTATAGTATATACTAATTTACTATTATTATTATTAACTAATATGTACATAGTATACACTAATAAAAAAAACTAAGGCAAGAATGTGGAGTTAGGGACTAGACTTCATAATTTCACTGATACTGAGACATGAATGTAACGGAATATTATGACATGAACTAACAGACTAACAGAAATATTCTGAAATTAGTAATAATGTTTTGTCCTTCATTTTTGAAAAAGATCATGACATCAGGGAGGTGATGCCAAGACAAGCACTTCAATCAGATTTGAGTGAGGGGGCACTGTGCTAAGTCATCAGCCTCACTTTCTCTTCCAGAGTTATATGGGCCCAGTGGCCAGATATGAATCAGGAATACTGGAGATGGCACTGGAAGTGAGGCAATCAGGGTTATGTGACTAGTCCAAGGTACACAGCGAGTTAAGTATCCAGTGTCTTTGGCTGGATTCAAAGTCACATCCTCCTGTCTTCAAGGCCAGTGCTCTATCCACTGTGCCACCTAGCTGCAGAACCTTTAAAAAATGGTGTTTAAATTGGCAAAGATGGTTACAAAAGATGAGAACAGTTAATCTTCAAGAAAGACATACTAATAAAATATTGGTGAAGTAGTCAATGGGTCTAACCATTCTGGATAGCAATTTGGAATTACACTAAAGCAGTGACTCAAATACCTTGTTTAGGGCGGCTAGGTGGCGTAATGGATAAAGCACCAGCCTTGGAGTCAGGAGTACCTGGGTTCAAGTCAGGTCTCAGACACTTAATAATTACCTAGCTGTGTGGCCTTGGGCAATCCACTTAACCCCATCTACCTTGCAAAAACCTAAAAAAAAAATACCTTGTTTGATTCTTTGAGCCTGAGATCCCAAGTCGTTGAATATACTCCAACAAGATCAGAGATAGAAAGAAGTATTTACACAAAAAAACCCATTCATAGCAGTTTTTTGTGGTAGCAAAAAAATTAAAATAAAGTGTACAAACATCAACTGAGCAATGGGCAAAAAAATTGCATGTCAAGAATGTAGTATTAGGGACTAGATGTCAATTTACCATATAGGATATCCACTGCTAATTCGACCTCAGCACAGGTAGAACTAAAAAATAACACATGTTATTTATACATAGTATACACTGGTTTACTATTATTATTGTTGTTGTTGTTTTAATTTTAGAAAGGTTTTATTTATTTTGTTTTATAATTTTTCCTCCAATCTTACCTCCCTCCCCCAACTCTTCACATAAGACAATTGGCTAGTCTTTACATCATTCACATAGTATGCATTGATCTAAGTTGAATGTGATGAGAGAGAAACCATATCCTTAAGGAAGAAACATATAGTATGAGATATAGCAGAATTACATAATAAGATAACATTTTTTTTTAAATTAAAGGCAACAGTCCTTGGTCTTTGTTTGAACTCCACAATTCTTTCTCAGGATACAAATGGCATTCTCCATCGCAGATAACCCAGAATTGTGCCTGATTGTTGCCCTATTAGTATGAGCAAGTCCATTAAGGTTGATCATCACTCCCATGTTGCTGTTAGGGTGTACAATGTTCTTCAGGTTTTGCTCATGTCACTCAGCATCAGTTCATGCAAATCCTTCCAGGCTTCCTTGAATTCCCATCCCTCCTGGGTTCTAACAGAACTTAACTAGTATTATGTTTACAGTATATACTAATAAAAAAACTCCAAGACAAGAATTTAGGGTTAGGGAATACACTCATAGTTTCATTGATACAGAAACATGAATGTAATAGAATATTATGATATGAACAAACCATGCATAGGAAGAATTCAGAAAAACATAGGAAGAGATATGAATTCATATATTATGAAGTAGGGGAAACAGGAAAATAATGTTCAACAATTAAATAAGACAAATAAAAAACAAATAACTGAATTAGGTATAATTATGACGAAGTTGTCCCTTAAGAATAGATGAGATGACTAATATAGAAATGTGTTTAATATGATTGAGCATGTAAAAGTTAAATCAGATTGCTTGTTGTCTTGGGAAGGGGGGAGGGAAAAGAGGAAAGGATAATTTTTACAAAAATTAATGCTGAAAATTATCTCTATATGTAATTGGAAAAATTCTATTTTAAAAAAAGAAATGAAAAACGCACCTCACTCCCTTATTTGCAGAAGCAAGGGATTGTGGATGTAGAATACTATATATACTATGTATATATTAACTAACGTGATATGTTGACTAGTTTTGCTGTACTTTTTTCTCTTATTCTTTATATTATAAGGTTTGGCTTCTAAAAAGAGTTTTTATAAGACAGAAAAAAAGTCCAGAATTAAAATTTATCACTTGGTTAATGTGACTGGACTTTGTGACAAGATTAATGAACTGACAGTGATAATTAAGAATCAACCCTTGGGACCACAAGAGAATCCTCACAATCTACCTAAAAATACAGCCCTGCCTTAAATCAGGGGGGATGAACTAAACTCAGAAGATAATTATTTCTTTTGGGAGTTTCAGACCTTGTTTATTTGAGTCCATGCACCTGCTCCTTCCTCTACCAGTTCCAACCAAAAGTGTCTTATTTTTTTTTGGAAGGAATCATGAACTTTATTTTAAAATCATGTCTTCACCCACATTGTCACTGGGACCAATAGAAATGTCTCATCCTAGGAAACCCTCACACTCGAAAGCTTCCAGATCTTAAGGCTAACTCTCATTCCCTATAGATGGCCTTCTCCTATTTGCCATTCCTCTCTTCATAGCCATTGTTGATGCTACCAATTCATTCTGTCTTTTTTCTTTTCCTTTTTTTCTTAAGTCACTTATTTATTTCTTATTTTGTACAAATAATGTTTTTTATACATTACTAAAATATTCTTGTTTAAGAGTAAACATAAAACCCCCTCCCCCCAAAATATAGATCTGCATGGTTGATAAAGGAGAGGAAAAAAAAATAAAATTAAAAGAAAAGAAAAATAATAATAATAATAATAATTGTAGGTACGGCCAGGTGGCACAGGGGATAGAGCACCAGCCCTGGAGCCAGGAGCACCCAAAGCCCAACTCCAGCCCCAGACACCCAACAATCACCAGCTGTGTGACCCCATGCAGGCCACCCCAACCCCAATGCCCTGCAACCCCCCCAAAAAAGACCCAAAATAAAATAAAATAGTAATAATTATAATAATAATAATAATAATAATAATAATAATAATGATAGTAGGGGTGGCTGGGTGGCAGACAGAACACTGGCCCTTGGAACAGGAGCACCTGGATCCAAATCGGTCCTCAGACGCCCAACAATCACCCAGCTGTATGGCCCCTGGCAGGCCACCCAGCCCCATTTGCCCTGCAACACCCCCCGAAAATAATAATAATAAAATTGTGCTTCAGTCTGTGTTCCAACACCACCAGCTCTGTCACGGGTGGATCAAATTCTTTAGGATAAGTCCATCACAAAAGTTACTTCCATATTTTTCCACCGTTGCCATTGCTGATCAAAACTCCCTCCTTTTGTATTTCTCTACTACCATATACTATATTTTCTTTCTCCTTTCACTCTGACTCTGTTGTAGGGTAGCTGAGTGGTACAGCAGACAGATCCCTGGCCCTGGGGCCAAGACACCCCAAGCCCACATAGCACCCCTTAGGCCCAGCATCCAGCCAACCCTATGGTCCCAGACAGGCCATCCAATCCCAGCCCCTTGCAAGAAGTAAAAAAGAAAAATGTGTTATATCTGACCACTCTCCCACTATGGTCAATGCTCTCTTCCATCACTCACATCCCTCCCCCTTCCCCCTGTTCCCCTTCTCTCCTTCTTACTCCAGCTGTGTATACCCCATTGAGGATATATGCTGTTGTCTTTCCTAGCCACCTCTGATGAGAGCAAAGATTCCCTCATTCCCCCTTGCCTTCCCCCCCTTCCATATCATTGCAAAAGCTCATTGTAATAAAAGAAAATCTTATTATATGAAATATCCTATTTCTCCTCTTCTTTTTCTTCCATTACATTTCCCTTTTATCTATTGACTCCACTTTTACACCACAATATCTTCAAATTCAGCTTTCTCCTGTGCTTCATCTATAAAATCTCCTTTTTACCTGCTCTATTAATTGAGAAGGTTCATATGAGTATTATCAGTGTCATTTTTCTATACAGGAATACATACAATTCATCATCATTAAGTCCCTCATATTTTCCCCTTCTCCTCCAATCTCTATGCTTCACCTGAGTCCTGTATTTGAAGATCAAACCTTCTGTTCAGCTCTGGCTATTCCAACAGGAACATTTGAAATTCCCCTGGTTCATTGAAAGTTCATCTTTTTTCCCTGGAAGAGGACGTTCAGTTTTGCTGGGTGGTTGATTATTGGTTGTATTCTAAGCTCTTTTGCCTTCCAGAATATTATATTCCAAGCCCTATGAGCTTTTAATGTAGCTGCTGCTAAGTCCTGTGTGACCTGACTGCAGCTCCATGATATTTGAATTGTGTTCTTCTGGCTGCCTGTAATATTTTCTCTTTGACTTGGGAGTTCTGGAACTAGGGTATAATATTCCTGGGGGTTGGGGTTTTTTGGATCTCTTTCTTGGGGAGATTGGTGGATTCTCTCCATTTCTATTTTGCCCTCTGCTTCTAGAATATCAGGGCAATTTTCCTGCAGTAATTCTTTGAAAATGATGTCAAGGCTCTTTTCCTGGTCATGACTTTCAGGTATTCCAATAATTTTTAAATTATCTTTCCTAAATCTGTTTTCCATATCAGTTGTTTTTTTCAATGAGATGTTTCACATTTTCTTCTAATTTTTCATTCTTTTGGTTTTGAAGTATTGTGTCCTGATTTCTCATAAAATCAGCAACCTCCCTCAGTTCTATTCTTTGTCTGAAGGATTTGTTTTCCTCATCTCTTTTTCCATCTGGTCAATTTTGCTTTTAAAAGCATTCTTCTCTTCAATAACTTTTTGAATTGTTTTATCCATTTGACTTATGCTGGTTTTTAGCATGTTATTTTCTTCAGCATTTTTTTGGATCTCCTTGACCAAGCTGCTGACTTCTTTTTCATGTTTTTTCCTGCATCTCATTTCTTTTCCCAATTTTTCCTCTATCTCTCTCACTTGATTTTCAAAGTCTTTTCTGAGCTCCATCATAGCCTGAGCTCAATTTCTGTTTTTCTTAGAGTCTTTAGATGCAGGAGCTTGGACTTCCTCATCTTCAGATTGCGTGTTTTGATCCTTCTTGGGATCACACACAAAGTATTTGTCAATTTTTCTCTGCTTACTCATTTCTCTAGGCTGTGCCTGGTTTTGGGGTGCTTCCTGAGCTTTTGAGTGTGTGAAGCTCTGTCTTCCCTCCTAGTCTGTGAACGATCATAAGTGCACACCCTCTGCCATGGAGCTGAGGTGGGGGGGGGCCCTGCTGTTCTTTGGGGGCCCTAGACTATGATCAGGATATGAATGTGGTCAGAACCCCAGAGTCCTGTTCTAGGGACAGAGGACAGAGCTTGGCAGTCTCTCTCCACTCCTCTCCCTAGGCTCAGTACTCATGCCCTGGGGGCTCCTGCTTACCAGCCTCTGCTTCTGGTTCCTGGATCTGGGCTGCTGTGGCCATGCTGCTTGCTGTGTGTCCTGAGGGCTGGGCTTCATGTGCTTGCTCTGGCAGAGGTCCTCCACTGATCCCCCCAAGTTGTGCCTGGTGCTCCCCGGGGTATAGGTCAGGAAACTGCCCTCACTGCTGTGAGCTGTGGCTCCCAGCGCCCTGGGGCTGCCTTTGGGAGGCTGAAATTCCTCTGGCAGGCTATACCTCTGACCCATGGAGCCGAGCCTTTAGGCTCTTTTCCAGGTTACCTTGGGTTGGAGAACTGCCCCACTGGATCCCTCTGTGGGTTCTGTCTTTAGAAAATTTAGTTAGAGTCCTTAGCTTATAAGTTTTGATCGAGAGCACCCAAGAGACAAACCTCTCCTGTCACCATCTTGGTTCTGCCTCCCCATTCTCCAAAGATATCTTTTTGAAAACTGAATTAAAATTAATTTTATTTTGAGAATTTTATAATATCACTTGGTCATTCTTCTTCTCAATGGTTACACAAAACAGGTTCGGGATTACTATCCTGCTTAAGATACTATCAAGCCCAAAATTATGGGTAGAGGTGAAAAGGTTCAGGATGAGACTATGTATATAATAAGTAGTCCTAAGGAGAACTCTACTTATGTTGGGTAAAACTAGCTCTGATATAGAATATGAGACTCAGAATATACCCCATATTAATTGAGTTCTATGGATCTCTGGTTTGTAAAACTTATCTGACTAAAGAAACTGTCTTAGAAAAGAAGAGATGCTTTGAGAATGAGCTACCATCTCAAATCTAAAATCTGCTAAGAGGAAGAGATAGTATTGTGTTAGGTAACTCTTTAATACTATTGTAAGTTATATTCATTTATTCAAGCAATCTATTCTCCCCTTAAAATGTAGTCTATGATAATCACTGATTTAAGTGACTGATTATAAAGTAAAAAATAGGAAAAAAACTAAATAAGGTGGTATCAAAATTCCTTATAAGTACCACATACTATTTGCATTCTATAAAGTATACATCAATTCATTTCTATATATTAAAAGGATCATGGAACTTAAGAGATAGAAAAGACCATCAAGTTCAGCAGTACCCCTATCTTTATTTTTTTTTATTAAAGATTTTGAGTTTTGAGTTTTACAATTTTTCCCCCAATCTTACTTCCCTCCCCCACCTCCCACAGAAGGCAATTTGCCAGTCTTTACTTTGTTTCCATGTTGTACATTGAACCAAACTGAGTGTGATGAGAGCGAAATCATATCCTTAAGGAAGAAACAAAAAGTATAAGAGATAACAAGATCAGACAATAAGATATCTGGTATTTTTTCCTAAATTAAAGGGAATAGTCCTTGAACTTTGTTCAAACTCCATGGTTCTTTATCTGGATACAGATGGTATTCTCCACTTCAGACAGCCCAAAATTGTCCCTGATTATTGCATGGATGGAATGAGTAAGTCCATCAAGGTTGATCATCACCCCCATGTTGCTGTTAGGGTGTACAGTGTTTTTCTGGTTCTGCTCATTTTACTCAGCATCAGTTCATGCAAATCCTTCCAGGCTTCCCTGAATTCCCATCCCTCTTGGTTTCTAATAGAACAATAGTGTTCTATGATATATATATATACCACAGTTTGCTAAGCCATTCCCCAATTGAAAGACATTTACTTGATTTCTAATTCTTTGCCACCACAAACAGGGCTGCTATGAATATTTTTATACAAGTGATGCTGTTACCCTTTTTAATCATCTCTTCAGGGTACAGACCCAGTAGTGGTATTGCTGGATCAAAGGGTATGCATATTTTTATTGTCCTTTGGGTGTAGTTCCAAATTTCCCTCCAGAAAGGTTGGATGAGTTCACAGCTCCACCAACAGTGTAATAGTGTCCCAGATTTCCCACAACCCTTCCAACAACGATCATTATCCTGTTTGGTCATATTGGCCAGTCTGAGAGGTGTGAGGTGAGTACCCCTATCTTTAGATGAGGATACTGAGACTAGAGAGATTACATAGCACATCTGCTACATAACAGAGCCAGGACATGAACCCAAGTCTTCTGACAAAAGCTATTGATAGGGGCGGCTAGGTGGTGTAGTGGATAAAGCACCGGCCCTGGAGTCAGGAGTACCTGGGTTAAAATCCGGTCTCAGTCACTTAATATTACCTAGCTGTGTGGCCTTGGGCAAGCCACTTAACCCTGTTTGCCTTGCAAAAGCCTAAAAAAAAAAGCACTATTGATAATGATGACTAAATTCATGAGTCTTCACAGAACTACTCAATATAAATAAATACTGATGATTTGATTTGTCTAACCATAGATTAGGGCAAAATTAAAATAAAATCAAAATTAGAAATAAAAAAAAATAAGCAACAAAGCTTTCCTTCTGCTGATGCCTAAACAGCAGGACTATCTTTGTTATTAGCTTACTTTGGATAGTTAAATGTATCCACCTCTTTCTTCTCCTGCAAACCAGAGTTTATAAACTGCATAGCTTCTACAGATTGTTAAGGAAGTATTTTAAAGGACAGGAGAAGCAGAGTCCTCTCTTTTTAACCATCTGCAGCTCTGACAGGATGCCCTTCCCAGGATAAGCTGATCTCTCCAAATCTCATCACTATGCTGTTAACTCAGCTCTTTCTACCTCCTCTCCCTTCTGACTGGAGGGCTGAAGGTTGACAAACTAAATTTCTCTCAAAGTTTTTTTTTTTAAATGGCATCATTTGAACTTTCCAGTTCATTTCACTTTTCATCTGAAGCTCTGTTTGGTCAAAACTTCATGAAACAAGGAACAAGATTCTCCCTGATATGTCTCCCAATATTTTCCCTGGTCCTTTGTAGCTTTCTTGTATGTGCATGTCCCCCAATGAGATGAAAGTCTCTTAGAGGGGAGAAATTTTTCCTTTTTCTTTTTTATTTCTTCATTGTCTAGGATAGTGCCTGACACATACCAGGTACTTAATAAATGTTTATTGAATTAAATTATCCACAAAGATTGATCTCCTTCATCAAACCAAATGGAAGAGATGGTGGGGGGGGGGGGCAGATTCCACTTGTCCTTCTGTACTGATTTGCCTGCAAGACCAAGGACCACCTCCAGTCACTCTCATCTATATCTTGTCACTGGACTCAGACGGCTCATGAGGAGAAAGTGACACTACTAGACAAACAACAACCACCTGTGAGATCAAAGATATTGTAGGTTGATGTAGCAAAGATGACATGTTATACCTACAGAAACAAACACACAGATACACACACACACACACACACACAGAACTTGATACTTCACAAGATTCTTAGGCTTCTCAAATTTTCCCCAGACTGTCCACAGAAGACTTGGACTCTAAGATTGCTTTTTCTCTTTTGTTCTCAAAGAGATCCACTGACATCAGGGAGGTGATGTCTTGACTTGCAAGTGAACTGATTTTAAATGAGGCAAGGCTGTGCAAAGACACCAGCCTTACGCTCTCCTTATGAGTCATCTGGTCCAATGGCAAGATATAGATCAGAGGACTGGAGATGGCCCCAGATGCAAGAGGAAACCATAGTCTTTTTAAGCTAAAGTCTTTCCCTGGACTCAGTTTATCTGAGGCAAAATTCATCAATGATTAAAGTTAATTAAGAGACTAAGGGACTTAGATAAATAAAACAATAATATACTAAGGCTCAATTTGAAAAATGCTTAGATTTATATAATTAGTTTTTTACTTTAAATGAACAATTTTCCTTTAACAACATTTCCTGACAAAGATAACCAGGAAAAAAAATGCATATCGTTCCTCAAAAGCTTAATGAAGATTACCTGGAATATATTACTAATGCTAATTTTGACTTCTGCAGCATGGCAACAGCTCATTGCTTGCAAATGCAGTTTTCCCCCCCTCAAATGTCACTGACAAGCAAATTTGCTTAAAGTACCACTTGCTAATCATACTCAAGGGAACCAAGCAACACTAGCTTGCCCATTAAAACTAAGCAGAAGAGCTGTCAATTAGGGTTCTTATTTGGAGGCTACAGTTCCAGATTTAAAAAGTATTCTATAAAATTTCCCCAAATCTACATTTTGTTTGGAAAAACCAAATGAAATCTCTCTTCCTGGACTATACACTTAAATAAATCAAAGTTGTTCAAATTTTTGCTGCTCCAGATTTTCGCTACATTGAAACTAAGTGTGGCACTAAGAGGTTAAAACCAAAGGCAGTAATAAATTTGGGCTTCTTTTTGTACTGAAGACAGTCTAAAGGGGAACTAAATTTGGGGACCAACATGTTTGCTCCCTTCCCAAAAGTATATACAGGTTAGGGCAAATTCTTTATGGTAGGCCACTATGTTGCAGTATCACATAACTAACGATCCTTTAGAATATAAACTCAGTTGCAAAATTTACAGAAGAGAATCGTGGGAGATTATTGAAGCATTGCCTTTATGAAAACAAAACAAAATGCCAAGAACTAGCAGGAAGAAAAACAAATTTACAGAAAACTCAGCAAGAGACTCAATTAAGCCAAATCTTCCCAGGAGAATTAAGGATGTAAATGGAAGTAAAACAGCAAATAAAATTAAAAATATAAGACAACAAATTCTGTACTCTATACTTATATATGGTCTGTTGCATAAGGAAGTAGAAATGGTACAAAAGGAAAAAAAATGAAGAATAACTAGACTAGTAACTGTCTGACTACAAAATACTCAGAGGAGTTGAGAATTGAGAGATCAATTCTCAAAATATGTGAAAGAAGAGTGAATACCAAATATCTGATATTACCTATGAACAATACTGACCTTATTATACTGACCTAATTAAACAAGAAAATTAAGGAAATATGTGATTATTAACCTAAATGACTACTATTCCATCCTTGCAAAATTTTTATGAGAATCATTAACACACACACTGGGACATCCTTGATGAAGTATGAAAAGAAGCAAGCTCCAACCAGATAATGTCACACTGACTATAAAGTCAAGCAAATACATTTCTACTATGTTTATTATTCTTAACAAAAACTTTTTTTCAATAGTTTATAGGAGACATTAAAGGAATATGTAAATGCTAGATATAAATGCCATTTAAAGGCTCTTTTCTGACAAAGTGTTTTTCACAAGATTACTTGAAAAATGAGAATTATGCTCAATGGCCCTCTGATTATAATAAGCAAGACATATAACAAAGACACAAGCTTGCCAAATGTGTCTGTCACTGTAAGGGAGGACATGGAGTTTAAGAGTCCAACTAGAAGAGGGATTCCCTACAGATGGTTTATGTTCTTCAGATGCTCATGTTTGTGGATAACAATACGCTGATCATCTAAAGCTCTAGAACATTAAAAAACAACAACAGAGCCTCCTAAATAAAATCCTTATCCATTTTGGTGGATAAAAAAATGTCTACCGTTCAGATGATGATAAGCAGCTGAATGAACAATCCATAAAACTAGTCTGTCAGTTGATATTTTAGTTATCTTAGACAGACTCTATGAAGTAAAATAAATGGGCACAGAATTGAATAGAAGAATGAGCCAGATTGTAGTTGGGAAATTTTGCAGAGCTTTGGATGACATCAAGTTTCTCCTTTTTTGGTCCCGTTTGATTGTGAAGAGGCATATGGCTAATGTAAATAAACTGTTGCAAATTATCAATGAAGAACTAGTCAGAAGACAGAGCCTAAAAGGTATCATCAGAGAGCTATGCCATCAAAATAGAATATAATATTATCAAGAGTCAGACATGATGCAAACACACAGATACGTTGTTACAATCTGTACTATTGGAGGGATGTCCATAAGGATGAATACTCAAATTTCTTGAGGTATCAAAATATCTAGAATAATCTAGATCAGGAGCTCTTAAATTTTTTCTGTGTCATAGATCCTTCTGACAGACAAGTGAAGCCTATGGATTCCTGAATAATTTTGTAAACATAAAAATAAAGTTTATGGGAACAAAGGGAACCAATACATAATTATTAAATAGTAAATATATTAATTAAAAATATTAAAAATAAAGTTCTTGGGGGCAGGTGATACAGTAGGATCAATATCAGCCCTGGAGTCAGAAGGACCTTAAATCTGACCTCAGACACTTAATAATTACCTAGTTGTGTGACCTTAGGCAAGTCACTTCATTCCGTTGCCTTGCAAAAAAATTAAAAAATGAAGTTCTTGGATCTAGGTAAACCTACTAGATTTTTATCATATAGTAACATATGTTCAAAAGACCCTCCTGTCTTCTTCTCTGGTACTGTTGACTAGCTACTGACAACTGACTAACAATGATATGGATATGATACTGCATATGACACTATTGATTACATAAAGATCTAGAATACTGCTACTAAATGAGATTTACAATCATTCAAAAGAAGTAGGCCTAAATAATCCTCAGATGAAAAATTCAAGTCATCTGTACATATCTAGTCCTACTCTTTCTTCTGAGCTCCAATGCTACATAACCAGCTACCCATTAGTAATGAAACACAATGACCTAAATTTGCACTAAGTTCATCAGTTCTTTCCCTGGAAGTGTACAGCATTTTTCACCATGAGTCTTTCAAACTTGGATTTATTGTACTGACCAGTTAAGTGTTTCATAGATAATCATTGTTACAATATTGCTGTTACTATGTGCTGATACTATGTACTGTTTCTACTTGCTTCACTTTGCATCAAATCATATGTCTTACGTTCAGTCATATTCTAATTGATGGGCACCCTCTTGATTTCCAAACCTTTGCAACTGTTTTATACACACACACGTATGTGTGTGTGTGTGTGTGTGTGTGTGTGTATATATATATATATATATATATGTATGTGTGTGTGTGCATGCATGTATAGATGTATAAAACACATATCAGGCAGGGACTGTTTCACTTGTATTTGTATATATTATGCTTAACATGCTTAAAAAGTTTGATAAATGATTTCTGACTGACTGAAGGGGGTGAAGAAACCTTTTGTCTAGATTACTGTATGCAAATAAATAAGGTAGTTCAATGACCTAATTTACCCCCTAAAATACATTGCAGATGAACAATGATCTGAGTCCAGATTTAAAGACTAAATTACATTGCATTTGGAAACCTGCCCAAGGTTTTCAATTACCCTAACTTTTTCCCTGAAATGAGAACTCATCTTTTCAATAATGATCTCAGACAAGATTAAAAAAGATAAGCAGGGAAACTAAATTATGTTTAAAGCCACAAGAAATAAAGAAAGGTTACTAAAATGCTTCCAGCAATATTATATGGCTGAGAATACTGGAATACTACAATCTCAAAAAGAAAAGCAATATTCTGTCATACTTTAAAAGGAAATAGACATGAAATATCATAGATGTCAATGGGCTACTTTATATTTCCAGTGATGAACTGTGCACAAGAAATAGCATAAAAGATCATCAGAGAGATTGATAACAGAAAAGATGCCCTAGATCTAGATGGTCTACGTGATAAAAGTGCTAGACTTATTAAGGTCAGGAATTCTTGGACTTGAATTTGTATTTACTCACTTGTCAGCTGTGTAATGCTGTCACACTTAATTCTCCTTAAACTTCAGTTTGAGAACCAAATGGTATAAAGCATACAAAGTGCTTTGCAAATCATATATTCTGGGGAGATGTCCCTGTCCTATAGCAGTATTGAAAACAGCTAGATGGCACAGTGAATAGAACACTGTCAGGAGGACAGGAGTTCAAATCTGGCCTCAGATATTACTAGCTACTAGCTGAGTGATCTTGGGTCAGTCACTTAACCCTGATTGCCTAGCATCCAGGGCCATATGATTCTTATCTAGCCATGGTTCCAGATAGCTCCAGAGGAGAAAGTAAGGCTGGTGACTGCACAGCAAATCCAATTCATGCACATGCCAGTATCACTCCTACAATGTTATAGTCTTCTTTAGAAATGAAGGACAAATATCATCATCACCACTGACAAATAATGGCTCATGGGTGTCCTCTGTTGATATCCATGAGATTACTTTCAGCTGGAGGAAAGAAAGATGATAAGAGGAAGTGGCTCAATGAAGGTCCTGAAGCAAAGTACACTTCAACAGTCAGAGAAGAATTAAGTTAACAAGGAAGGAACTTAATTTTTTTTTATAATTGGGGTGTGAGAGAAGAGTATATGAACATGAACACTTATTGAGGATTGAATATAGTTTGATACAGAAATATATTAGACAGGAAGGGAGGATTTAAGAGGAGAGAGTCAGAGTAGGAACCAGCATGAATGAAATAAGGATGGATTGTAAAGGAAAGATTAAAAAAGAAAAAAAGTGTATGAACCAGTGATCTAAGTCTAAGTAAGATAAAGAGAGGAGGAGGGGCAGTGGAATGGGAGAAGATTACTTCAATTATAAATGACAAAACTGATTCCAAACTCTTTTAGTATCTTCTTCTTTGCAAAAAAAAAAAATCCCCAAACAAAATTAAACCAAAAAACCAAAAAACAATGGGCAGAGAATGGAATAAATAAAATAAACAAAAATCAAATAAATAAATAAATAAAATAGATTTGGTCACAGAACTGAACAATGTGTTGTTTTGGAGCAATAGTTTTAAAACAGAAATTCATAAGTAAATAAAATGAAATGCAGAATTTACTATGTCTCAGGAAAAACAAAAAATAAAATAAAAGGGCAACACTCATGATTTTAGACAAGAAAACTATTAAAGCAGACAAAATTAAAAAAGATAAGTGGAGAAACCAAATTATGTTTAAAAGTACAAGAAATAAGTTAATAATATCAACACTTATTATATATACCCCCAAAGTATTTAAAGGAAAAGTTAATAAAATTATAGGGGTAAATAACAAAACTAAAATACAGTTATAGACTTCCAAATGCCCCTTTCAAACTTTGACAAATCTAACAAAATTACAAGCAATACATTAAGTACCTAACTAGGACATTAGAAAAATTAACTATGATAGTTCTCTGGCAATTACTGAACAAGAAAGGAATAAAAGGACTACAATAATCTTCACTATGCATGGCACATTTACATAGACCACATCAGAAAAATCAGAAAACAGAAAAGCAAAACCAATAAACAAGTCAAATCAAGTCAACAAAAACATATTAACTAACTATGTGTGCTAAAAATAGGGTATACAAAGAAAGACAAAAAACAATCTTAGCTCTCAAGAAGCTCACATTAGTTTAAAGGGAGATAACATAAAAAGAATTGTTTACAAATATATATATATATATATATATATATATATGTATATATCTTGGATATATCACAGATAATCATAAAGTAAAAGAACTAGCATTAAGAAGGACTGGAAAAGACTAAAGGAAACCAGGGAAACCAGTAGATAGAAATAAGGGAGGAGAGAATTCCAGACACAAGGGCCAGCTAGTGAAAATGAATAAAGATAGAGCATTATGTACAACATCCTTTACTGACTTTGATGAAATAAAAAAGGATTCAAACTTATATAGACTAATCCTAAAAAATGTTGGAATAAAAAAAAGTAAATCATAGAAACAATAATTACATTTTTAAAAATGAAAATAGGCCAAATTTTTGTTTTAAAACCAAAGGAAAAACCTTTGGAAACTCTAAGGAAGAGTTTATAATTCTAAATACTTTTATCAACAAAAGAAAGAAAATAACAATCAATATATTGGGTATGCAGGGGTGGCTAGGTGGCACAGTGGACAGAGCGCTGGCTCTGAAGTCAGGAGTACCTGAATTCAAATCCAGCCTCAGACACTTAATAATTACCTAGCTGTGTGGCCTTTTAACTCCATTGCCTTGCAAAAACATATATATATATATATATATATATATATATATATATATATATATATATATAAAATATGTTCATATATATATATTGGGTCTGCAATTACAAACTAGAAAAGCAACATATTAAACATCAAAAATCTCTAAAATTTTTTTTTGATTTTCAGAACTGTAAAAAAACTTTAAAGACAAAAAAAGCCAACCCGCATTTAATAATAAATACATCTGAATGCTAGATTTTAAAAAACTAACAAAATAAAACTATTAGTTAAAATCAAATTTTTTAAGTGTGAGAAAAACCAAAATGCCAATATCAAAAAAGAAAAATAATTCATAAGATGTAAAGAAATAAAGGATATTAGCAACTATTTTGGCAGATGATATGCCAGAAGAGGTAATTCAAATGAAATTGATGGATAAAATATCCAGATTTTCCAAACAAGAAATAGACAATTTAAATAATTCAATCTCTGAGAAAGAAATTGATTAAATCATAAATGAATTCCCAGTGGAGAAAAAAAAAGCATATCTATTGTCCTTCAGACTACTAGTCAGAGCCACCAGACACCAGTAAGGAAAAAAATTCTTATAGAGAAGGGGACCATTCCTGCCACTACCAACCAACTGCCTTAGGTTGGCAGATAAGTCTGAGAGCATTAGGAATGGAAGCACCCTGCAGATCATCCAAGTTGTGTCCACATTGTCCTGTGCCCTGATCCCCACAACCAATATACAGGAAAGCAGCTGTTGTGGAAATCTGACTTTGCAACTGCCTCTGTGAAACATTCCCTGAAGTCTTAGTTGCTAAAGAAAGTTTTTCCACTACCAATAACATTGATACTGTCAGAAGGACTAAACCCTAAGGACCACAGGGTCTTTCCATCTAACTTGCAGCTAAAACATCTTATGTGTATTTTTCCTACAATTGAGGATGAGCTTCTCGAGAAACTTTTCATCTCCCCCTGAGAGTCTCCAATCCCTTGAACCCTCAAATGTCTCCTAGATCTTCTCCATTACACTACCACTCTCCATTCTTCTCCTTATTTTGACCCTTAGTCATTCCATTCAACTCTCTGTTGTCTTCCTCACTTAAATTCTTAGCCCCCTTATCATATCACTGATAAGCTCAGCCTAGGATCATCACTATCAGTTGTTTTCTCTCCTATGCACAGGCTGCTGAACAAAAGTTGAGAAAATCCCCAACAATTCTGATAGGGTCTACTACAAATGGAAGTTACATAACTTCAATTGCTGCTAGACAATCCAATTATATCTTCCTTAATCCCACTCTCCAAGGTAGTTCTTTCAAACATTTTCAAAATTCCCCCTTCCCAATTATTCTCTCAGCTGAGACCTTTGTCTCATACTGTACAGAAAAAAAAGAAATAAGATCATTTCCCCCTCTTCATCTCCTATCAGAGTTTTCTATAGCTCTCTTCTTCATCCCTGTTTTTTACTCATTACCAGGACTTTCAATTCTACTTGTTCAAGTGATTCCATTCCATCCTGTCTCCTCCAATAGATTGCACCCTCTATCATCCCCATTCTTTTCCTTATTTTATCAATCTCTCTTTCTCTCTACTGGTTCATTTTCTACTGCCTACAGATATGCCCATATCTCCCCTATCCTGGAAAAAACCCTCATTTGATCATTCCATCCCTTCCATTGTCCTATTTCCCTTCTGTTCTTTGTAGCTAAACTCTTGAAAAAGTTCATTTACAATAGGTGCCTCCAACTTTTCTTTATCTCTTTCTCTTCTTTATTCCTTACAGTATGCCTTCCAACCAAATCATTCCACTGAAACTGATCTCTCTAAAGTTACTAAAGCTCTCTAAGTTGCCAAACACAGTATTTTTTCCTCAATCTTCATTTTATTTTACTTATCTATAGGCTTTGACATTATTGATCACTCTCTTTCTGGACACTCTCTTCTCTCTATATTTTTAAAACATCTCTCTTTCTCTCCTGATTCTCTTCCTATCTTTTCATAGCTTCTTCACTGTACTTTGTTGGCTCTTTGTCCAGACTGTAATAGATCCAAATCTCTTCTTCCTCTCTACTATTTCACATGATATCAATTACCACTCCTTTGCTGATGATTTTCAAATCAATCTACTGTGTCTCAATTTCTCTTGTCTTACAATCACTCATCTCTGGTTACCATTCATAGATATCTTGAACTGGCCAGTAGACATTATAAAATTCATAATGTCCAAAACAGAATTCATTATATTTCCCACTAAACTTTTCCCAACTCCTACTTCCCTATTGCTATAAAGGACAACACGATTCTCCCAATCCCTCAGGCTTGCAACCTAGGAGACATCCTCACTATCTCTTATTCCCATATCTAAGCTGCTGCCAAAGCCTATCAATTTCACCTTTGTAACATGTCTCATAGACACTCCCTTCTCTTTGGACATTACCACCACTCTAGAGCAGGTCTTCAGGCCTAGAGTATTACAATAGCCTGCTGGTGAGTTAGCCTGACTCAAGTCTCTCCCACACTAATGCATTCTCCATTTAGCTACAGAAGTAATTTTCCTGAAGTACAAGCCTAATCATGTGACCCCACTCCCCTCAAAAAAATTTCAGTAGCTTCCTATTGTCTCCAGAAGCAAATACAAAATCCTCTATTTGACACTCAGATTCCTTCATATTCCAGCCCCCTAGTACCTTTCCAGTCTTCTTACATCTTACTCTCCTGCATGACCTCTATAATTCAGTGACACTAGGTTCCCAGCTGTTCCACAAACAAGAGTTTCTATCTCTCAGTTCAGGAAATTTTCTGGGGCTATCTTTCACACCTAAACATTTTACCTTCTTGCTTCTACCTCACCTCCACCTTCCTGGCTTCCTTTATTTTAGGTTTTTTGCAAGGCAAATTGCGGTAAGTGGCTTGCCCAAGGCCACACAGCTAGGTAATTATTAAGTGTCTGAGACCTGATTTGAACTCAGGTACTCCTGACTCCAGGGCCGGTGCTTTATTCACTGCACCAACTAGCTGCCCCCCTGGCTTCCTTTTGAGTCCCAACTAAAATTCTACCTTCAAAACAAAGTCTTCCCCATCCCCTCTTAAACCCAGTACCTTCCAGGTCATTACTTTCTATTTTTTCCTGTATACAGCTTTGTATACATTTGCATGTTGTCTCTCCCCTAGGATTTCGAGCTCCTTGAGTACAGAGATTGTCTTTTATCTATTTCTGCATCTCTAAGACTTAGCACTAGGGATTGCTAGGTAGCATAGTAGACAGAGTTCTGGTCTAGAGTCAGGAAGACCTGAATTCAAATCCAACAGTAGATACTAGCTGTGTGACTCCAGGCAAACCACTCAACCCTATTGATTCAGTTTCCTCATCTATAAAATGAGCTGCAGA
The DNA here is from genome assembly GCF_037893015.1 of Macrotis lagotis. Taxonomy (NCBI): domain Eukaryota; kingdom Metazoa; phylum Chordata; class Mammalia; order Peramelemorphia; family Peramelidae; genus Macrotis; species Macrotis lagotis. The sequence continues at coordinate 256,758,542 of NC_133659.1, read as the reverse complement.
AAGGAACAGAAAACCATCCTAGTATCTTGACTGAAAGAGTTGGACATAATTAAAGCAAATAAATAAAGCACTTAGCCTGGCACTAAATAAATACTGACTAAGAGGGTGATTGAGAGGAGTGGCTGTCTTGTTTTCATGTATATGTATTCTTAGTGCTCAGCATAATGTTTTGTACATCATTATTATATTAATAAATGCTCCTTTCAGGAAAAGATAGATTTCAAATAAATTCTGTCAAACAATCAACTGGGGGCAGCTAGGTGGCACAGTGGATAGAGAACCAGCCCTGGAGTCAGGAGTACCTGAGTTCAAATCCAGCCTCAGACACTTAATAATTACCAAGCTGTGTGGCCTTGGGCAAGCCACAGCCTCATTTGCCTTGCAAAACCCTAAAAAAAAAAAAATCTATTGGTATCAAACAAAATTCTCAAAAAGAGGGAAAGGATCCTAACAAACTGGCTTTATGATTCAAATAGTCTTGATATCTAGACTCAGTAGAAAAAAAACAAACTAGAGCTCAATATCCTTAATGAATATCAATGCAAAAATAATGGGCAAAACATTAACAAAAGAGTCTACAATAACATTAGAGTTAAAAAATCACTATAGGGGTGGCTAGGTGGCGTAGTGGATAAAGCACCGGCCCTGGAGTCAGGAGTACCTGGGTTCAAATCCGGTCTCAGACACTTAATAATTGCCTAGCTGTGTGGCCTTGGGCAAGCCACTTGGCCCTGTTTGCCTTGCAAAAACCTAAAAAAAAAAAATCACTATGGCCAGATTGGCCTTATATCAAGAATGTGGGGTTGTTTCAGTATTCCAAAACTATAAACATAATAAACCATATTAATAACAAGAACAAAATAAACTCACATGATTAAATACACATATACAAAAAAGGCTTTTACAAATATTTACAAATGTTTTTAAAAACGTAAGACTAAAGAGACTTCATTCATGTGGAAAATAGCATTTATCCTAAAGAATCGATGTTTTCTGTAAAGAGGAAATGCTAGAGGTTTCTGCAAAATGATCAGAGGAAAAAATGTCCATCATCACTGCTATTATTTGATATCATTCTAGAAATGCTAACTATAGCCAGTCAAGAAAAAGAAATTAAGTGAAAAATTAAAAAAAAACAACCTAGGACCAGATGTTTTTATAAGTGAATTCCACCAGCATTACTTACTGCAAGATTAACATTGTTTAAAAAAATTCACAAAAATATCAGAAAGCATAATATAAAAAATATAGTGGCCTAGTAATAGACAATAGCTTGCTGATTAAATATGAGAAACAAAATGTATTGATAAAGGATTAGAAGAATATAGTTTTAAGAAAGAAAAAGATTGAGCTTAAGAAAAAGAGTGGTGGACCAGTGGAATAGACTAGGTGTAAAAGCAGGAGATGATTATAGTAATCTGATGTTTGATAAACCCAAAGAGTCTGGCCATTGGGATAAAAACTCCCCCTTTGATAAAAATTGCTGGGAAAATTGGAAGTTAGTATGGAAGAAACTTAGATTAGACCAACACCTAACACCCTTTACCAATGTAAGATCCAAATGGTTACAGGACATAGACATAAAAAACAATACTATAAGCAAATTAGAAGATCAAGGACTAGTCTACCTGTCAGATCTATGGAAAGAGGAACAGTTTATGACTAAGGAAGAGTTGGAGAATATCACCAAAAACCAATTAGATGATTTTGATTACATTAAATTAAAAAGCTTTTGCACAGATAAAACCACTGTAACCAAGATCAAAAGAAATGTAGTAAATTGGGAAACAATCTTTACAACTAATGATTCTGACAAAGGATTAATTTCTAAACTATATAGAGAACTGAGTCATATTTTTTAAAAAAAATTCCCCAATTGACAAATGCTCAAAGGATATGCAAAGGCAATTTACAAATGAGGAGATCAAAGTAATCCATGGCCATATGAAAAAAGTTCTAAATCATTAATTATTAGAGAAATGCAAATTAAAGCTTCTCTGAGGTACCAACCTCACACCTCTTAGATTGGCCAGTATGACCAGGAAGGATAATGATCATTGTTGGAAGGGATGTGGGAAATCTGGGACACTATTACACTGTTGGTGGAGCTGTGAACTCATCCAACCCTTCTGGAGAGCTATTTGGAACTATGCCCAAAGGGCAACAAAAATGTGCATACCCTTTGAGCCAGCAATACCACTATTGGGTCTATACCCTGAAGAGATGAGGAAAAGGGTAAAAACATTACTTGTACAAAAATATTTATAGCAGCCCTGTTTGTGGTAGCAAAGAATTGGAAATCCAGTAAATGTCCTTCAATTGGGGAATGGCTTAGCAAACTGTGGTATATGTATGTCATGGAACACTATTGTTCTATTAGAAACCAGGAGGGATGGGATTTCAGGGAAACCTGGAGGGATTTGCATGAACTGATGCTGAGTGAGATGAGCAGAACCAGAAAAACACTGGACACCCTAACAGCAACATGGGAGTGATGTTCAAACTTGAAGGACTTACTCAATTCATCAGTGCAACAATCGAGAACAATTTTGGGCTGTCTGCAAAGGAGAATACCATCTGTATCCAGATAAGGAGCTGTGGAGTTTGAACAAAGTGCAAGGACTATTCCTTTTAATTTAGGGAAAAAAAAACAGATAGCTTATTGTCTGATCTTGTTACCTCTTAGACTTCTCTTCTCTTTAGGAATATGATTTCTCTCTCATCACAAAGGTACAACATGGAAACAAAGTAAAGACTGACAGAGTGCTTTCTGTGGGGGAAGGGGGGAGGGAAGCAAGATTGGGGGAAAAAATGTAAAACTCAAATAATATCTTTAATAAAAATAAATTTAAAAAAAAGAAAGAAAAAGATTGAGCTGAGGGAGGGGAGTGAAGAGAGACTGCAGATCTCTGTCCTCTGACTCTGGAACAGGACTCTGGGGCTCTGACCACATTCAGATCCTGATCACAGTCTAGGCCCCCCAATAGAACAGCAGAGCCCCCCCCACCTCAGCCCCATGGCAGAGGGGGGAGCTTATGGTCATTCACAGACCAGGAGGCAGGACACAGCCTCACACACTGAGACCCTTGTGGGAGTGCCTCAAAAGCTCAGGAAGCACCCCAAAACCAGGCCTAGGCTGGGAAAATGAGCAAGCGGAGAAACAAGAGGAAGACCATTGAGAAATATTTTGCATATGAGCCCAACAAGGATCAAAACACTCAGTCTGAAGATGAGGAAGCACAAGCTCCTGCATCTAAAGACTCCAAGAAAAACAGAAATTGGGCTCAGGCCATGACAGAGCTCAAAAAAGACTTTGAAAATCAAATGAGGGAGTTAGAAGAAAAACTGGGAAAAGAAAGGAGAGAGATGGAGGAAAAACATGAAAATGAAGTCAGTAGCTTAGTCAAGGAAATCAAAAAAAAATGCTGAAGAAAATAGCATGCTAAAAACTAGCTTAGGTCAAATGGATAAAACAGTTCAAAAAGTTATTGAGGAGAAGAATGCTTTAAAAAGCAGAATTGGCCAGATGGAAAAAGAGATAAGAAAACTCTCTGAGAACAAATCCTTCAGACAAAGAATAGAATTCAGGGAGACTGATGAATTTACCAGAAATCAGGAATCAATACTTCAAAACCAAAATGAAAAAATTAGAAGAAAATGTGAAATATCTCACTGAAAATACAACTGATATTATTGGAATACCTGAAAGTCATGATCAGGAAAAGAGCCTTGACATCATTTTCAAAGAATTACTACAGGAAAATTGCCCTGATATCCTAGAAGCAGAGGGCAAAATAGAAATGGAGAGAATCCACTGATCCCCCCGAGAAAGAGATCCCAAAAAACCAACCCCTAGGAATATTATAGCCAAGTTCCAGAATTCCCAAGTCAAAGAGAAAATATTAGAAGCAGCCAGAAGGACACAGTTCAAATATTGTGGAGCTGCAGTCAAGATCACACAGGACTTAGCAGCAATTACATTAAAAGCTCATAGGGCTTGGAATATAATATACAGGAAGGCAAAAGAGCTTAGAACGCAACCAATAATCAACTACTCAGCAAGGCTCAATGTCCTCTTCCAGGGAAAAAGATGGACTTTCAATGAACAAGGGGAATTTCAAATGTTTCTGTTGGAATGGCCAGAGCTGAACAGGAGGTCTGATCTTCAGATACAGGACTCAGGTGAAGCATGGAGATTGGAGGAGAAGGGGAAAATATGAGGGACTTGATGATGAACTGCATGTGTTCCTGCATAGAAAAAGGACACTGATAATACTCATATGAACCTCCTCAGTTAACAGAGCAGGTAGAGGGAGCTTTTATAGTTGAAGCACAAGAGACAGCTGAATTTGAAGATAAAATATGGTGTAAAAATGGAGTCAATAGAAAAAAGGGAAATGTAATGGGAGAAAGAAAAAGGAGAGGGGGGAATAGGCCAAAATATTTCATATCATAAGATTTTTTTTTTATTACAATCAGCTATTGCAATGACATGGAAGGGGGGAGGCAAGGGGGAATGAGGGAACCTTTGCTCTCATCAGAGGTGGCTAGGAAACAGCATATATATTCAATGGGGTATAGGCATCTGGAGTAAGAAGGAGGTGGGGAGCAGGGGGAAGGGGTGGGGATGTGAATAAAGAAGGAAAGGGTGGACCATGGGGGGAGAGTGGTCAGATATAACACATTTTCTTTTTTACTTCTTGCAAGGGGCTGGGATTGGAAGGCCTGTCCAGGACCATGGGGCCAGGTGGATTCTGGGCCTAAGGGGTGGTGTGGGGGCCCAGGGCTTCTTGGCCCCAGGAATACCTGATCCCCCCAGGGATCTGTCTGCTGCACCGCTCAGTGACCCTACAGCAGAGTCAGAGTGAAAGGAGAGAGAAAATATAGTACATGCTAGTGGAGAAATATGAAAGGAGGGATTTGCTATCAGCAATGGCAACATTGGAAAACTATGGAAGTAACTTTTGCAATGGACTTACCATAAAGAATGCAATCCACGCATGACAGAGTTGTTGGTGTTAGAAGGAAGACTGAAGCACATTTTTTATTATTATTATTTGGGGGAGGGTGCAGGGCAAATGGGGCTGGGTGGCCTGCTTGGGGCCACATAGCAGGGTGATCTTTGAGTGTCTGAGGCTGGATTTGGACCCGGGTGCTCCTGGCTCAAGGGCCAATGCTCAGTCCACTACCCAGCCACCCGTACTATTATTACTATTTTATTTTATTTTGGGTCTTTTTTTTTCCTTCTTTTTGGTTTTTGCAGGGCAGTGGGGATCAGGTGGCTTGCATGTCACACAGCTGGGTGATTGTTGTGTCTACGGGGCTGGATGTAGGCTCGGATGCTCGTGGCTCCAGGGCTGGTGCTTTATCCATTGCGCTACCTGGCCATACCTACAATTATTACTATTATTTTTTTAATTTTAATTTTTTTTTCTCTCCCCTTTACTTTATCGCTCAAGCAAGTCTATATTCATGAGGGGGAGGGGGTATTTTGTTTACTCTTAAACAAGAATATTTTATTAATGTAAAAAAAATTGTATAAAATAAGAATAAATAAATAAGTTCTGGGCTACAGAGAAGTAAATCTCTTTTGGTTAATTGCTGGATGGCTGTAGGAGTGCTTCACTTGTTCAAAATTCAAACCTGAGCTACCAGATCAGCGCAGTCAGTCCTGTTCAACCCTACTCGGTCAAGTAATGAATTGCTAAAAGTTATATATATATATATATATATATATAGAGAGAGAGAGAGAGAGAGAGAGAGAGAGAGAGAGAGAATTCATATCCTAACATATTTGTAATGTAAAACTTTTACTTAAATAACTATTAAATAATGTTCAACTGCTATTCTAGCTGAAATGTACTAATTAAATTCAAAATTTGGAAATTAAAAGTCTAGAAAATATGGGGCGGCTAGGTGGCATAGTGGATAGAGCACCTGGAGTCAGGGGTACCTGAGTTCAAATCCAACCTCAGACACTCAATAATTACCTAGCTGTGTGGCCTTTGGCAAGCCACTTAACCCCATTTGCCTTGAAAAATCCTAAAAAAAAAAAAGTCTAGGAAAAAAATAGAGAGAATTTGAAAATTATCATTAAAAAGCAGTTCTGTAATCTAATGGCTGTCCATCCATATTTACTCCTGAGTCCTCTTTGTCAGGCTGCTAATCTTCCTATCTTCAAAGGACTGCTTTTAAGGACTGATGGGGAATATGGAAGCTGAGCCCCTGGAAGTTCTGTTCCTACTTCATATGGAAACTTGCGTCATTCTCTGTCTCCCCTCTTTCCCCCAACCCTTAACCCAAGTCACTACTACTTTCTTTCCTAATTATAGAGGCAGAAAGCCACAGGTAACTATATTCTAATTTCTAAGAGGGAAGATTATTCCCTTATACTGTGAAAGATGAGGAATAATAACTGACAAAGGGAGTTATAAAGCACACTGTAGATATTCTCCTTTGATGTTCACAATATGTATTTTATATATAGGCATTAGCATTTCCTTTTTAGAGAGAAGTACAGCAAGACAGAGAGTGTCAAAAGTATAATTCAAACTCGGGTATTTCCTGAAGCCAAGCACCTTTCACCCTCTCTCTTAGTAGCCAGGGAATAGATACATAGATCAGGACTATATTTTCACATATGTATATATGGCTTATTATTTAACATATACATCTAAACAGACATACAATGTAGTCCTAGACTCCCACATTTTTCCATAGAAAGAAAATTTTATAAAACAAACCTTCTTAAGCTTTTTTAGATATGCACTCCTTTAAGAAATCACACTAAAGTCTGACCATGACATTCCCTTACTCTAAACACTCCAGTAGTTCACTATCATTCCCAGGATCAAACATAAAATTCTGATGACATTCAAAGCCTTTCCATAACCTGCCCCTCTCCCCCAATTTGTTCTTTCTTTTTATATCTTTCACACACTCCTTCCCCATATACCCCATGATGCGGTGACACTAGCCATCTTGCTATTCTTTGAACAAGACACTCCACATTCCAATTGCAGCCATATTCGTAGAAAGTCCCCCAAATTTGAAATGTTCTTCCTTCTTATCTTTATTTCTACTGACTTTCTTAAAGTGCTGGCTAAAATCTTACCTACCAAGAAACCCTTCCCAATTCTCCTTAATTCTATTGCTTTCCCCCTATGTTTTGTTTTAACATTGCTGATTATATATTGTCTCTACATTAAACTGGGAGCTCCCTGAGAGTAGAGACTATCTTTGTTTTTCTTTGTATCCCCAGCATTTAATACAGTTGCTGGCACATAATAGGCACTGAATGACTTGATGGTAAAGCCTTACAGAATCCCTTCTCAGAATATTTTTAAATACTTGAAAGACTAAATTTCAATTAGAGGTTTGTGAAAATAAGATGGGATATTTCCCATCTAAGTTTATGAACCCCTTGGGGGAGGATGTCTATGGACCCAGGTTAGAACCCTGCTAGAACAGTTCAGCTGTAAAACAGATAAGCCAGATTTCTGCAGGACAAATTAGCAATCTCGAGAACCTTCTGTAACAGGACTGTAAATGTGATATTTGAGTTTCTTTCCCCCTTACCATTGTGCAGGCTCCAGACCTTCCCTTCTTACCTCCTCTTCCACAGAACTCTCAATAACTATAAACTCTCTTTTCTTCCTCTCACAAGCTTTGACATAACCCCAATTTTCTCCTCCTTTACCCTATGTGATCCCTCCTCCATTTTATCCTCAAGTCTGTCTCTGACAGATTGACACCCCCCCCCCCCAATCACTCCCTACCTCTCTCTTCATTCTCTCTCATCTATTAATTCATTCCTGGTTACCTACAAAATCTCCCCAATGCTTACAAAAAATTCTCACTAGGACATACCTTTGGAAACAATGGATGGGGAGAATTCTTGTAAACAAGATGATCATAAAACAGACAAGCTTATTACATAAAACTGTAAAACTGCACACACAAAATAAATACAATTAGAATCAAAAGGAAAACAATTAAATTAGAAGAAATATTCTTAGAAAATTTCTCTGACAAAGGTTTTTATGTTTCAGTCATATAAAGAATTTATTCTTGTTTTTACATGTAACTAGAGAAAAACAAAATACTAAATTAAAAATTTATTATTGTTCAGTCATGTTCAAGTCTTCATGATCCCATTTGAGTTTTTCTTGGCAAAGATACTAAAATGGCTTTTCCATTTTCTTCTCCAGCTCATTTTACAGATGACAAGCTGAGGAAAACCATGTTAAGAGACTTGGTCAGGATCATATACAGCCAGGAGGTGCTAGGGCAGACTTAAACTGGGGAAAATGAGTTTTCCTGATTTCAGGCCTAGCACTTTATCTATTGCCCTATCTAACTCTACTAAAGAATGTATATAAATATATAAGAACAAAAGCTATTTCCAATGAATAAGTGGTAAAGATATAAATAGGAAGTTTTGAGAACAACAATTACATGAAAAATGGTTTCAAATCACTAACAATCAAGAGAGATGCAAATTAAAACAATCTAAAAGTTCTATAGCATACCCATCATTAGCCAAAGATGATAAATGACAAAAACAGCAAGTGCTGAAAGGAAACTATTGGAGGTGGTGTTCTGAATTAGTTCAATCATTCTGGAAAACAACGGCACTACAATCAGTAAGTTATTAAACTTCACATACTCTTAAACCTCTTTAACCCTCTCCTCCTTCTAATTTTCCTCTTACTGTAGAGGGCACTATCCTCCTCTTAGCAACTCAGGCTTCCAGGTTAGGATTCATCCTTTACTCCTCAATCTTATGCCCTCCCCATATCTAACCAATTGCTGAATTGTCTTCATTCACCCTTTATAACATCTCTTATATTAAGTCCCCTTCTATCACTGCCAAGACCTTGGTGAAGGACCTCATAACTTGAATACCTTTCTGTTTGGTCTCCTTCCTTCAAGTCTTTCTCCACTCCTACAAATCCTCCAATGTCAAAAAATTTTCTAAATTCAGGTCTGTTTATGTCATGCTACTAGTCAATAAATTTCAGTGGCTCCCTATCACATCCAGAATAAAATATAAAATCTTCGGTTGGGCACTAAAGACCCTGATAATCTGGCCTCTTCTTACCTTTCTAGTCTTCTTAACCTTATTTCCTGACCACATCCTCTTAGATCCAATGGTCCTAGTCTTGCTATTATTCACACAAGAAACTCCATTTCCTTACTCTGGGCACATTCACTTGCTGTTTCCCATGACTGGAATTCCTTCCCTCCTCATCTCTGCTTCTTGACTTTCCACTAAGCCTAACCTGCAAGAAAGCATTCTAACCTTGAAGGACTTGCTCATTCCATCAGTGCAACAATTGGGAACAATTTTGGGCAGTCTGCAGAGGAAACTGCCATCTGTATCCAGATAAGGAGCTGTGGAGTTTGAACAAAGTACAAGGACTATTCCCTTTAATTTAAGAAAAAACAGATATCTTATTGTCTGATCTTGTTACCTTTTAGACTTCTCTTTAAGGATATGATTTCTCTCTCATCACACCCAATTTGGATCAATGTACAACATGGAAACAAAGTAAAGACTGACGGAGTGCTTTCCGTGGGGGGGGGGGGGAGAGGGAAGCAAGATTGGGGGGAAAATTGTAAAACTCAGATAATATCTTTAATAAAAATAAATTTAAAAAATTAAAAAAAGAAAGCATTCTAATCCTCTATAATGCTAGCATCTTCTTGCTAAGATTTCCTACAATTTCTCCTGATTGGATATTATTTATACCTCGTAGTTTACAAGTTATTTCTCCCACTATATTCTAACGTAAACTCCCTATAAGCAGAAACTTTTTTTTTGCCTTTATTTGTATCCCCAGTGCTTAGTCCAGTGGCTGGCATTTAGGAAATAGCAAGCAAATACTTGCTGACTCAATTTAACTAACCTAGTGATAACATTTGGTATGAGTCCAAAAGAGGTCGAGGAGAGAGGAAAAGGACTAAAATGGGCAAGAGTATTACACTGGCTAGGAGGCACAGGAGTGCATAGAGCCCTGGTTGTAGAGTCAGAAAGACTTAAATTCAAATCCTGCCTCATATAATCAGTTGTTTGACCTTGTGCAAGACATTTCGCCTCTTTTTGCCTCAGTTGGGTTCTCTTACAGTTGTTGTGAGGATAAAATAGGATATTTGTAAAGTGCTTTGCAAACCTTAAATAAAGCAATATTTTGAGAAGTTAATTAACTATTATTATAGAAACACTTTTTGTTGTAGCAAAGAGCAGTAAACAAAGTGGCTTAAACTGTTACATCAAAGTGAAATTATATTGCACCATAAGAAATAAAGACTGACAGATTTTTGTTTTCTTTTTTTTTCAAGGCAATGGTGGTTAAGTGACTTGTCCAAGGTCACACAGCTGGGTAATTACTAAGTGTCTGAGTCCAGATTTGAACTAAAAGGTCCTCTTGATTCCAGGGCAGGTGCTCTATCCACTGTACCACCTGGCTGCCCCCAGATTTTAAAAAATATGTTAACACATATGAACTGATATTAAAAAAGATGAGTAAACCAAGGAGCACAATTTACAATAATAATATGCTGAAAAAAAGGAACCTAATTAGGTCCTGCTATCTCCCCAAGTTATCTTGCTACATCTTTCTTCCATTTTTCAACCAAACTTATCTATCTATCTATCTATCTATCTATCTATCTATCTATCTATCTATCTATACAAAGCTATCTATATATTTCTTATCTCTACTTCTTTCCTCTCTGGAATCTGGCTTTGGTTTGGACCTCATTATCAACTGAATTTGTTCTCTTCTAAGCAACTAATTATCTTTTAAATCAAAACTGATAGTTAATAGTCAATCATCATTTCCTTTGGATCTCTCTGCATCATCTGACACTAACGAATGCTCTCTTTTCCTGGATATTTTCTTTCCTCTAGATTTTCATATGACAAACCTCTTTTCTGTCTGAATGCTCTTCTTCTGGCTCCTTCTTATCCAAAGATATGTTTATAAATATCACTGCCCTTACTGTGCCAAATCTGCCCTAGGTCATCTTTCTTTTACTTGATAATCTCAGAGATCCCATGAGTTTAATCATCATCTTTATGTATGCATATGACTTCGAGATCTATATAGTCCACCTTAGTTTCTCTCCTGAGTTCCAATACCACATCACCAGCACTGAGTGTACATTGTAAACTGAACATGCCTAGGGCACATCAAATTCAACTCTTACTTGCTTTATGCTTCCAATTAGTTTTTAAGTTCTGTTTCTATTTCTACAACATCTCTTGCATCCATTTCCCTTCTCTTTACTCCCATGGCCAGCCATCACCTAGTTTAAATCCATGATCTTTTGCCTACATTACTGCAATAGCCTAATTGGTAATTACACATGTATATTATTGTGATTTCTCGTATGTGACACTCCTTTTCTTATTGCAATGCCTCTGTGCTAACTGCTCACATGCCTGAAAATGTTCTCCTTCCTTATTCAGATATCTAGGGATCTTTACTTCTAGAGTCATCTTTCCTCATCCTTCCAACTGTTAGTGCCTTCTCCACAAAATTATTTTGAACATATGTGTACCCCTATTATTTCTTTCATTATAATAAAAACTCCCTGAGTAAAGGGACTGTTAAGGTTCTGTCTGCTTATCCCCTATACCTGGCACACAGTAATCACAATAAATGCTTGCTTGGTTGAGAAAAAAGTAAAAGATTCAACAAATATGTATGAAATAACTACTATATACCAGGGACTGAGGATAAAAAGATAGGAACAAAAAAATCGATCTACTCCTTAAGCAGTTTACATGATGCTATTTTACAAAAATACAAATATAATTCTTAATTAACATTAGGTAAACAGCTCAAGTGGATCAATTGCAAAAAAGAAAGGTCCCAGAAACACTGAATTACTTGCAGCAACACTTTGCATGATACCAAAGAACTGGAACCAAGCTGTTCATAAACTAGGTAATGGTAAGCAAATCATAAAACATAAACGTGATGGAATATCATTATGCTATAAGAAATGACAAAGATGATGAAATCAAAGAAATGTTGGAAAGACATGTAAAATAATGAAAAGTGAAGTTGAACTAGGGAAACCACAAATATAATTATAACAAAGAAATGGAAAGAACAAAGCAACTGAAATTGAATTATAATTCAGTAATATTATAATGTATAAAATTATAATGACCAAGTTTGGATCCCAAAGAGATATAAAAAAAATACTTCTCTCTGCTCTTTTGTAGAAGCTGGGGGGGCTGTTAGATTTCTGAAATATGCTAGCTAGTTTTGTTGAACTATTTTTATTCTGTAGAACAGTCCGGGGGAGGTATACAGTGGGAAGTTTCAGTGATAATGAAAACAAAGTAGCTATTTTCTAAACTTACTCACGTCACAGTTTGCCTACCCCCATATAAATAGTAAAAGGATTTTCTTTTTATAAGGTGTTGCAGACATTTCATTTACTTTCAAAAAGTATAGATTAAGTAGTTACTATGTGTCCAGCGCTCTGCACATAAAACCATGGCCAACCCCCAGCTCCACTAACCTAAATAAACACACTCAGCGAAGCCGCACTAAATCTCAAAAGCACAGCTATTCACCATCCATTTCTGCATCCTGGTTAAGACCATCCCCTTCAAGAGAAACTCTCAAACAACCTCTGGCTTCAGTTCTTCCTTTATGTACATATAGCACCCAAGATTGTGTGGAGAGAAGGAGGGAAGAAGAGAGAGAGAGAGAGAGAGTGAGGGTGGAGGGGGGGAGAGACGGACCGACAGACAGAGGAGAATGAAGGAGGGAGAGAGGAAACAAGAGGAGAGAAAAGGGAGGGAAAAGGACTGGAGGGGGAAAGAGGAAGGGAAAAGGGTGAAGAAGAGAAGAAGGGAGAGAAGAAACAAAAGAAGAGAGGAGAGAGAAGGGGCAAGTAGGAGAGAGGGAGAAGGAAAAAGAGAAAAGGAGAGAAGAAAAGAGGGAGAGAGAAAAAAGGGAGGGAAAAGAAGGAAAAGGGGAAAAGGAGAGAAGAAAAGAGGGAGAGAGAAAAAGGGAAGGGAAAAGAAGGAAAAAAGGGAAAAGGAGAGAAGAAAAGAGGGAGAGAGAGAAAAGGGAGGGGAAAGAAGGAAAAGGAGAGAAGAAAAGAGGGACAGAGAAAAAGGGAGGGAAAAGCAAGGGAGGAGAGATGAAAGGAGAGGGAGGGCGAGCCGGACCCCAGGGGAGCCTCCTCACCTAGCGGGCTGCGGGCAGCCCCGGCTCCCCAGGTCCGGCGTGCGGGCCCATGGCTCACCTCATGCTGTAGGCCCCCGCGCCCAGCTCCTGGCCGATCCCGGACAGACTCGCGTCGAAGTCCTGCACCAGGCCGGACTCGATCACCTCGTCGGCCAGCGGCAGCTTCAGGGCCCAGGCCATCTCGCCGCCTTGCCTTCCGGAGGGCCCCCCGCGGGCCCCGGCCTCTCCCGCACGGCGCGGCAGCGGAGGCAGGCCCGCCGCCCCGCCCCGCCCCGCCCGCACCAGCCGGCCTTCTGCCCGGGGCTGCGGGCCCCCTGGCCGGCCCCTCCGGGCTCCTCCCGCAGAGCCGCGCCAATCCCGGATCTCCGTCCGATGCGGGCTGCGGCCGGGTCCGGGCCCCTCCCCGCGCTACACCCGCAGCGGCCGCGGGTCCCACCCACCCCACCCCCTCCCCTCCCCACGAGCGTCCCACCCCGCGGGACCTGCGCTCCCCTCTTCCCCTCCGCAGGCCTCACTTCCGGTCAGCCCTGGTCTCGCTTCCGGTCACCCCTCCCGACCCGGAGGCCCCCCCCACAACTAAGGCTGGAATGAGTTTCCTAGGAGCCGTCCCGACTCGCTCCCCACCCCCACCCCGAGCCCACCAAACCCCCAAACCCTGCCCCCCACCAGCCACAAAGCGCGGAGAAGGACGTCCACCGCCGGCCCCAAAACCGGGGCCTGCCGAGGGCCCGCCCCTCCGTCCGCCCCACCAATCATCACCCTGCCTGGCCGCCCGCCGCTGTCTGTCCGACCAATCTCAGCGCATTCCTCAAAAAAAAAAAATGGAACCGCCCCCGCTCCCGTGACGTCTCTCCGGCACTCCCAGGTGGGAGGCGTGGCTAACACTCTCTGCGGCGGAGATTGGCTAATAGCCTGAGGAGGCGGGACTAAGGGAGTTGGAGAAGCCAGGGCCGAGTTTGGGGACCCGCCCAGTCCCTCCGGGTCCTGCTGGCAGGTGGTCTTCGAGGTCATCCTTCTCTGACTTTGATTTTGACTGATGACCTTCTGAAGACGGGTCACGGGTCCTGAACGTTCTTAACCCTAAGATGCACGACCTTTTCAGAAATATTTTTATAACAAGGCAGTTAGGCTGCTCGGTGACAAGCTCTGGACCTAAAGTCAGGAAAAAATGGGTTCATATCCAGCCTCAGACACTTACTATTTTGTGTGACCCAAGAAAAATCATTTGACTTCACTCAACCTCAGTTTCTTATCTATAAAAATGTGTTATAATAATATTTACCTCACAGTGTGATGTTGTACAAGCCTCTCTGTTTCAGTTCCTCATCTGAAAAATGAGAAGGATGTAGGAGAGCAGAGGTTCTGACCTAGAGATCTGTGAACGTCATAACTTGAAATATAATTGCTTTTCTTTATAATTCTATATTTCATTTCTATGTACTTAAAAGCATTCTTTTTGAGTCCATAGACTTCAACAGACTGATAAAGGGGGCTCCCATCACAAAAAAAGATTAAGAACCCAAAACTAGATGATCTTTGAAAGTTCCTTCCAGTTCTAACATTCTGTGGTTGAACCTTTAAAGTAGAGAATCTACTATAATGAATGAAGCTCCTCTCAGCAGTTGAAAGATCTAGGACAACCCAGTAGACCTGGAAAACAAAACCACAGAATCAGAATTGATACTATGTTCGTTTTTTTACAAAAGGTTCCCATGTTTTTCCTTTCTATTCCATGGTTTTCTTTCTTTTCCCTTAATCCTAATTCCTTATACACAGAATGACTAATATGTAAACATGATAAACAAAAATGTATATGTAGGGGCAGCTAAGTGCCACAGTGGATAGAGCACCAGCCTTGGAGTCAGGAGGACCTGGGTTCAAATCCAACCTCAGACACTTAATAATGACCTAGCCGTGTGGCCTTGGGCAAGCCATTTAACCCCATTGCCTTGAAAAATCTAAAAAATTAAAAAAAACATAAAAAATGTATATGTACAACTTTTACAAGACTGTTCACTGCTGAGGGGTGGAGGTGGGAAAGAAGGGTGGTAGAAAAATGTATAACATATAAATATGCAAATGAATGAATGCTAAATAAAGTAGGGGATCTTCAAAGAATGAGTGGTATGCCACAGTGAGAAAAACTGAGATCCTAAGACCTTCTTAGAAACTAGTATGGTGATGTAGAAAGAGCCACCCACTCTTTATGCATAAAAAAAGAAATGGAAATGAGAGCTCTCCAAAAATATTTTAAAAGTTTTTCTAAATGTATAGTTGACTTAGTTTAGGTCAGTAGTATAGTTTTATTTGGACAATGGCAAGCTGCTATAATCCATAATCGCTTATAGTGGAGTGTTTTGAGTGCAACAGAATGATTAAGAAAAAAGTTCTTAATGAGAAAATATTTGAAAAGTTATTAGCACAATGCCTGGTATATAATAGTCACTTAATAAATGTTTGTTCCCATTTCCTTTTAGAAGTCTATAAAACAAATGTAGTCAGCTTCACACTTCTTTCATCCTTGATTTTTGAAAGCAGAACTCTTTGTTTAGTGATATGCCCAAGAATTATCAGTAGAAAGGATACTCTCTATCTTCACACTTTATCCACATCCAGTATTTTCATATAGAAGTGACATGCTGAGCTTCAGGAAGACAATTTTAACTTAATTTTCTGGATATTTATTCTCTGATCAGGATGCTGTTTACTGGAAAATCCTTCACGTCTATGGGGAAAAAAATCAGATGATGAGGAAATTAGGTGATAGAGCACCTGCCCTGGAGTCAGAAGGATATGAGTTAAAATTTGATCTGAGACATTTGATACTTCCTAACTCCAAGACTTTGAACAAATCATTTATCCCTGTGCAAGAAAGAACTAAGCATATATCAATAGGATGAAACACCTTCCCTGTGTAACTTGTCATTCAAAATTTCATCCCTGTGAAAGTCAAAGTGGTCTCCAGAGCTGCTACTGTCTTTAGAATATCAAAAACAGTATTGTCCTCAAATGAGCTTGTGACAAGAATGAAAGCAGAAGTTGAGAAATGGAACAAGATGTTGCATATGGTCATATCACTTGATCCTAACCCATTGCTTAATGTTAGTTTTTGCCATGGAGAGAGACTTTTGGTCTACTAAAACATTCCATTATTTCCATGTGTCCAAGAACTTATCAAGGTTTACAAAATTAAAGAATTTTAGATGAGGCAGACAGCCTGAACCTGGTTGATACAATTCAAGGTGAACATGATGAAAGATAAGCTGGGACTTTGGAAAGATTTTGGAGAATTGTAGTAGTGAAGAGAGAAAATCAGATTAGACTGCAGAATTATAGCCAGAGAGTGATGCTAGATGAGACTAATCATTGTGTTGGTAAGAAGCCATTCTTGCTGTATGTAGGAAACCAGTGTTCTGAAATCAGACATAGCTGCCATGAATCCTAGTGATTAACACCATCTTGTCATTTGTTGTAGAGTGGATCTTAGTGAATTTCAAACATAAAATTTATTCTTTGGCATTCAACCATCTTAGAAGGAGGTTGTGGAGGTTAGGGTAGATGACTGGATAAAATAACTTCCATATACTTCTGCTTTGCAACAATGCTTTTTTATTGTTATTCACTTTACTTCATTTTATTGTGTGTTCTGAAAGAAATGGTTACCTTTGGAAGACTGCTTGCCTTTAAAAGTTTATTTTCACAATTCTTTTTGGGGGGAGTGCAATAATGGGGTTAAATGACTTGCACAAAGTCACATAGCTAATAACTATTGGGTTTCTGAGGCCAGCATCAAACTCAGGCTCTCCTGACACCAGGGTCAGTGCTCTATCCACTATGTTACCTAGCTGCCCCTATTCTATTCCAGCTGAGGTCTACAGGGTGTGTGTGTGTGGGGGGGGGTCCATTGTTCATCCCAAAATTGAATGAAATTTTCTGGGGTTTTTTGACATAAAGAGATTATTCACAAGAATTCAAGGATACTTCTATCATGCATCTCTAAAGGGAATATATTTTTCTGTGATAATTACAGGGGTGTTTTAGTCATTGCTGGTAAGATTCTTGTCAGAGTCCTCAATAGACTTATACTTTGCCTGGAATATAATCACCTTCTGAAGCCACACTGGCTTCAGAAAGGGTGGAGGAATAGTCAATATGGTGTTTGCTGCCCAACTCCAGGAAAATTTCCAGGAGCAAGAACAGAGGTCTGTATACAATGTTTGTAGATCTGACCAAGGCCATTATGTCAAAAAATTTGGTTGCCTGGAAAAATTCATCAATATTGCATATCAGTTTTATGATGGCGTGCTTGCCCAGGTTCTGGATAGTGGATGATGCTCTCGAGATTTCCTGGTCACCAAAGGAGTGAAACAAGGATGTATCCTTGCTCCCATACTTTTTAGCATGATGGTTGAGGATGAACATGATATCAAGGTCAGTTACTGCACTGAAGGTAAATTCTTCAACTTGAAAAAGTTACAAACCAAGACCAAATTTGAGGGAGTGTTGGTACATGATCTTCTGTTGGCAGATGATTGTACACTCAAGGCAGCTTCTGAAGCTGAAATGCAACAAAGTATAGATCGATTCTCTGTTACTTGTGCTAATTTTGTTCTACCAACACCAAGAAAACACAAGTGCTCCATCACTCAGCACCACACCAACCACTGATTACAGTGAATGGAATTTTGAGTACTATGGATAAATTCACTTACCTTGACAGTGTGCTTTCCAAGGTACACATTTATAATAACCCACATTGCTAGAGCTAGCTCAGTATTTGGCAGGCTTCAAAAGAAAGTATGGGAGAGAAGAGGTATTAGATTACCAAACTGAAGGTCTACAGAGCCATTGTGCTGATCTCATTGCTGTATGGCTGTGAAAACTGGAGTCTACCAGTGCCATGTCAGGAAACTGAATTGCTTCCATTTAAATTATCTTAGTCCTTCATCTGTCAGAAGATCACCAGTCAGAAGAAGATGCCAGGCACTGAAGTCCTTTCTAGAGCTAAACTGCCTAGCATTCCAACATTACTACAGAAAGTACAAATACAATGGGCTGGGAAGATTGATAGAATGCCAGACAAGACTATTTTATGGAGAACTCATGCAGGACAAGCACTCACAAGTGGGTCAGAAACAGTGATACCGGGACACCCTAAAGGTCTCTCTTAAAAACTTTAGAATTGATTGTGCAACTTGTAAGACACTGGCTCAGGACCACCCAGCATGGTGTGCCCTCATCAGAGAGGGTGCTGTACTCTATGAGAAGGGAAGAATTGAAGCAGCTCAAAGGAAACATGACATATGTAAGTTTAGAGTAAACAGCTAGGTGTTCACATGGACTATTTGTGCTTGACTTGTGGTAGAGTATTCCGAGCTCGTATTGGTTTGATCAGCCACAGTCCACATGATAATTTATCTCAAATATAGTGATATCATTTTGTTCTTTGTCAATAACAAAGGACAAGAAACAATCAACCAACCCAGTTCATTTTAAAATATGGTCACTAAAAATCAGGATAATTAGGTTTCCCAAATGGATGATACAGATGGAATCACCAAGAATCATATTGAAATTTTCATAATTCTCGTATTTCAGATAATATTCCATTTCTTTTCTCTTAGGCTAAAACTTTAATTTGATATAGAAATATATTACAAATCTCCTTTTCAGTTCCTCTAGAGATATTAAGAAATGATCACTTTTCTCTGAAGCCTTTTTCAGACCCTTGGGAAATGCCCCAGAAAAGGTAGGTGACTGAGGAGAAAAAATCTTTCTCTAAGTGAATGGATTCAAAGATCTTCTCCTTTCCTTATTCTCTGATTAGACCGGGCAAGTGTCCTCTTCTACTCATTCTGTCTCCCATTTAATCTAGTTTCTGGACTGATAGAGATCTATGGGAGGGACCCCATAGATTCCTATAGAGGAATAGTCCAGAAAGAATGGAAAGGAAATTTGATTATTCCAATTCCATAAAGTTAATGCATATTATACTTTAAGATAACTCAAGAATCCTGTAAATATTATCTGAAATTTTTTGGAGAGTCATGTTAGAAGGGATGGAGAATTATGCCAGTTTGGACATACCTCTCTCCATGTTAAAAATGGCTTAGATAGAAATTAAATTAAATTATTTCAGACACATGAGTCTATATGTTAGAATATCGTATTAGTATCAATATTTGTTTTCTTTGATACTAACTACCATCATTTTCCAGCATAGTAGTAGTACAGGAAATAGAAGCATTTGTTAGTTGACTGCCCTCTGGTGAATAATGGGGATACTTTTTAGGCTTTGGCAAAGTTAATGTATATATACTGAATGCCCTCTGATGAAACCACTCAGCTAATGACTTGAGGGTAGTGCCATCTGGTGACCAATCATATGCTACACTCCTTGGAAAAGTAATAAGTGAAGACAACTTGTTTTCATCTAAGCTTGAGGAAAGCAGAAAAACAAACCAGATATAGACTATTGATGCTGCTGTAGCACTGGGACCTCTACCATAGGCTTATGGTAAAAACATAGCCTATATTCATATCTGTTTTTTTTTTGGCAAGGCAAATGAGATTAAGTGGCTTGCCCGAGGCCACACAGCTAGGTAATTATTAAGTGTCTGAGACCAGATTTGAACCCAAGTACTCCTGACTCCAGGGCTGGTGCTTTATCACTGCGCCACCTAGCCGCCCCCAAATCTGTTTTTGAAAAGGGGTGGAAAATGGGAGTTTAAAAAAAAATTCAAGAAGGGGTTTCATTTGGAAAACCTTGTAATCTATAAGAACTGAAAAATTATAGTTGCATGTTTTATAAAGCAATATGATAAAAATGCTTTTTCTAGAAATTTTTGAAGGGAAATAGTTTGGTTCAATGGAAAGAGCTAGGTTCTGGGCTCAGAGGCTCTAAATTCACACTTTCCTTTTCATGCTGACTATATGTAAGACCTTGGGCATGTCATGTAAACTCATTTACAAAATAAGAGGACTGTGCTAAATGATCTCTAAGATCCCCTTCAATTTTACCATCTACAATTCTATGGATACCTAAATTGAATTTGTTGAAGAAAAATATTAGTATTATACTCTTAGGCTAATATGCTATTGGACTAATACAGATATATATATATATATATATACATATATATATATATATGCAATTTTATTTTATTTTATTTTTTTAGATTTTTGCAAGGTAATGGGGTTAGTTGGCTTGCCCAAGGCCACACAGCTAGGTAATTATCAAATGTCTGAGTATAGGAATCTTAAATAAGGAAAAGATAATCTGTAAAAGAAATAGTTTGGGGAGTTAATGTTCTAAATCTCATGATTTCAATTATCATCTTTATGTAGATTACTCTTAGGTCTATATGTACAGCTCTACCTCCTTTCTTGACCTTTAGATGAGTCTAAATCTACCAATAGAATCTTGTACTGGATATCTCATAGATACCTTTAACTTTCCCAATATCTTCCCTTTTCTTAACTTTCCTATTATTGTTGAGTGTACCATTATTCTTTCAGTTTCCCAAACACACACCTGGAGTCATTATTGACTCCTCAATCTTTTTTACTCCCCATATCCAATCAATTGTCAAATTGTGGCATTTTTATCATCTTAACAACTCATATGTGCCCCTTTATTTCCTGTAATACCACCTTGGTGTAGGCCCTCATTACCTGGATTATTGAAACAGCCTCTTGGTTTATTTCCCTGCCTCAAAACTCTTCCCACTCACTGACAAATTAATATTGGTCAAGTCTAATCATGTCCCTCTGTCTCCTCCAATTTTCAATTAACTTTATGACTCCCTAGAATCAAATTTAAAATTCTCTATTGCGGCAGAGTCAAGATGGCAGTGTAAAGACAGAGATTCACTCGAGTTCTTCCCCAAACCACTTCAAATGCCTTTAAACAAATTCTATTATTAGAGTACATATTCTATATTAAATACCTTTAACAAAATTCTAGAGTGGCTGAACTCACAAAAAGACTGAATAAACCAATTTTTCCAATCCAAGACCACTTGGAAAATCCACAGGAAGTACCTCTTGCATTGCAATTAGAAAGGACCCTCAGTGCAACCCAGGCTGTACTGGAGCAAACCTGCTCCAACTATCTAGAAACAGACCATGGGATGCCTGGGTCAGTGGCAGCAGTGGCTATTTCTAGACCCCTCAGCCCAGAGATTGCCTGGGAGAATGTGGAAGGTCAGCAAGAAAACTCTGCCACACCAGAGGGAGAGTGGAACACAGTTCAGCACATTACAGAGGTCTCTTTGCTTTCCCTGAAACAGGACTCTCTTGATTTACCCATACTCGGATCAGGACTGCAGTTTGAGGCCTAGTCTCAGGAAAAGGAGTAGAAGTACAACAGAGTTTACTTGCCTTACCCAAGTGGGGTCTCACCTCACAGTTCCAGGACAGAGGGGAATGCTTGTGGACACTCACAATTTTATTAATTTAATATTAATTTATATACAAGGCAGATCAGCACAGTCATAGCCTCTCATAAGACCTTGGAGGAATTGAAAACTTTCAGGTTCCTGGAAATATCTCTGAAAACAAATGCAAAAATCCTTAATAGCTTGGGACAGTGTGTCCTCCACCCTGAAAGCAGAACCTCACCTTAACAAAGAACTAAAATTAAGTTATAGGCTGAGGAAATGAGCAAACAAAAGAAAAAAATCTGAACATAGACAACTTTGGTCATATAGAAGATCAAAATGCACACTCAGAAGAAGATAACAAAGTCAAAGCTTCTACATCCAATGGCTCCAAGAAAAATATGAAAATCTCAGGCCATGGTAGAATTCAGAAAAGATTTTGAAAATCAAGTAAAAGAGTTAGAGGAAAAATTGGGCTGAGAAATGAGAGTAATGGGGAAAAATCACGAAAACTTACTAAGCAGCTTCATGAAGAAGATATCAAAATATACTAAAGAAAATAACACCTTAAAAACTAGACTGGGTTGGGGGCAGCTAGGTGGTGCAGAGCACTGGCCCTGGAGTCTGGAGGACTTCAGTTCAAATCTGGCCTCAGACACTTAATAATTGCCTAGCTGTGTGATCTCGGGCAAGTCATTTAACCCCATTGCCTTAAATAAATAGAATTTTTTAAAAACCCAACTAGACTGGGTCAAATGGAAAAAAGTGGTTCAAAAGGCCAATGAGAAAAAGAATGCCTTACAAAGCCAAATGGAAAGAGAGATACAAAAGCTCACAGAAGAAAATAGTTGCTTAAAATATATAATGGGGCAAAAGGACTTCCTGAGAAATTGAGAAACAATAAAACAAAACCAAGAGAATGAAAAACTAGAAGAAAATGTGAAATATCCCATTGGAAAAACAACTGAGGTTGAAAACAGATCCAGAAGAGCTAATTTAGAAATTATTGAACTACCTGAAAACCATGACCAGAAAAAAATGCATAGAAGTCATTTTTTTCAAGAAATTATTTAGGTGAGTCGTGACAGTCACGCAGCTGGTGGCGAGGGTGCTGCCGGCCCCCCACCCCCACCCCTGCCGCCGTCAGGGCCACCGCCACTGGTGGGCCAGCCCCCCGATCCCAGCCCAGGCAAGCAACCACGCACCAACCAGGGGGCTGCGGCCAGAGCGGGAGGCGGCAGCTTGCAGAACAGAGTCACTGACCCCAGGTTATCATGGATTCCTGGCGAGGGACAGCCAAGGTAACCAGGAGCCAACAGCCACTCCTGACACCACGGTTCAGCCATTTACCACCCCATTTCCACCACCTCCACAGGATGGAATTCCCACAGAGTATGGGGTGCCACCCACTAGGACTACATTGGCCAGACCAGTGAGCATAACCTGACCCTTTATGGAGGTACACAGACACATGGAGAGCAGAGTACTAACACAGCCAGCACACAGAACTGAGCGCTGAAGCAGAAAGAAGGAGGGGCACAGACAGATGGACAACAGTCACAGACACAGAGTAATGAGAATACCAAAAGTAAATTGACCCCAAAACAGTTGCATGTCTCCAACATCCCCTTCTGATTCTGGGACCCTGATCTCTGGCAGATGTTTGGGCAGTTTGGCAAAATCCTTGATGTAGAAATAATCTTTAATGAACGTGGCTCCAAGGGATTCAGGTTAGTAACTTTCGATAATAGTGCTGATGCAGACAGGACCAGGGAGAAATTACACCGCACGGTGGTGAAGGGCCATAAAATCCAGCTGAATAATGCAACGGGCATGCGTAATGACCAATAAGAAGATGGTCATACCATATACAAATGGTTGGAAGCTGAGCCCTGTAGTTGGAGCCATCTATGGCCCAAAATTATATGCAGCAGCTTCCAGGTTTTCAAGCAGACGTCTCGCTAGGCAATGATGCAGCTGTGCCCCTGTCGGGAAGGGGTGGGGGGAATCAACACTTACATTCTGCTCATCATTCCCGGTTTCCCTTACCCCATTGCAGCCACCACAGCAGCCGCAATCAGAGATGCCCACCTAAGGGGCCGAGGGCGGACGGTGTACAGTGCAGTCAGAGTGGTACCTCCCACAGCCATCCCTGCCTACCCAGGTATGGTTTACCAGGATGGATTTTTATGGTGCTGATCTCTGTGGTGGATATGCAGCCTACAGATATGCACAACCTGCTACTGCGACAGAAGCCACGCCACTGCAGCCACTTACAGCTATGGGTTTATACAGCAGGGCTTATACAGCAGATCCTTACTATGCCCTTGCCCCTACCACTAGCTACGGAGTTGGTGCTGTGGCAAGTGGCTACAGCCTATTTGCCCCCTACTGAAGTGACGTGACCCCTGCAGGAGGGACTACCCCCCCCATGAGGCCTGGCTATTGCAATATTTACTCCTAGAGGAACTCTAATGCAAAATGAAGAGAAAAAACAAAAAAAACCCCAAAAACACACAAAAAAACCACAAAAAAAAGAAAATTTTTTTATACCTCACTATGTTCTTTGAATATGTATTTTCCTTTAAAAATATTATTTATTTTTTTTTAAATTTAAGGCAATAGGATAAAGTAACTTGCTCAAGGTCATGCAGCTAGGTAATTATTAAGTGTCTGAGGCTGGATTTGAACTCAGGTCCTCCTGACTCTAGGGCCAGTGCTCTAGCCGCTGCACCACCTAACTGTGCCTTTTTCAAGAAATTATTAAGGAAAACTGCCCAGATTCTCTGGAAGCAAAGGATAAAATAGAAATTGAAAAAATCCACTGATTACCTCCTGAAAGAGATCCCAAATTTCAGGACTCTCAAGTCAAGGAAAATATTGCAGAAGGAAACAATTCAAATATTGTGAAACCACAGTCAGTATAACATAAGACTTAGTATCTTCTACATTAAGGGACTGGAGGACTTGGAATATTGAAAAGAGCTTGGATTACAACCAAGAATCAACTACACAGTAAAACTGAATATCTTCTTTCAGGGGAAAAGATGGTCACTTTCAAACTTTGCTGATGAAACCACCAGAGATTAACAGAAAATTTGATCTCCAAATAAAAGACTCAAGTGAAGTATAAAAAAGACCCTGGTAAAAGAAGGCCAAGCTGCAGCACCCCAAAATCCTGGGAATACCTCATGCCCAAGGCCATCTGTTCTACTTCCAACTTCACTCTTTGCAGCCATTGTTCAGGGAAGCAACTCTTGTAGAGACATAACCAGATATGCCCTCATTCCCTCTAGCAGTCACAAGTACTATAGACCCAGAAAAGTTCTCACCATATGATTTATTAATAAAGACATTCAAGAAAAAAAATTTCAGCTTATCTGAACCTAAAGAATTCAAAGTTGACTTTATCTGTTCCCTCATGTTTTGAATTAAGAAAGTTTTATTGTATATTTATACATGTGTGTGTATGTATGTAGATATATTCATGAGCAAAATCCTTCCTTCCTTTTACCCTCCCTCCTTTCTTTCTTTCTTTCTTTCTTTCTTTCTTTCTTTTAGGTTTTTGCAAGGCAAACAGGGTTAAGTGGCTTGCCCAAGGCCACACAGCTAGGTAATTATTAAGTGCCTGAGACTGGATTTGAACCCAGGTACTCCTCACTCCAGGGCCGGTGCTTTATCCACTATGCCATCTAGCCACCCCTTCTTTCTTTCTTTCTTTCTTTCTTTCTTTCTTTCTTTCTTTCTTTCTTTCTTTCTTTCTTTCTTTCTTTCTTTCTTTCTTTCTTTCTTTCTTTCTTTCTTCCTCTCTTTCCTCCTTCCTTCCTTGCTTCCTTCCTTCCTTTCCTTTTCTTTTTCCCCCTTTCCAATTATATTATTCCCTTGGTTGTGTGTGTGTGTATGTATGTGTGTGTGTGTGTGTATACAACTTCCCTTGACTCAGAACCTTTACCACTGAGTTCTAATAAACTGATGGGATTCATCTGCTTCATTTATCCAATAACTGAGGTGGGGTTTGATGCAATTCTTGGGAATTCTCTCCTAGAGATGTCACAGGTTAGGACATAGGAGGCAATTTAAAAAACAATTCTAAATTGATTGATGGATTAATCTAATCCATTCTTTTCATATTATTGATATGGAAAATAAAATTACCAGGCATGAAAAAAAATAAAATTCTCTATTTGGCTTTTGAAGTTCTCTGTACTATGACCTCTTCCTTCAATTTTTCTTACAGCTTACTCCATATACTTTGATGATCTAAGGTTACTGGCCTACTGGAATAAGACATTCCATCTTCTAACACCAGGTATATTTACTGGCAGTCCTTCAGCTATTGAATATTCTCCCTCTTCATCTCCATCTCCTGGCTTTCTTTAAATCTCAGATAAAATCCCCAAATAATTTTATTAATTAAAGCAAGAAGGCTTTCCCAATGTTTATTAGTGCTAATACTATCCTTTCCTCTATTAGTTATCTTCAATTTATCTTATATATCTTTTTTGTACATAGTTCTTTGCCTGTTATCTCCCCCACTAGATTGTAAACTCCTTGAAAGCAGGAAGTTGTTTCTTTCTTTTCTTTTCTTCCTTCTTTCCCTCCCTCCTTTTTCTTTAATTTTAAAGTTCCTATGGTCTTTCCCTTTTTTCTTTCTTTTTATATTATTATTATTATTATCATTATTATCATTATTGCTAACCTTCCTTTTCACTAAAATCTTCCCCTTCCTCCTTAAAAACCTTATAGGAATAAGTATCATCAAACAAAAAAAATTCTTAGTGACCTTGTCTAATGATGTATGTCACTTCCCTCAAAAAAGTTCTGATTTCAAATATATGAATAAACAGAACAAAATTAAATTAATTAACTAGAGCAGCCTATGTAGGCCAATTCAAATTCTGGGCTACTGGGAAAAATAGAATGAACACTGATCAATGAGAAGCTTAGTTTTGTAAACTATCTAATGAAATTAAATGCAATACAACAGAGCAAAGGGGCACACCAAAAAGACACTGCAACCCTCAGTTGAAGCCACTAATATACTTTACTAAAAAGAAGAACTCCCTAATAAGACATTTGGTATGTAACAGTCCCCAATTAATTTATGTAAACAATACAAAACACTTTTCACAGAAATAAAAAGAAAGAAATAATGAGAGAACTATTCATTGTTAGTGTTTGAGCCTGCCATTATAATAAAAATGACGTTACTGCCTGAATTAATTTATAGATGTAGTGCTATGTTAATCAAAATTTTAAAAAATGCTTCTTTGAATTAGACAAAATCTTAACTGAATTCATTTGAAAGAATAAAATACCTAGTCTCTCAGGGGAAATAATGAGAAGCCCAAATGAAAAAACCTTAGCTTTAACGAACACCAGACAATATTAAAAAGCAGTATGGATGAATAGATGAATTTAAAAAAAACACCATTTCTTATTTAATGTTTATTATCTGTTAGTTTCACTGGTCTGGGATCAGTTAGATATGTGGAACTCCCACCCATCAGGACAGGATAGTCCAAGAGCATGAGGAATTATTCACTAATTAATAGAAAATAGAACTCATAAAAGAAAATCAAAGGAACAGAATAAATAAGAACCAAAAGCAATCAGAAACAATAGTTCAGTTTTTTATGTATCCAAGAATATAAATTATAGGGGAAAGGAGAGCCTATCTACAAAAAAGCAATGTTATGAATCAATCCAACTGTTTTTGACAGCAATTTGGAACAACCAAAAGTCACTAAATTGTGGATACTTGTAGACCCAGTGAGGCTGCGACTAGGAATATAACCCAGAGAGAGCAAGTGGGCAATGGCTAAATAAAATTTGTTTTATGAAGGTAATGGAATTTGATTGTGTTATAAAAAAGAATAAAAGAGCCAGATTCAGAGAAACCTAAGAAAAAATGTGTGAACTGATAGAGAATACAGTGAACAAGAGGCAATAGAATAATTTTTATAATGACTATAACAACTCTGATCATTACCAGGTTCTAACAGGACTTCAGAATATTGCTAATGAAGTTTGTTTCTTTCCTCTTGGCAGAAAGGACTAGAGATGTAAAATAAGACATTTTTAGACACAGTCAATGTATGAATTTGCTTTGTTAAATTATACCTATATATTTTTCTACTGAGGGAGGAGTTTGAAGAGAACTTGATGGTAGCGATAGTGATATTAGAAGGAAAAGGAGGGGAGGCCAGTTGTGCAGTGGTTAGAGCACCGGCCTTGGAGTCAGGAGTACCTGGGTTCAAATCCAACCTCAGACACTTAATAATTACCTAGCCATGTGGCCTTGGGCAAGCCACTCAACCCCATTGCCTTGAAAAATATAAAAAAATAATAATAATAATTAAGAAGGAAAAGGAGAAAATGATGGGGAAAAGGTGCCTTTTTTTAAGTACACAAAAAAGTAGAAACAGAAAAGGTGGGAAAAAATAAGCAAATCAATTAAATTTAATACTTTGAAGAAACTATATAACAGGAGTTAGTTGACAGTTTCATATGCAAGAATGCTATTTTTTGTATTTTTAAATATTCATGTTGGTTAATGTTTGACCAAGTTCATTTTTTAAAAAAGATAAACCTTTTAAATAGACAACTGCTAGGAAAATTGGGAAGAAGTTTGTCAGGAATTAGATTTAAACCTATATCTTAAAACATATACCATAATATATACACCACCACCCCCTTGACCAAAGAAGGCCACTTTCTCCAACCAAAAAAAATTACTTCTGTTCTTATTTAATCCTTTAGGCACCTAACCCCCAGAAAAGAAAAATCAAGCTTTTCTTTCATACTTTCTGGCTCAGCTATTTGCCTAGCTGGGAGAACTATGCTCTTTCATAAACAGTAGAATCCTCAACCCTTGGATAGTGGGATGAGAGAGGATGTAGACCTAATTGTGAGACCTGACATCTCCCAGGCAGAAGGTGGGAGAGCAGTCATAGCAGCAAACCTTTTAGGCTTAGCCTATCCTTTTTACTACTCTTCCTGGTACTGGCTAGCTTTCTTTGTTTCAAGTCTGGTCCAGAAAGGTAAAAGTTATTATTCTTTTTACATGATATTGCTATATCCCTTCTAGTTCTATAAGTTGCTTGGGTACTATAAGGCTAATATGAATGTTAAATAGTTCTTTTGAGTCCCTCAAAAATTGTTTCTACCATCTAAGATTAGTCCAATGAACCATGCTTTATTTTTCTGTATTTCTTCATGGGCTCTTGTAATTTTTTTGGTGTTCTATG
The DNA here is from genome assembly GCF_037893015.1 of Macrotis lagotis. NCBI lineage: Eukaryota > Metazoa > Chordata > Mammalia > Peramelemorphia > Peramelidae > Macrotis > Macrotis lagotis. The sequence continues at coordinate 256,729,691 of NC_133659.1, read as the reverse complement.
GATTTTCTGGAAAGGATAAACTATCTACTAGATTTTCATGTTGTAGTTTAGATGGGAATTGAGAACCACAGATTTAAAACTGAAAGGGCCTTAGAAATCATTGAGCCCAACCCTCTCATTTGACAAATGAAAGTGACTTCTGTGGGCCATAGAGCTTGTAATCATCTGAGGCAAGAATTGAACACAGGTCTCCCTTCCTTTCAGTTCAATGCTCTATCCATTATATAATCCAATCTGCCTGTTATCCACTTGATATACGGTATATATATATCTAACCTTTATTTGTATTTCCCTAGAGTAAAACTCTAGAATGAGGACAAAGTTAAAAAGAGATAATGATCCCTTTGAATATGGTTCAAGGGTCAGTTCATTTGAGTATAATGCCTGATTTCTGACCTATATACTCAGTAAAGGAAACAGAAAAATAGAAGTTATCTAGGAACTAGATCTTTTCAGTCTTTCCTGAGCAAAAACAAGTTGCTCATTTGTTAAATCACTATTTTTACTCCTAAGGGTAAAGGAGAAAGGGAGAAACTTTTCCCTTTAACCCACATCCCTTACTAAATTCTGTTTTAGAAGCCCAACAGAGAGAAAACCTGAGAAGAAAAAAAAATCTAAGCTATTTCAGCAACTAAGCAGTAGAAATGCCCACTTTTATGAGCAATGTTCTTTAGGTGATTCTAGGCAACTTTTTTCCCCAACTAGCTAACAGACATTTCAAACAGGATGACCCAAATATATCTTAAAAAAATGTCTAAAAGAGAACTTGAAATTTACCAAACTTCCCTCTTTCTTTCAAAGGTGCTACCAATTCTTCCTGTCTTCCAGGTTCATAATCTCAAAGGTATCAATTCTGCATCCTCTCTCATCCCACATAGCCAATTAATTGTCGTCTTGTCAAGTTTACCTTTTCAATATGTCAAACACCAAATCCTTAATTCATGAAGCTATCAGTTTATTTCAAGGGCTCTTCACATTTCTCCTGGACTATTCCAAAGACTTTTTTTTTTAGGTTTTTGCAAGGCAAATAGGGTTAAGTGGCTTGCCCAAGGCCACACAGCTAGGTCATTATTAAGTGTCTGAGACTGATTTGAACCCAGGTACTCCTGACTCTAAGGCCGGTGCTTTATCCACTACGCCACCTAGCTGCCCCCAAAGACTTCTTAACTGTTCTTGCCTTTGCCTCATCTCTCTCCATTACAATCCAACCTCTAAACACCTATCAAAACTATTTTCCTTTCATGTGACTATGATTATATTACATACACCCCTACTCAGTACATTCCAGTGTCTCTTTCTTGTCTCTAGGATAAAATACAAACTCCTTTTTAAAAAAATTTTTGAAGTCCTTCAAATCTTATTCCAAACAATCTTTCCAACTTTATTGTATATTACTCATTAAATATTCCTGCATTGTACTGAAATTCTTTCTGTTCTACACATGACCCTCAATCTCCAATTTCTGTGTCTTTCCACTGGCCATCCTCAATGCTTCAAGCATCTCTTCTTCCTCATTGAATTCTTTTATTCTTCAAGACCATGCTCACACACTACAAAAGCCTCTTCTTAAAAGTTGATGACTTCTTGTCCCCCTACCCCAGCCTTCAAAATATGGAACTCTAAAATGGCATTGATTCTTGAGTTAGTAATCTTTTTTCCTTTTCTTCTTTAAATGAAAATATGAATTTTTGAAAAGATTTATGGGGCCAGGATTTAAATATACATAGTCAGTCATTGCTTCCTCCTTATCTTCTTCTCAATTTCATAAACACTTCTATGTTCAAATTTATCCATCATTTTCTCCATATGCAAGTGGAAATTCTTTTTGAGACTTAAACCAGCACCCATTTCACAGGTTCAAGAGAGAGAGAGGACCACTGTGTCTGCTGTACATTGGAAAACTCTTTAGGCCAGTGCTGATAAAAGAGAAAACTTGTCTGCTTCAAAAGACTATTCTTTTCTTTAGTTTTTCTATTTCAATCAAGAAGCAATTGCTCTGAAGTGTTAAGTTATTTTCCCTTCCCATATATGGTTATGAAGGATTTCCTTGACCACTATAAAAGGAAGTAATACAGTCCCTTTCCTATCTTTCTTGACAGTAGATATTATTAAAGGCATCTGCTTATACTGGCTGAGAGACACCTTACACTAATCAATTAGAAAAAGTAGCTCTGTCCCTCAATATCTTTAGGAGCTGCTCATCTATCTCTACACTGACTTTTCTGAGTTATTTAGAACTTAGATACCCTTCTGCATATTTTATCACTTCTGTCAGTGCCTAAGCTGAATCTCCCCATTCTCTCAGTAACATGAAGTTAAGAGCCTATCCATTGTTATTCAGTTCATAAGGAGGTGGGGGGTTAGGAGGGTTTGGTGGAAGTGAGGATCATGGGAATTGGAAGAAGTTTTGATTTAAGTGGGGGAAATTGACATATATATATATATGTATATATATATATACATATATATATATATGTATACACACACACACACACACACACACACTATCTAATTTGAAGATATTGAGGTATAGTGGAAAGAGGACCAGTTAGAATTCTATAAAGAAAGGAAGCCATTCTATCTCTCTTCGGTTTTCTCATCTTCCAAATGGAGATAATAAAAATGGTGAGCAAATTATTTTAAAAACCATGTGACATTATGGAAATGCCTTATCATCCCACTAGATATTTATTCATACATTTCCAGGTCAATGTACAACTCCTATCAGAATGGTGAAAAGAGAATCCAACATTAAGACTAAGTGATTCTCCCCATATACACCCAAATATTTGTGGTTCTTTTTGTAATAGAAAAGAATAATAATTAGTATTTTAGAGTACTTTAAGATTTACAAAGTACTTTACACAAATTATCTCATTTTATCCTCATAAGAACCATAGAAGATAGGTATTATTTTACAGGTAGACAGAGGTCAAATGATTTGCCCAGAGTCAAACAATCAATGAATGTCTGAGATTGGATTTGAACTTAGGTCTTCCTCATTCTAGGTCTAGTATTCTAACCATTATACCATCTATCTGCCTCAAAATGAAAATAAAATAGATGCCAATTGATAGGGGAATACCTAAACAAGTTATGCCACAAGAATATACTAGAATAGAGACAAATTGGGAAGCTGAGTGCAGTCTGGAGCTGGCATGATGGCCAAAACGGACCCCAAAACTGTACAGGACCTGACCGCTGTGGTTCAGACCCTGCTCCAGCAGATGCAGGACAAGTTTCAAACAATGACAGATCAGATTATTGGCCAAATTGATGATATGAGCAGTCACATTGATGATCTGGAGAAAAACATCGCTGAACTTATGACCCAAGAAGGGGAAAACAGAGTACCTGCTACACGCAATAGTTAAAGGTTTTGTTAATCATTTGGAGTGGATTCTGGAAAATATTTTTTACAAGCCAAGAGGTGAATGAACAGCTTTTCTCAACTAACTACTGTGCACAAATATTTTTTATTATAAAGCTTGTATTCCTCTAATATGCAGTTTAGTTAGGTTTCAAAGTGATTTACTTTTTGATTTCTTGTGCGTGGTAGCTTCATAATATAATACATAAAATGTGTAAACATTAGTAAACTGAAATTCTGACTATTCTTGGCTAAAATTTTAAAAATTTTTAGTGCATTTTTTGGTCAGGTCATTGGTTGTTCCTTTTGTAGTAGTTTCAGTTTAATAACAAATTGCCGTGAATTTTTTTAAGAAATGTATTGTTTTTTTTCAATTGTTATCAGACTCTCTTTGTGAAGTAAAACACCCAGAGTCTATGGTTTGTATTTCTCAGCATAAAAATACTGTTGTACTAAAAATGAATAAATGATATGTTGACCATATTTTTAAAGCAGACAAAATAATTCAAGAATTTTGTATTTAGATGTCTGTCATTACTGTTTCCATGATTGAGAACTGTGCCTAAAAATCTACTGTAAAAGGAACTAAAAAGGAGTGAAATTGATTGACAGTAACTACTGCCACTTTTTAATGCACTAGAGGATTTGGATAGTGACAGTATCTCAATTCCTCACAAATCTAGGGACAGAAAATAACCTTCTCTGAATTGCATTCACTGGTTAGAATTTTTGTGTGTCATAACACTTCAGTAATTCAGTTATAACATCAAAAGTGCTCACTTTAAGAAATTGAGGGGATTTTAAAACCCATTTAAAATCCATACTTACCTGTGATACTGATTTTAAAAGCATTTGTCGATTAGAAGAGCAAACAAGTGGCCATTGTGAATCCTTGTTCACTTATTACTTACTAACTGATGAATGCCCTTATTATAAGCTTGGATTTTTTAAAGAAAAATTGTGGGTTTTGTTGTTTACCTTTTTTTTCCCTTACCTAATTCCTTGCACAATAACATTTTTGTAATGGGTTATAGGTGAAATGGAAAATACCAAACATTTTCATCATGACATATTTTCTCTATGGTTTAATAAAGAGGTGAGGGACAAAGATTGGATATCCAGATGACTTATTTCATCAAATTGCTCCTGTGTTAAAAAAAAAACATTAAAGTCAAGATAAAGTTGAAGAATGATATAGAGGTAGAGGGTCATTTTTCCTGAAGAGGAACTTTTAAGTGAATATTTTGTGATTGTAGGAGTAATTTTCTGTACCACCAGATAGTTTATTGTATTGTTATAAATATTCAATAAAGTTATAAAATGACAAAAAAAGAATATAATAGAATATTACTAGACTGAATATCGAGGTAGAGGGGGGAGACATGCATGAACTGATTAAAAGTGAAATTAGAAGAACTAGGAAAACAATATCTAGAATCACTGTAGCATAAATGGAAACAATAGTAACAAAATAATCAAAACTGAATGCTATGAAATTATCATGACCAAATTGTTCCCAAAGAAATATCAGAATATACCTCCTATGCTTCTTTGCAGAAATCAAGGACTTTGAATAAGCAATACTATCTATTTTAACGAGTTTATTAGTTTTGCTAAATGACTTTTTCTCTTTTGGAAATATTAGGAAATGTTAGTAATATAAAAATAGTATATCATAATTTTTTAAAATGAGTCACCTATTCTAGTTTCTTTTTTTTTTTTTTTAGGATTTTGCAAGGCAAATGGGGTTAAGTGGCTTGCCCAAGACCACACAGCTAGGTAATTATTAAGTGTCTGAGACCAGATTTGAACCCAGGTACTCCTGACTTCAGGGCCAGTGCTTTATCCACTGCACCACCTAGCTGCCCTCTAGTTTCTTTTGATCCCAATACTTTGGGCAGAATTTGGGGACTTTTCATTTTTCTGAGAATTATCTGATCATAGTTTGAGGAAGTTGTTTAGGGGAAGAAGGAAGAAAAGGAAATGGTGAAACTCACTTCATACCAGCAAAGGTAAAGTGGATGTTACCAGGAAAGCAACATAAAGTAGAAGAAACATACCTATGAGATACACAAGCAAGGAATGAGTTTCTTTTTGTTCTTTACTCTCCATCCTCCATTTTGTCCACTAAGGAAAATCCCCAAACCAGGTAAAGATCTTATTTACTATTACCCTTTAGGAGAAACTTGCACTCAGAAATTGATTCCTATAGAATCTTATTCCATGCAGTGAATAAGAAGCAACCAGATTGATACAAAAAGGAAAAAAATACTGTTTATTTCACACAACTACATCAAATGCTTTTCCTCCCACCCAATCCCCACACAAAAAAGATAGCCACTTGACTCTATAGGGTCTGACCTTGCCCCATGACAGATAAGGACAGAGAGAAATGGACTTGGCAAAGTATGATCTATGAGGCAAGAGGGCATCTGGGTGTTTGCAGATTGAGAAATGGCATGGCCTCCTAAACTTTTATTGTTCTGTGGTCACATCTACCTGGGAGCCTATTTGTTTTGTATATCATTCAAACTTTGTTGTTCCTTTAGGCAATTGTTTTTGAGACCACTATTCTGCTCCTTTTTGCAATGGAATGTTATGTTCCTGTGCCCAGCACAGGACTGTCACAGATAAGTTCTTTAAAACTACAATTAGACTTTCTCCTTAAAGAGAGAGAAAACAAGAGAAAACTAATCATTTCTCTTCCTCCCTTCCCCATTATGTACTTAACAGTCACTGGCTACAAATCCAAGTCCAGAGAAAGACTCCCAAAATTCATTCCAATTGCTCTCAGTTCCTGGAAGTGAAAAAGATTCAAGGAACTCTCACTGATAGAATGACCTCAAAGAACACTAAGGCATTTTGTAATGATCAAAGGAAATAATAAGCTAATAATAGATAATAAGTGCTTTGAAAATATTAGAGTGCTGTATTAGCAATTATTTTCCCATTTGGTCTATGGGGTTGTTTGTATATTTTTCCAGGAGAGTGATTAAAAACTAAGAAGTCTATTTCTACCCTCCATTAGTGACATCATATTTCCCTGTTCCCTAAGTGGGATTCAAGGAAATTTGCAAATATAAAGCATTATTTATTTGCGACCTGTCTTTTTAAGATCTAACCTAAATAGACTAAAATGGGACATGAACTGAAACCTTATCTAGGTGAATCCTGGATGCCTCCCTATGTTCTCTTTGATGTTGGTTCATAATTCTCTACATCCCCTCTCTTCTTCCCTCATATTTATTTTCTATTTTAGGCAATGTGAAGAGGAATCCTAGATTCCACCCCCCACCACCACAGATTTGATCTGAATGAGGGAGAAAAATCTTGAAAATGCCTATCTTTCGATCACTGGCAGGGCTACAGAGCCATTAAGAGAGGGGCTAGAAGGTCTCATTTGGGAGCTGGAAATGAGGGAGAAAATAGAGCATGCCAGTAGAATCTGGAGCAGGATGATACTATAACTGCAATGTTTGCTGCAAAATCATGGCATGACTTGTATTTGCCAAACTGCTTCTCCATGAATACCAAATTTTGGGTGAACTGGAAAATTGACCGTCTCCTTTTGGGACATCAAAGTCTGTTCTAACCATGGGAAGAGCATGTAGGGATTTCCGAGTGGACTCATACCCTTTCGCTGTAAGGGACCTGACTCAGTACCAAGAGAATGGGGAGTTGGAGAGTGGTAAGTTGCATGAGCAACTGTCTGACCCTTTGAAGTTACACAGCCAAATCAATGCTATAATAGCTTAGGAAAACTGAGTAACATTTTGGAGAAGGAAGCAGGCCAATGTTTCGTTTTGTTTTGAAAGTATCTTTGAAATGATTCAGGATTGTGACATGATAAACCTACATGTACAAACTTGAGTTGGACCTCTAAGCAAAGTGAATCTCATCTCTAGGGTCCAAGGGGGGGAACAGGAAGAGGGAAGAATGTCAGGAGGAGGAGAAGCTCCTGTTGAATTTTGCTCCTTTTCCTGAGGCAGGCCTGGTTGTCTGGGTTTGTTTGCTTTTAAATTTAATTTGCTCCTCTGAGAAGGCCCCAGTCTGTACTCAATTGGGGAAAGACAGTCAACATTCTTTTCCTTTCCAAAGTTTACTGCTTGGGCAGTGAGGTTTTCCAGATGACACAGTCCAAGTGCAATTCTCTCCTTAGGTATTGGGGGTGGGAGGAATGAGGGAAAGGTCAGGGACAGACATTATATACAAATCTGGGAGGTTGGTTAATCCCTAGAATGACCCAGTACCTCTATTTCACAGAAGGCATGGGCTGCTAGGGACTTATCAATCACTTTTTTTCTTCTCCCATTAGAACCATGGAATAAAAGAATCTGCATTAGTGCAATTTGTTTCCAAAGGAACAAGGATAGGGCTGGGAAAGATAAGGGAGTGGTAACAGACTGTGACAAAGGGATTCAGTATTCAGGGACCTGGCTCCGGTAACCTGTTTTCTGAATAGCACCCCAAACTTCATTTATTTCTGTCCCATGGATTCTTGAAAAGGGACAGGGCACCTGACAAGGACAGGAGGAAAAATGAGGCAGTGCTCCTCTGTACACAACCACAGAGGGACCTAAAGAAGTGGGGGCTGGACAGAGGATGTCATAGAAAACAAGAGTGTAACAGTCAGTGTCCCTTCGGACTTGCTAACCCCTCATGGGGACAGGCATTCGGGTTCCCAACAAGAATTCCCCCCTTAAAACCACTTTTGCAAAGTGCTTTTCTCCAGAGATCATTAACTCCTCTGGCTTGGCTCCTCTACCAAGAACCTGGTGCCTCCAGAATCACCCTCTCTTCCTTCTCCCTGCCATAAGGCATGGGTAGAGGGAGGAGCTGGGCATCAGATATGCATGCAGCCCACCGCTGGGTACTATGACCCAGGATTAATGCAGCTACACCAAGTGAAGGGCTGGCTGCAGCCAGGGAGTGGCAGTTGCAGGCTGGGTGCCAGGGGAAGAAGACAAAGTGCTAAAACGCAGGCCCTCGGGGAGGGGAGTGGTCCTCTCCACCAATCCCCTAGGGAATCTGAAAGACATTCAGCTTGCTGGTGTTTTTAAGAGTCTGGCGTCGATTGCAGAACCAGACCCTCACAACTTCTCGGTCATAGTTGAGCTCCTTAGCGATCTCTGTGATCTCCTGACCAGTGGGTAGAGGGTTCTTTTCAAAGTAGGCATTAAGGGCCTCGATGGCCTGTGGGGTGAAGGATGTGCGTCGTTTCCGTTTCTTGGAGGGCTCACCACCTACAAACTCCATCAGGTTCTGCTGGCCCTCCTGGTTTCGAAGTTCTGCCTCATTCAGCCACTTCTCCAGCACAGGTTTCAGCTTTTGGGCACTCTTAGGAGTGATGTCTAACTTCTCAAACCTGTAGGTACCCCCACCCCAGAGAAGCAGAGATGGAAGGCTGAGGTAGTTTGGATCTGTCCATACCCATCCCACCCCTTTCCTAATTATAACCCTTCACTCCCCAAAGGCAAAGCACCATAGATTTAGAGCCCCAAAGAACCCTTAGAGGCCATCAATTCCAACCCCCTTGTCATATAGATAACTAAACTGAGATTAATAGAGGTAAAAATAACTTCCCTCAGATTATACAACTAGTAAATGACAGAGTTGGGATTTGACTCCCCTCTGACTCCCAGGCCAGTATTTTTTCCATTTCACCATACTGATACCCTTCCATTCAGTTGTTCCTCTTACCTGGGTTAGAAAGAACTTTACCACCTGATAATTTCTCCCTTATTCTTGCCTAAATCTGAATTTCTAGAATCATCAGACTCCTAGATTCTGAGATCATGGCAAGCAGTCTATGCACAAAATACAGCCAAAATGATTGAGAATGACTTTTAAATAAATGTATTAAAATTCACACAAATTAATAGTCTCCTTCAAGAAATAGTCACTGGCAGATTATAAATAAATTCACTCATAACATTTTTAGAACTCCTTCCTTACACCTCTTTGGAGTCCATTTATGACTCTGAGGAGCTAAGAAAAACCAGTCCCATTGCTTCATCATCACATTTTGCACAGCGATGCTTGATTCCTGTCTCAGTTCTTAGTCCTCTTCCCCAAAGGAGGTCAGCTCCTTGAGCATAGTGATTTGCCTTCATTTTTGTCTTTCTATCCCCAGTGCTTTGAACATAGTAGTCATTTAATAACTGATTGTTGAGCTGAAGAAGCAGATGAAAGCCGAAGTGGCTTGAGAGTATTGTGGAGAGCCATACCAAAAGGATGCACCTAGGCCAGGGCTCTCAGTTTTATGGCTAAGTACCTAAATACCCACTGTGGCTTTTTACTCTGAACTGAGGAGTCTGACTTAATCTCTAAAGAATTCAAGCTTCATAGGATGATTTGAGAGGAATCCTAGCAGTACAGAATTTTCTAGAGATTCGAGTCCTGCCCTAATGACACCTTTCCTCATCTTGGAAAAGCCAGGTGTGAGAAGTATATGGAAAAAGACAGGGTACATGAGCATTTATGAATTTTGGTACAGTCAAGGACATCCCCCTACCCTGTTGAAGACCCTACGTATAACTCACCGGCATATTGCTGACTGGCTATAGGCAGGTCCTTCTGTGGCAGTCAAAGCTTGCCCCACCTGAGTCTGGGTGAGGCCCAGGGAAAGCCGCCGGATCTTAAAGTTCTTAGCAAACTCTCGGATCTCTTCTAAGTTTATCCCATCTTCATCCAGACTTGGGGCTTGGGGCTCTAGGCCAGAGGAAGGAACCACAGGTGGAATGTGTAAAATGAAAACTATCACAGATAGCAGCAACAATAGCAGCAGCAAGAGACCATAGTATTTGGCAAAAGGTTCATGCATCCCTCAGATACTGGTGACTTAATACCAGTGACTGGGGTATTCATAATCAGCCAAGCTAACCATCATAGAGCCAGGGAAGCAATTCCACATGCTTCTACCTCTGACTACGGTTCCTCCCCCATTCACTTCAGGGTTAGCTCTATTTTCCCTTCTCTGAGCAGTTCACTCCATTACCACATTCCTCAAACACTGGATGAGAGGTTCAATAGGGAAGGCCCCTAAAATGAGATCCATAGAGGTAAAAATAAACTGCCTCAGGTTACATAATAAATGAGAGTCAGGATTTGACTCCCTCTGACTCCTGGGTTCTACCATTATGCCCAGAATCTAAACTAACTGGAATGGGAGATAGGAAGCCAATTCCAGGAATCTACCCTTTACCCTACCCATTCTCTCCCATCATCTTATCCATGGATATTATTTATAGAAATGGTCAGTGAGTCCCTTGAGGAGACCAGGCATTAGAGGAGAAATGAATTCCTGATGGAAGTACCTTACTCCCCAATTCCTTCCCCAGCCTCACCTGCACACAAATATACTTACTAGACACCAGCTGACTGACAGTAGGAGTCTCTGAACAGGTGATAGGAATAGGAGCAGAAGCAGATGGTTTGGCTGCTGGGGCTGGGCTGGTGATGACCACAGCTGGCTGGGACACAGCTGGTGTGGGCTGGATGGGTTGCACCTAAGGAGATAGCAAACCCACTTTCTGCTGCCAAAATACCTGACCTCAGGGGATGATTTCCTCATCTCAATGAAAGGTGGGCAAAAGTTTGAGGGCAAAATCACTATCAAATCCCTGTTTCCTGGGACCCCTTTCTCTGTACTAATATTGAAACAATGCCATAGTATCATGGTTCAACAGAGCACTAACATGGAATAAGAAGTTACCAGAGGGGGCACATCAGACATACGTCTTACATTTAGTAAGTCAGAATTCTCCATTTTTAATGAAATTTGTCACTGAGCAAAATAAATGCAGAACTGTGGAGATTTTTATACTTTTACTTGTGGAAATATATGCATATTTTGTAAAAGAATTCTATAGTTCACCATGGGCTTGATTAGAATTCAATGCTTCAGTCTTATAATATGAATGAATTTTCTAAATGACAACCAGTAAGAAAATGTTCCTTTTGACATCCACAATTAATATGCCAAACTTCAGTGCATGGTAGTACCTGGCATATAGTAGGCACTTAATAAATGCACATTGACTGAAATCTATGTCTAAGGCTTCCTAGGGAGTTCAGCTCACTCCCGGAAGAGCCCTGAGTTTCACATTAGTCCTCCCTGATTAATTCTGAAAGAAACTCGATATCCTGCCAGAAGCTCAATAATTTGATGCCTCTCAGACCCTAAATGACCTAAAATCATACTGCATCTTTGGTTGCCATTTTAGGCTCAACTCAATCAAATCTGCCATAGGAGAATAGAACCCAGAGTAAGGATCAGCGTCCAAGGGGAGTCTGAAAACCTGTTTCAATATTCTTTCAGAGAATGTGTTCTATAAGTGTCAAAGTGTTATACAAAGTAAGCCACTACTATCATTGCTGTTGTCATCATCATCACCATCAATGATAATGACAACCACCAAGGTTCCTTGGTTTTTCCAACTTAACACTAAGTATCAAAATACAGTCCTCCACAGCACTCCCCAGCTTATTTGGGACACTGGCCTCCTTCATTCCAATGGTAGCTCTAATATTGTGAGTCCAAGACCTGATAACTCATAAAATATTATCTTTATAGAAGCCTGAGTGCTGTTCAGTCACAGCCCAGTCTATTACTATGTTCCATTTATCCCATCTTGTTTGTTCATAGTTGTTTTTATGTTGTTTCCCTCATTAAACAGAGAGAACCTTGAGGTCAGGTACTGTCTTTTGTCTTTCTCTGTATCCTTGTTGCTTAGTACAGTGCCTGGTCTATGAGCATATGGGAATATACCTGCTTATTGACTATCAAGTGCTCTTCCCTGCCCTGCTGCTCCAGGTTGATTCCCAGAGAACACTCAGTTTCCTTACCTCACTTTTGGAGGGTGCCTCTGGGGTACTGGGCTTCCGGACAGATGCAGGGGCAAGAGGGCTGCTGGCCAGTGTAGCAATCACTTGGCCTTGGGCATTCAGTAGTAGCTGGGGAGTCACAGCTTGGACTTGTAGATTCTGTGCTGGAGCTGGAGCTGTTATGCTGGCTGAGTTCACCACCCATGGAAGAGTTCCAATGACCTGAAAGGAGATAAGAAAAATAGATCTATAATTAAAGACAAATCTTATCAATTTCCATATCCACATAGGGACAGACAATTGGTTATGCCTTGTGAAGTCCTCAGTTTCCTTATTTGTAAAATAAAGGGGTCTGACTGGAGGATTTCTAAAGTCCCTTCCAGCTCTAATGTTTGATGGCTACCATTGATTATTCCTTCCATCTCCATTCTAGTTGGAGAATTCTTCTAGATCCCCTTTGCTTTTAATACTAACTCTAATGCTACTTCCCACTCCCCTTCCATGGCTCAAACTATAGGTCTCCCCTCAGCCACTTGCCTGCCCTTGTGCGTTGGTCAAGATCTGACTCGTGATCCCAGGCACACTGGAAATGGCATTGGCAATCACTGGGGTAGTAGTCAGTGAACCCAGGATTTGGGTTTGTCCCCCAAGGGAGGCAGCACTGATCTGTAGGGGGAGGAAATGACCAAGATAAGAACCCAAATAACAGGGATGGACAATAAAGATCTAAAGGAAGAGGGAACAGGGGAGAAGTTAGAAGGGCTATGTAGAAGATATAGCCTTTATCAACCCAGACACAAATTGGGGGCTGAGTGTTTAGATCAGCTGGTTGGCAGGGAGCAGGATGAAAAAAAAACAGAAGTAATATCCTTTTGGCCTGATTATTAGCTCTAATTGGTCTCATTACCCAGGCATGAGATTCCTAGGCATTGACCTTAATCTGAATTCTACCTTTATCCTATCTTAGAGAAGTCTCACAGGACATCTTCAATTCTCAATAGTCCCACTCTGATTACCCAACTCATTTAGCATCTGGAGAATTCACCTTGTCTTCTGGGCAGAATTCGGTGGTCTCTAGGATGAGTTAACAGCACTTGTAAGACAGAGCCAGTTTCTGGATGATGCTGGGTATGATTTGGAATGACATGGCTCAAAGTCCCTGAACTGTGAAGAGGTGGGAAGGGATTTCTCTTCCCTTTTAGGGACAACCTTTTATCCAAGCCTGGAGACTGACCAGACTCAGTTAGCAGAGGGTGTGGGAGGTAGCTTACGATTCCTGGGTTAAATGCGAAGCCTGCGGGCTGGACTGTGATCTGCGTAGGAGTGTCTGCTGGCTTGGGGGTAGGGGTGGCAGCAGGCTGTGGCAGGATGGCAGGTGGGGTCTGCAGCAGTGGCTGGGGCTGGAACAGCGTCTGGGACTGGGCGGTAGAAGGTCGGGACTGGACAGGCGGGGAAACCTGCAGGGGTGGTGCAGGCTGCACAGGAGCTGGTAGAGTGGTGTTCAGGACAGCAGCCGCTAAGGAGCAAGGCAGAGACATGGGCGCTGAAATGTCTTGCTGTACTCCGGACTGGTTCCATTCCCACAGGCACTGGTACAGACAGGGCAGCAGACAGGCAAAAGGAAAGGGGACGGGAGGGAAATGGGAAACAAAGCCCAGTAGAGAGATGGAGGCATGAAGGTAGCTACCCTGCCTCTCTCTCCTTGGAGGCAAGGGGTCACATGCCAACATCTCTCACCCATCTGCCAGAACCACCCCCTCCCATCAGATTGAGACACTTGTAGGTTTTAAAACCAGCTCTTGACTTTTCTTCAGGTCCTTCTGAGGATGCTGGTCACCTGGTGACCTCTTACAGTCTGACAAGGGATAAGGGAACAGTCACAGACAATTGTAGTTGTGGCCCAGAGGCCTCTTTAGCCCCCAAATGTTGCTGTAGCCCCAATCTTGTGATGTGCCGAGGCCTCCATGGTTGAGTTTCTAGACTGTATGCTCCAGTTTCTAGGATTGTCTTCCTAAGGATGGGCTTCTGGTTCTGATCTCCACATGGAGGATGCACAGGAGGGGAGGACGCATTGGGCAAAGGGAGAGTGGCTTCAGTGTTGTCCTGGGGGTGGTGCCATTACCTTGCAAACCAGCTAAAGGCGGTTTGAAAATCCCCCCCGTGGGAGAAGCAGCGGTCAGTCCTGGGAGGGCAGCCACGGTTGCTGTAGGAATTGTCCACACGGCCAGCCCCTGCTGACCGGCCACTTGACCTGCAATACTGATGGGGATAAGAAGAGGTTGAGTAACAGCTCCTGCTGGAACCATTACTCCTGTCAGAACTGTTGCTAAGTTTTCCTGAGTCAAGACCTGCAAAAGCAAACGAGATTTCAAAAAGAAAAGAGAAAAAAATCAACGTTGACAGCCAATAGCACCAGGCCTGCCAGACCTGGGGGAGCATAAACAATGCATTTGGGGGGTGAGGGGGGAAGGAAGGGGGAGCATAAACAATGCATTTAGTGACAGGGTTGGAGAGGAAGGGATCAAATTGGTTAAGGGAAGAACTAAGGCTTTCAAGGCCAGCCGCACCCAAAATTTAGCTGAGGGGAGTGGGGTTTTGACAGAGCAGAACCTTCCCCTCCCCACTACCAATTGGAAAGGAAGACAGAGAAGGATCACAAAGTGGCAGTGTCCCCATCTCAGATCCTGACTAGGGTCCTTGGGCAATAGCTTCAAGATATGGGAAAAGATATGATTCTAATAAGGCTTGCCAAGACTATAGGCTCCCTTCTTCTACAGTGATCTCCCAGACATCCCAAACTTATCTGATTTGGCTTCTTAGCTTGGGGGGGAGGGGTTCATCAAACTGTCCAATAGAACAAGGTTTAAAAGGGTACAGTGTGGCCAAGGCCATATAAAAATCTTAGAGAAGCTCTTGGGGTTAAGGAGAATGTCTATATTGGGATGATTGGGCTCTGAGGCCAGATTCTTAGTCTGGGACACATAAACTTAAAAAAAAATTTTTTAATAACTGTATTTTCATAGAATTGCTTTTTTTGTAATCCTATGTATTTTGTTTTATGCATTTGAAAACATTCTTTTGAGAAGGGATCCATGGGCTTCATTAGACTACCAAAGGGGTCCAGGACCCTGGACCTAGTATGACTTTGTAAGTGATCAGAGGCCCCAAAGGGACTTTAACTCACTCACAGAGCCAGATTTTAGTCATGTCTAAGATACTCCCAGGATCTAAATAAGGTTACACTGGTCATTGTGTTAGTTATTTGGGGTCCCAATGGAGTTCCAATGGAACTCAATGGGGTCCCATTCAATGGACAATCTAGAAAGATTCTATTAGTAGACTATCAGACACCCTAGTAAGTCTGGAGAAATCATGTAACTTTCAAAAATCTTCATTTTCCAAAGGACTGACTCATGAGCAGAGTGGGATGGGGGAATATTTGTATGGTTTTCAATGGCAAATTCAAACCCAATCTCCCTTGTATGTGAATCTCCAACATAGAAAGAGGTCCTGGGCACTGTATTAAGGCTAGTTATAGACCAGGACAGGGAAAAATGTGTGTATAAGAGTAGGAGAAATTGGGGGTGGGTGGGTGGGAAGAGTTGCTCTCAGGGGCTCCTCCCTGCCCAAACCCACATGTCATTTCAAGGTCAGGCTAGCAAAACAACTCACTCCAGTAACTATTTCCTCCCCTTTATTCTGGCTGCCTCCACTCTGCCCAATATGCAGATCCCTAGATGGTACTTACCTGGGGAGTGGCTTGTACAGCCAGTGGTGTCAAGGTCTGTGGTGCTGGAGGCTGGCTAGGTACTTGGTTAAAGGTGGCAGCAGTGGGCACAGGGCTGGGTGTGATCCCAGACAGTGATTTTACTTTACATGGAAACAAAGAGACAAAAGAGTGGGAGCAAGTCAGAAAGAGGTAGTCATCAAAAATTCATCAGCTAGAAGTGCTTCTCTCTCCCCCAATGACTGACTACATGGCCCTAGAATTAATTTTTGCCCCATGTTTATCTCTAGTTTCCCTAAATAAACAATGTGGATGGATAGGAGAGAAGGGTTCTCCAACTACCCCTGGCAAAGAAAATGAAAATTGCTGGAGAGCCCATTTGCCTATGATAAATGCAGTAAGTTAAAGTCACACTCCCCCTATATAAATAAAGTTCATATTTGGTGGAGGTGGAGGAATCAGTCTCTCTTGAAATCCATAGGTATCCCTAGATTGATCCCTGGATATTTTAGTATTATAATCCATCTTCTGATGAATCACAGGAAAATTGGGTGCTGTTATTATTATCTATAACTCTGCAAATATATTTACAAGGATTTGCACGTTCTCTTCAATTCTCAGGCTCCATGTTTTATAGTGAAAGAGAACAAGTGGATGGATATAGCTGACAGAAAAGAAACAAGTTAAAGGTCATTATTCTGGTCTTTTAAAGAGAGAATGGAGAAGGGAGAAGGACTTGAGAAGGGGAAAGGGGAGTTTCCTTAAGGTACTCTGGAAACCAGATAACAGAGTCAGAGAGACAGATGATTTTAAAGAACAAAAATCCGGTCACTTTAAACCTGAGACTTTGTTCACAGGGATGTACCAAGGGTAGTTGGCATGGGTAAGGGAAGAGGGAAGAGAAAAGGGATCAGTCATTTGACTGATTTTCTCCCTGGTGTGGACCAAAAAGGCTTTAAATTTCTACTAGGTTGGAAAGGATTATGAATACTACTTTTCCCTTTCCACTGGGTTGCTAAATGGGTTAAGCTACTTCCACTGTCAGGTCACTGTCAGGCCTGGTTCCTTTCAGTCATCTCATCACCAGGGCTACTGAACAATAAGCCTCTCTGGTTTTCTGAAGGATGTCCTAATAAAGCTTTTCAAGAGTTCTTACCTAACTCCCTAGTCTACTTAAGCTTCTGCATTTCACCTGGTATAAAATATCTTTGCAACACAGACATGGAAGGACATTCAGCAGGTACAAATATATGAGCAGGTGAGATCTGGTTTATACAAATTTCTTCCCCACTGTCTGCATGATAGTAAAATTCCTTTAGCAGGAGACTAAGCCTTGCAATCTATAATAAATAAATGCTTCAAAGCAAAATGTCCTTGAGAAAGGTGACAGATTTAATCAAATTCTAACCAATGTTTAAAATGACATATTGGCTAGCTTCCTTGGAGCAAGTTTGGATAGTATATAGAAGGGCACTGGGTACCTGAAGACTGGGAACCACAAAAGGGCAAATGAGCACAGAAATGGAGAAACTAGAAGGGGTTGAATATACATTTCACAATTTTCCTGAGCATCAGCTAAGAAGTCAGTCTGTGACAGATATGTTTACAGAAAAAAGGACTATTGGGTGCAATGGTCTTGTTTTTCTCAGGCAGGAACAAAGTATGAGTTGCACTCTGATCCATGGGATAGTACTGGAATCGATATCATTCCCTGATTCTCATTCCCAAATTCAGCAAGAGAAAGGGAAAGGAAGGGAGAACTGATATGGGGAGAAGAAAAGGAAGGGAAGGCCACAAATATGTTTCTTTTTTCTTTTTTAGGCACAAATATGTTTCAATATAATTTTGCATATAGTTTTGTATCAAGACAAATGCTGGTTAAAATGTTGCTGTTGCTTCTTGGAGAATATCTGTCTTTTCTCACCTTTGTTCATTCTCCCTTGCCCATTTGCAGATCCACAGCACCAGAGGCAGTGGTGGTAGTGGTGGTGATGGTGGTGGTGTTGGTGGTGGTGTTGGTGGTGGTGGGGCCTTCAATCTGATGAATGCTTTTAATAAGAGATAAACCCCAAATAGACATAGGGGAGACCATATGCATCATAATTCTAGGGGTATTTTATATGGACTGGGAGGTAGTTTCTTCTGGAATTAGAAAGTTTCCTGGGCTCTTCTAGAAAGAGCAGTGGGAGTTAACTTGGCTGTTAAGCGTAGTGTACTTGGGTAACCAAAAGATCATAGATTTGAATCACACAAAAATCAGTTAGCTTTTTTTTTTCCATTCCGTGGTCTCCCTAACCTTGTTTCACGTACCATTAAAAATCTACAGTAAGACAAGTGTGTACCAGTAGTCACAAGAGGAGTAGGTGAGGGAGTGTGGCTAAATCATCACAAATTCAAGCCCTCTGTAGGAGAGGAAAGGGGAAAACAATCATATACTCCAAGGAGTCACCTAGACTGAGAATTATCTTCAGATTAATTTAAGACACTAAAGCTGGGATTCCTCACCAGGGGCCCCCAACCTATTCTGCCCTCTAGCTCCTTCATATTACAAATAAAAATGCATATTTTCAGAGGTAGATTTCATGGTGTTCCCAAACTTGCTAAGATGAACTTGATAATCTAGTTTAGCCCTTTAATTCCCACAAGATTTATTTAGACACAAAATTTAAAACCTGCCCCTTTCTTCTTACCTTTCCCTAATTCATATTAACTCAATTGTGGACTGGGTGGAAATGCAAACCATTTCCTGTGGACAAGGAGTTTGCCATATATCTGCTAACCAGCAAGAAGGTCAAACTGTACTCCGAAAATAGTAATTTATAGGTGATCAGCAAGATTCTGATGTAAACTGGGGTCCAGAAGTTGATATTTGTCCCTGGGACAATGGGGCAGAGGAGATAAGGAGGAAGTCAAGGAGCAATGGGATGGGAAGGATGACTTTGTACCAGGTGCCTCTGCAGTGGGGTCTAGATTTTCTGGCCCTGTTTCTTGGGTTGGCTTGTCTGCCTCGGTGGGGCCACAACTCTGGGAGCTATTAGCTGTCGTGCTCGCCAAGCCTTTGCCTTCATCTTCGGTTGAGAGCTGGGCATCCACTCCAACTTCCAGTACTCGGATTGTCTCATGACCAGACATCACGATGACCTGCAATAAAACAATGGGGACAGTTGACAGGAGAGACAGAGGGAGTTGCAGCCCCTGAGGCCTAAAGCTCTATTCTTGGGAGACTTAAGAATGAAAGCCCAAGTGATTTAATGTGCAAAAAACCTCAGCTGCAATTTCCCCAAGATGAGGAAGCTAAATGGCTCAGTGGGTAGAGCAGTGACCCTGGAGTCAGGAGGACTTGAGTTCAAATTCAGCCTCAGTCACTTGATATTTGCTATCTGTGTGATCTTGGACAAGTCACTTAACTCCATTGCTCCACAGAACTAAAAAAAAAGTCAGAGGGAGATGTTGCCCCCTCACACTGTTAGATGGCAAAAATAAACTTTAGCAAGCAAATCAAACACATTCCTAGTTTTTAGGTTTAAATATTTGCTGGTACAATAGAATGGACGGCTTTGGAAGATGGTAAATTTCCAGCTCATTAGAAATCTTCAAGAGAAAAATGAATGATCACTTATGGGGGATCTTGTTAGGAGTGAATTAAGCTTGGGTAGGATTTATACTGTGAGGTCCTTTTCGACTCTGTGAGCACTGATTTTTATAATTCTTTTTTTGTTGTTGCTTATATAAATCAATGGGATTAAGTGACTTGTCCAAGATCACACAGTTAGATAATTATTAAGTGTCTGAGGTCACATTTGAATTCAGGTCCTCCTGACTCCAGAGCCAGTGCTCTATCCACTGAACCACCTAGCTGCCCCTTTTAATTGTTTTTTTTGGGCGGAGGAGTTTTTTGCAAGGCAATGGGATTAAGTGGCTTGCCCAAGGCCACAGAGCTAGGTAATTATTAAGTGTCTGAGGCCAGATTTGAACTCAGGTACTCCTGATTCCAGGTCCAGTGCTCTATCCACTGCACCACCTAGCTGGCCCCACCCTTTTAATTCTTAAATGTCCAGTTGCACCCTCTCTTGCATTTAAAAAGCACAAGAAGTTCAGGGTCCCAATCAGGCACAATGAGAAATATCCCATTTCTAACACTGTATGAATATCTCAAGAGATATGACAGACTTGTGAAAACACCTAGCACAGAACTCATTATATAAACTTGATAAAAGAATCCCCCTAATTCCCAATAAGGAATTCCTCTAAGGACAAATAATTGTTTTTCCAATGAATAAATGAATGAAAAGGGATTTAAGTGCTTCTTATGTTACGGCATATTTGGGGAGAGGGGTACAGATTTCATGGTGTTCCTTTGACCTCTAAGGTAAACCTGGTTATCTATGTACATAATAAGAACATAGTATTTGGTATGGAGCTAGAAGAAAAAAAAAGATAGTCCATGTTCCCAGAGTTTACATTCTAATTTAGAGAAACAAGACTCAGGGATCCTTAAAGGAGGTTGCTAGGTCAGATAATACTACCTGAAGGCCTAGTGGGTATGAGCTGATAAAGTTTGGAGGCTCTCCATCTTACTGGAAGGTTTACAGTTGTCACTGAAGCAGTGTGAATGGCCATGTCCATCTTGCAGTGGGAGTTGGGAGTTGAGGGACTTTTTAAAAGGTCTCTTTTAAAGGCTCTTTTAAAAAAATGATTCTGGGATAAAGGGATAGGATCAGAGTTTCCTTGTAATTTATATCCCTGAAACATGGTTCCAAAACTGTTTGTGAAATCCTTTAGTCTGTTAGGGTAGCTCAGAGAGTAACTCCTTTTCATACAATCTTAGATTTTAGAGTTGGAAAAGACCTTAAAGCCATTCAGTCCAAGCTATACCTGAAAGGAATTCATTCTCAATAAATGATACCAAATAAGGTTTATCTTTAGGGAATGTAAACCTGCTACTTCTCAGGGCAACCCATTTGACTTTGGGACAGCTTGAACTGTTAAGAATTTTTTTTCCTTGACAGTAAGCCTAAATTTTCATTCTTATGATTTTTTTACTGGCGTTGATCTCTGGGACCAATATAGTATTCTTTCAAAGGAAACATGAGCTCTTCAAATATTTGAAGGCTGCTATCATGTCCCTCTGGAATCTTCTCTAGTCTAAATTTCAGTTTCTTCAAACAATCTTCATATGATATGGATTGTGGCCTTCCACCTTCTTTGGACTTTCTCCAGCTCATGTGTTCTTAAATTATGTGCCCCAAACTCAACACAGTCTAGAAGAGATCTGACAAGAGACTCATGGGATTTTAACCTTCTTCTTTCTGAAAGTAAGGTCTCTCCTTAATGTATCCCAAGAGGGCATTAGATTTTTTTTTTTTGGCTGCTATATCATAGAGCTGCCTCACATTGGCATGCAGTTCACTAATCACCTAACTGTTCTGATGGGGTCTGTTTCAAATCTATTTTATACAACCTCAACCCAGCTCCCAATGCCCCTGAGTGATTCTTTTATGCCTGCCTTATTAACTCACTATCACATTTTCCACAGGGCTCTTCCAAAACCTTTCATTCTTTTCAAACCCCTTACTCTCTTATCTGAGAATCTTGATTCATATTTTAGAGGAAAAAAAATTGAAGCCAATTCCTATGAACACCTTCTTTTCTTATTCAACTATCACTCAGGTGCCTTCTGCCACTCTCTCTACCTTCACCCTTGTCTCACCTGGTGAAGTGAAAGTGAAATACTCCTTATCAAGGGTAACTCCTCTACTTGTTTAAGTGATCCTATTCAATCCCATCTCCTCCAATGGATTGCTTCCTCAACCCTGTTCTATCAGTTACTTTTCAGTCTCTTCCTTTCTACTAGCTCATTCTCTACTTCCTACTTGTCTCTACTATCCAGAAGAAAAACCTTACTTGATCCTTCCATGTCCACTAACAATCATTATGTACCTCTTCTGCACTTTATAGTTTAATTCCTTGAAGGGAATATCTGCAACAGATGCCTCCACTTTCTTCAGTTACAATCCAGGTTCCGACAATGACCTCAACCATTCTATTGACATGCAAATTTGCATCTACAATTGCCTTTCAGACAACTAGACTAGATGTCTAATAGATATCTTTTACTTTTTTTTTTGCAAGGCAAATGGAGTTAAGAGGCTTGCCCAAGGCCACACAGCTATCTAATAGATATCTTAAAGGAAATATTCCAAAGAAGAACTCTTTATCTTTCCCCTTTCTAATCCACCTCCCACCCTCCTCCTACCATCTTTATTACTGTAGAGGGAAACACCCTACTTCTAATCCCTTAGGCTCACAACCTAGGAGCCATCCTTGATTTTTCAGTGTCTCTTACTGCTTTCCTTACCTTTGCATCATCTCTCAAATAACTTCTGTCCTCTGACATTATCACCATTCTAGTGCAAAGCCCATGCTTAAGATACTGCAATAGCCTGCTGAGGGGTTTCTTCCCATGCTCATCCATCCTTCATTAATCCAGCAGAGATTTTCCTAATGTGTGGATTTGATCATAGCACATAGCCACTTAATAAACTCCAGTTACTCCCTATCATCCCTAGGATCAAATGCAAAATGTTCTGTTTCACCTTCAAAGTCTTTCATAACCCAATGATTTCCTACATTTCCAGTGTTCTTAGACATTGTTTCCTGGCACATACTCTTCAATATAGTGACATGAGCCTCCTGGCTGTTACACAAATGACTCTCTCACCTCTAGGCATTTTCTCTGACTGTGCTCATGACTGAAATACTCTCCCTTCTCAACTCCATCTACTGATTTTTCCCTGGATTTCTTTACATTCCAACTAAAGTTTGAAATTCTACAAAAAGCCTTTCCTAGCCTTTCTTAATTCTAATGCTATGAAACTGCTAACTTCCTATTTATCCTATTTATGGCTTATTTTTTTATATTTGCTTGTATGGGGTCTCCTCCATTAGATTGTGGATTCTTTGAGGGCAGGGACTGTCTTTCTCCCCTTTCTTTTGTATTCCTATTGTTTAACAGTTTCTGTACATAGAAGGCACTTATTAAATGGTTATTGATTGACTGACTGGTTGAGGCCAGCCTATGTCTCCTTGCCAATGTTATTGCCTGGTGGAACTTTCAGGCTCCAAGGGATTTTGGAATGGTCATCAACTCCCTAGAGTCTGTGGCAGACTTGAACTTTTCTACCCCAGTTTTTGGCATGGTGCCTGAGAATTCTCTCTCCAAACCAATACACATTTAAAAATTATTCAAACTGAGTCAATGAAGATCTAGAAGAGATACTTGAACATTTTGAAAATTTTTGATCGCTCCTGCCCAACACATCACTCATGTCTGGGATCATATTAACCAAACGTTTAACCACAACCTTGTCTCTATGATCTGGGAATCTGAAAGTTGGTTCTAGCTATCTGCTATGATGACAGAAGATGCAAGATCCCAGAGGAATAGGGATTTAGAGGAATGATTCCCATATCAAAAAACTTACCTTAGACCCACACTCAACATTCTAGGGCCTTCTTTCCCATTCCTAAGATCACATTTTAAATCCTCAAACCAAATCTTCCCTGTAAGACATCCCTGGGTTCTCTTGAAGGATTAGAATTTCCACAATTTAAGAACTACTTAGGATAACCAGGTGAAAAAGACTCTAATTCAACTCAGGAATAAAAAATGAGGGGAAAAGATCAATGCTCTCCACCAAAGCTTCTGAGTTTGAGGTGAGCCTATGTCAGAGTTAGAATCTGTATACACAGAGCTCCAAACCCTCTTTCTAATCCTCCTCATAGCTGAAAGGAAGTGCAGTCTAATGAAACAATCTCAACCATAAGTCTTAGTGAAGTTTTAAACTATTAAAGCTTAAAACTGGATGAAGATTTTTTTGGGACACTCTGTATTAAATCTCTTAACCTTTTTCAGTTCCAGTTTTCTCTTTAAAATGGGGATAATAATACTCATACTGGGCTATTGTGCAGAAAAAAATTATAATTTAAAGAAATGAGTGAGTTATTCTTATATTTTTGTCTTTGTGTGCTTCCCTCTTTCCATTTCAATTCCAAGAAAAGAAGTAGCATAGGGTAGTGAAAAGAGTTGGCTTGTAATCTGAAATCCTAAAATTTTAAGTCTTGATTTCTTCATTGAGAAAGTGAAGAAAAATACTTGCTACTTATTCATTAGATTGTTGTGTAGAAAGTACTTCATGAAAATTAAAATGCTACAGAAGTGTACGTGGTTTTTTTATTACCTGTTCATTGACAGTCAGAGATGTATCAGACCCTGCTCCAGGATCCATGGTCACTCAGAGGAGGTGTGGTAGTGGTGGGGCAAGCTCACCAAGCAAAGCATCCTGCAAGAGGTGGTGGAAAGAGCAAAGAGTGATGTGTTGCAATTATATAATCATTTAAGATACAGTCCATAAAATGGAAAAGGGAAAATGGATAGAAAACAGAACCAATGGACTGGATGAGGATGAGAGAGAATCTGGAACTCTTTCAGTAGATACGTGTCTCTTGAAAATTGGAGACAACAGTGTGAGAGAAAGGGAAGCTGGACAGTTTTCCAGCTCCTCATAGACCAGATCTTCTCAGTGTAGATTCCATTATTCAACATTAAAAAATGTGAATTTCCAGATCATAAAATACATTCACATTCATACATATGGATAAAGTGTATTTCTAAAGCCAAAGAGAAATATATATTATATAATCTGTTGGTTTTTCATTTTTAAGTTTATGACATGACTACTTCTTTGGGATAGAGAATCATGAATTGAATATAAATATAAAGCATGAAGCACAAAGCAGAACTCACACACATATACCACACACACACACACACACACACACACAGAGTATCAGACAGGAAAGCCTCTGTCCTTGGCACTGTCTGACTCTTCTCCTAAATGCTGAATCGTTATTTTCAAACAATGTGATTTGTTTTCCCTCCTGAGGAGCAAGAGTCTGAGGTCATAACAGTTCCTTTGGCCAGTTGAATAGAAGGAATCAAGTACATGCTAGGTATTGGTTTCAAGCATCAAAACCACAAATCAATTGGGCTGGGATGAGCAACATGAAATGTACCCTTAAGTCAATTTGTTTGCGACAAATTCCATTGGAAAAGATTGTAGGAAGGCTCCTTTGTGAAGAAAGACTCTGCAATACTTCAGCCTAATAAAGCTCTGGAGACCATTGAGAAGAAAAGAAGGTACTTAGAATTGGAATAGGCTGGAGTGTAGTTTGCCTGAGATACCACTACCAGAAGAATAGCTGAGCAAGAGGTAGCATGAAATTCTCTCTATTTTGACATTGTTGAGTTTGTGCTAATGTGGAAGCATTCTCTATTTTGTTGTCCATTCATATGCCTTAGCTCAGCTGTGAATACCTCATTTTCCCAAATGAGTGAGACCTATAGTCAGTTCTGTTGGTTGTGACATTACCAGTAATATTTATTTCTTGTTTGGCATTGTATCTGCCACTCAACATGGTTTAGAGGGCTACCATCAGCATGGATGTGCTCAAGGAAAATAAACTAATTTTAAAATTAGACCAAGGAAAATGTAAATTGTAAAGCAAATTTGCAGCTAAAAAGTAAATGATGTGATACTAGAAAATTGCAGGGTGACTTTAAGAAACAAATATCTTACCATACATTCCACAGACTCTGAGGAAGCCAGGATAAGTTTTATTGATCAGTTGAGGTGCCCAAAAGTAGGCACACACATTGCCTTGAACAACAAACTTTTTATCCTTATTCCCCTAAATCCCTCCTCCTCTTCTTCATTGGATGAGTACCAAGGGGGTTACAACTATTGTATATTTCCACTTAATGTGTTCCCCCTCCCTGGTCAAACATCACATGTGCATTTAAATGAGCTAATTTCTACCCTTGGGGGTGTTGGTTAATAGTCATAAGCCTATTTAAGTATGCATGGTTACTGGTATAGTTGTTCTAATCTATGCCTAACCTCAGAACTGGCCTTCAGTTCTTATCAAGTCATGACTATTTCTGGACATTGCTTTTCTTGTCTCTTCCTGTTTGGGTCAACCTAACCCCATCCTAGGCTCATCACTCAAATTCTGCTTATTCTTTTGTGGAAATTAAATATTCCCCACAGTTACCTTTATTGTTTGGCTAAAAAGACATAGAATGTCATAGTTCTGGTAATAAATAGACAAAGAAGTCTTTCAAATGGAGGAACAACATAAACAAACCTGTGTACAAGGATGGTTAATGACCTTCCTACAATATCTGACAGCTGTATGAAAGATAGAGTTAGAGACAAGAACACTAGTTAGGTTGTTTTGATGGCACAGGTGGATAATAATAATAATAATAATAACCTCATAATCCAAGGTGGAATGGAAAATAGACATAGTTAGATATGAGATATGCTTTGGTGATAAGAGCAAAGGTACTTAATGAATGAATTTGAGAGGTAAAGGCAAGGGAAGGTCAAAGGTAATGCCATGGAAAGAAGTGAAGGTTTTAGAGAAAAGAAAGTGAGTTCTATTTTGACCATGCTGAACTTAAGGAAGTGGTAGAATATATCTAGGAAGAGATGGCCTATAGGAAGTAGAATATATATGTTTAGTCATTGAAAGATAGGTCAGAATTGAAAATATCAAGAGATACGTTGTCAATGAAATCTCCAGGACTAGAATTAGGAATCCCTCATCTGTATAGTTTGAAACTTTTTGAAAAGTCTTTCTTTGGAGTCAAAGGGGTTTCTATTCTACATTAAAATTTTACTCTAGTTCAACATCAAAGACCAATGTTATATCCATTATATCCCTAGTTTCACTAGGTCCAGGGTTTCCTTTTCCATCTGTATAAAAATCAGGAATGAGACTGACTGGGGCCCAAAGACCAGAACAGATAGGAAACCAGAAGACTTCAAGTTTAAGATATTTCAAAGAGCTTCATGTTTATCTTGAGCTTTGGTGTTTCAAGCCTCTAACTTCCTGAATGTAAAATGGAGATAAGAACAGGAAGAGACTTTGTAGGGCTTATTGGAAAGGAGAATAGACCACAGTATAAGGAATTGCAGTCCCAATGACTAGAGAAAGTGAATAAAGTGAAGGGGTGGTAGCATCTGGCATTCAACTTTCTTTTTTCATACCCTAACAGTCATCATTCAAAACATTGCCAAGCAAACAATATTGACCAAGCCAATAAAAAAACTATATACATTTGTTCCTATCTCTTCTCATCCCTGCCCTGAACCATGACAGAAGAGAAAAGAGAACAAAAGCATGAGATCCCTAACTAGATTGCTTTGAACCTGTGCAGGATTATATTCCTTGGAAGCAACTTTCAACACTCAGCTTTTTTGGCTTTCATATTCAATCCCTCTCTTCAAGGGTTGGGGTTACTTGAAAATGTTTTCAAGAAAATGGAGAAATAAAATTGCTCATGTTCATAAAGTCTTACACTCACCACTCACTTACAAAGCTCCCTAGGAAATCCATCTACGACTGAAGTCAGGACCACACTAACTATACTGTCCTAAGAAATAGGGTGGTTCAAATCCCTAAAATCAATCATGGTTACCTCTCAGTTCTCCTTAGTATGTTCCCAAGCTGCTTACAACTTTTCAGTATGTGCCTATCCTTCCCATTGCTACTTCACACCATCCCTTTAATCTCTCCATCTACAACCCTTCAGTATATGGTCAATGTTCCAGACTGTACAGGGGCTTGGCAAGTAAAGTTTTAGCAGTAGGGTCCTAGACAAAAGTTTCCCATAATAAATGTAAGCATACCTCAGAAGTACTTCACTATATTACTCACTGTTACACAAGGGGGAAGCAGGAACTTAACAAAATATTAAAGCAAGAATAAGAACATAGGCTCTTGAGTCTGAAAGAAAGCTTTGCCGCAGGATTTCCTTCAAACTAGAATTTCCAACAATGTTGATCCCCTGACCTCTTGTTTACTTGAACAAAGCATCCCTAAGACATAGATTAATTCAAGAAAGGCAGAAAGCTTTTCTTTCTTTTTTCTTTCTTCTTTCTTTCTTTCTTTCTTTCTTTCTTTCTTTCTTTCTTTCTTTCTTTCTTTCTTTCTTTCTTTCGACACTAGTGACATGGGGGGGAGGTTTATTTTGGGGAGTTAGGAAAAATGAATAGAACTAATTCCTTCTATTAAGGCTTCTTTGTTTTCTCCTGCCCAGGTAAGCCCCTGACCTTGTCCAGACTCAAAGACTGTCCTTGCTGTCTGCCACTTAGTGTTTAATCCAGTTTGCAGCGGATCCAAAGTAGGGAGGGGGCCCAAGGAGACGCCTCCCCCGGGGTTCCATTCTCTGTGATGGTGGGGCACATCAGCTTGATTATTATGCTTATTTATTAATAATTATTACCGTGATTAAATATTTATGAAGCACCCATGCCCTATTCAGCTCCAGTGACCCTCCCACTCCCCCCACCCTTTCAGTTGCTCCCAAGGTCCCTACCCCGTCCCTTGCGTTTTTTTTAACCTTCAGCCGGTGGAGCAGGAGGGAAACTGAGGTTCAGTCCTCTGTGGGGGGGAGGGGAAACAGATTGACTTAGCCCCGTAGGAACCCAAGCGTCCAGGTTTTCTACGGGCTCAAGAGCTGTTCCCGCAAGGTTGGGGGGGGGGACGGGGGGACGCGAGACTTCCCTTGCTGTTTCCCGAGCTGGGTTGAGGGAGGGGGGAGGGGAAGAAGGTGGAGGATGCAGCCTGGATCTCTTCGCGGGGCGCTCTGCCACTGGCGTCTGGGGTGGCCGGTGGGCTACAGTGGGCACGGCCCCCCAGGGCTCAGGCCCCCCCCCCCCCCCAAGTCACCGGAGAGCAAGGCGCCGTCCCAGCTCCCTCGGTCGCCTGGTCCCTGAGCTACTCGTCGCCCCGGCCCTTGCCTTTTTTTCCCTCTCTCTCTCTCTTTATCATAAATATATAAATTATGCTAATTACGGGCATTGCATATTAACCAAACCCGAAACCTCCCCTGCCCAGCCCCCCTCCCCCCCTCTGCAAACCCCTCCCCGCCTCGGACCCCGCTACTCACCGGAGCCGGAGCCGCCACCGCCTCGCCCCTGATGCGCGGCGCCCCCCGATTAGGGATTCATCTCACAGCCCGGGCCTCGGGGCCCGGGGGCCCGGGGGCCGGGGCCGTTTGCCGCTCGCAGACAAAGGAGCCAGCGCGGCCGAGCTCTCCTGGGCTCGGCTCGGCCGCGGCGCCGGCCCGGACCCGCCGCCCGCCCGCGCGCCCCTCGACCCCCGGCCCGCGCTGGGTGGGAGTGGGAGTCCGAGTGAAAGTGGGGGAACTCCGAGAGCTGTCACGGGCTGGGGGCCAGGGGGGCGCGGTTGGGGAGCAGGCAGGGAAAGAAAGGGGACAGTCGGTTAGATATTTTTCTTTTCTTTTTTTTAAAAACCTTTCTCTCTCCCCCTTCCCCCCGCCCCCCCCTCTCCTTTTTTCCCTCCTGCTACTTGGGAATTTTTTTAGCTGCTGCGTCATGAACATAATTTATGCAAAGAGCTTTGCCGCATGCTGTACCACTCCAGCCGGGCGCCAGGGGGCGGCGGGATGGGTTGGGTCTTGGGAAGGGGAGAAGGTCTGGTTAATTGGGGGTGAGAGGAAAAGCCTAGGGTCCGACCTCCATGCAAAGTGAGCATCTTCTCTCTTCCAAGTGAACCTACCACCCCTCCCCCCCTCCCCACTTCCGACGGTCAGGTAGGATTGCTTCATTTGCCTTAGGAATGTGGATCTAGATAGCTGCTGGACACAGGGCTAGAGGGCCGCTCTCTGTTTAGTCTGGAGAGTACAACTCGAGGGAAGGAGCACCAACTTTGGGTTTGGGAAAGGGTGGTGAGGCGAGGGAGCATAAGGCGACCATCCTGCTCTTCCTCCTCCCTCCCGCTCTGGTTCTCTGAAAATATCGGCCGACTTGCCTGCCCAGTGAGATTCAAGGTCACCTCCTTTTCCCTTCCCTCTCCAGTCAAGGGACCCTTCCATCAAGGGTCCTGCCAGGAACATGGGGGACATGCTTGACTGAGACGGTTATTCTCTTGACCCGCAACCTTGCTGCCTCCCTAAAGCAGGTGACGGAGAAGACAGGAGTTGCACTGGATAAAGTAGGCAGCCGCCTGGGGCGGAAAAGAGATGGGAAATGAAAAGATTTGCACTCTTTAACATTGCACGTTATAAGAGCACATATTTTAAGACCAAAAAAGCAACAATTCTGCCTTCCATAATCCTCAGGCATTTATTTTGTGCTATGAAGGCTCTGGTGCAGCGTCTCTGTGTCGGTAAAGGAGAGAGGGAGCAACATCGGGTGCTGAAATTTTCGATCCTTGCCTCTGGTGGATGGATGCTTTGGATGGGCTCTGGGGTGAAGCTTGCTTTTCTAAATCTTACCTTTTTCCACATTGTCCTAATTCAAAAATAATCCCCAAGTGGTGGAACCACATTAGCACCATCATCAATATGTAAAGTTGAGGCCAAATGTCTCACTATCAATCCCTGGAAAATTATAAAAAATAAAAAAAATGAAAGCAACCCCCTGTTGGGAGCCCGGGTCTCTAAGCTGTTTGACACAGTTGAAGCAAGAAGACTCAAGGCAATCACACTGCCTGATGGAACAACATTTCCTTCATATATATATATATATATATATATATATATATATATATATATATATATATATGGATTCTATGCATACCAACATTTATAGGTTTATTATTGATTGCAATATTTACTCACCCTAATAGTGGAATGACTATAAAAGGAAGGATTTCAGAAAAATTCCTTGAATAAAACAGATTGTAAACTCTATCCAAATTTAACAGGACTGCCTCTCCTTGAGGCATACAAAAGGCTTCAACATTATGAAATCTCTGGAAAACCCAACACTGGGAATTCCAAGGAGATGTCAGAATATATACAGGGAATACAGATACAAGATGGATCAGATAGAATTCCAGGGAAATTAATAGTTTTGTCCTCCTTACCATACACAGGAATATATGAAAAAGATGGTGAGAAAATAGTTAGTACAGGTGACCGATATGTGAACTCCAGCAGCCTTATTTTCATGGGAAAGAATAAAAATGTCACAGAAACTGTGGTTTCTACCAACAAGGCCTGAAAGAAAAATTGGTTATTGTATTGTTGTATTGTATTGTTAACTCTTATTAACGGATGGGTGGACAAGCATAAAGACCCTCACTATAGATATAAAAAAACTTTCCATTAAAAGAATTGCTTAATTAATAACTTTAAATGAATTAACAATTATACAATGTAGTAATAAATAAGGTAACAGACAGGTTGAGGGCATCATGGTCTGAGTAGGGATAAGAAATCAATTAACTATATGATTATTAATTAAACTTGTAATCACATGATTAAAACTTGTAACCATATGAACTATATGATTGATGATGAAAATTGTACACTTTTGTAACCAAGGAAATGATCTCAGCTTGCTTGCTTGAAGCATACATGATTCTGAGACTATAAAAATAAATCCAAGCAGCTGACAGTCAACCTGCTCCTGCCTTTACCCCTGTGTTGACTCAACTCATTTCACCGACTCTATCCCTCCTGTCAGGTTCCAAGGACCCCTGCAACCCTGCCAACTTTATGTCAAAAATAGGACAGGGAGAAGCCTTTTGCTTTTGAGGTACAGTAGTATTCATTCTGCTTGCTTTCTGTTTTGATTTATTTTTGTTGTTATTTCCCACATTTATTGATTTCATTCCTGTGACATTTTAAGGTGGGGAAAAAAAGGAGAAAAGACAGATTTGTGACCAAGGGAAATAAATTACCAATCTGGAGGGAAAAGAATTAGATGAGGAAGGAGACAAAAGAGGTTTACCTGAGATGAAATAGTATATAAGTTAATATAAATAATCTTGATAGTGAGGAGTCATTTACTAGTATTCAATAGTGGTAATTCTTTTCAGTTGTGAGTTGGTCAGGATTACCACTAAAGTTCCCATTCTTAAATTCTATGATTCTGAGGCAAGAAGGGGAGTGGTTTGAAATATAGGTGCATATCAGCAATCTTAAGTCTGTTCATCATAGTTCAGCACCTTGGCAATATCTAGGCACCTTAAAGAATTTCATAGAATGTTAAAGATCCTCTGATTCAGATCTCCAAAGAAGGGGCCATGACATGATTCTAGTTAAATTTATCAACCATTTTGAGTGGGAAGATTGACTACATCCCATCTTCCTCAAGAGAATGGGTCTTGGAGTGGCTAGGTGGTGCAGTGGATAGAGCACCAGTCCTGGAGTCAGGAGTACCTGAGTGAAATCTGGCCTGGAACACTCAATAATTATCTAGCTGTATGACCTTGGGCAAGCCATTTAACCCCATTGCCTTATGAAAAACCTGAGAGAGAGAGAGAGAGAGAGAGAGAGAGAGAGAGAGAGAGAGAGAGAGAGAGAGAGAGAGAGAGAGAGAGAGAGAGAGAGAGAGAGAGAGAGAGAGAATAGGTCTTGGGCTTCTCTCCAACATAATTATAGACATTTTTTCAGAGTCCCTCAACTGTCCTCCCACTCCAAACTCTTCTTCCATTATTCTTCAGTGGCTCAATCTGGATAGGGGTCCCAGGGTTCCTTATATACTAATCAAACTAATTATAGTCCTGGTTGGAGGTCTCATTGCAGTTGAGCAGGTAAAATTCCATAACCCTCTCACCTAACCTTCGAACTTGAAGCCCACATTATTGCATTACTATATAGGCTCTGTGCTAGATGGGAGGTGAATATATAAAAATCAATAAGGCGAGGTCCCTTCCCCTACTACTCCACCATGAGATTTTATGTATAGTAGGTGTTCAATAAATACTGATGTCATACTATAGCATAGATAGACTATAGATATAAATATAAATATAAAATGGATAGACCAGTCACACTGTTTCAGGATGAGTACAGAAAAAAATTCAGAAGGAGCTACAAATACCTGGAAGGATTTGGGTGTACCATTTTAAGTTAACATATACTCTTTTAAGAATCAGTAAACATTTTAAAGCATCTATGTATCAGACATTGTGTTTAAGCTCTGGGAATACAAAGAACAGTAAAAGAATCCCTGCTCTCCAGAAGCCCACAGTCAAACTAGAAAGATGGGAAGTTTGTTATTCTCTATA
Source organism: Macrotis lagotis (assembly GCF_037893015.1). NCBI lineage: Eukaryota > Metazoa > Chordata > Mammalia > Peramelemorphia > Peramelidae > Macrotis > Macrotis lagotis. The sequence continues at coordinate 256,696,656 of NC_133659.1, read as the reverse complement.
CAATCATTTTTTCCTTTTTCTTCTTTTTGCATTTACATATATGTGTTATGAGTATTAGACTATAAAGAATATACTGTGCCCTCCAGGAGCAAATAGGTTTAGTGGTTACCAAACTTTTTGATTCCATAACTCTCTCAATAAAACATTTTGGAGCATTCTGTTTCTATATACATTTATTAAATATTTATTTATTTATAAATTATAGAGGAGTTCCCAGCTTAAAACTGCACTATATTTTTGGGACACAAACTATACACGTATTATTTTGCTAATATATACATTACAAAATACATACAAAACATTCTAAAAAGATGAGTTAAAGATGAAATAATTGATATTTAAAAATATTGCATTTATTGATGAAACTACAGTTGTTTTTATCTCATTAAATAGTAATAGTTTATTAATAATTATAGAATGTAAAGCAGTTGGGGAAAGCTAGGAGGCACAATGGATAGAACACTGGCCCTGGATTCAGGAGGATCTGAGTTCAAATTTGACCTCAGACAGTTAATAATTACCTGGCTGTGTGACCTTGGGCAAATCACTTAACCCCATTGCAAAAACCAAAAAAAAAAGCAATGCAATCTATTGAATCACATCATTCATAAAATGTTTAGTGATAAAATAGGTTTCTTTATTTTTCAGTTTTTTGAAGGATAGAGCAGACATATTTAATTTGATCAAATTTCACTTATTTAACCTAATCCTTTTTTTTTAGGTTTTTGCAAGGTAAATGGGGTTAAGCGACCTGCCCAAGGTCACACAGCTAGGTAATTATTAAGTGTCTAAGACCAGATTTGAACTCAGGTACCACTGACTCCAAGGCAGTGCTTTATCCACTGTGCCACCTAGCCACCTAGCCACCCCTAACCTAATCCTTTCAAAAATCCTTTTTAACTTTTTATAATATGTTATTTGAGGGGCTGCTAGGTGGTACAGGGATAGAGCACGGGCCCCGGAGTCCGGATGACCTGAGTTCAATTCTGGCCTCAGACACTTAATAATTACTTAGCTGTGTGGCCTTGGCCAAGCCATTTAACTGCATTGCCTTGCAAAAACTTAAATAAAACAAAATAAAATATATGTTAATTGAAAAAAATAATACAATGATACTCTACCAATCAAAATTCCAAAAAATTACTTTAACAAGTTAGAAAAAATTGTAAGTAAATTCATATGAAGAAATAAAAAGTCAAGAATTGCCAGGAGCCAGAGCGGCTAGGTGGTATAGGTGGTCCTGGAGCCAGGAGTACCTGGGTTCAAATCTGGTCTCAGACACTTAATAATTACCTAGCTGTATGGCCTTGGGCAAGCCACTTAACCCCTTTTGCCTTGCAAAAAAAAAACCTTAAAAAAAAAGAATTGCCAGGAGCTTAATGGAAAAAAGTGCAAAAGAAGGTGGCTTAGCCCTACCTGATGTAAAATTATATTATAAAGCATCAGTCATCAAAACTGCTTGGTATTGGCTAAGAAAAAGAGTGGTGGACCAGTGGAATAGACTAGATGTAAAAGCAGGAGAGGATTATAGTAATCTGCTGTTTGATAAACCCAAAGAGTCCAGCCATTGGGACAAAAACTCCCTCTTTGATAAAAACTGCTGGGATAATTGGAAGTTAGTATGGAAGAAACTTAGATTAGACCAACACCTAACACCCTTTACCAAGATAAGATCCAAATGGTTACAGGATTTAGGCATAAAAAAAAATACTATAAGCAAATTAGAAGATCAAGGACTAGTTTACCTGTCAGATCTATGGAAAGGGGAGCAGTTTATGACTAAGGAAGAGTTGGAAAACATCACCAAAAACCAATTAGATGATTTTGATTACATTAAATTAAAAAGCTTTTGCACAGATAAAACCACTGCAACCAAGATCAAAAGAAATGTAGTATATTGGGAAACAATCTTTACAACTAATGATTCTGACAAAGGATTCATTTCTAAAATATACAAAGAACTGAGTCATATTTTTAGAACAAATAGCCATTCCCCAATTCACAAATGGTCAAAGGATATGCAAAGGCAATTTACAGATGAGGAGATCAAAGCAATCCATAGCCATATGAAAAAATGCTCTAAATCATTAATTATTAGAGAAATGCAAATTAAAGCTTCGTTGAGGTACCACCTCACACCTCTCAGATTGGCCAGTATGACCAGGAAGGATAATGATCATTGTTGGAAGGGATGTGGGAAATCTGGGACACTATTACACTGTTGGTGGAGCTGTGAACTCATCCAACCCTTCTGGAGAGCTATTTGGAACTATGCCCAAAGGGCAACAAAAATGTGCATACCCTTTGACCCAGCAATACCACTACTGGGTCTATACCCTGAAGAGATGAGGAAAAAGGGTAAAAACATTACTTGTACAAAAATATTTATAGCAGCCCTGTTTGTGGTGGCAAAGAATTGGAAATCCAGTAAATGTCCTTCAATTGGGGAATGGTTTAGCAAACTGTGGTATATGTATGTCATGGAACACTATTGTTCTATTAGAAACCAGGAGGGATAGGAATTCAGGGAAGCCTGGAGGGATTTGCATGAACTGATGCTGAGTGAGATGAGCAGAACCAGAAAAACACTGTACACCCTAACAGCAACATGGGAGTGATGTTCAACCTTGAAGGACTTTATTATTCCATCAGCGCAACAATTGGGAACAATTTTTGGCTGTCTGCAAAGGAGAGTACCATCTGTATCCAGATAAGGAGCTGTGGAGTTTGAACAAAGTACAAGGACTATTCCCTTTAATTCGGAGGAAAAAACCCCTAGATGTCTTATGGTTTGATCTGGTTACCTCTGAGAATTCTGTTCTCTTTAAGGAAATGATTTCTCTCTCATCACACCCAATTTGGATCGAAGTACAACATGGAAACAAAGTAAAGACTGACGGAGTGCTATCTGTGGGGTGGGGGTGGGGGGAGGGAAGCAAGATTGGGGGAAACTGTAAAACTCAAATAATATCTTTAATAAAAATTTTAAAAAAAGGATATGATTTCTCTCTCATCACATCCAATTTGGATCAAGGTACAACATAGAAACACAGTAAAGACTGACAGATTGCTTTCCATGGGGGGGGGGAAGTAAGATTGGGGGGAAAATTGTAAAACTCAAATAATATCTTTAATAAAAATAAATTTAAAAATAATACAATGATAAAATAACAGGTCATAACAGTAAAATAAAGTTTTAGTTTGAAGTCATATTTCTCTGTGTATAGTTATCTCCCACATACAATGCAAAAACAAGTGGAGACAAATATCTCGATTAAAATATGCAAATTTTTCAATATAAATTCATTCCTTTTCATGTAACTCTATTTAATGGACACTACTTTAAGAAGATGTGATATAGGGGTGGGTAGGTGGTGCAGTGGACAGAGCACTGGCCCTGGAGTCAGGAGTACCTGAGTTCAAATCCAGCCTGAGACACTTAATAATTACCTAGCTGTGTGGCCTTGGGCAAGCCACTTAACCCCATTTGCCTGGCAAAAACCTAAAAAAAAAGATGGGGATATAGAGTTTGGGGGCTAGCAGGTGGGCTAGTAGAATCTAGAGTTTGCATAGTTATAGTATTGTGTTTAGCAACTGGCATGTTGGATGTTGGATCAGTCTTAGTCCGGAGTCCTAGAAGAAGTAGTAGAAGGAGAAGGAGAAAGATAAAGAGGAAATGGGGTAGCTAGGTGGTGAAGTCAGGAGAAAATGGATGTCAGGAGGACTTGAGTTCAAATCCTACCTCAGACACTTAATTACCTAGCTTTGCAACCTTGAGGAAGTCACTTAATTTCATTATCTTACAAACCCCCACTCAACCATCCCACCTCCCAAAAAGAGAGGAGAAAGAAGAAGAAAAAGGAGTAAAAGGAGGAGGAGGAAATCCAAACCAGATCCCACTTCAAGGATGTGGCTATGAACTTCATCCAGAACAACTGGTTATAGCTTAACTCTGCTTAGAAGTACTTTTGCAGATATGATGATGGAGAGCTATAGAAATCTAAGCTCTGTGGCCCTCCTATTTCTAAATCTGGTGCAAGCTTCCAAGTGAAATGAGAGAAAAAGCCTCAGGTATTTGATCTTCAGAAAACAGGAAGAAAAGGTCTCAGTGAACATCACTCTAGACTCATAAAGTAAGCCTGAGACCCAAGAGTCAACTCTAAAGGAAAATATTTCCAAAGAAGTAGTATCATTGATAGTTGATTGCATTGAAATTTTAATAGAAAACCCAGAAGAATTTCTGTACCTGGTCGAGAAATACAAACAGAACTTTGAAAGGAAGAAATCATTTCCCATAATTTTAAGCAAATATCAAACTTACCCCAAACCCTTTAAGGATAGTGACCTCAAATGCAGTGAATATGGAAAAGATTTTTTTTAAACCACTCAACCTTTATTGGACATCAGAAAATTCATGCTGGAAAGAAACCCCTTAAATTTAATGAATATGGCCCACTTTCAGATAAAACCTGATTCCAAGATCCATGTGGGCAAGTTTTCAGATAGAACCTATGCTTAGGATATAGTCACAAAAGAAAAACTATGAAAGTAATGGGTGTGGCAAAACCTTCCCCCCACCTCCTTAGTAAATCCTTTTTGACTGCTTATTCTTTACTCAACATCTGAAAATTTATTGTAAAGAGAAGTCCTATGAAGGCAGTGAATGTGGGAAAGACTTCATTCACAGAAGGCATTGTATTCAACATTAGGGAATCAATATCAGATGGAAATCCTATGAATGTAATATATGTGGAAAATTTTGCAGTGGCAAATCATCTGTTATGTACCAATGACGCTATATCAAAAAATAACCCTGGCCATGTAATGAAATTTGGGGACATTTTATTCAGATTTATCACTTTGTTGTCAAGAACCTAGGTGATACAAGAAACCTCACTCACATACACATATACAAAAATCCCTTAATATTGATTTCCTCTGTTGTAAACATGGCGCTATTCTGGTTGCCAAATTGCATTTTAAGAAATTTATTGATACTCTTTTCTTGACATCTCATACATTCTCCCAACCCCCAAAGAATCTTCATTTATTTGTTTTTTCCATCTTAAAAAAATATATTTTTTCAATTCTACATCTTGTATCCAATCACCTCTTGGAAGGGAGGTAGTTTGCAAACTTCTTGATAAGTTTCTGATATAAGAGGTTAATCATTACAATAATTAGAGATTCCAAATTGTTGACCATATCAATTTTGCTATTATATATATATTGTATAACAAATATTGTATATTGTGTTAAGTATCAGTTATTTCCTGTGGTCTGAGTTAACTCATCCATCTCTTCCAGATTTCACTAAATTGCCAGTGTATTATAGGTTGTTATTGTTTTAAGAAAACTCCTTTGCAACAATAGTATACTCTCTCAAAACAAATCAAATGCCCCCCCCCAAAAAAAGAATGTACAATAATAAAAGGTGATTGGGTAAATTTTTCTTCTCTTATTCTCTAAACATGTTTTTTTCCCCTATGGTCTATCCATACTGAAAATACCTGAAATTAATTTCATTTATACATTTCTTCAACAAGATTCCAAGATCCTTGAGAATGGAGACTTTGTCTTAGTAAAAGAATTTATTTGTTAACTATGTTACTTACCTTCATTTAGCCAAATTGGCCTTAAAGAAACAAAATCATTCTTTATACATTTTTTTACAGCTACTATTTTAATTTAAAAAATTGTCACAGGCAAACCAATACAAAGTTTATAGTATGGAAATTAGAAAAAAGTAATTTCTTATTTTTGCCTCAGAAATACTAAATATCATTTTATTTTTTCCAATTACATGCAAAGATAGTTTTCATTTATTTTTTATTCATATATTTATTCATATACCAAGATTTGTATTTTTTCATTTTTCATTTATCTTTATGTAAGTTTCTGAGTTTCACATTTTTTTATCTCTTTCCTTTCCCTCACAAGTAATCTTATAAAGGTTATACATGTCCAATCAACTCTAACACATTCCTATATTAGTCATGTTGTGAAAGTAGAATCAGAACTAAAGAGGAAAAAATCATGAGAAAGGAAAAAACCATAAAACAAGTTTTTAAAAAGTGTGCTTTGGTCTGCATTCATATTCCATAGTTTTTTCTCTGGATATGCATGGCATTTTTAGGATTGTCTTTGATTATTATACAGTGTTGCTGTTAGTATGCTCAATGTTCTTCCAGTTCTACACACTTTACTCAGCATCAGTTCATATAAGACTTTCCAAGCTTTTCTGAAGTCTACTTGCTCAAGATTTCTCACAGAATAATAGTATTCCATCCCATTTGTATACCACATTCATATCTTCCCATCTTCACACATTCTTCATTTATCTCTTAACTTTATACTTTTTTTCAACACTGTCTCCCTTTTAATGTCTTTAATGAGTATGAGTCCTGGTCTTTAGACCTTGTTCTGATTAAATCTTCCTGGTGGATTATTTGGAGCAAGTATTTGGTTCCAAATCAATAGATAAAGGTTTGGTGAAGTGATTTCTGGCCATGACTGATCATGGGACTGGTTAGCTAAGGAGTTGGAATTGAATTCATATAGCAAAGAATCTAATTGCTTCTTACTCAAACTCCTTTTTCTGTTTTCTTCCCCAGTATCTTTCAGTAAGGAATAACACTATGAACCATTAAGTAAAGAGATCTTTTCAGTAAAGAATAACACTATGAACCATTAGGTAAAGAGAAGTAAAATCACTGCCCGACAACTTTATTTCCTTGAATGCATTTTTCATATATATATTGTTTCTTGATCTTGGGTGAATAATTTTTTTATTCAGGAATGAGTATCTGGAGACAAAATTGACCAAATCTTGTCACTTCTATGGGCACAAGATTCCTTCCATCTGTCCCCTTCTTTTCTCTCTAATTGCCTTCACTTTAGATCCTCATCATGTCTAGCCTGCACTAATGCAATCTTATGGATTTTGAAAGGTAGAAAGAGCCATTAGATGTGTCCTCAACAAGTGGATTCAAAAATAGATTATTTTTCTGAAACATAGTAGCAGCAGCCATCTGCCTGACCAGCCCATCGGAGGATGACATACTAATTGAGGCACCACAGGAGGATGACATACCAATTGAGGCATCACATTGTGAAAGCCACATCTGCTGAACAAAGGAGTGACTCATCTAGCATGGACACTCTCCCTTTACCCCATCTTGGGAATTCCTTGAGGGGGTAAAAATGATCCTACATGGCCAGGAATATCTCTTGCTTTTAGATGTTCTTTACATGCATGCCTAATGAGCCTGGAACTTTAAGTGTAAGTTTATTGTCCCCTGAGACCTTTAAACATTTTTTAATATAATATTTTATTTTCCCCAATTACATATTAAAATAAGCTTTTTAACATTAAAAATTTTTTTTGAGTTCTAAATTCTATCCCTTCTTTCCCTTCCCCCCTCTGAAAAAAAAAGAAAAAAATAGCATGCTTAAAGCTGCATTCAAACAATATCAGTTCTTGGGGAGGCTAGGTGGCATAGTGGGTAAAACACTGGCCTTGGAGTCAGGAGAACCTGAGTTCAAATTCAACCTCAGACACTTAATAATTACCTAGCTGTGTGGCTTTGGGCAAGCCACTTAACCCCATTTGCCTTGCAAAAAAACCAAAACAACAAAAAACAAACAAACGATATCAGTTCTTTCTCTGGAGGTGGATAACATGCTTCAGCATGAGTACTTTGGAATTGTCATGGATCATTGTATTGTTAAGAATAGCTTTCATTTACCACTCTTCATCATCCAATGTTACTCTTGCTATATACAACATTCTTCTTATTCTCCTCTCTTCACTTTGCACCAATTCATATGAATCTTTCAAGGTTTTTCTGAAATCATCCTATTTGTCATTTCTTACAGTATAATAATATTCCATCACAATCATATGCCACAGCTTATTTAGTCATTACCCAATTGATGGACATCCTCTCAATTTCAAATTCTTAGCTACCACAAAAAGAACTGCTACAAATATTTTTGTACAAATAGGTTCTTTCTCCCCCTTCCCCCCTTTAAAAAACATTTTGGGGATATAGACCTAACAGTGGTATTGCTAGATGAAAGGCTATGCACAGTTTTATGCACAACTAGTTTTGTGCATAGTTCCAAATAAGTCTCCAGAATGGTTAGATCAGTTTACAACTCCACCAATGATGTATTAGTCTCCCAGGACCTTGTGTTGCATGTATACAAGGGGGAGGTAAATTCCCCCAGATCTGACTGGATTGTTCAGTGATGTTCTTGTTACACCTTATCAGCAAATTCCATTTTATAAAAGCTCATTGCTGCCAACTGGTTAATTGACATTGGAGATAACAATGGATGAACATTTGTGAATGATGGTATTAGAAAAGCCTATCCCCTAATGATTACCTGATGACAAAATCCTGATAAGAACAAGTCAGTCATTGTTTGGGGACAGAACTACTTAGTGCTAGCTGGAGGTGGGAAAGGTGTCCTGGATGGAGTATTACATTTAAGGGATTCATCTAGTAAATCTTGAGCCTTTTGTTTTGTGGGGACCACTGGAGAGATTCTCCATTCAGGAATCTTATTATTTAATACCCAAGTTCCAAGCAAAGGCTAAAGAAAAATTAGCAATTTTCCCTCTTATTTTAGATTACAAATGGATAGACTATTTAGTGTATTTCCTTTATTAAGTCAGGTCAGTTTCTTTTAAGGAGACACCTGGATGGTGTAGAAGATAGAGCACTTGATCCTGGAGTTGAAAAAAATCCAAGTTCAAAATCTAGCCTTCGACATTTATTAGCTGTGTCACTGTGGCCAAGTCACTTAACTTCTCAGTTAAGTTTCCTCAGTTTCTTCAACTGTAAATGCAAAAGGTAATAGCATCTATCTCACAGGTTGTTGTAAAGAATCAGACAAGATATTATTTGCTTACCTACTAAGTGTTTAATAAATGCTTATTTTCTTTCTTTGAGATAACTTTTGCTAGTTTGAATGCTTATAGAACTAATAATTAGTATATTTGAAGTTATTTGTTCATAATTACATAGATTATAAAATTCCATTTTTGAAAAACACTGACATAGATCACAGCTACTTGCCTTATTGTGAGATGCTTATAGATTGGAAAGAAATAGGGTTAGACTTGTCTATTGTACTAGAAATACTGAATAATCAATTCCAAGTATTTACTCTTTTTTGGGAGACTGACAATATACGGCTCCTTGACTTAGTAGATAGAGCACTGGGTCTGAGGTCAGAAAGTCCTGAGTTCAAATACAGCCTCAGACAATTCCTAACCTGTCCAAGTCACCTAACCTCTGTTTGGCTTAATCCATTAGAGAAAGAAATGATAAAACCACTCTAGTATTTTTGCCAAGAAAAGTTAATTTAGGCAATGTTGAGATGCTATCACTCACAAAAAGTCAGAAATGACTGAACAATAATGTAAATGAATTAAGTGGTCTAGATTGTAAATTCCTTGAAGGTGAGGAATATTTCATTTTTGCTTTCCTATGCTTAATGCCTAGAACAATATCTTAGCATATGATAGTATGTTTGTAGATTGAGCAATTAAATGGAATTTCCTCCCTGGACTACCTTTCTATATCTCTGTCTAGAGTGTATGTCCATTTCCTCTCTACTGAGCTACAAACTCTCTAGAACTGATAAATAATAGACCTGCTAGATCAAACGTCTCCAGCTCTTTTGTTAGATGCTATAGCAGACGGGAATGCATACCAATTAAAAATATTTATATCATTTTAGCAAAGTAAAAACATTTCCCCCTGGCAAGAGGTTAATGTATATCTCCAAAGAGCCAGATTTTATGCTTCATCAGATCAAAGCCACAATAGAGGTCAGAAACCAAAGGACTAGAAAGCACATATGTGACCAGAAATGTTTGTTACAGGTTCTCTTTCTTACAGACAGCCAAGGACTCTATCCTTCTCAGAAGCATATATTTTATCTTATTTATTTTAATTTTTCCAACAATATAAAACTGGATCTTCCAGCTGTCACTCTAACTCAACATATTATCCTGTCAGCTTGAAGGTAAATATGTTTTTGGTAGGTTTGCATAAATATATATGCTTATATAGACATATATGTGTATATAATATATATACAATTTCTGTTCAGTAACAAGGTGGGGAACATTTTATACTCATAAATTATTTACTAAATCCCTCCAGGCATAATAGGCTCTGTGCATATTCATCAGGACATCATCCATTATTCATGAGGTGTTCACTGTGGCTGCAAGAAGAAAATGAGGTTGTTGATTGAAATGCTAAAAAAAAGGTGGGTCTTTGTCTTTTCTCCTCCTCTTTTCTCCATCTGATTATGCCTGAATGTTTACATAAAAAAACCCCAAACCCAGAAATATTAAAAAAAAACAACCCCACTAACAATGGGAAAAAGGAAATATCATTCCTTTCAAGTGAAAAAGTGTATGGAGAGGAAGGGCAAAACTTAGGGGGAAGAGCAAAAGGTAGATAAATTCAATTTGGTCTGGGGGCCCTGACTGGTGTTTTTAGAAGTATTTGTCCCCCCCCCCCCACCTTTTCCAGATACAAATAGTGACCTTTAGCAAAACCCACTAAGCTGTGTGTTTTACTGAGTTTGGCAAGAATTTAACCCTGCCTTGGCCTTGACATTTTCAGCATTTCAAAATGCTTTCAATTAAGCCATGGAGGTAAAAAAAAACCTACCCCATTAACCTCCTGACTCCTCAGCAGATTGAATAGTCTGATCCCCTAATTCAATATAGTGGAAAGAACATTGGACTTGAAGTTAAAAATCTGAATGCATATTCCAGTTCAACCATCATATGAGTAATTTCCAGATGTTCAATATGGCTGCTAGAAGAAAATGAGGTTGTTGATTAAAATGGTAAAGAAAAAAATGGGTCTTTGTTGGGGTGGCAGAGGAAAAAGCACTAGATCTGTAATGAAGAGACTTCCTGTTTCTGCTGTTTACTAGTTTAATGACCTTAGGCAAGTCATCTCACCTTCTGGATGAACTTCACCTGTTTTCTCATTTGTAAAATGAAAGGGTTGGACTAAATGACCTCTAAGGACCCTTTCTAGAAATGAAAGTCTATGATAAAGAATCATAATATAACAACCATTCTGGACTTAGTATCTACATCTATAAAATGAGAATTATAGTGACACTATTAACTCCCTGGGTGATTGGAGGTTATTAGATTTTGATGCTTCCAAGGATTTGTGATCTCACTGATGTAGGTATTATTTCTAATTAATCCATGACCATGAAAGTCTCATCCATATTCTCTCTTAAATTTTATTTATTTTTGGCAATGGGGTTAAATGACTTGCCCAAGGGCACACAGCTAGGCAATTAGTAAGTGTCTGAGGTCAAATTTGAACTCAGGTCCTCCTGACTCCAGGACTGGTACTCTATTCACTGTGTCACTTAGCTGCCCCCATCCATATTCTCTCTTAAGTCCTCCACAGGAAATCCATCCAATATGCTGTAGGGTTTTTCTTAATTTCTTTTGACTTCATGGGAATATGAATTAAGCACATGGGCTGTTCACCAATTATCCCTAGTTCTAGTCACATAAACAGTCCTCCTTTTCTGTTTGCTCCTTAGATGATCCACAACTTTAATTCTTTTATTTTTTTGCAAGGCAAATGGGGTTAAGTGGCTTGCCCAAGGCCACACAGCTAGGTAATTATTAAGTGTCTGAGACCGGATTTGAACTCAGGTACTCCTGACTCCAAGGCTGGTGCTTTATTCACTACAACTTTAATTCTTTAGAGACTATGATATTCCACAATTCAAAACCATATGGAATTTCTAGAAGAAGGATGATGTTCAAAATAAAACAAACTGGATCTTTTCAGAGAGTAATTTGAAGCTATTAAAAGTACTATCTAAGCATTGGGAAAGAGATTGATCAAGAGAGCCCTGGAGGTAGGAACAACAAGAGTAACTAGATTTCCTGCTGCATAGATTGAACTAATTTTTCCTTTAAAATCTCTAGACTAAGAAAAAATATAGTATATGGTAGGGGAAAAGTACAATGGAGGGAGTTGCGATCAGCAATGGCAACAGTGGAAAAATATGGAAGTAGCTTTTGTGATGGACTTATCATAAAGAATGTGATCCCCCCGTGATAGAGCTGGAGGTTTTGGAACACAGACTGAAGCACATTTATTATTATTATTTTTTGGCGGGTTGCAGGGTAAATGGGGTTGGGTGGCATGTCCAGGGCTGCACAGCTGGGTGATTGGTGGGTGTCTGAGGCTGGATTTGGACCCGGATGCTCCTGGCTCCAGGTCTGGTGCTCTGTCTGCTGTGCCACCTAGCCACCCCTACTATTATTATTATTATTATTATTATTATTATCATTATTATTATTATTATCATCATCATTATTATTATTTTATTTTGTTTTGTTTTGTCTTTTTTTTGTTTTTGCAGGGCAATGGGGTTGGGGGTGGCTTGCCCAGGGTCACATAGCTGGGTGGCTGTTGGGTGTCTGGGGCCAGATTTGGGCTTGGGTACTCCTGGCTCTGGGGCTGATGCTCCATCCACTGCGCCACCTGGGCCACCCTTATTATTATTATTATTATTATTATTATTTTATTTTTTCTCTTTCCTTTACTTTATTGCTCATGAGGGTCTATATTTTTGGGGGGAAGGGTATTATGTTTGTTCTTAAACAAGAATATTTTAGTAATGTATAAAAAACATCATTTGTACAAAAATAAAAATAAATAAATAATGAAAGCTCTAGACTAGGGTTCAGGCTATTGATAAGGCATCTTGATCACCTAAAGCATAAAAAGACTAACTCATGAGGAGTTGATACACCTCAGATGTGACAGATGCCATACTTTTAAGAACCTTATGGAATTGAGGGGGTTTGTGTTTTCTTGAATTATGTGAGTGTTATATAAATTTCTTTTTTTCTAAATATTAGATGATCTATGAATTTCTCATTTCATTCCAATTCTAAGACTGAGCTACCAGATCTGTCTGAATCAGAACTGGTCCAGAACATTTGGAATTGTCTGACAGATACCATGTACAAGGTTTTCCAAAAAATAGTTGGGATTAGGATACTGGAATGAAATGAGACACTCATAGATTATTCAAGTCAAATTGAGTCACCTCAGAAAAAATTTATTTGGCACTTGCTATGTGATCCATACTGTTCTAAAATGGAATACAAAGAAGGGTGAAAATAGCCCCTGCCCTGAAAGAGCTCACAATCTATGGGGGAACAACTTTGTACAAACAAGATAAGTTGGAGAGACAAAGCATAGCTAAAAAAGGGAGAAGTGGGAAAGGTTTCTTTCTTAAAGTGGGATGAGACTTGAAAGAAGTCTGGAAAATTGAGATATAGAGATGGGGGGAGAAAATGAGAGAGAGAGAGAGTGAGAGAGAGAGAGAGAGAGAGAGAGAGAGAGAGAGAGAGAGAATGAGAGAGAGAGAATGAGAGAGAGAATTCCAGGAATGAAGGATAGTCAGTAAAAATATATGCATTCAAGAAGAGTTTCTTGTGGTAGGAATAGCAAAGAGACCAGTGTCACTAGATCACAGAATATGTGGAGGGAAATAATACAGAAGATTGAAAGGGGAGGAAGGGACAAGGTTTTGGAGAACTTTAAAAATAAAATTGAATATTTTGTATTTGATCCTGGGGATAATAGGTCATAGAGTTGATTGATTGAGGGAGCTAACAGTCATATCTGTACTTCAGGAAGATTTATTTGACTGCAATAGGGAGACTTTTGGGCTAGAGAAACTAAAACCATCTGGCTACTACATTAGTCCATATACCAGCATGACAATAGTATCAGCAGAGAGATGGGAACATATGCAAAAGACATTAGGAAGGTAAGATGAATAGGATTTGACAAGGGATTAGCTATGGGGTTCTAGGATGGCATCTAGGGATTTGACAGTTAACAAACTATTGAATGTACTTAGTCATTGTGAGAAGTGGATAGTCAAGTAGATTCAACTGATCCAAGTTCACCTGCCTCTGAGTTGCCTATTGTGCTCTGACAGTCAAGCATCAGACAATGCATGGACTTTTTCATGATTTTTTTTTTAATTTAGGATACTAGGCAACAAAGTTCCCTGAGCCAATCTCCAGGATAATTTCAATAACTTTTAATAAAAATTAAATGGGTGAGAAGGATCTAGAATATTTATCTTACCATAACAAAAGGTAGGGAAAACTTCAATGATGAATCAACTGACACTTCAAAATGTTTGAGATTGGTATATTTTGTTTTTTTAGGTTTTTTAGGTTTTTGCAAGGTGATAGGGCTAAGTGGCTTGCCCAAGTCCACACAGCTAGGTAATTATTAACTGTCTGAGGCCGAATTTGAACTCAAGTACTCCTGACTCCAGGGCTGGTGCGCTTTCCACTGAGTCACCTAGCTGCCCCAAGATTGGTATATTTTGGAGAGCCCATATAATTTATCTTGATATTCTGAGCAGTTAAGTGATGCAATAGAGTACTGGACCTGGAATCAGGAAGACCTGAATTCAAATGTGACCTCAGACACTAGCTATGTGACAGGGCATATCACTTAACCCTGCTGTACTCAATTTCCTCATTTATAAAATGAACTGGAGAAGGAAATGGCAAAACACTCAGTATCTTTGTCAAGAAAATCTTAAATAGGATCACAGAGCTGAACACAACTGAATCAACCAAACAATAATCCTGATTGGATTGAATTTGCCAAATTACCTACAGGTCTGTCTTTTTCAAATGAGAACCCAGAACATACCTTAATCCTGGAAGACCTAAATGTCCTACAATTTCTCCCCCAATGTTCTTAGGGCTTTGTAGGGTTGATTGTTGTAGAAATCTGTCCAGGTTGAGTCAGAGGCCAGATCATACAATTGTTAGACTTCTAGAGATGCAAGTTCTTTCAAACAGCTATCACTATACTTCTTTTGAAAAGCCATTTCATTCTTTTTTGTTGTTGTTTTTTCAAATACATTTAGGGTTTTTTTTAGGTTTTTTTTTGCAAGGCAAATGGGGTTAAGTGGCTTGCCCAAGGCCACACAGCTAGGTAATTATTAAGTGCCTGAGATCAGATTCAACCCAGGTACTCCTGACTCCAAGGACTCCAAGGCCGGTGCTTTATCCACTACGCCACCTAACCACCCCTCATGGTTGTTGTTTTTTTTCACAAGGCAGTCAGATTAAATTGCCCAAGTTCACATAGCTAAGTAAGTATTAAATGTCTGAGTCAGGATTTGAACTGAGGACTTCCTGACTCTAGGGCCACTATGCCATATTTATTATGACACCTAGTTTCCCCTACTGATTGCCTTTTAATAGACTTTTAGTTGCTGATGAAAGCATGATAAAGGGTCATATTATTAACTTTTATTCACAGAGGTCTATCATGAGTTGGGGAACATAAAAGACCTTTTTTTTTGTTAAATGGAAATGGTAAATTTAGGATTGAACTCCTCAAGTCCTTAATACATTAGTGCCCTTCACTAATTGGTTGTGATTCTGGTAGAGGCTGAATGAAACTGCTAGTTCTAGTTCTGACCTTCTGCCTCCTTCCCAACCCAGTAGACCCTACCTATGAGGACCTGCTTGGCTCCTGGCAAATACCATTATGTCTCTTTCTTTGATGGTTCTGAGACCTATGAGAGATATGCACAACTAGACTTTAAGAACCATTGACCTAGGGGGCAGCTAGGTGGTGCAGTGTATAGAGCACCAGCCTTGGAGTCAGGAGTACCTGGGTTCAAATCTGACCTCAGACATTTAATAATTACCTAGCTGTGTGGCCTTGGGCAAGCCACTTAACCCCATTTGCCTAGCAAAAGCCTAAAAAAAAAGAACCATTGACTTTGTAATAGGAGATTATGTGAAAGATAGGGGTCCTGGAAGTTTCTCCCAGGGGTTGAACTATGAGCATTGTGGGTAGGGTGTTGAGATTGGGTGGATAAGACTTTCATCTATCTACACTGACTTCTTCATGAGTGCTCTGGGGCTTGAGGAGAACAGGACTGGATAACTCATTTGGGATTGCCCCTCTCCCTATTTATAGTTTTATGTATGGCATGTCAGTATCTATCAGAGATTTGTACATCCTCTACTGAACTGAACAACCAATTTGACCTCTTCAAATAGCAGAACAGCAGAAGTTGGGAAATGAGTCTATGAAAAATCTAGACATGGGACTGTTAAACCATGTTCTGGTAAATGTGGGCTGTTTTGATTCCTTTTAACAAAGTACTAGAAAGGAAAGAAAGAAACATTTATTAATCATTTACAATGTGCCAGACACTGTGCTAAGCACTTTATAAATATTACCACAACACCCCTGGGAGGTAGGTGCTATTGTCAACATCCTCATTTTACAGTTGAGGAAATTGAGGTTGACAGAAGTTAGGTGACTTACCCTGGTCACACAGCTAGTAAGTATCTAAGACTGGATTTGAACTCTTTGTGTCTCTTAAGTCCAGCACTTTATCCACTGTGCCATCCAGTTGTTTTGTGACAGCAACTTCTGCCTAAGGGGGTTCCTTGTACCAATCAGAGTACCCATCTTTGAAAAGCATGATCTCATGTAGATCTCCATTTGCCTGTGACTGATAAATTAATTATACAACCTCCTTTTTCCCACTAAAGAAAGAGGTTTGCACTCACTGCTGTTGGTATTTGTTTGGGATATGGTATTACAATATAGCCAAGTCTGTCACTTCAGTTCCCTCATTAAAATTTTCACAGAATATATTATTCTTCCTTTTTGTTCCCTTGAACCACTTCCCCTGATTAAGGTACTCACATTTTTGTGAAGGAGGTCTAAGGTTGGGTTTATTATCATCAATATTTACTCAGTTTTCATGCTCCTATCCATCCTCAGGTAACATTGTTGAATGCCGAATGGGTTCTTGAAACAACAGTTTCACCAGCTTCCTGCATGTACTACCTGCCAGAAGCTATGTCCATGACAAATCAATGCTACCCTAGATAGAAAGAGAACTCTCTGGTTCAGTGGTTTCTTGGATCAGACCTCCAGAAAAGCCTTACCTGAAAAGAATGGACTACTTTTAGACACAGTCTCTGCTGACCCGTTAGAGCAGTTTTTTTTTGTTATTTTCTGCTCAGAATATCTCATGGCCTCAAGTTCCCAAACCCTTAGAGGCTTCCATATACCTAATTTAGACAACTCCTTCCCAGAAAAATGATTAAGGAACCATAGAGTTGGATTTTTGGTAGATACTTTGGGTTTTTTTTTAAACATTATGAGGGAAGTGAAGCTGTTTCTGTATAATTATGGTAAAATGAATTTTCCTAAAAGGAAGGAGACTCTTTAACCAACTAAATGGTAATCCTGAGTCTTTAGATGAAGATTAGAGAGAATCCTTATGGAAGAAGGGAGAAACTCTAAATCTAAATCTAAAAGAGACTTTGTACCATACCCAACACTGAGTAAGTGGCAGTATGGGGTGCACCATAGTATGGACTTGATGACCCAAGAGGATTAGCAATTGTTCCAAGGTGCCATTACTTTGATCTGTACCATGTACATGATCTTGATGTTCTGTGTTACTCTTGCTTGTCCTCACTTTACACGAGAAAATCCATAGTGAATTGCCCCAAATATAACTCACCACATGGAAGATCTATTTCTTCCAAAGGGAGGAAGTAAAGCCTTAGACTTCCTATTTTTCTTCTCTTTCATATTTAGCAATGTAGTCCTTCATGATATTACTATATTTCACACTCCCTTCCCCACTCATGTCTTTCTGTATTTTTTTTTACACTCACTAAATCCTTCCTCCAGTATTGCTTATATCAGGATCCCAGAATGTCCAAGATTAGATGGGTCCAATAACTGTCCTAATATTTAAGTGATTGAAGACAATGCTACCAAGGGTGTGGTGCAGTTTTTCTGGATATATTTGAAATAGTTCTATATTTTTTGCTGAAATATCTTTCCTAAACTATTGTTAAATAAATGTTTGTGTTGTGTTGAATTTTTCTGTGTTTTATTTTGTTCCAATTCTGAACCACCAGATTGGCCTGATTTAGGCCTGGATTAGAACACCCTAATCATCAATCCTGTTGAAATTACAGAGTGTAAGGAACAAGTAACAAAGATAATATGGTTAAAGTCTTAAGCAAAGAACGTTTTATACTTTGTTACAGTAAAACGTTATGCAATTAGTGGCCAGCTAATCACATACTCTGATAGCCCTTTAAAAAGGGAGAGTGGTCTCTTTAGGAAGTCAGTTTAGACATGACACAATTTTCTAAGGAGAGTTAGATCAAACAATTGAGAAGGACAGTTAGGGAAGAAGACTTCCACTTTTGAAAGAGAATTATTCCTTGCCTTTCAGGGAGATTTCCTTCTCTTAGCTCCCAAGGGCCTTAGCATCTTGCAGCAGAGTTACTCAGAGCTACTTACTGGAAAGGAGACTCTTTGGTCATCAGGGATCCAGTCCAGTGAGCCTAATGAGAGACAAGTCCAGCAAAGTTGCTGTGCCCAGGGGAAGCAGAATGAATAAAATACAAAACAAAAAATGCATGGGGGCACTGCAACATCATAGATTCAAATATCCTTGACCACATATGTTCTCTAAGTATATGCCTCTTTACTATATAATTGATGAATGTATGTACATATATTTTTGCAATATACTATTGTTATATAAATGTTTTTAAGTGTTGACTTTTTCTGTGTTTCATTTTGTTCCAATTCTGAGTCTGAACCATCAGACATCCTATTAATGTTATTTTTGTATGTATGTTCTCTAGGTTTGCAGAGGAAATATTGTGTAGTTATTTGCATAATACCACAACAGTAAATGCCTTTATAAATACTGATTCTTAAAAGGATACATGTAAGCTAGAGTTTGAGTATTTGATAGAGAGTTTGTACAGAATACTTTGAACCTGGGAACCTCACTAAGAAATTTAAGTTGGGAAGTGCAGTGCATAGGAAGCATAAAACTGGGGAGACTTTGTCAGGGATATATTTGGGTTCCTTAATTAGTTGTGAGAATGAATCCCAAAACCTGAAATTGTTTTGAAAAAACATTTATTCGGTCAATTACCACTTTGATCAATTTGGTAAAAGAGTGAGCCAGAAGAAGGTATAGTTCCCTCATAAATCTCAGAAAAGTTTAAATTATATGGAGTTCAGACAATGGCCATTTGTCTTATTAGGCTCATGGGTAAACAACAGAGAGTCTCCGGAGAAGAGCAAGTTGATCTAATTTGGCGAATCCAAAAAGCACACTTTAGATGGAACCCCAACACAAGCTTTGGGTAGACCCAAAACAAGATCTGAGGTCCCAAAACAAACACTGTGGGATGTAAGCATTTCTTCCCCAGGGGTCTCTTAGGTCAGCTTAAGTAAAGCTAGGTTCAAATGAGATTAAAAAATGATAAATAATAAAGTATTTTTCCACACTGTCCAAGTAGAAAAGAGTGAAAAGTTTTGTTATATTTTGTTTTCAGACTATAATTGAATAGTGAGTTTTCTGGCATGTTTCCTTTAGGAGTCAGACCAGTTTCTTCAAGATAACTTTTGCAAAGGTGAATGTTTTTGTACTGACATCTGCTATATTTTTATGTCCATTGTGAGTATAAGGTGTTACAAATACTATTGCTATTGCATTCCTTGAATGCTAGTGCCTAATAATGCACTCAGAACACACTGAAAGATTATCTATATTGATTTTTAAAAATTTACTTTTTAATAGATTTAGACTTTACACCATAAGGTGGCATGAGTATGAATAGCTTATTTGAGATCCTCATGAACTGTATGTAGATCCACAGGATAAAATCTACTTAATGGTGAAAAGGAGAAGGGAAGGGGAAAGGGGGGGAGAAGGAGGAAGAGAAAATGAGGGAGGATGGTGGGGTGAGAATTCAGTTTCTCCTCCAAGCCTAGCAGATCATAGGGTTGCCATGCAGAGGGGGAAAATTGAAGCCAGGCAAAGCCCCCAACACAACTAAAAGATGGCTGCCCTGTCTACAATGAAAATCAAGTCACTTAGGAGCAGAATTCAGGGACCTGGGACCAACCTGGAGGCTTTTTTAAATTTTTTTTTATTTTTAGGATTTTGCAAGGCAAATGGGGTTAAGTGGCTTGCCCAAGGCCACACAGCTAGGTCATTATTAAGTGTCTGAGACCTGATTTGAACCCAGGTACTCCTGATTCCAGGGCCGGTGCTTTATCCACTGTGCCACCTAGCTGCCCCAACCTGGAGGCTTTAACTATTGTCCTCCTATCTTATTTATTCTATCATCATTATTTTTTAAAATTAGGACAATTCTTTTGTCTCATGTAGTTTTTAATTTACGATCTCTTGAAATATAGTTCTGGGAAACCATGCTTTGCTAAAGCTCTTCAAGATTCAAATAAGGTTTGGGTAAGGATCTATTATTGTCCTTACCCAAACCTCTCTTGCTCCTACTTTGGGTCCTGAAGGTTCAGAGTGAGAATGAGTGTTGTTCTGAAAGGCCTGTTGTTGTTCTAGAAAGTCTGAGGGTCTTCAGCTCCCAGTTCAATTCTTTTGTAAAGGAAAACTAGTTATTTTTGGTCTCAATTCTTACCTTTAATTAGCCTTTTATTACTGAATGGGTGTTGCCTCAGACAAACAGATCTTTAGTTTTAAAAGGTCAAGGTCAGAGGTGGCTAGGTGGTACAGTGGATAGAGCACCGGCCCTGGAGGCAGGAGTACCTGAGTTCAAATCTGACCTCAGACACTTAATAATTACGTAGTTGTGTGGCCTTGGGCCAGCCACTTAACCCCATTGCCTTGCAAAAACCTAAAAAAATTTTTTTAAATTAAAAAATAAAAAGGTCAAGGTCCCGCGCTGCTAGGATCATCTCCAGTCATCCTGATCTGTGTCTTGCCTCTGGACTCCAATGACTCTGGCAGAGAGAAGAAGACTAATGATCTTGTACAACTTGGACTCATTTCAATGAAGATATTATGCTCCTGATATCACTCTTCCTCTTAGAGTATGAAAGGTATGAAAGATGAACAATAACATAACAACATAAATGGTCTAGGATCCCTAAGTAATCTATCTCAAGTACTAAATTCTTTTTAGGGAGTCATACCTTTTGAAGATTATTTGGAATTTGTTTGATCTCTTTATGTTAGCTTTCTTATGACTTGTGTAAAGCAGGGTTCTATTGAAGGAACTTCAAAAACCCTGAGAGATTCTTTAGAAAGTTTTGTCTACATTTCAAGTCAGAATGCCTTATATGTTGCAGGACTCTATTAGAGAAAGTTCTCTGTGCAGAGGAATTTTCTAATTTTGTTTCTCACCTGAAGGTGAGAGGGTAATTTTCATTCAAATTTAAGTCTCTCTTACCTCTGTTGGGAGTTTTGCTGAAACCAACTTTCACTTTGAAAGAAGTAGATAGATTTCCTTCCACTTCTTTATTTTTATTGTATTTGGATTGGGATTGCCTTTGCAAACACTAAGACAGATAAAAAAAACTTATGAAAAAATTTTAAAATGGTCCTGTTGAGTTGAATAACCATGTATTTGGGGATCAGTACAATTGTCTTCTGCATCTTGATATAATCAGTATAAAGTCATATGCCAAGAGAAACATCTGTCTGTTTCTCTGGGGAGGCTGGGGGGTGTGTGTTAAGTAGTGCAGTGGATAAAGCACTGGCCTTGGAGTCAGGAGGATGGGAGTTTGAATCCAGCCTCGGACACTTGCTAGCTGTGTGACCTTAGACAAGTCAACTAAACGTGATTGCCTTGCATCCTGGGCTATCTCCAGTTATCCTGCTTTACATCTGGCCACTGGGTCCAGATGGTTCTGGAGGAGAAAGTGAGCCTGGTGACTTAGTACAGCACCCTCTTACTCAAATCCAATTCACATTTTTGTCATAGCATCACCTCTCTGATGTCATGGTCTTATTTGAGAACAAAGGACAAATATAATTATCATCATTGAACTAAAGAGCATTGGTTACAAAACCAATAACTGTGTGACTGGGTATATTATGTAGTCCCTTTGAATTTGTGCTTTATCATTCCATAAATGGAGATAATTGTTGCATCTACTTTACAGAGTTGTCTTAAGGAAAGTGTTTCCTAACTTTAGTTCTGGTGCTACTGACTCCTTGTGCTGAACTTCCAGGATAGTTTGTGTGACGCTAGTGTTAGCTGCCAGGGTATGATGGGTTTTGAAAAGCATTTACTCACAACCTACTGCATCATCCACTTAGACATAAGGAAATGCTTGCTGAATTTATTGTTGGGAAAAATATTTTGCCTGAGGTAGCCTTTTCTGTGTGTCCTGACTAAAAAAAAAAGATGAAATAGCCAGTTTATGGATAGTTTTTCTCCTCCCCCACTTTCCCCCACCAAAAAAATAACATTCCTTTGAGAAAGAAATACTAACAACCTAAGACAGCTCCAGTAGATGTCAGCCATCTCTAGGGAGAAGACTGGCATCATCTTTATTGAGAATCAAGCAACAAATAACAGCTTTGCAAAGACAAAATGGAGTATCAGTAAAACAAAGCTGGTTGCTGGGAGACAGAACCAAGAGAGATTTCCAACCTGCATATGTTGACTTTTTCAGGTTGTTCTGCTTCTCAAATTGATATTAGAATCTGAAGGAAACTGTAGCCTTTTGTTTATAAATGTTTCTCTTCTTATTTACCTTGTTATTGTTTCTTTAAATGTGTTTTGCTACAACTTTATGAGTCATATGTCTTAGACTGTCATAGAGACATTGTGACAAAGGATCAAAGCTTTTATGATCTGAAGAGATGATATATACCCAGCTCAACAATTTTAAGCTACAATGTATAGACAAAAAAAAAGGGTGCTACATGTGGGGACTATTTTAAGACCTGGATAGAATGTAAGGCTTCCTGTGGGTTGCTTAAGGCTGTCCTCTCCCCCTAGATCCTCATCTGTGGTCAGTTCCTTTAACTAGTTCTTGGCTGTGCAGTTCTGCCAAACCATCAGAGGGAATTTTCTTGGTGCTTGGGATTTTCTTCTGCTGGTAACTATAGTTATTACAACTTTGAGATCCAAGACCATTGAGGCATCAGAAGAATCTACAAACTGGAAATATGTTTTATTTTTTCATCCTGGAAGTCTCTTCTCAATCCTTCCCTCATGTGAGAAAATATGACTCCATACTCAATGGAATATGTAACCATTTTTGTGTCAACTCCATGACCCTGCTCCAACCCTCCCTTCTTCTCACTTTTGGAAGAGTCAGATTTTGAGGGTCATCTATATAGAAAGCTGTCAAGGGAGACAGCTTTGACTCAAATTACCCAGTGGCAGACTACCAGTGGATAAGCTAAGTTCATTTTTGTATAAAAATCCCTAGCTCTTCCTTCATTAAGACTATGAGAATTCTGGTCCTTGATGGTACTATTAAACTTGGGAGAAACTCAAAATAATCTTCTGCTGGAGAATTAAATATTCTTATCTTCCTTTAGGCCTGGACCTTCCCCTCTGAGGAGAGAAACAAAAGCAGACAATATAAGGATGGCCCTTGATGGTACTATTACAGTTGGAAGAAGATGGGAAAAACATGTGGGCAAGACTCCCTATTGCTCTAGATCAAACTACATTATAAGGACAATCCCCATAAGTCCTTCCCCTCCTGACAACCTGCCATAGAGCAGAGTATATAGCAAGGCTGCCCCTCTCCTCCCTTCTGTTTTGCTCTTTGATCTAGAAAAAGGTTGCATAAACCTGTTTAGTTGTCTTTTCTCTCTATTAAGGTGAACCCCATCCAGTAAGGACTGACTTTGACTACACTGAAATTCTATGATGCTGCAATACTTTGATAAATTTGTTATAGACTTTATTTCTTAAGACAAAAATGTTATGAAGGAAGCAAAAAGCATTAAGTCCTTGCTTTGTGGAAAACACTTCTAAGTGTGGGAGATAAGTAAGAAAGAAAAAGGGGCAGCTAGGTGGTGCAATGGATAGAAAACCTGCCCTAGAGTCCAGAGGATCTGAGTTCAAATCCAGCTTCAGACACTTAATAATTACATAGCTATGTGACCTTGGGCAAGTCACTTAACCCCATTTGCCTTGCAAAAACAAAAAACAAAAAAAAGGAAAGAAAAGTAAGGTAACCTCTATTCTCAAGGAGTCTACATT
The DNA here is from genome assembly GCF_037893015.1 of Macrotis lagotis. NCBI lineage: Eukaryota > Metazoa > Chordata > Mammalia > Peramelemorphia > Peramelidae > Macrotis > Macrotis lagotis. Next base: position 256,672,520 of record NC_133659.1, on the reverse strand, counting down.
CTATTGGGAGAGACAACATATATAGAAGGCTTCATCTACAAGTCAACTGGAAAGGTCCCATGGTCTGTAGGGTACAGAAGCAATCATTATCTTTAGTATAATTTCTACTATATTAAAATATAAAATCATAAATGATATAAAGTCATAATGACTTCTAGTGTTGAGCCTTGACTAAAGTCCTTGCCAAGGACTTTATTGGCAAAAATTTTCTTTTTCAAGTCTTCAATAGCTGTGCTTGCATTCATATACAGAAGCAGTTCCTAGATCACACTGACATATCTCCATGATATTGGCACCTTGGGATAATATAAAGCATGATCTAAGATACAGAGAGATAAAGAAGTGATAGTGGTGCTATATAAACTGTCAAAACAGTGGTTATTCCAGCATCTTTCCAAAAGGTAATTGTTAATGGAGCTGTTTGAGATCTAATTACTCAACATCTTACTATATAGACCAGGAGATAATGAGAAAGTTTAAAAGCATTCCTGGTGAGAAAAGGATAGAGTGAAAATAGTATGAGGGGCTTTTAAAACTAGAGTTCATGAGCCTATTGCTAGGTCCTGGCATAAAGGATACTAAGAAATATATTTCATCCTTTCCTATATGAGGAGAAAGAGTCTATAGAGATTTTGCATTTAACTTTTCCTTTAAGAATTTGGATGCTATGTCATTCTGTTTACATATGCTTAATATTCATATTGTTACATTATCTATGGTATCTTTTTAGCAAAATGTAGCTTTTCTGCTTATCTCTATTTCAATTTATTTTATCTAGTTTTGCTTCATCTGATATCATGCTACCCCTGTTTTATTATTTTATTATTTTTTTATTTTTTTAGATTTTTCAAGGCAATGGGGTTAAGTGGCTTGCCCAAGGCCACACGGCTAGGTAATTATTAAGTATCTGAGGTCAGATTTGAACCCAGGTACTCCTGACTCCAAGGCCAGTGCTCTATTCACTGTGCCACCTTGCTGGGGTTTTATTTACAACGCCGGCTTCTTTATGCTAGTCCGTCCTCTTACTCACCAGTCCAACGCGTGATGAGTCTTCGGGGTACCTCCGGCCCCCACTCTTTGATGGGGGAAGAACCAGACAGAGCGCCTGAGGTGGATAATGAGTCTTTATTCTTCTGTGATCACATCCCCCTCTCCCAACCTCTCAGCAGACACTTTTATCCCTTCTGTCCTCCCTCCCATGAACTCTTACCCAATGAGGGGCCGAGTTCTGTAACATTCCCTTATAAGGTGATTATGTTTCCCCCGCTAAGCGACCGCCAAGCCTCTTCCCCCCGCCCCCAACATCTCCCCCTTTCTGTTTTACAAGGTTATCACTTGGTGTGACCTTAAGCGGTGCTGAGGTTAGCTTTAAGCGGTGTCATTTCTACTGGCCTCTGATAGCCGGGGGCGAGGAACCCTGTCTTAGGTCATCTCCTTCAACCCAGGACCTTGCCCGTCCTAGGCGCCCGACACCCTCAGGGCCTGTCTTAGGTGGCTGGGTTAGGAGAGGTTGCCCGTCTTGGGGTTTACCTCGTCTTACCCCTAGGTGTCACATGTCATGCATGGCAGCTAGCCAGACTTGGGGATCCTCCCCCGTCTCCATGGCCATGAAGGCTTTCTGAGTAAGAAGCATATAGCCCCTCTGTCGCCTAGCTAGGCGGCAGAAACAGACAATAAGTAGGGTGATTCCCAGAATCAGCGTCCTTGTTCACCCTCAAGGGGGTACCCTCCCGCCATCTGGCAATCCCTCCATGGTATGGGATCCTCGATGTCTTCCCCTGTGGCCACACATGAGGGGCCCCACCGAGGAATCGTGAAGTCCCGTTGAGTTTGATTCACCAGGGGTCGCCAACCCAGAAGGCCTCGGAGCTGGGTCCCCTTTTTTGTCCCTGCTGGGCTGACAGTCGTCTGCGGGAAAAGGCCGACGCAGGGGTCAGTCGGGGCAGTGCTATAGTTAAAATCGTTCTGCCCTGTGGAGTTGAAGTTCCAGGACCGATTTTCTTCCCCGATGTCGAAACATAGGGAGTTGTTCAGGTCCCAGCAGAAGGAGTTCTGGACCGGTGCTTCAGCGGGGTCCATATATGCAGAAGGGAGCCCCATCGATGTATTGGTCACTAGCAGGCGAGGGTAGATCGGGGAGTTCCGTGCTACCGGAAGGGGAGAGGGAATAACTCGGAGTATTCCCCATGTCGGATTTCCTTCAGATGGAGCACCTCCAAGGATCCCTACGACGATCAGAAGGCCTGAAAAAGGAAGAAATTCCTCTCACCCCGTAGGGTTGGGCATTAATCAAGGTCTCTTATCTTGTAAACAGGGAGCCATCTTTCTGGCTCTTCTATCTTATCCTCGGGATGAAATGACAGGTGGCCCTGTCTTCTGTTCTTTACCGTTACAGGGCCATGCCAACCTCCCTCTTCATCTCTCCACATGACTTTAGAGCCTGGTAGGGCCTTGGTGGGAGAGGGCAGGAGCGTTGGTTCTTTCTTAGCATGTCCTTTTGGGGAGAAAAATCTCTGGGCGGCTGTAGTGCCGTCATCCCTGACTTGTAGGAAATTCATGGTAAATAGTACCTGAGACAGGTCTGAATGGGTCAGTGACCTGCCAACTCCCCCTTTCTGTTTAAAGAGCGTAGTTTTGAGTGTGCGATTTGCTCTTTCTACCAAAGCTTGGCCAGTGGGATTGTAAGGGATCCCGGTGGAATGGGAAATGGAAAATTCTTTGCAAAAGGAAGCAAAGGCTCTCGAGGTGTAGGCGGGCCCATTATCGGTTTTGATAGCCAAGGGGACGCCTAAGACAGCCATCTGGGCATATAGATGTGAGAGAACGTGTTTAACCGCTTCTCCTGGCTGTAGAGAGGCGAAGGTGAAGGAGGAGAAGGTGTCCACCGAGACATGGATGTACTTACGACCCAGGTGAGTAATGTCCATCTGCCAAAGAGCATTGGGGCCGTCCCCACGTGGGTTAGACCCCTCCACGGGGAGGGCTTGTCTAAAGGGAGCACAAGAAGTGCAGGAGCGCACAATTTGGCGAGCCTCCTTCCGGGGAATGCTGTATAGGCGCCGGAGCGACCTGGATGACAAGTGATACTTACCATGTGCCAGCTGGGCAGGTGTGGACAGGTTTAACAAGAGAGCCCTATCTGCCTCCGCATTGCCCTGGAATATGGGGCCGGTGGAAGAAACGTGAGAGCGCACGTGAAGAACAAACAGGGGGTGGTTTCTATCACGGAGGGAGGATTGCAGCTGTATAAGGAGTGGGCTAATGGAAGAAGTCGAGGAAATGAAGGCATCTTCTAAACGAGGGATTAGCATGGCACAATACATACTGTCAGTAATAAGATTAAAAGGGGTGTCTCTGTAGAGACGGAAAGCCTGAAGTATAGCATATAGTTCATTCTTCTGAGTGGAGTCAAAGGGGGTATCAAAAATCCAGGTGGCGGGTCTAGCAGGGTCATGGACCACAGCACGGCCCAACCTGGTAGCGTCAGTGAAGACATTAGGGCCGGTCACTGGTTCTGGGGACACTAGAGGGCGCGGGCGGGAAAGGTGCAGTTCAGCGAACACTCTAACCACGGGAGGTGGCGTGAGTCTGGTCTGAGAGAGGGTAGTCAGGACAGTGGCCCAAGCGATAGATCTATCAACTAGCGAGTGGGTCACCTCCTCTGGGAGGGTAAAGTTGAGGACAGGCAAGAGGCCAAAGAGACGCTGGCATCGCTCTGAGGCCTGAAGGCAAAATAAGGCCAGGGCCTCCCACCGGTCCCGGATGATGCTCTTAGTGGTCCGGGGGTATAGCCATTCAAGGCATCCATGTCTCTGGAATAAACATTCCCAGCCAAGGGAACTGTCCCCCAGTGTGTGGAAGAGGACAGGCGACTCCGGGTCGTATTGAACCAAGAAGGAAGAGGTTCTGCGGAAAATTTCCGAGAGCGCCTGTCTTGCCTGGGGGGTCCAACTTCTAGGGGATGACAGATGGGAGTCGCCTTTAAGGACATCATATAGAGGTTGCATTAAGGAGGATGGGAGGGGCATAGCGGGACGCAGCCACTGTATGGCGCCAACAAGCCTCTGAAAATCATTAAGAGTAGTGTATCCCTCGACGTTGATCGGAGGAAGCGCCCTACTAATCTTTCCCGGAAAAATCCTATGCCCCAAGTAATCATAGGGGAAATCCATCTGTACCTTTTCCGGGGCTATGTGAAGCCCCTTCTTGCGGAGGACATGGGTGGTGCGTTGCAAGCAAGCCCGAGCCCCCGTCACAGAAGGTGCTGCAATCAAGATATCATCCATGTAATGTATGAGCATGCAATTCGGGAATTCTTTTCTGATAGGATGTAGCAGAGTATCCATGTAAAGCTGGCATAGGGTGGGGCTATTGGCCATTCCCTGCGGTAGGACGGTGAACTGATAACGTTTACTGGGGGCTTGGAAATTGATCGCGGGGAGGGAAAAGGCAAATTTTTCTTTGTCCTCCGGGTGGAGGGGAATGCTATAGAAGCAGTCTTTAACATCAATCACTATAATAGTCCACCCTTGCGGGACTGCAGTGGGCATAGGGAGACCAGGTTGGAGGGTCCCCATGGGTACCATGTTGGCATTTACTGCCCGAAGATCAATCAACATTCTCCAACTCCCCCCTTTCTTTTTTATGACAAAGACGGGGGAGTTATACGGGCTAAGGGACGGTTCCACTTTGTTCTCGCGCAGGAGGGTCATTACTATGTCTGTGAGGGCGATGAGCTTTTCTTTTGTCAGGGGCCACTGCTCAACCCAAATAGGTTTCTTATTAATCCATGTTATTCTGGGGGAAAAGCTCATCTCTAGAGTGGCCCCAATTAATTTCCCCGCAGGCTATCAGGGGTGGCAAGTGTCAGGTTAAGCTGGCTCAAGATGTCTCTACCCCATAATGCATAAGGGAGGTCGGGTAGGCACAGTGGGGTGAAGAGTCCAGATTCTTCCAAAGCTGACCACCGTAAGGCGTGTGCTGCTTTCATGGCAGATCTATTGCCCCCCACCCCCGTCACTGCTTGAGGGCTCTGTAGGAGTGGCCACTCGGGCCTCCACTGTCCCCTATTTATGACAGAGCAATCGGCTCCAGTGTCAATTATCCCTTCGAGCTTCTGATTTTCCACCGTGACGGTTAACAGTGGTCGCCCAGAGCTGACCGGGTGGACCCAGTTCACATGAGCGGGAGGGGTCCGCAAGGGCAGCGCCTTTCCCACCTCTTGGCCCTGTTTTACCAAGGTGGGAAAGGGGTGGGGGTTTGTGACCCTTACGGATGTGGGACTTCCGGGACCAAAAATGACCTGGGTATGGGTGACTAAGTCCACATATCTCTCAGCCCCTGTGATGAGCGCTGGGAAAGTAGTTAGCTCGATGGGAATCATCGAGGTTTCCCAAGGCCCGATCTCTCTCTGCTGTGTCCCTTCTCTATAGTCAACCCTCACGGGGATAGTCACAGTGATGGGGCCGCTGTCTTCGAGCACGGGGGGGGGGGGGGGGGGGGGGGGCGTGGCCGGGCCCCTCCCTTTCCCTTTTCCCGACTTCCCTTTGGATCGGCAGAACCTGGCTATGTGACCTGGCTTTCCACAGGAATAACAGGTCGGAACTGAAGTGGAGGGGGGCCGTTGCCTGCACTGTGCTTTGAGGTGCCCTGGCTTTCCGCACCCAAAACAGGTGGGTCTCACCTGCATACCGCGAAGGGCGGTCAGGAGGCTATCCTCCCGGTTCTCCATGGCAGTCACTAAGGCTTGAATTGAATCCTCGCTGGGCATGTCCAGCAATTTGTCAACAATTTCTTCTAATGAAGTGTCGGGGGGAAGGCTGCTAATGGCTGCGATCCCTTTGGGGCGAAGTCCCTCTTTAATCAATTGTCTCATAAGTAGATCAGATCCCGGGGTGTCTCCCATTATACGAGTCACTGTCTCTTTAACCTCGTTCACAAATGAGAGGGGTGTCTGATCTGCTCTCTGCTTCAGCCCAACCAACTTCTGTGTGGCTCTCCCCCCTTTCATGGCTCCAATCTTATCCCAAGCTGCAACATGTGTTTCTTTAACAGTCTCTAGCTCAAACTGGCCATACCGGGCCTGAACAGCAGGGTCAGTATAGGCTCCAGTTCCACACAGAAGGTCAATGGCTAAATCCAGGGGAGTATAACCCCGGGATTTTGCCAGCTTAGAGGCCTCTCTGCGGGCCTGAGCCTTAAAAGCTAAATATGAGGAGGCATCCAGGCACGCGGCTGCAATTTTGTCAAAGTCAGCAGGGGTCCAAGGGTGCGTAGCGAAGAGGTTTTGCATCAGTCTTTTTACATAAGGGGAGCTTGGGCCGTATTTAGTCACGGCCTCCTTAAGTTCCTTAAGCATCTTAAAAGGGACAGGGCGGTAGTCTCGGGCTCCGGTAAGGGGGTCCGTAAATACCGGGTAGAGGCCCCAGTCATCCCAGTCCACCTCCTCCCCTTTCTCTATTGCTATGGAGGCACTCGCGGCAAGTAGGCCGGATGGGCGGAGCCCTTGAGGGGATCTCTGAAGGGCGGACAAGGAACACAGGGGATTTTTTGCCTCTGTTTCCTGGCTGGGCCGCCAAGTCTGGGGCGCGGCAGCTGTCCAATCAGCGCGGACTCCTCCCTCCTCGTCAGCAGCCTCCCGGTCCCACCTACTCATGCTCCTCTTCCTGCCACCCCTGAGGACTGTTTGCACCCCTCCCTTCCCGCGCTCGGAAACTTCCGGCCCTGAATCTCTAAGTGCGCCACATTCATCGCCCTCCCCCTTTCCTTTCTGTCTCGGTAAGGAGGGGCATGCGGCATTTTCTTCTCCCTGGGGGCCCCTTGTTCCCCCATTGTTTCTTCTAAGTTCCTCCCATGGATACAGGGGAGGGGGTGGCCTTCCCTCTTCCTCTGAGCTCTCTGAATCCGATCCCGCCAACGAGCTACCCACCTGAGTGCTGATTGGTCGTGCCAAAGTCACCTTCTGGGGATGCAGGGCTGCATCCACTATCTTATACACTGTAAAATCCTCAGGGGTCAGTTTTCCCGGGCAGGTGTCATCATAAGAGGCCATCTGCTGCCCTACCACCTTCCATTTACCTGGTTGGATCCCACTATGTTGCACCCAAGGGCAGATGTTCCAGATATTCTCAACAAAAGCACGGCACGTCTTGATAGGTAATTTACAGCCATGCTTAGCGCAGAGTTTATAAAGCTGCGCTGCAACGACCCCTTTCTCCTCCGGCTGAAAGGCGGGAATACTATTCCGGCCCCCCATGCTGTCTACTAGCCGAGGCTGCAATCCTAACAGGTGGTAGAACTGGAAAATTCCCGTTCGGCAAAAGAGAAGGAGGCAGCAGAGCACAATCAGACAGGCCAGCACGGCAAGGAGCGTGATTAGAGCGGAAGGAGAAAGGGAAGAGAAAGGAAGCATAGTCAACACAGTAGGGATATGTCCTTCAGGCAATATCTGAGAGTAAATGCCCTCTCCTTCCTCCCGGTCGGAAACGACCGAGGCTGTCTGGAGAATCCGACCAGCGGATTCAGACGTTCCCTAGCAAAATCAGGTCCCTGTTCCGGGCGCCACTTGCCGGGGTTTTATTTACAACGCCGGCTTCTTTATGCTAGTCCGTCCTCTTACTCACCAGTCCAACGCGTGATGAGTCTTCGGGGTACCTCCGGCCCCCACTCTTTGATGGGGGAAGAACCAGACAGAGCGCCTGAGGTGGATAATGAGTCTTTATTCTTCTGTGATCACATCCCCCTCTCCCAACCTCTCAGCAGACACTTTTATCCCTTCTGACCTCCCTCCCATGAACTCTTACCCAATGAGGGGCCGAGTTCTGTAACATTCCCTTATAAGGTGATTATGTTTCCCCCGCTAAGCGACCGCCAAGCCTCTTCCCCCCGCCCCCAACACCACCTAGCCACTCCTACCCCTGTTTTATTAAGACCTCAGTCGAAGCATAATAAATTCTGCCTCATTCCTTTATTTCTACTCTGTCTCTGTTTCAAATGTTTCTTCTAGACAATATATTGTTGGATTCTATTTTTTTAATTCTTTTTTGCTTCCTTCATAATATTTTTATCTTAATTCTTTCTATCACCTTCTGTTTTATGGGTTAGTTCATCCCACTCACATTCACAATTATGATTATTAATGGTGAATTTCCCTCCATCCTGTTTCATTTATTTTTCTCTTTTTTATACTGTTACCTCCTTAAAAGTCTGTTGTGCTTCTGACCATAACTTTCCCACCTCCACTTCCCTTGTTGCCTTCCTTCTTAATCCCATGTAGGAAATGATAGATTTCTATTCCCAACCGAGTGTATGCTATTCCCTCTTTGAGTCAATTCCAATGGGAATAAGGTTTAAGGATTGCATACCACTCCACCCCCATCTTCCCTTTCATTGTACAAGCTCTTCCTTTCATGTGAGATAAATTTCCCTGTTTTTCTTTCTCTCCTTTCCCCCTTCTTCCAATACATCCCTTTTTTCTATCCCTTAATTTTATTTTTTAAAATCATCACATCATAGTCAACTCACACCTATGCCCTCTATATATTCTTCTTCTGTCCTAATAATGATTAAGCTTTAGGAATTAAAATTATCATCTTCCCAAATAGAAAAGTAAACATCTTAATCTTATTGATTCCCTCATGCTTACCTTTTCCTGCTTTTCTTGAACCTTGTATTTGAAAGTCAAAATTTAGGGGCAGCTAGGTGGCTCAGTGGATAGAGCACTGGCCCTGGAGTCAGGAGTACCTGAGTTCAAATCTGAACTCAGACACTTAATAATTACCTAGCTGTGTGGCCTTGGGCAAGCCACTTAACCCATTGCCTTGCAAAAACTAAAACAAAAAAAACCCAAAAAGAAAGTCAAAATTTCAATTCAGCTATAGTTTTTTTTTTTAGGTAATACCACTACAGGTCTATATCCCAAAGAGATTATGAAAAGGGGTAAAAGGGGTAAAAACCCACATATACAAAAAATAGTCATGGTAGTCTTTTTTTGTGGTGGCAAAGAACTGGAAATTGAGGGGATGCCCATCAATTGGGAAATGACTAAATAAACTGTGGTATATGAATATGATGGAATACTATTGTTCTATAAGAAATGGGGCTTTAGAAAAACCTGAAAAGACTTACATGAATTGATGCTGAATGAAATTAGCAGAACCAGAAGAACATTATATACAATGACAACAACTCTGGATGATGATTAACTATGATGAACTTGTTCATTTCAGCAGTACATTAATCAAAGACAATTAATTCTAAAAGAATTGTGATGGAAAATACCATCCATATCCAGAGAGGGAACTGTGGAGTTTAAATGCAGACCAAATCCTATTATCTTCAATTTTTAAAAAGTTGTCATATATTATGCCCTTATTTTCTCTCTAGTGTTATTTTTTTCTTCCCTTTGGATATGATTTGTCTTTCACAACATGAATAATATGGCTCTATGTTTTGCATAATTATACATGTAGAGCCTATATTAGTTTGCTTTCTGTCAGAGGGAATGGTTAGGGAAGAGAGGGAAGGAGGGAGAAAAATGTAAAACTAAAAACCTTGCAAAAAAAAGAGTGGTAAAAACTTACCATTGCATGTTGTTGGAAAAACAAAAATATTATAACAATCCTTTTCCTTCCATGAATCCTTTCTTTTTGTTATAGGAATCCTTGTTGGGCTTATATATAATTCACATATGTCTTTGAGGCTTTGCTTGTGGCTGCTTTGACATTGTTGTCCTCTCCTGGGTTTATGTTTTGAGCCTCCTGGTCACCAGAGTGACTTGTCATGGTCATGTTCTTGTTTGTTTGTTTGTTTGCTCATTTTCCAAGTTTATTTCTTGAATTTTAACTATGTTAAAATTGGGTTCTGCTTCCAGGAGAAAGGGACTTCCATCCCAAACTTCAGGACTTTCTTGGCATTGTTTTAAGAGCTAGTGTTGGGAAGGTCTGTAATTTTTTAGCGCTTCCAAGTTTGTATGATCTAAGGAGAATTACAATTACTTCTCTCTTGACCTGTGCTCTGGTCTTTACCCAGGGAAGGAATCTTGTTCCCCTGTAGCTACAGTGCTGATTCTAACATCTGCAATAGCATATGCTCCCATTGAATTGAAATTGAGACCAGGGTCCCCACTGTCCCAAGAACAGGGACCTTGACCAGGGAACCTGCTTCCCTATGACTAAAAGTGCTATTACAATTTTTTTTTTGTTTTGGCACTCTAACCAAAACTCTGTATGGGATGGGCAATGTAAACAGGTCCTAAAAAGGTTCCCCTGAAATCTTCTGTTCAGTTGTCCAATGCACCCCACCCCCACAATGGTCTGTGGACTGAGAGTTCTCAAAGCTGTTGTTGCCATCAATGGATTTACCTCCAAGGTTCTTCTATAGCATGGAGGAATGCTGGGGAACAAGGTTACTTTCCTGGATTTAAATACCAGAAGACAGGTCCAGGAGAGCAGTGATCAATAGTCAGGGAGTCATATCTTTCCTGCCAACTTCCTAAATTATCTTAGACTGGAAAATTTTTCAGCTGATCTTTTGTTGATTTTGCTACTCCAGAATTTGATTTGAGATGCTATTTTAGAGTTGTTTGGAGGGGAATTTGGGGGAGTTTGACTGCATGTTTCTCTCCTCTGCAATCTTGGCTCTGCCTCTCTTAGAGACTTTCTCCAACCGACAGATATGAGAATATTATTTTTTTCCCAACCCACTTGCTGCAAGCTCTCATCACCTCACACCTAGATTATTGCAACAGTCTGCAGGTTGCTTTCCCTGCCCTCCTTCCCTCCTCTCAGATGATTATCATAAAGCATATCATTTCATCACTGAACAAAATGAGTGTCAAAATATTTTGGAGAGGCAGCTAGGTGGTGCAGTGTATAGAGTACCAACCCTGGAGTCAGAAGTACTTGAGTTCAAATTTGACCTCAGACACTTAATAATTACCTAGCTGTGTGGCCTTGGACAAGCCACTTAAACCCATTTGCCTTGCAAAAACCTAAAAAAAAAACAGGAAACAAGCATAACAATAATCCTTTGAATTCTGGAATGATCTCACCTTCTGGCACCCAAACAGCACTAGGTGTTTATTGAGGGATTTAGTTCCCTCTATTTCCCAGGCCATCCTTCACATGTTCATAATCCCAGTTCCTCATACTATACTCCTGTTCCCATCACAGAACTCTGGTTTTGTATGCTACAGACTAATCATTTTGTATGCTACAGACTAATCATGATTCCCAAGATTTAAGACAATGACTATTTCCACAAGACCCAAGAAAACCCATATTGTCCCAAGAAATTTCAATCATGAAAACTGTCTCAAAACTTAAAAATGATTGTTTTGTGAGCCAACCTCCTTCATGTACATAAGTAGTCCCAATATCAGCAGTGTTAAGTTCTTCTGGGGGGAGGGGGTGTCTTCCATTTGCCAATGTCATTTTCCTTCCCCTGAAATTAAATTTTTGTTTGTCCTGCCTCTCCTGTCTCTAGTTGGCTCTGTTAAGGCTACAGCTACCCACAGGGTAGAGGTCACTTGCTGACCAATTGACAACTCCCTATTATCTTCACATTCAAATATAAAACCTTTGGTTTGGCCTCGAGAGCCCTTCACAACCTGTCTTCTCTACTTTGCCAGTATTCCTATACTATATACTTCTCCCCTCCACATTTTGTGATCCAGTGACATTGACCTCTTTGTTGTTCCTTCAACAAGACACACTTCATCTCCTGAATCTTGACATTTTGATTGGCTGTCCCCTATGCTTATAATTCTCTCCCTCCTCATTTTCACTTCCTAATTTCTGTACCTTCCTTTAAATTCCAAATACCTTCTGCAGAAAGCCTTTTCTGATAATGCCTTAATTCTAGTGCCTTTCCTCTGTTGATTATCTACAGTTTGTCCTACTTAAAGCTTCTTTATACATATTTGTTTTTATGTTATTTCCTCATTAGTTTAAAAGTTCTTTGAGAGCAGAGACTGTTTTTACCTTTCTTTGTATCTCAAGTGATTAGCACTGTGCCAGGTACATATTAGGAACTTAATACATAATTTACTTACTGACAAAGAGTTTTAAATAGTTTCCCATTTTCTCTCCAAGCTCAGGAAGATCTCCCCCCAAGATCCCATCTTGTATTTTTAGCTACCCACTGTATATTTTTATCTGATTGTCCTGCTGGTTTTTCAAATGCCAAACAACTAGCACTGAATACCTCATCTTCCCTCATAAATCTCTCTCCTCCCATCTTTCTTATTTTCTATTTATTACACTGCCATCCTCCCAATAATTCAAGTTTGAAACCTCACAGTTATTTTGACTCTAATTTCACACAATACCACCCCCCCCACTCCAGATAATGAATTGTACTGCTACAATAACTCTTAACATTTATCCTCATCTCTCTTTGCTACCATCCTGGTTCAGGCCCCCATCCTTTCTCTTTTACTAGAAAAATAATAGTAGTCACCTAAATAGTTTCAGGCTTCATTTTTCCTAATCAGTCCTTCACCCAGTTACCAAAATAATCTTAAAGCTCAAGTCTGATGATGTTATTTCTCTGCTCAAAATTCTTTAGTGATTTTCTATTGCTTATAGAATGCAAACTCCTTTGCTTGCCATTTTAGACAGTCTGCAGTTTTGCTCCAACCTACTAGTCTTCCCTTGTTTCAACATTGATTTGCTTCAAATGAACTACATTCCAGTCAAAAAGTCCTAGTAGTTATTCCTCAATCTGTTTTTATTCTCTTCAGTATAAAACTTTGAAGATTATCAAGGATTGAACTGATAAGGGAAGAAAGACATCATGGAAGTTGTAGAATGATTAGACTTTGAAAATTAATAAGACTTTTTTTTTATTGTTTCCATGGTATACATTGATCTAAGTTGGATGTGATGAGAGAGAAATCATATCCTTAAGGAAGAAACATAAAGTATAAGGGACAGCAAAATTACATAAGATAACTGCTTTTTAAAAATTAAAGGTAATAGTCTTTGGTCTTTTTTTTTTTAGTTTTTTTTTGCAAGGCAAATGGGGTTAAGTGGCTTGCCCAAGGCCACACAGCTAGGTCATTATTAAGTGTCTGAGACCGGATTTGAACCCAGGTACTCCTGACTCCAAGGCCAGTGCTTTATCCACTATGCCACCTAGCCACCCCTTTGGTCTTTTTTCAAATCCTTCCAGGTTTCCCTGAATTTCCATCCCTCTTGGTTTCTAATAGAACAATAGTGTTCCATCACATATACATACTGCAGTTTAAGCCATTCCCCAATTGAAGGACATTCACTTAATTTCCAATTCTTTGCCATGACAAACAGGGCTTCTATGAATATTTTTGTACAAATGATATGTTTACCCTTTCTCATAATCTCTTCAGGGTTTAGACCCAATAGTGGTATTTCTGGATCAAAGGGTATGCACATTTTTGTTGCCCTTTGGGTGTAATTCCAAATTGCTCTCCAGAAAGGTTGGATGAGTTCACAGCTCCACCAGCAATGTATTAGTGTCCCAGATTTCTCACATCCCTTCCAACACTGATCATTACCCTTTCTAGTCATATTGGCTAGTCTGAGAGGTGTGAGGTGGTACCTCAGAGATATTTTAATTTGCATTTCTCTACTAATTAGTGATTTAGAGCAATTTTTCATATGACTGTGGATCGCTTTGATTTCCTCATCTGTAAATTGCCTTTGCATATCCTTTGACCATTTGTCAATTGGGGAAGAAAAATTAATAAGATTTCAACAGAAGAAAAAAGAGAGTGTCAGTTGGCAGGAATGACAGTAGCAAAGATTTTAGAAGTTAAAAATGAAAAGTTAAGTTGTCTAGCTAGGAAATGACAAAATAATAGTACCATCATCTTTTCTGTCTCCCAGTTTTGCAATTGCTTGTCATCCTCAACTCCCCATTCTCCCTCACTGCACTTAACCATTGTTACTACTAAAGCTTACATTTTTTTATGTCTACAACCTTTCAAACTTGCTCCCTTTTCTTTTCTTATGAAGCCACTGGACTCATTCTCTATCACTGTACTTCTTCACTGGACTATTTCAAAAACCTTCTAATTGTTCCCCCTGATTGAAGTCTCTCATCTTTCCAATATCAGCCTTCATACAGACACTGTGATATTCCTAAAGCACAGATTTGACTATGTCATTTCCTTCTTCCAAAAATTCCAGGAGTTCCCTCTAGAATCAAGTGCAAACTCCTGTTTGAGTTTAAATCCTTTCTTTTTTTTTGCAAGGCAATGGGATTAAATGACTTGCCCAAGGTCACACAGCTAGGTAATTATTGAATATCTGAAGCTGGATTTGAACTCTGGTCTTCCTGACTCCAGGGTGGGTGCTCTAGCCACTGTGCCACTTAACCACCCCATAACCTGCTTCTAATCTACTACCTTTCCATGCCACCTCTTCTTCTCTGCCTCTAAGAAATCCCAGTTTCCTTCAGAGTTCAAGCACTAATTTCTCCATTAGGCTATTTCTATTGGTAGAACCTCACTTCCAAAATTACCTCTATTTATTTTGAAAATGGCAGCTAGGTGGTTCAATGGAGGGAGTGCCAGGTCTATAGTCAGTAAGGCCTGAGTTTAAATGTGACCTCAAACACTAGCTGTGTGACCCTTGGCAAGAAGACGCTTAATTAAACCTGTTTGCCTTAGGATCTTCATCTGTAAAAATGAGCTGGGAAGAAAATGGCAAATCACTCCAGTATCTTTGTCACAAAAACTCCAAAATGGCATTATGAAGCATTGGGCATAACTGAACAACAAATCTGCAAACATTTTGTATGTATTTATGTCTGTGTTCTTTTTAGGGAAGAATAATCAAATAATAGGGGGTGGCTAGGTGGCGCAGTGGATAGAGCACCGGCCCTGGAGTCAGGAGTACCTGAGTTCAAGTCCAACCTCAGACACTTAATAATTGCCTAGCTGTGCGACCTTGGGCAAGCCACTTAACCCCATTGCCTTGCAAAGAACAAACAAATAATCAACATTTTTTTCTTACAAAATGATATTCATTCTATAGAAGGTATGTCTGATTATTTGTATGAATCATGTTTAATTATTTTTTTGCAAGGTAAATGGGGTCAAGTGGCTTGCCTCAGGCCACACAGCTAGGTAATTGTTAAGTGTCTGAGACCGAATTTGAACCCAGGTACTCCTGACTCCAGGGCCGGTGCTTTATCCACTGTGCTCATGTTTAATTTTTTGAATGAACAAAAATCTATTTTTCTTTCCCACTCTCATTGTATGCTATTTGAGAGCTAGGACTTACTTTAGCCTTTCTTTGTCACACAATAGGTACTTACTGACTCCTCTTCCCATTGAAAAGAAAATAATACCTTTGCAACAAATATACAAAGTCAAGCAAAACAAATTCTCACATCAGTCCTATGCAAAAACTTTCCATTTGAGTCCTGGGACTTTCAGGTTTGTCAGGAGGTAAGTGGTGTGTTTCACCATAAATCCTCCAGCATCATGGTTTGTCACTGTTGAGAAGAGTATTTAACTTAAGTTGTTTACCTTTATGATTTTGTTATGTATACATTGTTCTCCTGGTTCTGCCTACTTCATTCTGTATCAGTTGATATGAATCTTTCCAGCTTTTTCCCTTTATCATTTCTTATAACGTAACAATATTCCATGATATTCATATACCATAATTTGTTTAGCCATTCTCCAAATGATGGGCGCTTCCTTAATTTTCTAGTTCTTTGACAGCTATAAAAATGTTTACATATATGAGTTCTTTTTCTCTTTCATTACTTTGGGAATTTAGCCTTACTATCTCAGAGTCAAGGGAAATGCACTCTTGAGTAATAGCTTTAAGTTGCTTTTCAGTATGGCCGGAACAGTTCAGAACTCTCCCAGTAGTGCTTACCTGTTTACGCACAGTGCCTCCAGTATTTGTCATGTTTCCTTTTTGTCAATTTTGGGCAGGAGATGGATATAAGAATCTCAGAGCCATTTTAATTTGAATTTCTCTATTGGTGATTAGAAGCATTTTTTCACATGGCTATTTTTAACTTGGGTTTCTTCCTAAAAACAACTGACAACTAGGCTTTCTTAAGTTACAGAATAGTGATCAAATCAGTCACTACTTAAAGGAATAAATTCTGATTACTCACTGGAAGGACAAATACTGAAGCTGAAGCTTAAATACTTTGGCCACATAATGAGGGAGACAGAACTCATTGGAAAAGATCTTGATTTTGGGAAAGATTGAAGACGAAAAGGAGAAGAGGACAACAGGAGATGAGATGGATAGTGTCATAGAAGCAATGAATATGAGCTTGGATGGACTTTGGGAGACAGCAGAAGACAGAAAGATCTGGCATGCTCAGGGGATCACAAAGAGTTGGCCATGACTGAATGAATGAACAACCCATGCTAGACACAGTGCTAGAGATAGTAACAAAAAAAGTAGAACCTGTCTTCAAAGGATCGTGTATTCTTTGGCAAGGAAGGCATGGACATAGATAAATACAAAATAATTTGAGAACGGATAGAGTATTAACAAATATGTGAACTGAGGCAGCTAGCTGGTACAGTGGATAGAGCACCAGCCCTGGAGTCAGGAGGACCTGAGTTTAAATCCAGCTTCAAACACTTAATACTTGCTTAGCTGTGTGACCTTAAGGCAAGTCACTTAACCCCACTGCCTTGCCAAAAAAAAAAAAACTCAAACAACAACAAAAAACTAAATATGTGGACATAGGAAAAAAAAATTAACCTAGAATTGAGTTTTTAAGGAAGCTAAGGGACAAGAGAGGATTGTCTCTTAGGCGCTCTCTAATAAAACTTACAAACTAAGGCCTCTAACTAAATTTTCAAGAGATAGAACCCACAGAGGGATCCAGTGAAGCAGTTCTCCTACTCAAGGTAACCTGGAAAAGAGCAGAAAGGTTCTGCTCCCCGGGGTTGGAGGGATGGCCCATCAGAGGGGTGGCCTGCCAGAGCGAAAGAACTTCAGCCTCCCAGAGGCAGTCCTAGGGCACTGTGAGCCAGGGCTCACAGCAGCGGGGGAGTTACCTGACCAACGCCCCGGGGAGCACCGGGCACAACCTGGGGGAACAACAGGGAACTCTGCCAGAGCAAGCACATGGAGCCCAGCCCTCAGGGCACACAGCAAGCAGCATGGTCACTGCAGTCCAGATCCAGGAAACAGAAGCAGGCAGAGCCTGTAAGCAGGAGCCCCCAGGGCATGAGCCCATTGAACCTAGGGAGGGGAGTGAAGAGAGAGACTGCTGAGCTCTGTCCTCTGACCCTGGAACAGGACTCTGGGGCTCTGAACACATTCAGATACAGATTGCAGTCTAGGCCCCCCACATTGAACAGCAGGCCCCCCCCCCCACCTCAGCCCCATGGCAGAGGGGGGCACTTATGGTCATTCACAGACCAGGAGGGAAAACACAGCTTCACACACTGAGATCCTTGTGGGAGTGTCCCAAAAGCTCAGGAAGCACCCCCAAAACAGGCTCAGGCTGGGAAAATAAGCAAGCAGAGAAACAAGAGGAACACCATTGAGAAATATTTTGCATATGAGCCCAAAAAGGATCAAAACACTCAGTCTGAAGATGAAGAAACACAAGCTCCTGCATCTAAAGACTACAAGGAAAACAGAAATTGGGCTCAGGCTATGACAGAGCTCAAAAAAGACTTTGAAAATCAAATGAGGGAGCTGGAAGAAAAACTGGGAAAAGAAAGGAGAGAGATGCAGGAAAAACATGAAAATGAAGTCAGCAGCCTAGTCAAGGAAACCCAAAAAAATACTGAAGAAAATAGCATGCTAAAAACCAGCTTAGGTCAAATGGATAAAACAGTTCAAAAAGTTATTGAGGAGAAGAATGCTTTAAAAAGCAGAATTGACCAGATGGAAAAAGAGATAAGAAAACTCTCTGAGAACAAATCCTTCAGACAAAGAATAGAATTCAGGGAGATGGATGAATTTACCAGAAATCAGGAATCAATACTTCAAAACCCCAAAAATGAAAAAATTAGAAGAAAATGTGAAATATCTCACTGAAAATACAACTGATATTATTGGAATACCTGAAAGTCATGATCAGGAAAAGAGCCTTGACATCATTTTCAAAGAATTACTACAGGAAAATTGCCCTGATATCCTAGAAGCAGAGGGCAAAATAGAATTGGAGAGAATCCACCGATCCCCCAAGAGAGATACCAAAAAACAAACCCCCAGGAATATTATAGCCAAGTTCCAGAATTCCCAAGTCAAAGAGAAAATATTACAAGAAGCCAGAAGGACACAACTCAAATATCGTGGAGCTGCAGTCAGGATCACACAGGACTTAGCAGCAACTACATTAAAAGCTCTTAGGGCTTGGACTATAATATACTGGAAGGCAAAAGAGCTTAGAATGCAACCAAGAATCAACTACTCAGCAAGGCTCAATGTCCTCTTCCAGGGAAAAAGATGTACTTTCAATGAACCAGGGGAAGTTCAAATGTTCCTGTTGGAATGGCCAGAACTGAACAGAAGGTTTGATTTTCAAATACAGGACTCAGGTGAAGCATAGAGATTGGAGGAGAAGGGGGAAAATATGAAGGACTTAATGATGATGAACTGCATCTATTCCTCTATAGAAAAATGACACTGATAATACTCATATGAACCTTCTCAATTAATAGAGCAGGTAGAAGGAAATTCTATAGATGAAGCACAGGAGAAAGCTGAATTTGAAGATAAAATATGGTATAAAAATGGAGTCAATAGAAAAAAGGAAATGTAATGGGAGAAAGAAAAAGGAGAGGGGGAATAGGCCAAGATATTTCACATAATAAGATTTTTCTTTATTCCAATGAGCTATTGCAATGATATGTTAGGGGGGAATGCAAGGGGCAATGAGGGAATCTTTGCTCTCATCAGAGGTGGCTGGGAGAGGAAACAGCATATATACTCAATGGGGTATAGGCATCTGGAGTAAGAAGGAGGTGGGGGACAGGGGGAATGGGTGGGGATGTGAATGAAGGAGGAGAGGATGGACCATGGTGGGGAGAGAGGTCAGACATAACACATTTTCTTTTTTACTTCTTGCAAGGGGCTTGGATTTGATGGCCTGTCCTGGACCATAGGGCCAGGTGGATGCTGGGCCTAAGGGGTGGTATGGAGGCTCGGGGCCTCTTGGCCCAAGAGCCAGGGATCTGTCTGCTGTGCCACTCAGCTACCCTACAGCAGAGTCAGAGTGAAAGGAGAGAGAACATATAGTACATGGTAGTGGAGAAATACAAAAGGAGGGAGTTACAACCAGCAATGGCAATGGTGGAAAAATATGGAAGTAACTTTTGTGATGGACTTATCAAGAAAGTGATCCAGGGGCAGCTAGGTGGTGTAGTGGATAATGCACTGGCCCTGAAGTCAGGAGTGAGTACCTGGGTTCAAAGCTAGTCTGAGATGCTTAATAATTACCTAGGTGTGTGGCCTTGGGCAAGCCACTTAATCCTGCTTGCCTTGCAAAACCCCCCCCCAAAAAAAAGAATGTGATCACCCATGACAGAGTTGGTGGTGTTGGAACACAGACTGAAGCACATTTTTTATTATTATTATTATTTTGGGGGGGTGCAGGGCAAATGGGGCTGAGTGGTCTGCCTGGGGCCACATAGCAGGGTGATCATTGGGTGTCTGAGGCTGGATTTGGACCCGGGTGCTGCTGGCTCAAGGGCCAGTGCTCTGTCCACCACTCAGCTGCCCCTACTATTATTACTATTTCATTTTATTTTGGGTCTTTTTCTTTTTCTTTGGTTTCTGCAGGGCAGTAGGGTTCGGATGGCTTGCATGTCACACAGCTGGGTGATTGTTGGGTGTACGGGGCCAGATATGGGCTTGAATGCTCCTGGCTCCAGGGCTGGTGCTCCGTCCACTGTGCCACCTTGTCATACCTACAATTATTACTATTATTTTTTCAATTTTAATTTTTCTCTCTCATCTTTACTTTATTGTTCAAGTGAGTCTTTATTTTTTGGGGGAGGGGGTATTTTGTTTACTCTTAAGAATATTAAAGTATAAAAAACGTTTATACAAAATGAGAATAAATAAGTATTAAATTACAAAAATAGAACTGCTAAGGAAGCTAAGGATTTGAAGAAGCAGAGGGTAGAAGTAGGAGTTGGTAAACTTGGTCAACAAACAAGGAGGCTAGAATATCTGTGGCTGGGGGGGGGACTGGTCCCAGGTCCAAGTTCAGGATAGAAGCAAAGTGAAATACTTGTAGACCATATAATGATGAATAAAAGAAGTTTACTCAATAATTACACAGAAAGGATACTACTCCACAAGGATGCAGCCTTGGTTTGGTGGAACACATTTCCTCCCAGCTCTCCAATTTCCCATGGCCACAGTCAGGAGGGAGTTTTGTCAAGTTTAAGGAGCCTCAGCCACTTGTGTCCTTGCTTTTGTTCCTTAGATGACCCACAGGTCTAGTCAAAGCTTCGAGCCTTAGTCTAACAGAACAAACAAGTGTCCATGAATTGTTTCATTGCTTTGGGGAGAAAATGAGCCCATATCACATGGATTTTTCGGTCCTGTTCCATGGCTCTATATTATAAACCTTTAGAGCACGAGGGCTCATTCCTGGCCATGGAAAGGGGTCCTTGTCATGATTTGGGACTAGACGGTCAGTCTCTGCTCTCATGAAGCTCAGGGATGGTCTAAAGGGGATAAAGACCATGTGGGCAGCTGTGTCCAACCAGCTTTATATGGTGGTATCTGTATGATGGACTGAGGGTGATCCGAGGAGGAAGGCATGGAGGCAGGCCAAGGAGATCTGGCTTCTTTTTTGTTTTTGTGGGGCAGTGGGGTTGACTTGCCCAAGGTCATGCGTCTGAGGCTGGACTTGAACTCAGCTGCCCCTGACCCCAGGGCCAGGGTTTCAGCCAATGCGCCACCCGCTTGCCCCCTGGAAGGCTTCCTCGCAAAAGCTGTGCCTTTAGGCACCGGGAGCACACGGGTCAGAGGCAGAACGTTGCTCCCCCGAACGGGGCGGCGTTTCCTCGTTTCCAGAAGGCCGCGGAGCCCCGGGCCCGGGCGGCTTCCCGCGGCCCCGCGCTCCCGGCTCAGCGCGGACCCAGCAGGCACCGCCCGGAGGCGGGGCTTCCGGTGCAGGCGCCGGGGGAAGGGGGGCCGCCAGGACGTCCCGTGACTCCGGGAGGACGGCGCGTCACATGACACGGAAGTGACTTGGAACAGGAAGAGGACGAAAAAAAAAACACCGTCCGCAGCCCCAAGCCGAACCGGACCCGCCGCCGCCATGAACAGCAAAGGCAAGAGCGGACGGGGGGCGAGGCCGGCGGGGCGAGGGCCGGGGGCGGGCGGGCTGGGGCTTTCGAGGAGCCGTAGGCCCGTCCCGAGGCCGGCCTCCGTTTCTCGTCGTGCGACCCGACTCCGGGCCCGCGCCGCCCCCGGCCCCCACCGAGGCCCCGAGCCGCGGCCGCTCGCCCCCTCCCTGCGCTTTCTCCCCTCCAGCCTGTGGCGCAGTTCGGAGCCGCAGGGGGGCCCGGGCGGGATGGGCAGGCCCATGGGCCAATGGGGAGCGAGGCCTCCGATGGGACCCGGCCAATGAGAAGCCGGAGGGGGCGGGGCCGAGGGCCGTTCCTGCTCGGCCCGGGGGCGCCCGGAGGGGAGGGTCGGGGCCCTGGCGGGAGGGGGGCCGGGGCCTCGGGCGCGTCCGCCCCCTCCCGCAGCCGCGAGTGCGCCCGGCACGCCAGCCCGGCCCCAGCCGAGCCCCCCTCTCGGGGTCGGGGCGCCCCCCGCCCCGCTCTCCGAATCGGCCTATTGTTTGGGAAGCCCTTCTTCCGGGTCCGGCGGGCCCCGCGGCCAGCCGGGTGACCTTGGCCAAGCTTGGCTGCTGGGCCCCGGGGCGGCCCCCGGCCCCCCGTCCGCCAGGCCGCTCGGGACAGCCACCCGCAGGCCTAGGCAGCATTTCCACGGCGCCCCGTGGATTGTAAAGCCGTCCTGCGTGTCTCCTGGCCCCGGGCGCCTTCTCTGCAAAACGGCGCCCAAGTTGCCTTCTTGTTTTTGTGTGTATTGAACCAGCGGAGATGTTTCTTTGTAGATTGCATTCTGGTTTAACAGAACTAATTGAATCTTTTCTTACCAATTAGCACGGATGTGGCTTCTTCCGCTGCCAGGCCAGCGCACACGAGGAATTGGCACCTACATCTCAGATTTGTTTTAAGGATCTTATGAAATGATATTTGTAAAGTGCTTCGAAAACCTTAAAGGGTTTGCCGTGATGGTTTATTATTTTGTGGTCCTCACCACTCCAAGATGTGGGTGCTGCTGTTAGCCCTGTTTTGTATAGATGAAGAAACTGAGGGAGGCATAGGGAGGCTATGTGATCCGTCCAGGGATGCACAAGTAGTAATAAGCATCTGAGGCAGGATTCAAGCTCAGATTGTCCAGCACGAGACAATTGGTCTGTTCCACCTATTATCCTTCCTAGAGTCCAAGAGGGGTAGTTGTGATGGAGTCACAGAATCTTTATTAAAATCCTGGTTCCGCCACTTACTGTGTGACTTCCATCTCTAAATTTGTATATGATCTAGCGACCTTTGTATCTGCTAAATCTCTTCTTTCTGAAGTTGACCTAAAAGCAAGAATCCCCTCAAAAATTCTAATGATAGTGAGGTCAATCCTGGAAGCAGAGATTCCTTATTAATTGGCATGAGTCTACCCTATCCCTTGACCTCATTTGTACCTAGAACTCTTCCAGCTTCAGAGGGAGCCAGGAATACTCAGAAGAGTTCCTATTAAGATGATGCCCCCTCCTCACTTTCTCCTGTAGAGTGGATGGGTATGATTCCCTAGGTGGGTCTGTCAGGATCCCTAATCTGAAGCTGCAAGGTGCATTTCTTCACCCTTCCCCTGTTTGTTCCACAAATCACTGGGGTGTTGGTCAAGCTATTTGTCAGACCCCACAACAGCGGGTCTGCATAGCCAAGTGAGTCCTCAAGCAACATGTCTCC
Organism: Macrotis lagotis; assembly: GCF_037893015.1. Classification (NCBI taxonomy): domain Eukaryota; kingdom Metazoa; phylum Chordata; class Mammalia; order Peramelemorphia; family Peramelidae; genus Macrotis; species Macrotis lagotis. Next base: position 256,649,545 of record NC_133659.1, on the reverse strand, counting down.
TCTTTCTCTGGTCATGTGTGATCCACCACACGGGCCTTTTTCTATCTTCTAGGACAATATCCAACGCAGCCCACCTACCCTGTGCAGCCTCCTGGGAACCCTGTGTACCCCCAAACCATGCACCTCCCTCAGGTTCCCCCATACACCGATGCACCTCCAGCTTATTCTGAGGTAAGAGGGTCAAGGGTCTTAGGCATTGGCTAACACCTGAGCTACAGGCCTTGTCTTCTAGAGGCAACCCTGTGCCGGTCTCCCACCCATTCTGAGGTGCTTTAGGAAAACTTGTTTCTCCACATCAGTTGTAGAAACAGTGGCATGAATTGTCTAATAAACCCTGGGAAGGAGTCAGGAGGGCAGGGGTGTGGTGCCAGATGACTACTGAGGTTTTCTCCCCTTGGGAGGCTCAGTGGTAGGGGGAGGGAGGCTGTTGGATTAGACATTTGCTGGCTTCGTAAGTGATGTAGATTCTACTGCCTCTACTACATTCTAAACACTGATTATTAAAATGCAAAATAAAAATCTTGTGAAGTAAACTTTGGTTTGTCTCTTTTACCCCTTTCCAGCTCTATCGTCCAAACTTTGTGCATCCAGGGACTGCAACAGTTCCCACCATGTCAGCTGCGTATCCTGGTGCTTCTTTGTTTCTTCCCATGGGTCAGTCCATGGCTGTTGGGCCGGTTGGCTCTGCAGTTCCACTGGCTTATTATCCACTTGGTCACGTATACCCACCTGGTTCCACAGTGCTGGTGGATGGAGCATATGATCCTGGTGCCAGGTTTGGAGCTGGGGCTACTGCTGGTAACATCCCTGTGAGTATGACCAGAAAACAGACAGGCCTGCATGTTCGGGTCTAAACCTCCCAATGTCCTGAGTTGTTAAAACCTCAGATTTCTGTCTCACATTCAGTATCACCTCTGTGACCCTGGACAAGTTGCTTAATATCTCTAGGCTCAGTTTCTTCATCTGTAAAGTGAAGAGACTAGACTAGTTGCCCTTTAAACTTCTTCCAAATCTGTGATCCTGATTCTACAATCTCTCCAATATCCCTGGGCTATGATAGTTGACAGTTTATACCCACCTATGAGGCAGGGTGGTGGTGGTGGGGAGAGGTTGGGAGTGCAAAGAGAAGCTGTGACAGCAATGGTCTGCCAATTAATTGTAGCTAACAGTCTCTTTTTCTAAATCTAAACCCCTTTGCTCTGCCCTGATTCCCAGATTTTGGGGGGGGGGTCGTTGCCCAATTCATCTAAGAGTTAAAGGAGGAGCAATTTAAACTGAGCCATTTTACTTTTTTGTGAACTGGTTCACAGTGCCTACTCAGTAGGCATTTAACTTACTATCAACCATGACCACAGTTCTACACAGTCATTGTCACTGATAAAAAATAAATAGAATACTTTTTATTTATTTATTTATTTATTTTTTGCAAGGCAGTGGGGTTAAGTGGCTTGCCCAAGGCCTCACAGCTAGGTAATTATTAAGTGTCTGAAGTCGGATTTGAACTCAGGTACTCCTGATTCCAGGGCTGGTGCTTTATCCACTGCGCCACCTAGCTTCCCCCTAAGAGAATACATTTTAATGTTAAATTGTTTCTAGAAGGTTGGCATTTTCAGTTAAATTATTTCCAGATTATCTGGGATTTGTTTTCCACATGCCCATTAAGGGAAATTTGGAACAGGCCAAACTTTTCCTAAGTAACTGTTCACTAACAGTAACATCTGTGGTCATGTCAACTTCTTTGCTCACTCAAGAGACATCTCTATCTCTAAGAAAGAAAAGTTCTTAAGTTGTGAATTCAGGTAGTCAAAAATTTTCCCTGTTTCCCAAATGCATCAGATCAGTTCCAAAGCCGTGTCTGTTCCTTATATATATATATTCTACTGGGGCTTAAGATCCACAAATTGAATTTGCCTCTTGGGCAGTTATAATATCATAATCCAAATAACATTGCTTTGACTAATATTGTTTTGCAGTAATAACATTTACTGCAAAGCATGAATAAATAATTACTAAATACCATTGTGATATCACAAAATTCCCTGGTAAATTACTCTCTAAAATGAATATTGGCTATTTAGAAATCATTACCTCCTTTTTTTTTTGGAGCCATATAATAGTATTAGGTGGAATATACCTATATTTGAGATGTCCTTTTTAAAGTATGATTCTCATCCCCTGGATAGAGTCTCCAGGGATTTCGATCTAGTGTTACACTCCCTGTCATTTGTAAAAGTGAAAAGTATTTCACAGGACACTGGCATAACATCCAGTTAACTTTCTGGAACAGGCTTACCTTGGAGCAAAAACAATACCCAAAGGATTATTTAGAAAGAGCTCAACCCTTGGAAAGTTCCAAGATTGGAGAAAACTTGATATGAGTTTGAATTATATACAACTCATAATGGTCCCTGTGTTTCTTTCTAGAGCGGGACATCTTTCGAATAAGCATTAGTATCCCTCTTCCAGTATTTTTTTTTTTTTTGCTGTCTTTGGGTAGTCTGGAAAGGGAGTAGTGTGCTCTCTCTCTCTCTCTCTCTCTCTCTCTCTCTCTCTCTCTCTCTCTCTCTCTCTCTCCCTCCCCAGAACCCAAACTGGCGCCAATAAGGAATACATTGGCCAGCCCCATCATCAGAATTGCCATTTTTCCTGGTGGGCCTTCCTCCTGATTTCCCCTGGGGCTCTGTTTTCCCTGCACCAGTTTCTCTGTGCCCATTCAACCTTGTTCTTTACTTCCAGCCTCCACCCCCTGGTTGCCCCCCCAATGCTGCTCAGCTTGCTGTTATGCAAGGGGCCAACGTGCTAGTAACTCAGCGGAAGGGGAACTTCTTCGTGGGTGGTTCGGATGGTGGCTACACCATCTGGTGAAGAACCAAAGCCACCCCTGTGCCAGGAAAGACATCACACACCGTCAGCACTTCTCACAATGTAACTGCTTTAGTCATATTAACCTGAAGTCAAAGTTTAGACACATGTTGTTGGGGTGTCTTTCTGGTGCCCAAACTTTCAGGCACTTTTCAAACTTAATAACGAACCATGTAATGGTAGCAGTACCTCCCTAAAACATTTCAAGGTGGGGGGAGGGGGGGTGATCCATTCATAAAATGAATGTGGGCAAATCTTCCCTGAAGATGTTCCTTTAATTCCTTTGGAGTAATACTGCACCATACTGGTCTTTGCTTTTAGTAATAAACCATCAAATTAGGTTTGGAGGGAACTTTGATCTTCTGAAGAATTAAAGTTGCCAAATTATTCTGATTGGTCTTAAATTTCCTTAAAGTCTTTGATTTCTATTACTTGTTATAAATGAAATGCATAGATGTCTACCTTTTTCCTTCACATCCTTTGCCCCTTTCCCCACTTCCCTCGCCAATCTCCATTGAATCAATGGTGCAGGACAGAAAGCCAGTCAGACTTCTTTCTCTCTCCCTGCACCTCTCCCTCCTTCTTGTGTGAGAGGAGACCTTGGCTCTCCTTATCTTTTGACCTTTTATTCAAAAGGATCCTCTGAAACCACTTGTGTTCAGTTTAGACCCCTATTCTTACCCCTCAGCAAAGGCTGAGAATGGACCATTCCTTTTGTACTCTTCTCATGGATGCCTCTGCACACAAAAGCCTCATCCAGATTCGTTTTGGTGCCAGAAACACATGATCTGAGCACTGGATGTCAATGCTAACTGCGCTTTGGTCAACTACAGATTTAAAATGAGAGAGGCAAGGGAAAAGGGGTCTTTTTTTCCAGTTTTGGAATTGATGACTTCACAGTCCAGTTAAGGGGAGTTTTGAGAACAGAAATTGGTTGCCATCTGTTTAAATATCTGAGGCAGCTAGCTGACCATGGCCATTAATTAACTGCTCAAGAGCTGGGTTAATGAGAATATATTGTGAATGGGTCACTTTAAGATGAGTTCAATAAAAAGATTCAGGGATCCTCAATCTTTTAATTTTTGTTTTCTGGAATTGGATTTGATGAATATATTTTATCTTATAATTTCAGTTCATCTAAATTTGACTGTATTCTGTATATATGGTGTTTGACTGTACCATTGACTGTTATGGAAGTTCAGCGTTGTATGTCTCTCTCTTCACTGTGGTGCACTTAACTTGTGGATTTTTTATACTAAAAATGTAGAATAAAGAATATTTTGAAGATTTGAATAAAGTGATGAAGTTGCATTACACCTTAACTCCAAGTATTTCTCACCTAGCTCATTTCTAGATGTCTTCTGAAATATCTTCTCTAGCCTCATGAAGATTCTAATTGGTACAATACTATCAGGTTAATTCCTAAAGCTCTACAAAAGCTCTACGACCAGCAAATTTGGTGGTTTCAGACAGGAGTCTGGAGGCAATAAAAAAAGGCAGTCTCAATTTTGGTGTCCTTGAAATTAAAAATACTTTTAAAATTTCAGTATGATTGGTATCTTATGTATTTAAAAAACATTCAAAGAAGACTTCACTGACACATAAAAAAAGTTAAGAACCCCTGCAATATATTTATTGGCAGTTTTACACCTGTGGGGAAAAAATGAGTGTGCCAAACATCCAGACTCTTTCCTGCCTGGCAACATGTGGCCCATACCCCGAACCTATGCATAATACAGTGCCCTGACAGAAGAAGGTATGAGAAGCTGCCATGAGGAAGCTTCTCTGGGCCTAATCTGGAAGATAATTAGAGCAGAGAGGGTGGTAAGGTCAATGTTTTCCCTCTCCCCCTCTCCTCCTTGTCTTCTGGAGTTTTCAGATTGGGTTCTTGGGGAATTTTTTTTCTAAAAAAGGCAGAATCAAATACTGCTTAGCTTCTAGATCTCTAGGAATTGTGAACCCAACAAAATACTTGTGTGGCATTTTTTTTCAGTTAGCATCCTTGACATCTCTGTGGCATCTGAAAGTCAAATCCTTGACATCTCTGCAGCATTTGAAAGTTAAATCCCTCTTTCCAATCTTACCTTGAGAAGTGACCCATTTTCCTGGTTCTCCTTACTCAGCCACTTTCTCTTTTATTTCTCCATCCTCTTCCTGATCTTTTAAGCAGGTTGTTCCCCTAAAGCTCTGTCTCCCCTAACCACTCCCTCAGCATTCTCCACTTCCCCAGCACCAGTTATCACCTCTGCAGGGAATTCTCAAGATCTCCTAGTCCCGACTATTCTTAGCTTCAGGCCTGCTTGCAAGACTTCTGTGGATTCAACTCAACATGTTCAATGCCCAGTACATTTATCTTTTTCTTTCAATCCTTTCTGTCTTCTAATTTCACTATTTTTGTCAGTGATCTCATTCATCCCATATCTTATGGTGGAAAGTTTGCCATTTTAAACTTTTCACTTTGCATTATTAACCCAAGCAGTTAATAAAACATTGTCAATTCTAACTTAATCTATCTGCCCCCTGCTACTCCTCTAGTATAAACAGCCTCTCATTACAACCTGCCTGAACTTTAGTCATAGCCTCTTAATAGGTTGTCCTGTTACCACTCTTCCTCCCCCCAGCCCAGCCCATCCATCTCCTGTCAATCTCTTCACTAATAGATCTGGCTTTTGTAGTACTCTTTTCCTTAAAAAAAAAAAAACTTTAATAGTTGTATTCATGCTTCAATTTATCTGCTTTGCTGCTTGGACAAAACCATGTCCTGATTGGTGATTGCTTCAGTTGACTACAATAGGAGGGAAGACCCTGTTCCACAACCATGCTTCCTTACTCTGTAGTCATCTCATCTGCTGCCTTGTGTTCCAGTTCTTGAACCAGGATCAAATCAACTGCCATTGCTCCTTAAAAGGATATCCAATGTATTCTATGTATCCATTCACCATCTCTTTAACATTCTAGACTAAAATACTCATTTGCTAACACTCTGCTATTTATAATTTCTCTCTGTGATGTAGCAATATTCTAACCCTGAGCTCATGCAAATTAGGCTAACTTTTTCTTAAGAAGATCTGGCTCTGAGGACTAATGGCCATGGGCAACTCAAAGGTTCAGCTGAATCAACTAATCATTCCTTTAGTGCACCTCCCTCCCCACATTAGAATTTAAGATCCTTGAAGCAGAAATTAGCTTTGCATAGTGATTAGCGCATTTAGTGTTGTATAATTTTTTTCGATTCTTTCATTTATTCATCCATCCAACTGGGAGCCTCCAACAATCTGGCATTACCCCAGCTTTCTAGCCTTGACTCCATGTATTCTATGCAGTAGAATTTGGAATTCTTGAATTTGAAAGGAGGGAATATTTCCTTTTTATTTTCATTAACTTCTAATTTGCCCTTTCCTTCAATTATAATGTATCTGTAGGTTTTACCACAATGCCAAAGGTATCTGTCACACAAAGGTTACCCAATTCTAGCCAAATGGGACTATTCTCATTTCCCTTACAAATGTGGTCTCCAAAATGAGAGAAGTGGTAATAGTGGGGAATCATACCCTAAACCTAACCAAATTCGAGAGTGGGAAGATGAATTGCATCCTATTCTCTCCAGTCATATTTTCTAAAAATCCCAACCCAACCATACCTATCCTTATTCCCCCTACACCCTTTCCCTTCTTTCATGAGTTTACAGCCTCACTTTTTCTAAGCCCGAAATCACCCTCTCCTGTCAGTTATAACTGTCATTATAATTGTCCCTGTCAGCAATTATTGCTACAGGGACATCCACAAAGGTGGGGGAAAAAATTCCACCTCCCTCACCATCTCCCATCCCTATCAAACATTTTCACTCTGCCTCCCAGATCTTATGATTTTGATAAGTACTCTCCAGTGCAGTGACCTCCCAACTTTTCAGTTTGGGTGAGATAGAGGAAGTTGGATGAGTAGTAGGCATATCCAGACAGATCATGGATCTCACTACATTATCCTCTCCCCATAATCCATCCTTCTTCCAAACTTTCCTGTTTTTATCTCAAGACACCCCAGCTCTCAACTTTGTTATCCTCAGATCAACATGAAGCAAGGATGTGTATCATCATCATCATTAATATCATTAGAAATAGCAATAAGACAAGAAAAATCAAGGAATAAGAATAGGAACATAACTATAATTTCTTTTTGCATTTGTTAAGATGGTATGCTTAGAAAACCCCAGAGAATAAACTACGGTTGAAACCATTAACAACTTTAGCAAAGTTGCAGGATATAAAATAAACTCAGATTAAATCATAAACATTTCTATACATTGGCAGCAAAATCCAGCAGGGATTTTCCCTTTCCATTTAAAATAACTGCAGACAGTATAAAATATATGGAAGTCTACCTCCTAAAACACTATATGAACACAATTATAAAAATTTTTCATGCAAAGGTCTAAATAATTGGAAAAATATTAATTGCTCATGGATGGACCAAACCAAGATAACAAAAGGTAGTAAAATAGCAATACTTCTAAATTAATTTACTTATGCAGTGTCACACCAATCAAACTACCAAAGAATTATTTTATAGAGCTAGAAAAAAATAATAAAATACATCAAGAAACAAAAGGTCAAGAATGTCAAGAGAATCAATAATGTGTGAAGGAAGACAGCCTAGCAGTATCAGATCTCAAACTATGCTATAAAGCAATATTCATCAAAATAAGCTGGTAATGGATAAGAAACAGTGGTTGATCAATGAAATAAATTAGGCACACAATATACAGAAGTGACCACAATAAACAAGTTTTGGATAAACCCAAAGATCCCATTTATTTGGGCAAGAACTTGCTATTCCACAAAAGCTGCTTAGGAAAACTGGAAAGCAGTTTCGGCAGAAATTAGTGATGGGTCAACATCTCACACAATATACCAAAATAAGCTCAAAAATGGATAGATAATTTAGACTTTTATTACCTATAAGATCTGTGAATAAATAAGAGGATCATGGGAGATGAAATGGATAATTTTGATTACATTGAATTTAAAGGTTTCACACAAACAAAAACCAAGGTAGCCAAAATTAGAAAGGAAACTGGGAAAAAAAATTTTCAGTGAGCTCCTCTGATAAGGAGGAAGCAAAAGTTATAAAAGTAACATTTATAAAAACAAGAGCCATTCCCCAGCTGATAAATGGTCAAAGAATATGAAGGCAATTTAACTGAGGTACCATCACACAGCTCTCAGATTGGCTAACATGACAGAAAAGGAAAATGACAAATGTTGGAGGGGAATTGGTCCAAACATTCTGAAGAATAGTTGGAACTATATGTTCTGATAAAGAAACTATGCCCAGAAAACTATAAAACTGCATACCCTTTGACCCAGAAGTACTAATACTCGGTTTGTACCCCAAAAAAGATCAAAGAAAAAGGATATATATATATATATATTTATAGCAGCTTTTGGGGGTGAAAGAAAATTGAGAACTCAGGGGATACCCATCAATTGGGGAATGGTTCAATAAATTGTATATGATTGTGATGGAATCTATTGTTTAAAAGAAATGATGGAGGTGATGATTTCAGAAGAACCTAGGAAGACCTGTATGAACTGATGCAAAATGAAGTGAGCTGAATCAGAACACTCTACACAACCACAGCAATACTGTGAATCAACTGTGAATGATGTAGCGCCTCTGATCAATACAATGATCCACAGCAGTTCCAAAGGACTTGCGATGAAAAATGTATCCGCTTTCAGAAAGAGAACTGATGAACTCTGAGTGAAGATTGAAGCATATTTTTTCACTTTTATTTTTCTTGCTTTTTTAATTTAAACAATATTGGTTAATGTGGAAATGTTTTGCATGAGTTCATATGTATGTTTTCTTGCCTTCTCAATGGGTAGGGAAGGGATAGAATTTAGAATTGAAAATTAAAAAAAAAATAAAAAAAATTTCAACTCACTTTCCCTCATGTCTAATGTTGACCGGTCTTACTATTTCCTTTACCTTTGTCACATATGTTCCCTTCTCTCTATTTCTTCAACCACCACACTAGTTCAGGCCTTCATCATCTTTTCCTTGCATTATTATAAAAGCCTACAAATAGCCTCCTAGATTCTTTGACCTGGAAGCTTGAGGTCATGGGGATTTTTCTTCTGGGGTCTTTCAGGAATTAATATATTCTTTCTATTTTCTCTCTCTACCCTCTAGTTCTAATAGATCAGGACAGTTTTCATTTATGACTTCTTGAAATAAAGTGTTTTAGGGGACAGAGGATAGGGGACAGTGGATAGGGTACTGGCCCTGGAGTCAGGAGGACCTGAGTTTAAAAAATTGATCTCAGACACTTAATAATTACATAGCTGTATGACCTTGGGCGAGTCACTTAACCTAATTGCCTTGCCAAAAAATAAAAAAAGAAATAAAGTATTTTGTCTCACACATACATATACAATCAGGGAACCCACTGAATCTTAAATTATTCTTTAGCCTATTTTCCAGGTCAATCATTTTTGATTGGTAATGCCTTCTATTTTTTTATCCAATTTTCTAATTTTATTCAAATATTTCTTCTCTCACAAAGACATTGATTTCTATTTTTTTTCTATTTTAATTTTCAGGAAGTCTAATTGTTAAATAAAGTAAACTTTTCACTTCCTGTTAAGTTATTAACTTTTTTCCAATTTTTTTCTTCTAAAACATTCCTCATCCCTTTCTTTCCCTTCTCTTCCTCTCTTTCTTTTGAATAATCAGTTTTTTTCCTTTGAGTTTACGTAACCAGTTGCTTAGTTACTCTCTTCTTCTAAATTTGGTGTTTTGAATATTTTTGTATCAACTGGTCCTTTTTAAATTTTTTTTTTAATTTTTAATAAGGTTTTTGCAAGGCAATGGGGTTAAGTGACTTGCCCAAGGCCACACAGCTAGGTAATTATTAAGTGTCTGAGGCCGGATTTGAACTCAGGTACTCCTGGCTCCAGGTCCAGTGCTCTATCCGCTGCACCACCTAACTGCCCCCAAATAGTTCTTTATAGAGATTGGGGTCTTCTTTGATTCACTTAGTTCCTTAGTTCCAATTTGGGGTTTTGACTTAGCTGACTCCTGAGCTTTACAGAGGGGCATGATCAGCCCGTCTTGGTCTCTTGGCTAGGGCATCTGAATTCTTCTGTTGATTCCCATCTCCCATCTAAACTAAGAGTTTAAACTAGAAGTTCTTAGGTTCAGAGATTTTCAGGACCTTTTCCTCTATTTTGGTATTTTAGGACAGAGTACTATGGATCTCAGAGTTCCTGAGGCTGAAATATCCAGGTCTGTATATTGTCTTGCTTAGACTGGATGCTACAGCTCCAGGTTGCTTTCAAGGTCTACTGTGTGGGTTTCTGATCCACCAGGGAATGGTTTTCCTTCTCTTGTTTCCTCTTGCAGATCACATATATTTCTAACCAGTCTCTAGGGTCATGCTGTGAAGTTTTCATTTTGGTTACTTCTGCTAGCACTGGCACTTCTGGTGGTCCCCATTTCCTGTTGCTCATAGGATTTCTGACATTTTGTCCAGTTTTAGTGTGATGAAATCACTATTATTTATCACTGAATTTCTTGATGATTATTTGATCTGTTACTATTTTTTAGTTTTTTTGCTAGAATAGGCTTGTGGGAGCTAGTCTGTTCAAGAAGCTAGTTTAGGTAGAAGTTCCAAACTTCAATCTCTCTACTATTTCAAATTCATGCTCCACTAATTGTTAACAAAGCAATTTTCCTAAGCCATGTATTTGACCATGGCTCTCCTCAACTCATAAAAACTTCAATGACTTCCTATTGACTCTAGTATGATATATTATTTCATTTTTATCTCATCCTTTTAAATGTCTTTTTTTTGTGACTTTTTATATATGATTGATCCTGTATTACTGAGTATATGATTTACAACTAAGTAAATATTCACATATTGGATTATTTGCTTATGTTCTTTATATTCCTATTAACTCCAGGAGTTATAAGCTCCAGATCTGTTCAGGTTTGGTACAAATAAATCCCAAATGTGGATAATTTAGTGCTGACTATTATTCTCTGCTTCTCGCAAATGAAAATCAAAATCTTGATTAATGAAAAGTTTTAATTCCTATGAAAAAATACCACAAATACAAGATTGGATTGGGAATAAGAATGGACTGGGAAGCAAGGGGCTTGAGGAAAAGGTATGGTCAGATACTAGCAGGTGAGGTCAGCTAATTTATTAAATTATTATCATTATCACTACCATCACCCCCCTCCCCAAGCTGGCTGCACTAGCTAAGGATGCCAAAATAACTTTTTGGGACCAGTGATTAGGATTCTTCATGAGTTACATGATGCAGCTAGGAGTAGGATTGAGCAACTTTCATCACTTCCATCACCCCTACAGAAGTAAGAGTGGAAAAGATTACTGGGCAAATCCCATCTACCCAGTAGGTTAGTCCAACCCTTTCTAGTTATGACTTATGACAAAAAGATCCATAAGAGAGGTCTAGCTAAGGCATTGGAATCTGCTTTGTCTACTTCCCTTTGTCCCATGGGTCTCTGTTACTGGCACCTGGGTTGGGAGTATCCCTGCAGAGAGCGTAGACTTGCCCATTATCACCACCTATCTCTGGCTTGAGAGGCATCTTTCACCTAATAAATTAAGCACTCAGTCTTGAAGTTAGAGGCCAGGAGTTCTTTTCGAGTCTGGGAGTCATCAGATGAAATATTCCTCCTTCTTCCCCTGGACCGAGTCATTCTCCATTTGCAGGGTTGCACTGGCTTCTCCTCCCGCAGGCTCATAGGTGATATAGCTGCCTTTGTTCTTGTACAGGTAAATAATGATGATGATCAGGACTGAGAGCAGGGTGATGAAAACCACTGTGAGAACACCTTAAGAAGAAGAGGAAACAGGATTCTGAAAGGGTTATTTATCCAATATTTCATAGAGGAACTAATCTGCATATATCCTAACATTTTCCCACCTTTATCCCAATTTTACTTTTGTCTCCTGTCTTTCTTTTCCTTTTAACCAATTCCTCCTTCTCCCATCCATTCTCCCCCATGCAAGAGAGCATCCATCTAAGCAAATTTCACTAAGTCACCAACAAAGAATGGCTATTAGTTCTACTGCTTGACTTCCTGTATATTCACTGTTCTGTTTCCATGAAAACTGCTGCCTGTTGGCTTAATGCCTCTGCTGAAGAGACAAGGATATTCTCCCCTGAATGAGTTAAAATGCAGTTCCCAACCAGTTGCTGATGGCTCCAATAAAACAGGAAGGAGGAAAATAGGAAATAGTTTATCTCAACAGGAAGGATTTTCCCAAGCCATAGTTAATCTGTGGTAGTTTTGTTGAGCCCTCCTATCCTTCCTTTTTCTTGCTTCCTAATTTGCTCATGCAACAGCCACACACAGGGTAACTTGTTCATACTGACATTTTATCACCCAACAATTCCTGGGGATTGATATGTCTACCCATCTACCTCCAACTTGGCATTTTACTTCATCCCCTCCTCCACAAGTTTAAGTGATTCATTATAAATCTAATGATAATAACAATTGTTTTGCAGCTATTATCTTTAAATGAGTTTAAATGAGTTTCAGTGTATTAAAATGTTATAGCCCATAAGGCCCTTTTAGAGTAACTTGCCCATAAGTTTAATCCTACTTATAATTAGTTATTTATGATTTAGTTTTTTCCAGATTTCTTTAAATTTCTCACACTAATTTAAATCATATTATTCCTTCAGCATACAATTTAAATAACCACTCCCCTATTCCTAGACATTCTGGTTACTTTTTATTCTTTCCCTTCTGCAATAATATTGCTGTAAATATCTTTAAACAGATAGTTTTTTTCCCCCCTTTTTGGTAACACCCTGAGGATATATTCTAAATGATGAAATTAGCAAGCCAACCCATAACTTCCATTTGGGGATGATAATACTAATAATAACAACTAGCATTTATAAAGCTCAGTCATTGACAGTGTTTCATCTTTGAGGGCCAATGTAGCCAACTTCTGAGAGGTTAATAGATCCTCAAAATATTGATTTAAATGTGAAAGAGAAAGGTTGTATACACAGAAACCTTCCAATCACTGTTCAGTAACCATAGTATGGTTAAGAAAAAGGTCATAGGCTCCCATTGTCTGGACCATCCTCTAGTTCTCTGTTGGGAATATTCAGCAGTCTTTTTTTTTTCTTGACCTAAGAAAGAGCCCTTGATTTCAGTGATTTCCTTACCTGCAATGACTGCAGTGTTGGCAACAGCTGTAGGAGTCAGGGTTTCAGTGGCCTGTAGGAGTGGAGTGGACATCAGCTCATCAGCTGGCAAATTCAGAAGGGGGCAAAGAAAACAAAATTAATATAGTAATAGGTACTATTTATATTTCCTTCTTCTCTTCACATCTAGGGAAATGACACAGCTTCCTAATCATCTTGCACATCAGATCCTGATTTTTAAAATCTAATTTTTGTTAAGATTTTTATTTTTACATTGCCTTCATTTCTGAACCTGTTTCTTTCCTGTCCCCTTTCCAACAAAGCTATTCTATTCAACAAATATTTGAAAAGAAGGGGGGAAAGACAATGTAACAAAACCAATCTAAATATTTACCATGTCTGACAATATATGTAGTGTTCATTACCCATTCTTTATCAAAAGAAGAGAGAGATGTGTTTAGCAATTTAGCAGTCACAGGACTGGAAAAATTTTTGAGGATCATTTAGTTGAAAGCCCAGTTTTGGAGATGTAGTGGAATGAACACTGGATTGCAGGACTCACAAAATTTTCCTGATTCTGGGAAAGTCAAATTATTTCTCAACTTCTGTTTCCTACTCTGAAAATGAAATAATATTTATATAACTTCAAAGGAAACAAAGAAAACTCCAGGAAGGAAGGAAAGAAAGAAAGAGAGAAACATTAATTCAGTGTCTCCAAGGTGCCAGGGACTATACTAACTGCTTTAGAAATATTATTTTATTGTCACAACTGTGAAGGTAGGTACTATTATTATCCTCATTTTACAATTAGAATTATAAAGTACAATATATACTAAAGAAATGAAGATTTACTTTATAGCTGAAGAGAAGACAGGTGAAATGATTTGCCTAAGGTCCTTTAACTCTCAGTTCAATAGTCCTTCTTGTTTACTTTGATGACTTACTCTTTGCCCTTCCCTTATTCCCAGTCTGAAACTTTTAGATGTATATATAGCAGAGGTAGGAGCATTTTTTTTTCTAGAAAGGCTCTGTTAAAATACCTTTAGGATATGTCACCTCTAAGAGAAGAGAGATTTCTAACCTTCTTTCACTAGCACATTAGTATGGACTACCTAAAAAACTAATTAGTACCCACCAGGCCAGAAGAAATTGGGTACACAAGAGGGATAATTAGAAATAGAAAGAGGCAAGGAGGTACACTCACATACACACCCACAAGTCTATAGGAATGTATAGTATGAAGGTTTGTCTGTTATCAAGAAATCATAGAATCAGATTTAGGGCTGGAAGAAATGTTAATAATATATAAAAAAAGACTTCATTAGTTTTCTCTTTGCCCTTATTGCCCCTACCCAATTTCCCTTCCTTGACAAAGTAGGGAAAGATTAAGACATTCTAGAATTTCGACACAAACCAATGATATCAAAAGGTAACAAGAAATATTAAAGTTAAAAGGTGAAAAAAAAAGAAAATGTTAGCTTATTCTCCTCCCCCTCCTCATGTCCCTTCCCTCTTTTTCCATTCTTTTCTTTAGATCATCAAGCATTAATAAAATTTACTCTCAGGCAAAAATCATTAAGTTGGGAAACAGATTGAGGAGTAAAAGAAATTAAGAATCTTTGGATTAGCTGAATGTCATGACCAAAAAAAGTGTTTTGGCATTCTATTTAAGAAATCTTAAAACTGTCCAGATCTTTTAGTTGCAAAGGGAAAAGGGAAATAAACCCAATTCACCAGTCACTCCTGCAATTTCAAAATGGAAATTCTGGGAATTGTTATAATCAAAATCTTGATCTTCCATGTCAAGGAAAAAAAATTACTCTAAGCAGAATGAAAGAATTAAAGTACTGAGGAGTCACAGTCGGGATCACATATGATTTGCCAGCCACTACTATAAAGGATTGGAAAACTTGAAATATAATATTCCAGAAGGAAAAAGATATGGGCTTCCACACAGCAAAATATTATAATGCTATAAGAAGAGTAAATGAAACTTTAATGAAATAAGGAAATTTCAATTATTCCTGTTGGAGGAAAAAAATGGTCAGAGCTATGGAGAACTCTGAAATTCAAACACAGGAGTAAAGAGAAATATAAAATGGTAAACATAGATGAACAATGCTAAAGGACTAAACAAAGGTAAAGAGCTTACATTCAAATATAGGAAAATGATACTCTTGTCTCTTCTGAATTCTATCATCATCCAGGATTATTGAGGAAGTTCAAATAGAGAGGATCTGGAAATAATTCTGTATGTGATGATGATCTTAAAAAAAGGAATGAAGGGGGGGGGTGAGGAGAGCCAACAATCCAATTGAAATCTCAGATTTTGGATCAGCAAAGCCAACAAAAGGTCAAGATGAGATAATTTTCCAACCCAAGATAATTTAGTAGATTGGCAAGTGCTTGTGACTGCAGGAAAGCAGGGGTCCTTCCTAGGAAAAGACCCCAGTGCAAAACAAGAGCAGTGACACCTGGGATCACATCATTCCTGAAAGCACTGAACTTAAGAAACTTATAAAGAGCTCTGAAAACAACAGAATTAAAAAAAGCTTTAAACTTAGGACAGTGCCTCCCCAGTCCCAGGTGATTAGAGTCCAACTTTAATATAAAGTTTAAAGACAAGAAATAGACTAGGAAAAAATAACAAAAAAAGAACATGAAAGAATCTGAAAGATTCTACTGAAAGATATCTGCAAATGAAAATTCCCAGGAATATTATAGTTAAATTCCAGAGCTCTCAGTTGAAGGAGAAAAATATTGCAAGCAACCAGAAAGAAATAATTCAAGTATCAAGGAACCACAGTCAAGATCACTCCAAGATTTATTAGCTTGCATATTAAAGGAGTGGAAGGCTTGGGATATCATTCTGTAGTATCTGGCAAAACTGACTTTAAATCCTAAGGATTAAATGAATTATATTCATTTTATGGTTAAAAATGATTATTTAATGAAATAGAGGAATTCTAAGCATTCTTGATGAAAAGGAATCTATAAATCTAACTCTAGGGAGTTAGGAGGAGAGGGCATGAATATCAACTGATTTTGTTGGGATGATTTTAAAAAATGAAGGAGGGGGAGAAAGCAATTTTTTTCTCACATAAAAGAAGTGCACAAGGAAAAGATTTTGCAGTGAAGGGGAAATTGGGGGAAGTAGGCAATGCTTGAACCTCTCTCATCAGAATTGTTTCAAAAAGGGAAAAATCCATATATATATATATATATATATACTCAGTTGGGTAGAGGAATCTATCTTACCCAATAGCAAAAGAGGAGGGGAAGGAGATTATAAAAGGAAGGGCAGATTAAGGGAAGCAACGGTCAGAAGCAAAACAGATTTTTGAGGAGAGGATAAAAATAGAGAAGACTAAACAGAAGAAAATGAGATGGAGGGAAATGTGGAGTTAGTTGTCATAATTGTGAATATGGATGATGTGATCTCACCCCAAAAAATAGAAACTAGAATGTATTAGAAACTAGAATCTAGCAATATCTTGTTTACAAGAGACAGAAAGGCACATACAGAGTTAAAATAAGGGACTGAAACTGAATCTATTTGTTTCAGCTGAAATAAAAAGGGCAGGGGTAGCAATCATGATCTTAGACAAAGCAAAAACAAAAACTGACCTAATTAAAGAAATAATCCAAGAAACTACATTTTGCTAAGAGGTATCATAAACAGTGGGGATATTGAAGTGGCACAGTGAACACAGTAGCAACCCTAGAGTCTGGAAAACTCATCTTCCCAAGTTCAAATCTGACCTTCAAAAATCCTGGGCAAGTCACTTAAATATGCTTGCCTTAGTTTCCTTATTTTAAAATAAACTGAAGAAGGATATAGAAAAGCCCTCCAGTAACTTTGCTAAGAAAACCCCAAATGATATGGAAAGTTGGACATCAGAGACAGTAAAGTAATATTAGAAAAATTTAAAGCAAGTTTCTCTGAGAAAGGAAGGTCTCAATTCTCAAATATACAGAGAACTCAATTCAAATTTATAAAAATAAGAGCCACTTCCCAAGTGATAAATGGTTAAAGGATATGAACAGGAAGTTTTCAGAAGAAATCAAAGTTATCCACTGTCATATGAAAAAATACTCTAAATCATTGATTAGAGAAATGCAAACTAAAACAATTCTGAGATACCACCTAACACTTATTAGAAATGATAGATGCTTGAAGGGATGAAGTAAAATAAATATACTAATTGTGTACCTTAATAGTGAACTGATCCAACCAGTTTGGAGAACTAGACTCAAAGGACTATAAAACTGCATACCCTTTGACCCAGTCATATTACTACTAAGTCAATACCCTAGTGAGATCAAAGAAGAAAAAAGATATATCTGTACAAAAACATGGAAGTTCTTTTGAATGTCTATTTGTGTCAAAAAATTTGACACCAATACTCATCAATCAGAGAATGGCTGAACAAATTGTGGCATATGATTGTGATGGAAGAGGCTATTGTGCTATAAGAAATGATTAGGGGAATTATATCAGGAAAAATGTAGAGGACCTATATAAATTGATGCAAAATGAAGTGAGCAAAATCAGGAGATCGTTGTATATAGTAACAGCAATATTACAATTATGATCAATACAATGATCCAAGACAATTCCAAATGACTCATGATGAAAAAATGCTGTCTCCAGAGAGAATTCATAAATTCTGAGTGCAAACTGAAGAATTTCTTATTTTATTTATCTTGCTTTTTTTGATGATGTGCTTTGCATGATTTGCCATGTATAATAGATATCAGATTTCTTGCCTTCTCAGTGGGTGGGGAAGGGTAGAAGAGAGGGAGAGAATTTGGAAATTTTTAAAAAATAAATAAATCTTTTTAAAGAGAAAAAAAAGAATGGATGGGTCACATGAACAATATGGTAAACTATGCATTTTCTCCAATCCTCATGACTTCTCACACTTCTCCAAAAAAGAAATTAAGCAACAAGGATAAAACAACTTCAGCTATTTCCATGATCAAGGACCCGAGAATCCAAAAGGAGGTTAAAAAAAATTCCTTCAAATTCTGATACTGACCCTGAGCTCATTTTGCACCACTCCCCAACTCCAAGTTGTAGAATGAAATAACTGAAGGTAGAACCAATTTAAAGAACGCTTGGTCAAAAACCCAAAGGAGTAACGGCTTTTAAAGATGAAAATGGAAGATCAAAAATAGCAAAACCAAGATCAAAATCAAACAAAAAAAAAAGAGATTTACTAAGATTTTTTTAAAAAGAATTATTTTGGGATAGCTAGGTGGCGCAGTGGATACAGCACCGGCCCTGGGGTCAGGAGCACCTGGGTTCAAATCTGGTTTCAGACACTTAATAATTACCTAGCTGTGTGGCCTTGGGCGAACCACTCAGCTCCATTTGCCTTGCAAAAAAAAAAAAAACCTTAAAAAAATACGAATTATTTGTATTTATTTTATCACCAGGGACAGCAGAACCACCACACTTGAAACATATAGGTAAGCTTATAGCTTTGAAAAAAAAGGCACTAAGGAGAAAGATGGAAAAAACATTTGGATTAGAACAAAACTGAGATCCATAAAAAAGTGGGACCTAATTGTAAGAGTAATTGAGGGAATCAATTCTCATTATTCACAATTGCTTCTTGGACAAGATCATATTGTTGTATTGTATTAATTAAATGTCAACTATGTACCAGGACTCTAGGGAGGCAAACAATAAATAGTTTGACATTTTCTTGCTCAATAAACTTTGGTGGTTCCCCTTACCTTTAGGATAAAATATAAATTTCTGAACAAGACACTTCAAGTCCTTGGCTGTAAAGCTACTGCTTACGTTTGAGGTTTACTGGACATTTCTTCCCTCCAAAGCAGTTTCTGACTATCTTGTGGTTTCCCAAATGAAGCACCCAATCTCCTGCCTCCTATTTTTGAACCCTCCAGACTACAATTCATTTCTCCTTTCCCCTTAGGATATTTAATTTCTTTCAAGGTTCAACTCACATACCCTTTCCCATGGGAAACCTTTCTGAATCCCCACAGTTCAGTCTCTCCTTCCTCCTAAAATTAGTGTTTGATGTTTACTTGGTTAGATTTTGTATCTTCCTTCCTCCATCCCATGCCCACCTTTAGTATAATGGAACCTCCTTGACAACAAGATCTGTCTTTTATTTTTATATTGGCAAGGCCCAGCACACTAAAGGTGTCTAATAAATCTTTATCATTGGACTGTTAGACAGAATGCTAACTGAATGTCCATAGGATAACAGTGAACTTGATTTAGGAATTTATCACTTTTCCCATGGTCAAGTTCTTCCACCTTAGTTCCCCCTCCTTTCTCCTTGCCTCAATAAATGAAAGAGATCAAGTTCCTTCTTTCTGGGGTGTAGAAGTTCTGCCACACTAGAAAAAATTTCAATGAGAGTCTGATGAAAGCATTTGGGAACCATGTGAATCTCAATCCAGGCTAGATCTTAACCAAGAACAAAATGAATTTCTGGGCCACTTTAACTCTAAATCGTTTGACTTTTTGTTGTTAACCCAGATACCCGTTTCTTTGTCTCTCCCATTCCTGAGTTGCACTAAAGCTCTTATCACCATGGCATTTGATCCTTTACCATTGGATTTGCTAAACATCTTGGCTAGATACTTGCTCACTGGCAGATGGCTTGCTAGATCCCTTTCCCTGCTGGGGGGGGGGGGACTGCCTAAATTTTCTCCCAGAATTATTAGGCACCTGACCAAGGGGTAGTATGACATAAGCAAATGGAAGGACAACCAGTCAGGAGGATCAGTAAAGCCTAGGTGGCATATGAGATCCCTGGGAAGTGGATGATCCTATCCTTTCAATAGTGCCTGAAAGGGACCTCCAATAGGAAATCTCTTTGGTGGCTAGATTGGAACTTAAAAGTTGAACTACTACTTTGCATTGCTTCTTTGCCCTGCTTGTGACATTCTCTTCCTAAACTGGGTTAAATCTTGTTTTCTCTTCTGCAGTTTGTATAAGAACTGAAGGGCTGTGATTGTGAATTTGTCTCAAAAAATGAGTTTTCAGAGTCAAAGACTCAAGTCTCAGTAGTTCTCCATTGAATCAAATGAATCCTTGTCAGTTTTGTTTGACTTCTAAGGCCAATTCAACTTTCCTCCCCACTCTTCATTCTCAATGCAAATCCCTTGGGCTCCAGTGGGTTTAGTCTACCCATTGTCCTCTTCCAATCCCTCCTCCCTCCCCATAACCTATTTCTAGCTCTTAATATGATCAAGTAAAGGGCACCAGATTTCAGGCAGTAGGACCTGAGTAGGAATGTTGACTATGTTTAATACTTATGCACTAAGCATCATTGACAATGAGATAACATTTATTAGGCAGAATACCTGACATGTGATGATGTTGATGTTTGGTTTGTCCTTCAAAAACCATGACATCAGGGAGATGATGTCATTACAAGCACATGATTTGGATTTGAGTGAGGGGCTGCTGTGCTAAGTCACCAGCCTCATTTTCTCCTCCAGAGCCATCTGAGTCCAGTGACCAAATATGGATTGGGACAATTGGAGATGGCTCGGCTTGCCAAGGGTCACACAGATAGTGTCAAGTATCTGAGGTTGGATTTGAACTCAGATCTTCTTGAGTCCAGGGTTGGTACTCTATCCATTGTGGCACCTAGCTTGTTTCCCCCAGTGTGACTCTGGGCAAGTCACTTAATCTTGTTCAGTCTCAGTTTCGAAATGGTAAAAACTGAGGAGGGCTTTGATTCTCTAATGATCTCTAAGATCCCCTTGAGCTCTAATCTCTGCTCCCAAGATCCCAGGCAAGACTGCTTTCCTCTGACAGCAGACAAAGTCTTTAAGGCTCAAGCCAGGTCCCATTCCCCTCTCTCTAGGAAGCTTTTTCTTATATTTCAACTGACCCTAACTTCTTCCTTCTTTGGACCACCATTATACTTATAGTCCTAACCTCATAACCCTAATCATATACTGTCCTCAGTGCTCTTTAATTGTGAACTGGTCTGCCCACTCCGGAAAGCAATTTGGGGTTTTGTGCTTTAAAAAAAAGTGACTGAAATGTCCATACCCTTTAACATAGAGTTCCCACTGCTGCTATTTATGAATCCCAAGAAGGTCAAAAACAGAAATGTCCTATACCTACAAACTATTCATAGCAGCACTTTTTGTGGTATCAAAGAATTAGAAACAAAGGAGGTATCCATTGATTGGGTACGTGAGTCTAACAACTAAAGAAATTATGGTACATGAAAATAATAGAATATGCTGCACCATCAAAAATATGAAGAATTCAGAGAAGCATAGAGAGACTAATGCAGAGTGAAGCAAATAGAATCAAAAAACAATTTATACAATGGAGGGGAGGAAAAAAGAGAATGAGAATACCTAGTATGCACCAGATATATAGTAGGTGCTAAGAACTTTACAAATATTATCTCATTTGAACTGAAATAATGTAACTGGAAGGAAGGGAAAAAAAGGTTCAAACTGAATGCTATTATAATGACCAAGCTTGACTCCAGAGAATAGTTGAGATGTACCTTTCTCTCTTCATTGCAGAGGTGGAGAGGACTATTGGAGTGTAATATTGCAAATTCTGTTATGAGTTGGTTAGTTTTGCTAAAATGATTCCCCCTGCCCCCACCCCCACCCCCCCTTTTTTAAAGCTTTATTAAGAAAGATGGTTTTCTGGAAAGGACAGAAGGAAGTGATATATTTGAAAATGAATTGTGCTATAATTACAAAAGGCATCAATAAAAATAACACTTTTAAAAAAATGTTGTCTCTGATTGTTCAATACAAGTTTGATACCAAATTTTACCAAGTTGTTCCCTGCCAATGGGGAAGAAAGGGAGGGTGGTAGAAAAGTGTGGAATTCATTAGTGTGGATGAATGTTGAAAACTACCTTTGCATGTAATTAGAAAAATAAAATAAAGTGCAAAAAAATGTCATCTCCCTTACTACAGTGCAAGCTTGAGGGCAGAAACAAAGTCTACATTGATTAGTAGAGAAACTTTCCTCAAAAGCATTGAGTTTTTGTAAAAGCTAATGGTATCACTAAAAGGTGAGGTCAGAGGTTGGACAGAATCTGCTTTATGAAAGTGTGAATTTAGGGGCAGCTAGGTGGCATAGTGGATAAAGCACTGGCCCTGGAGTTAGGAGTACCTGGGTTCAAATGCAGCTTTCAGACACTTAATAATTATTACCTTAGCTGTGTGGCCTTGGGCAAGCCACTTAACCCCGTTTGCCTTGCAAAAAAAAAGTGTCAACTTGGGGCAGATTGGTGTCAAAGTAGATAGAACACTGGTCCTGGATTCAGGAGGACCTGAGTTCAAACCCAGCCTCAGGTACTTAATTGCCTGTGTAACCTGGGGGAAGTCACTTAAGCCCCATGCCTTAATTAAATAAAATTAAAAAAAAATTTTTAAGTGTGAACTCACTGATTCAAGATCAGTCCCAAAAAGCATCCTTTAATTGTTTGGTGATTCTAGAAGTGTGTTTTGAAGTTGCCTGTGCCCAAAGCTAACCAATGAATTGCCCCAGGGTAAGGTACTGAAGTCTGAGTAAGAGTCTAATACTGGGAATTTCTTCTTAACCTAAGCTAAGAGAGGAATCTTTCTCAAGGGGATATAACTTACCTTTTGCAGGAGGTGGGGTTGGGAGGCCTGTCATGATGGTAATATGAGAGTCTTTACACCTGGAAAAAGGAGAAAAAAGTGAAAAGTGGGTGTCAAACCAGAGAGGGGGGCCTTTGGTGTACTTGAATTGACTCTGCCACCTATTTCTTCAAACTAACTCCTTTTTCCAACCTCTCCATCTCAGAAGAGAGGAAAGTGAAACAGTCCATGCGAAATAGCAAATCGTATTCTCTGTCCATTCCTGTGTCTCTGAATGTCTATTCTTTTTCTGGTTATTTCTCTCTGGAAGTGTACCTAAGAAGTTGGACTAGGTCTAGCCTTGACTGAGGCCCACTATTCATCGCATCTAGATTAGTTTCATTTGCATTCCAGGAAAGTCCAAACTCCACTTATCCCCAAGTTTACTTTAACTCGTTTCCGACAGGGAAACCTAGAAATATGTAAGCTAGCTCCTTCCCTAGTTTCTGAAAATGGCACTAAGGTGACAACCTGGATGGGGACGATCAGCCCGCTGGAGATTGTCCACTAGATGTCAGAACAGAGTTAATGGAGACTGGATCTCGAGTCGGACCGAGGGTAGGGAGGGTTGGAGGGGAGGGCACATGTCCCCAGGATGCCAAGGCACCAAAAGTGTCCTTAAAGTTCTGGAGAGCTCCTTGATTGACTGTGGGACGCCTCTGTCCTGGACTCTTACCCTGAGCCACCCATCCTTGAAACTTGGACCCTCACCCCGTACCGGAGCTCCCGAGTCCTTCCATTCCCCAGGCTTGAGTTTGTAAAATCCGCCCGGTTATATCCTCGGCTCCCCCCCCCCTTCCATTAATCCCCCAAACAGCAAAGATTAGATGGTCTGTGCTCTTGGGTCTGTCCTTGCGCAGCAGAGATGACTGGAGCGCTCTTCCTACTTTACCTGGAGAGTCGGAGGAGAGCTCAGGTAGAACCAGACGGGGAGAGGACCTGTCCGCTCCGGGGCGTCCCCTGGTTCGGCTCCGGATACCTTGGAGAGAGGTTGGACAAGAGGGACCGGGAGGTTCACGCCTGGTGCTCCAGCCCAGAAGCTGTGGGTTGTGGTCCTTGCGGTGGCAAAGGTTACTGGCAATGTGAGTGAGGGCGACCAGAGGCAACTTCCCCTCCCTTCCCTTCCTTTCCCTTCCCTTCCTTTCCCTTCCCTTCCTTTCCCTTCCCTTCCTTTCCCTTCCCTCCGCCCTCCAGCCTCCTCCCTCCTCCGCCCTGCTCACCTTTCCAGTCTAACTGGCTGGGGATAAAGGGCCAGTCACACCACTCAGAGTGGGAGGGAGACCGAGAGACATCACAGAGATACAGAGATTAAAAAGAGATGGAGAGCGACATACACACCCAGACTCGTGCAAAGTTTGCTAGTAAATCTGGAAAAGAGAGACTTGGAGACCATTTAATCCAGCCTCCCCTCTTTTTACAGATAGAGAAACTGAGGCTCATTCCAGACAGAATCTGAAATTGAGAAAAAGACACCGAATCAGAGAGATCAAAGGGAAAGCAGGAAAATACAAATGAAAGGGAATGGATGAAAAGTTTTTTCCCTGGGACCAAAATTACAGTGGGCAAAGAGGCACCAGCAGACTGGGTGGAACAGGAAAAAGACAATGAAAGTACCCCTTCCAGTTTCTCTCTCCCTGCCAGACTTCCTTTCCTCTCTCAGCCTCTCATCCCGTGTCAGGAAGAGCTGCCTTTCCTTCTTTGCTAGTCATTTTGCTTACCTCCTATTTCCTCCCATGACAGGCTGAACCCCACCCTCACAGACTGGATTCTGGATTTCCCCCTAGAAAGATAGAAGGTCACTAGGGACAACAGTCTCTAAATCCAAGGAAAGTAATATTGACATCCCTACACAAGGACAAGGTATTTTACTCCCAGAGGATCCCAGGAGCCACAAGAACTACTATAAAAGACTGCTAAAAGAATAGACACTGATAGCTAACATTTCCATAGGGTTTTAAGGTGTGCAAAGTATGTCATCTATCCCCTTGGATGAACACAGATTAAATTGAGTCCATGCCAGAGAGGAGTCAGCCTGGAGAAAGGAGTGTATGAAGCAAACTGACTCTTTCTTCCTTAGACTGTTTTTCTGGGTTGGAAACCCTCCAGATGCAAGATATCTTAATTTAGAGCAAAGAGAATTATCTGGGAATCAACAAACCCTACAGCACAAGTCTATGAAGTTCCTGGCTCAGGAAGCTTCAGTGGTTTCCTCTTCTTCCAAGAATCAAATATAAACTTTTCTTTTTTGATAGGTAAAGGCCTCAGCTGGTTCCATTTTTACCTTTCCCAGACTTATTACATATTACTCCCCTTTACAAACTCTACACATCTTTCAAATTGGCCTACTTGGTGCTCTTTGAGTTGGTTAGATTGACACAGTGGACATGAAGGCAGAAAGACCTGAGTTCTAATATGACCTCAGACACTCATCAGATCTGTGACCCTGGCCAGATGACTTCACTGCTGTCTGTTTCTGTTTCCTCCTCTTTAAAATAGGGATAAATAATAGCAAGTATTTCAAAGAGGATTAAATAAGATAACATTTGTAAAGCTCTGAGCACAGAACATATAGTAGGTATTTGATAAACTTTTATTTTTTTTCCTACCTCCCCTGCACACAACATTCTGGCTCTGATTTCCTTGCCTTTGCACCTTCTGCCCTTCTGTCCCCAAAATGTATATTCTTCTCACCTCAACTTCATCCAAAGCACATATTCCTACAGAAGGCCTTTCCTGATCTTCCCAGATATTACAATCTTGACTCTTGAAATAACCTTGTTTTTATTTTTTCTTAGATGTATCCATAGTGTTGCCTTTGAGCTGTCCCCCACAATTTGAACTCATCTATGACTTTCCCATTGATTTTTCCAATCCTGAATTGTTTTCTGACACATATGCAAATAGATCACTTCAGATCTGAAAGGGACACCCATTTGTAGCCTGAAAATTAGTCATTCAAACTCTACAAGGGTTCACTCTTTACATCTCATTGTTTTTATTAACTGTTGATGACATCCTATATTTTCATCTAGAGGACTGTGGATCTCAATTATCATGACCCTCCCTCCAGTTAGTTAAATATTTATTCTCTCTGGGAAATCAGTGGGAATGGTTTTGTCACTTTTGTCTGTATTCTCCTTTTTGGATTGCTCCCTGGTGACTTGGAGAGGCTCATTGCCCCTTCTAATGCTTGCCTCTCTAGTGTTTGTCTCAACGAAGAAGTTCATGTGGACAAAAAATACATTGTAATCTACCCCCAATGAAAAGAAATAGAGGTAAATAAAATGTTTTCCCCCTCTCAGAGGAAAAAATTGGTCTCACACAGTAAGCTGCTGTGGCACATGGGCCTCTTGCAATGGGAATTGACCACATGGAACTCACTGTTAACTTTTAGGTAAGAAACTGAATTGTCCTTTGTAAAAAAAATTCTCTATTGGATCCCTTAAGCATATGTACAATCTAAACATTTCTCTAATGAATTTTGGCAAAACGAGAAGGCATTCTGAATGGTGATTTACTTTTGTAACATCACTCTTGCAAACTCTTCTTCCCTCTGCAACCATCCTAGTGCAAGTTCTCATTACCTCATAGCTAGACTGTTGATTTCCCTCTCACAAGTCTGTCCCTTATTCTAGTTTATCCTCCATTGAACTATCAAAGTTATCTTTCTATAAAACACAGATCTGACTATGTCACCCTCCTGTTCAATAAACTATCACCCTGTCACCTCCAAACTCAAAGTTTTAATCCTCTATTTGGCTTTTTGAGCCCTTTATAATCTACTCTGTCTCTTCCCCCTATTCCAATCCCAGCATCCTTCCAATGTCTTTATACCTCACACCTTCGCTTAACTTTAATCCAGTAACACTGACCTCCTTACTATTCCTGGAATAGGACACAAATGCATTCACTGACCCCCATGCCTGCAATGTCCTCTGTTCTCATTTCTGCCTCCTGGCTTCTCCTACCTTAAGTCCCAGCTAAAAATCTACCTTTCACAGGAAGTCTTTCTGATCCTCCTTAACTCTAATGTCTTCCTTTCTGTTGATTCTCTCTGATTTATCTTGCATTTATCTTATTTGTCCATAGTTGTTTCTATATTTTCTTTCCCATTAGGCTGTGAGCTCCTTGAGGACCTCTAACCCTTGGCAGATAGTAGACACTTAATAGATATCTATTGATGGCCTGGCATGGTAGAAAAAAACAGATGGTATTCCCCATAAACCTGGAAATAATCTTTTACATAGAGGATAGTGGGAAGAGTGGGCACACATGAAAGTTGTTGACATCATCTAAAAATAAATACAAATTTTGTCTGCTTTTCTCTAATAACAATATATGAATTTCCCCATTCTATTAATGGTCACTGGATGGTGCCATTGTGGGGATCTTTAACATTACTGATAAGGCACAAAAGTCCTGAATTGGGAGGGGTAACTCCTCCTAATGGAATTTCTGATAGGGAACCCTCTGACCCTAGAGAATGAGATTTGAAGCACTTTCTGAGTTCTGAGTTGAGGGCCACTTCCTTGATGGACAATTTTATCAGATCCCATCTTCTGATTGTAGAAATGTATAAATGTTGTTTCCTAGAACCCCATTTTGTGGTCCAGTTTTCTGGACAGGCCCCATGCATACATGGATAATTCATGAGCTTAGAGAAGTCAATAAAAGCATATATTATTAACTTAATTCCATTTGTTTTTTCCAGAGACTTAGAGGCTCAGGAGGCTATTCTGTTGGCCCCTTATTAAGACAAACTCTGGGGGTTAACTCATCTTAGTTTAATTCTTTATTAAGGCCAAACTCATGGAGGTCATCCTAGGGAATGAATCAGCCAAGGCACAGTAGAATATTTGGGATACAATGCATTTTGATATGCACAACTGTGTCCACAGAATTTGGTCTCAGTTTTCCCTGGAGGCTGCATCATTGATCCCTGTTGAGTGTTGGTGTACTGAGGCATCTCTAATGGGTTACTTTTGCTTTGCTTCTTGGCTGAAGTCACCACCCTTCCAGCTTTGGAGTCATTTGACATCTTGTCATTTCCTGAGCAGTTTGGGTGCTGAACTTTCAACTTAATTCTGCCATCACTTTAAAGAAGTCATTGCCCACTGTTGGGGCAGAAAGAAGTCCCTTCCCACCCTATTGTACAACACTCTCAACAGCTGCCAGTCTTAGTTCCTTAAGTTAGATTGCTAAAAGGGTTGACTTCTGTTTTTATACATTCTGTCTACTCAGTGAGTAAATAGAGAAAAGGGAAGAGGGGCTAGATTCTTCAGCCCAGCTTCCTGATATTTTTGAAACTATGCCAATGGATCGCTCAAGTTCTGAAAGGGGCACATTCTTATAAAAACCCCAAATCTGAAAGATGAATGCCTCAGACTTCTACCCCTCATAAACTATAATTTCATTAGTTATACTGGGAGAAGGTTCTGGGACCCAACATGTACATGTTATTTCCATGATAGAAAATCTTTTCAAGCTTCTTCTCAATTAGTTATATTTTATATTTGCATTTCTACTGTAGTAGAGGAAATAGTGGACAGAGAAATTTGATCTATAACTAATCTGTTCCCTCTTTACTGACCATGTCAAATTAATTTCCAACCTGATGTTAAGTGGTTCTTCAAATTCGGCCTTAGACACTTGACCCTTACTTAGCTGTGTGACCTTGGGCAAGTCACTTAACCCTGATTGCCTGGCATCCAGGGTCATCTTCAGTCATCCTGATCCATATCTGGACCTGGACCCAGATGGCTCTGGAGGAGACAGTAAGACTGGTGACTTAACACAGCATCCCCTCACTCAAATCTAATTCATGTGTTTGTGCCTTCCCCAGATAACACATCATCTTCAAGAATGAAGGACAAACATCATCATCATATTAACATAAGACCCCTGTTTCCTCTTCCCTCCCCCACCACCCCATCTCCTAGTTCAAGCTATGTAAAGGAGGTAAGGAATGGGTTTTTTTTTTAGTAAAGTACCTTGCCCTTCCCTTTTCCTAGATACTAAACAAGTCCCTATCAGCAAAACAATGGATCCTTGCCCTAACTTGAAAGATTAAATCTTTGGGCTACACCCTTCATCTACCATCTAGGGCCACTAGGTGACCCAGTAGATAGAGCATTGATCTTGGAGTCTGGATGACTAAAGTTTGAAATCCACCTCAGGCACTTGACCTTGGGTAAGTCACTTAACCCTGATCCAGGGTCATTTCCAGCACAACCCCTCCCCCCCAAATCCAAGTCATGTGCTTGTTATGGAGTCACCTTGCTGATGTCATGGTCTTCTTTGAAAAGGAAGGACAAATATTATTATCCCTTCTTACCTCATCTCTACACTCTTGAGTTACTGCCCCCAAGATGTATTCCTAATTACATCATCTTTACTCTCTGAGCTATCATCTTCCACTCTACTATCCCTAATTACCTCATTTTCTTGCCCTTTTCCTTTGGGACCTCAGCTTGCTCTTGGGGAGTGTAATCAGCCAAATAAACTTTCATACTCTTATTCTTTACTTACTATTTTTCTCATGGTTGCAATTGCTGCTACCAATCTCATATTCTCTCTCTTAGCTTCTGCTAACCACAGCAATATATAACTAAACTGGGGGGAGGAATGGAGAGAAAAGAAGAAAAGAAAAAGAAGAAAAAGAAGAAAAGAAGACTCATTCTAAGTTGTAATATTATTACAGTTTTCTGGACAATATTTTTAACTTTTAATTATTTTTTGGGGAACTATTTGATACTGCTATTAAATTACATGACCATTAACAGTCTAATCTTATGAGTTTAGGATTTCAAGACTAAGAGAGAGAAACCAGCCCATGTGTAAAAAATTAAGGACTTCAACTAATTAGAAAGAGGGGAAGTTTTTATAGTATTAGTGATTTCTGAGTGTACTGGAGCCCACAAGACAAGTTTCCCTTTGTGGGAATGGTGTTGTCTGTGATGGCACTTTTTAACACTGTTTCCAGCCTATCATTGGAAGATACCCCTGTGTCTACACTTGGCCTCAGACATTTGACCCTTACTAGCTGTGTGACCTTGGGCAAGCCACTTAACCCTGATTGCTTTACATCCAGGACCATCTCCAGTCATACCTAGCCACTGGACTTAGATGACTGGAGGAGAAAGTGAGGCTGGTGACTTAGCACAGTCCCCCCTCACTCAAATCCACTTCATTTGTTTGTCATGGTATCAACTCCCTGATGTGATGATTTTATTCAAGAATGAAGGACAAATATCATCATCAATAGTATCATAGATTTAGGGACCTCAAATATCATCTAGCTCATTCCCCCTCATTTTATAGATAAAAAAAATAAATGAGACCCAGAGAAATAAAGGTCACCAAGAGATTAAGCACTAGATCTAGGATTCAAACTCAGGTCCTTTGATTGCTAATTTGTCCCTCATTTTGTCTCTGTACCCAAACTGCCTCCCAATCCATGTTGTTCAGTCATTTTCAGATATGCCCACTACTTTATGATCCCATTTGGAATTTTCTTGGCAAAGAAACTTGGAGTAGTTTGCTACCCTTCTCCCAAATATAGGATTTATATATTTTCTAAATTAGGAAAGGTACACGCAACACATTTTTTTGTTGGACCTCTGATATTATTGAAGGAAAGTCCCAGGGAGGAGAGATCCTTTCTAAATTTGAGTAAACACTTTGCTTTTAAATTTAGGAAGTTGCTTGGGCACTGAGCAGTTAACCTATTTGCCTAGAGTCATTCAGCCAGTATTTGTCAAAGACTGGTTTTGAGTCCAGGTTTTTCTGATTCTTGAGGTCAGTTATTACTTCAATTTGCCTTTCACATACAAGTATCTTGGGAATCATGCATCTTTAATAAGTGAAAGCAGAGAAAGAAAGCTTATGAGAAAAATAATGATGGGAAATTCTCATTTCCATTAATTAGTATCTTGGGTTTTACAAACCTTTATTCTCATAACAATTTTGGAAAGGAGCTGATATTAGTAACATTATCCCCATCATTTAGGTGAAGAAAATAAGATGAGATGTTAAGTGACTTGTTTAAAGACACATGGATTCATATATGGCATAGCAGAAATCCAAAGTCAGAAAGCAATATTGTACAATGTCAAGAGACCTGTTTTGGATGGAAAAGACCTGAATTTGAATTCTAATTCTACTACTTTCTTCCTGTGTGAGAAGTTAATTTCCATAGCTGCAAAACAATATAGTTGAACTTGATTATAAATGTCAACTGGGAAAGAGCTCTCTTGTATTCTAGTACCAATCATAGATGCTATATAAATGCCAGCTATAATTAATTGTAGAATGATAATAGAACTTTTGCAATGTGTTTCAAATTGGTTTGTCTCTAGTTCTAGATTCATTTCTTATTTTATGTATTATCATATAGTTTTGCAGTTAGGATTTTTTTAAATTTGCAGGTGCTATCTATTGTTACTCACTCTGAGGAAACTGATATGATACACTATATACATGTTGAGACAGGAAGGTGGTGCAGTGGATAAAACTGGCTCTGGAGTCAGAAGGACCTGAGTTCAAATTTGATCTCAGTCACACTAGCCATGTGACTTAAGCCTGATTATCTTTTTTTTTTTTAGATTTTTTTTCTTCAAGGCAATGGGGTTAAGTGGCTTGCCCAAGGCCACACGGCTAGGTAATTATTAAGTGTCTGAGGTTGGATTTGAATCCAGGTACTCTGGACTCCAAGGTCGGTGCTCTATCCACGCACCACCTAGCGGCCCCCTAGCCTGATTATCTTTAAAAAAAAAGGAAAGAAAAACCATATAGACATGTATAATATAGGCTTTAGGCTCATATTGGGTCCCCCCAAAAGAGCTTCTGCCGTCAGTATTCTAAGATTAATTCTGAAGTTCATGTGAAGTCATTTCTTTAGCACAATAATTCACGAGCCCCACCAGTGTGCTGCCTCCATCATTTATGTTTTTGATATCAATTAAACAGTCAGACTTAATTAGGCATCTAGGTGGACAGAGTACTGAACTCTCAAGTCAAATCTGGCCTCATAATTTTTAGCTGTGTGTCCCTGGACAAATCGTTTAAACTATCTTAGATTAGTTTCCTTCTCTGTGAAATGGGCATAATACCTACCTTCAGGAGCATTGTAAGAATCAAATAGGATAACATTTCATTAAAGCATTATATGAATGTTAGTTATTATTATCATTATATTTTTTAAAAAAATTTAAAAATTATATTAAGATGATATTATAACAATAGTTGGCACAAAATACACTCTCCTGAAAGTACATTCAGAGTATAGGGAAAGAGGGCTTAAAGCTTAGAGAACATATGTTGGGGGGGGCTAATCTTCAACTCTTGCATTTTTTCCCCCTTATCCTTTTTCCCCTTTGTGAAACCCTCATAAAGTTTTCCTTAGGTAGTTTGCAATTTCTTCTGAGCTCTTTGTAAAATCCTTAAGCTGCTTTCCCCTAGGGGGTCAAGTTTTTTATTACCTCTCAATACAGACATTGTGATCAACCACAGCTATTCCAGGGACATTTCTAGGATGGCTATTGTATATCCAAACACTTGTGACCTTTTGAAGTTCATGAGATCATTCTCTGGTCAAGCTAGGTGATGCAGTGGATAGAGTACCTGCCCTGGAGTCAGGAGGACCTGAGTTCAAATTTGAACTCTCACTTAATAATTGTCTAGCTGTGTGACCTTGGGCAAGTCACTTTTAATCCCATTGTCTTAAGTAAGTAAAATTTTTTAAAAAGAGTATGAATGGATAGAAACAACTGTCCCCCATCCTTTCAAAGCAACTACCCCTCAGAGCTTGGCTGAAACTGCTTCCACCACTGGATAGACCCACCAACAGAATTCTAGATTTTGATATTATTATCCAAATTTATTATTATATTCAAGATGATATTATTACCTAAGATTCAAAGGGAATGATTGAATCTCTTTAGAAAATCCCATTATACTTCCTATGTAGCATCATGTCATATCATCTAAGGACTTTCACTCTTTCAAAGTGATTAAGGAATTTTTGCACCTCTCATTTTAATCAATAAACATTTATTAAGTACAAGCTTAATGCTAGTTTCTTTGACTGGAGTTGAGGAGATTGATTCAATCAATCTCTACCTTTACGTTTGGAAATACACACACACCTACACACACACACCTACACACACATATCTGTCTATCTATCTATCTATCTATCTATCTACATGTTAATAAGTGAGACATTATTAGAACTTCAAGAGTATTAGAATTTTTTTCTTCTCTCACATAGCCTTTGCTATCTGAGTTAGCATTTCATGTATAGAATTCTGGAGGAAAAAATAAGCATATCTGAGGTCCTTGATTCTTCACTTTAGAGAGCAACTGAAAGGCATTCTCTTGGCATTTATCTGACAATTGGAGTGCACCTGGGGTATGATGATAAATATTTAGCAACTCACTCTCAAAAAAAAAAGTATATGACACATGGTTAAAGTTTAATTTACATCATTAACATTTTCTATCATTTTCTTAAGTCTAAACTATCAATAAAATAAATCAATCCTAAACTATCCAAATTAAGTAAGTCTAAACGATCAACAAAATATGAAATCAAGTTCTGATTTGTAGCATTTGCTTATTTGCAAGGTATAATATTCACACTGAAAATTTAACTACCAGCTCAGCCCCTAAAAGATTGTTTCTTATTTTAAGTATTTCCCTTTTTTGGGGGGGAGGAGTGTTTTTAATTTCCCTATTAAAATCAGCTGAGACATTCTCCTCTTCTTTGCCCAAAACAGCATCACAGATAAGTGTCCATACAATCAATAGGATAGTGGATAGAGCACTGGACCTGGAGTCAGTATGTTCTGAGTTCAAATCTAGCCTCAGACTGCTTAGCTGTGTGGCCCTGGGAAAGTCACCTAATCTTTGCTTGATAAAATGGATACACCGGAGTTTGGCAAACTACTCCAGAATCATTCCCAGGAAAACCCCAAATGCTGTCACAAAGGGTCAAGCATGACTGAAATGATTAATACTAAGGCCCAGATGACTGGATCTTTTTATGTTCCCTTCATTAGCCAACCTTGATCAACTGACATAACTTACATTCTTTTGACCAATTATTGTATTAAACATTGATTTAGGAGTTGAGTTAGTCCATGATATGTTGTTCCACCAAACACCATTCTGGAATTCCCCCAAAGAAAAGAAATCTATTACATATCTCTGAGATGAGACTTTTTCCTTATAAAAAGAGAAAGCTGTGGAGCCACCTTTGAAAGGGTCATACCATGCCAATCTGGGTAGCTGATCTACTATCAACTCAATCTGTACTCAGATTTGGAGGCCTCCTGCTCCTATTTCTAGTCATCCATTAAAAATATCCTTTAACAATTCTTCTTTGGACATGTTTTATGCACTGGGTTTCCTTTCTTTTTTTTGTCCCTAATTTGAATGCAAGCTACTATTAAAAATCATTTCCCGAGAGGAGGAAAAGAAAGAATTTAAAAATATAAGAGAAACTGATAAAGTAATTTTCAAATTTCTAGAACTTATGGAGCCCTTATTTCATTTGCTATAGTGAGGGGTGCAAATTTAATATCCTAATAGTGAAATAGAAAGAATCAGAAAATCTGGTGCAAGTTGGACAGCTCCATTTACTGTTGCTGGGTAATCTTAGCAAGATACATACATACATACATTTCTTTTTTTTTTTAATATTTTTATTTATTTTGAGGTTTACAATTTTTCCCCTAATCTGACTTCCCTCCCCACCCCCCCCCACAGAAGGCAATTTGCCAGTCTTTACATTGTTTCCATGGTATACATTGATCCAAATTGAATGTGATGAGAGAGAAATCATATCCTAAAGGAAGAAAAATGAAGTAAAAGAGATAGCAAGATCAGACAATAAGATATCAGTTCCCCCCCCCTCCCAATTAAAGATAATAGTCCTTGATCGCTGTTCAAACTCTACAATTCTTTCTCTGGATACAGATGGTATTCTTCAAATTGCCCCTTGATTGTTGCAGTGATGGAATAAGCAAGTCCATCAAGGTTGATTATTCTCCCCATGTTGCTGTTAGGGTGTACAATGTTCTTCTGGTTCTGCTCATCTCACTCAGCCTCAGTTCATGCAAATCCCTTCAGGTTTCCCTGAATTCCCATTCCTCCTGGTTTCTAATAGAACAATAGTGTTCTATGACATACATAGACCACAGTTTGTTAAACCATTTCCCAGTTGAAGGACATTTACTTGATTTCCAATTCTTTGCCACCACAAACAGAACTGCTATGAATATTTTTGTACAAGTGATATTTTTACCCTTTTTCATCATCTCTTCAGGGTATAGGCCCAGAAGTGGTATTGTGGGATCAAAGGGTATGCACATTTTTTTTAGGTTTTTGCAAGGCAAAAGGGGTTAAGTGGCTTGCCCAAGGTCACACAGCTAGGTAATTATTAAGTGTCTGAGGTCAGATTTGAACCCAGATACTCCTGACTCCAGGGCCAGTGCTTTATCCACTGCGCCACCTAGCCGCCCCTAGGTATGCACATTTTTGTTACCTTCCAGACTGCTCTCCAGAAAGGTTGGACGGGTTCACAGCTCCACCAACAATGTATTAGTGTCCCAAATTTCCCATAACCCTTCCAACAATGATCATTGTCCTTTCTGGTCATTTTGGCCAATCTGAGAGGTGTGAGGTGGTACCACAGAGATTGAGCATCCATTTCTTAATATGGAAAATAGAATATCAATACTCGCTCAATCTACCTAGCTCTAGGGGTCTGTCATATGGAAGAGTGATTAGATTTGTTCTCCTTTGGACAGGGAATTTGCCTCTCACTAGAGATCTTTAAGCAGAAAGTGATTACCTACTTGTGGGACTCTGAAAACTATGATAAATCACTACAACTATACTAGGCAAGTACATTACAATCTTCTCTAATCATTCTTTCTGACTTCTTTCTCCTCCCTGGTCACTGTGTCCTCAACTCTTAGCACAGTGTCTGCTACATCATAAGAGCTTCAAAAATGTTTTTTTTTAAATCCATTTATTCAAGGGTATATATAGAAGAGATCCCTGCCAAAATCAATACAATTGTGAGGGCATTTTGAAGCCCATGATGACATTTGTTCTTTATTCTGAAAGAAGACCATGACATCAGGGAGATGATACCATGACAAGAAAGTGAATTGGATTTGAGTGAGGGGGGCTGTGCTATGTCACCAGCTTCACTTTCTTTGGATGGGTCCAGTGGTCAGATATGGATCAGGAAGTTGGCCCTGGATGTGAGGTAATCAGAGCTAAGTGACTTACCCAAGGTCACACAGCTGGTAAGTGTTAAGTGTCTGAGGTAAGGATTTGAACTCAAGTCCTACTGATTCCAGGGCACCACATTACTTCTCGTTGTATTCCATTTATTCAAGGCTATATAAAAGAGAACCCTGCTATAATCAATATAGTAGTGAGGGCATTTAGAGGCTCATATATAAGTTCTCTGAAGGAGGTATATACAAAGTATTAAAAAAAGGTATCACAAAAAAATGGTAGAATAACAATAACTACTGATCTATCTGCCTACTTGCCAATCTGTACAAAATCAATATATGAATCTAGAGCATCCTGGATGAAGTACTAGGGAATAAGCAAGCTTTTGAAAATGACATTCACATCTTTAATATTAACTGAAAGATGTAGAGAACATATAGTTTTAGAGTCCTTATTTGTTGATTATGAAAGAAGTAGAACAAAAGCCAACTTAAAGGCTCTTTTTGAATAAAGTGCCTCCTATCCCCATATTAAGAGTGTTTAAGATTCCTTAAAAGATATAACTAAAGAAATAACTCTGTTCAATGATCCTCTCATAAGGAACTGATGAAGCACAAAATATGGAGATAAATGTTTAACAATATTATTCATCACTATGATATACGACATCTCTAACAGAACATAAGAGACAGAGGAATGATAAGGTCCTCAAGATATTCCCGTTTGTGGATGACAATTGTGCTGATTGTGTGAAGCCCCAAGTCATTGTGGAGCCTCCTGGAAGAGAAGAAACTCTGTAGTCATAGATATTTAACCTAATCTTTCACTCAGGAAATACTAAGTAGATGAAGAATGTCTGTTGCCAAGATTTCAATAAAAATCTGGATAGATACCCTATAGAGTAGGGATTCTTATATTAGAACTCATGAACTTAAGAAGAAATTGATAACTATTATAATTGGTTTTCTTTGTAAACCCCCATCTTTCACTCAGTTAGGTATAGAAATTTATCTTACCCTACACAGAAGTAGGAAGAGAAGGGGATAAAAGAAGGAGAAGGATTCATAGAAGGGAGGGTTGATTGGAGGAGGTGGTGGTCAGAAGTAAAATACTTTTGAGTAAGAATAGTATGAGAGGAGAGAGAAAGATAGACAAGGGAAAAATAAAATAGAGGGGAAGCTATAGTAATCATAACTGGAAAATATTTTGCACCAATTTCCTTAATAAAGGCCCCATTTTCAAAAATATGGAGAACTGATTCAAATTTATAAGAATTCAAGTCATTTTCCAATTGATAAATGGTTAAAGGATATAAACAGGCAATTTTAAGAAGAAATCAAAGCTATATATAGTCAAATAAAAGTGTTGTAAATCATTATTAATTAGAAAAATGCAAAGTAAAACAACTCTAACCTATTAGATTGACTAATATGACAGAGAAAGAAAATAATATATATTGAAAGAGAAGTGGGAAAATTGGGACACTAAAGCTCTGTTGGTGAAATTGTGAATTTATCCAACCAACTTGGAGAGCAGCCTGGAGCTATACTTAAAGGGCTATGCTATGCATACTCTTTGACTTAGAAACAACACTGCTAGGTTTGTATCCCAAAGAGATTTTTAATTTAATTAATTATTTACAAGGGAATGGGGTTAAGTGACTTGCCCAAAATCACACACTTAAGTACTTTCAAGTGTCTCAGATCAGGTTTGAATTCAGGTCCTATTGACTCCTGAGCTGGTGCTCTTATCCACTGAGCCTCCTAGCTTCCCTTGCAAAGTAAAAAAAGGAAAAGGATCTATATGTATAAAAATATTTATTGCAGTTTTTTTTTTGTGGTGACTAAGAATTAGAAATTGAGGACATGCCTATCAGTTGGGGAATGGCTGAAAAAGTTGTGGTATATGATTGTGATGGAATACTATTGTACTATAAGAAATGACAAGCAAGATACTCTCAGAAAAACCTGGGAAGATTTACACAATCTCATTTAAAGTGAATTGAATT
Source organism: Macrotis lagotis (assembly GCF_037893015.1). Taxonomy (NCBI): domain Eukaryota; kingdom Metazoa; phylum Chordata; class Mammalia; order Peramelemorphia; family Peramelidae; genus Macrotis; species Macrotis lagotis. The sequence goes on along the minus strand of NC_133659.1, from coordinate 256,611,580 downwards.
AGAACAGTGTACACAGCAATAGCAACACTATACAATAAACTATGAATGGCTTATCCTCAGAAAAGCAAAGATTCAAGACAATTTCAAAGCTCTTATGATGAAAAATACTATTCACCTCTAGAGGAAGAATTTATGGAGTTTAAATGTAAAATGCTTCAGCATGTTTTATTTTTCTTGCTTTTTGAGGTTTTTTTGGCCAGCATTTTCTTTCACAACATGACTAATCTGGAATTAAGTTTTGTATAACTGCACATGTGTAGTCTATATCAAATTGCTTGCCTTCTCAAGGAGAGAGAGAGAGAATTTGGCATTCAAAATAAAAAAAAAAGAAAATGTTAATTGTTTTTACAAGTAATTGGAAAATAAAATATTTAAAAGTACAATCCTATTTGTTTTATGCATTTAAAAATATTGATTTAAGAAGAAGATTCACAGGTTTAACCACAAAAAAGGTACAGAGCTTATCTAGTGGTATGTGTAATGGATTAGGGAGATTATTAAATTTCAGGCAGTAAATGGTACAAATCAGGACTTGATTTGTTGCTCTATTGCTTGTCTAGACAAGAAAGTGATAGAGAAAATGTTAAAAATGCAAATTAAACTGAAAGGTACATACTCCCCCCCCCCCAAGAGAATCAAATGCTTAACATTTACCATCATATTCTTCATATTGTTTGTCTATACATCTGTTGTTCAGTTATTTTTCAGTCATGTTTGATTCTTTTTAAATCTCATTTGGGTTTTTTGGGAAAGATCCTGGAATGATTTGTCATTTACTTCTCTAGCTCATTTTATAGAGGAGGAAACTGAGGCAATCAGTGTTAAGGGACTTGCCCAGGGTCTGTTAAGTGTCTGAAGCCAGATTTGAACTCAGGAAGATGAGACTTCCTGACCCGGTGACTGGCACTCTATCCATTGTACCTAATAAACACCTGGGATAAATACCCAGATGAATAATAAATTAATACTTTTAATGAATTCAAGCTTTTTCTTGAAACAACTCATCTTTTTTTTTTTTCTTTTGGTTTTTGCAAGGCAAATGGGCTTAAGTGGCTTGCCCAAGGCCACACAGCTAGGTAATTATTAAGTGTCTGAGACCAGTTTTGAACCCAGGTACTCCTGACTCCAAGGCCGGTCCTTTATCCACTATGCCACCTAGCTGCCCCAACTCATCTTTTTAATAAAACTGCCTTTCCCCTTTGCTGATGCCATATAACAAGGAATCTCAGACAATCCCAGGTTTTAAAGAATTAAAGTTGAAGGTCACCCAAAGTGCAATGGAGAGGTATGTCATAGGCAGTGATTATGTGTGTGTGTGGTGGGGGGGAGCAGAAAAAGAAAAGAGATGACCAGGAAAGATGGGCTAGTCGAAAAGGAGTGAAAAAAGAGTTCATGTTTCCATTAGTGTCTATCCATGTAATGTCGACACTACTAGAAGAAAACCACTAGAACATTGGGTAGATTCCCAGGACCAATTTATAGGAGGAGAGGGATACCAGTAGAACACAATTGTTATAATCTATATTTCAGGAGGCAATAGTTCATCAATTAGGTGAAAATATTGAACTATATTTTTAGTTTTCTTTTCTGAAGGCATCATCTTCTGAACCTCAAATTCTGAAAATGTACCTAAATTGTAGAGTATAGGATCTATGTATTGACTATATACATTGACTGCATATGTGTGTATTGACTATATATATATATATAATATATATATATACATATATATATATGTATATGTATATTTTGCTGATATCATGACTGACCCTCAAGTCATAACTTGATTTTCAAGAAAGGTTTTAAACACTGACCTTCCTTGTTATACTTTTGTCTTTCTTTGTCTATAGTATATTTCAGGCTCCCTGGAAAAAGAAGAAAGAATTATAAATTTTAGTACTGATTATGCAGTCTTGGCTAAATCACTTCACTTGCTTGAGCCTCAGTTCCTCCATATGTAAAATGAAAGAGTTGAGAGAGTGGAAGGAAATATAGAAGGGAACACAAATAAGGACAGTGTTTCTATTACCATCTTAAAATGTACATAAACTTAAAAAAACCCATATTGGTATGTTGACAGATCTGCTATTTCACATGTAAAACTCTTTTCATCCCTTGTATGTGGAAATGTTCATGTTGGTTGTCAAATTCATAATAAAATCATTTATTTAACTAAAAACAACAAATAAAAATAAATAAAATTAGAAGTTGGATTCATTTAGTGGTTCACTTTTTTTCCCCTTTCAACCAAAAAAAGAAAGTGTGTTGTAAATCCTAAGGTAGTTTATTCATTTATTTATTTAGTTTCCTCAATTTACATATAAACAAGAATTTTTAACATTTGTTTTTAAAAGTTTTGAGCTCCATATTTTCTCCCTCCTTCCTGTTCCTCCCCTCCTTTTTGAGAAGGCAAGCAATTTGATATAGATTATACAAGTGCAGTCATTCAAAAGATTTTCATGTTACAAAAGAGAATACAAAATAAAAACCCAAACAAATGAAGAACAATAAAGAAAGCTAAAACAAGTTTATTTCAATCTGCATTCAGATTCCATCAGTTCTTTCCCTGGACATGGAGAGTATTTTCTAAGTAACTTTATTTTTATTTTTTATTTTCTTTTATGGAGAGTATTTTCATCATAAATCTTTTGTATTTTTTTTAGGTATCGTAAATCTTTTGTAATTGTTTTGTATCATTGTATTGCAGAGAACAGCCAAGTCATTCACATTTAATAATTTTACAATATTATTACATCCTGGTTCTGCTCTTTTCATTTTACTTCATTTCAGGTATTCTTACCAGGTTTTTCTGAAGGCATCCTGCTCTTCATTTCTTGTAGCACAATAGCATTCCATCACTATCTTTATTTTTTATTTTTATTTTTTTTTACATTTTAATATATATCTTTATTATGAAAGTGTTTTCAAAGTAAAATAATCCACAATAATGATTGCTTCCAGAAATTCAAGAATGGGGGGGGGCGGGTAGGTGGTACAGTGAATAGAACACTGGCCTTGGGGTCAGGAGTACCTGGGTTCAAATCCAGCCTCAGACACTTAATAATAATTACCTAGCTGTGTGGCCTTGGGCAAGTCACTTAACCCCATTTGCCTTGCAAAAACCTAAAAAAACCCCCCAAAAACATACAAAAAAAAAGAAACTCAAGAATGAATAGTTATGGAACTTAAGGGGGTGGAGCCAAGATGACAACAAGAAGGGATCTAGTCTTAGGAGCTCTCTGATAAAACTCACCATCTAAGGACTCTAACTAAATTTTCGAGAGACAGAGCCCATAAAAGGACCCAGTGAGGCAGTTCTCCTACTCAAGGTAACCTGGGAAAGAGCAAAAAGGCTCTGCTCCCTGGGGTCGGAGGGGCGGCCCGAGGGGTGGCCCATCAGAAGAAAAGAACTTCAGCCTCCCAGAGGCAGACCTAGGACCCTGGGAGCCCCGGCTCACAGCAGCTGGGGAGTCTCCTGAGCTGCACCCCCGGGAAGCACCGGGCACAAAGTGGGGGAACAGTAGGGGACCTCTGCCAGAGCGAACACCTGGAGCCCAGCCCTCAGGGCACACAGCAAGCAGCTTGGTCTTTCCACAGCCCAGATAGGGAAACAGAAGCAGGCAGAGCTGGTAAGCAGGAGCCCCCAGGGCATGAGCCCATTGAGCTGAGGGAGGGGAGTGAAGAGAGACTGTGAGCTTGGTCCTCTGCCTCTGGAACAGGACTCTGGGGCTCTGACCACATTCAGATCCTGATCCCAGTCTAGCCCCCCCCCATAAAACAGCAGGGTCCCCCCCACCTCAGCCCAGTGGCAGAGGGGGGAGCTTCTGCTCATTCACAGACCAGGAGGGAAGACAGACCCTCACACATTGAGACCCTTGCAAGAGTGTCCCAAAAGCTCAGGAAGCACCCCAAAACCAGGCCCAGGCTAGGAAAATGAGCAAGCAGAGAAACAAAAGGAAGACTATTGAGAAATATTTTGCAAATGAGCCCAAGAAGGATCAAAATACTCAGTCTGAAGATGAGGAAGCACAAGCTCCTGCATCTAAAGACTCCAAGCAAAAACAGAAATTGGGCTCAGGCTATGACAGAGCTCAAAAAAGACTTTGAAAATTAAATGAGGGAGTTGGAAGAAAAACTGGGAAAAGAAAGGAGAGAGATGCAGGAAAAACATGAAAATGAAGTCAGCAGCCTAGTCAAGGAAATCCAAAAAAATGCTGAAGAAAATAGCATGCTAAAAACCAGTTTAGGTCAAATGGATAAAACAGTTCAAAAAGTTATTGAGGAGAAGAATGCCTTAAAAAAAGCAAAATTGGCCAGATGGAAAAAGAGATAAGAAAACTCTCTGAGGAGACAAAGAATAGAATTCAGGGAGATTGATGAATTTACCAGAAATCAGGAATCAATACTTCAAAACCAAAAAAATGAAAAATTAGAAGAAAATGTGAAATATCTCATTGAAAAAACAACTGATATGGAAAACAGACTTAGGAAAGATAATTTAAAAATTATTGGAATACCTGAAAGTCATGATCAGGAAAAGAGCCTTGACATCATTTTCAAAGAATTACTACAGGAAAATTGCCCTGATATTCTAGAAGCAGAGGGCAAAATAGAAATGGAGAGAATCCACCGATCCCCTGAGAAAGAGATCCCAAAAAACCAACCCCTAGGAATATTATAGCCAAGTTCCAGAACTCCCAAGTCAAAGAGAAAATATTACAAGCAGCCAGAAGGACACAGTTCAAATATCATGGAGGTGCAGTCAGGTTCACACAGGACTTAGCAGCAACTACATTGGAAGCTCGTAGGGCTTGGAATATAATATACAGGAAGGCAAAAGAGCTTAGAATGCAGCCAAGAATGAACTACCCAGCAAGGCTGAATGTCCTCTTCCAGGGAAAAAGATGGACTTTCAATGAACCAGGGGAATTTCAGATGTTCCTTTTGGAATGGCCAGAGCTGAACAGAAGGTTTGATCTTCAGATACAGGACTCAGGTGAAGCATGGAGATTGGAGGAGAGGGTGGAAATATGAGGGACTTAATGATGATGAACTGCATGTATTCCTGCATAGAAAAATGACACTGATAATACTCATATGAACCTCCTCAGTCAATAGAGCAGGTAGAGGGAGCTTTTATAGTTGAAGCACAAGAGACAGCTGAATTTGAAGATAAAATATGGTGTAAAAATGGAGTCAATAGAAAAAAAAGGGAAATGGAATGGGAGAAAGAAAAAGGAGAGGGGGAATAGTCCAAGATATTTCACATAATAACATTTTTTTATTATTACAATGAGCTATTGCAATGATATGGAAGGGGGAGGCAAGGGGGAATGAGGGAAACTTTGCTCTCATCAGAGATGTCTAGGACAGGAAACAGCATATATACTCAATGGGGTACAGGCATCTGGAGTAAGAAGGAGGGGGGAGCAGGGGGAAGGGGTGGGGATGTGTATAAAGGAGGAGAGGATGGACCATGGGGGGAGAGTGGTCAGATATAACACATTTTCTTTTTTACTTCTTGCAAGGGGCTGGGATTGGAAGGCCTGCCCAGGACCATAGGGCCAGGAAGATTCTAGGCCTAAGGGGTAGTATGGGGGCTCAGGGCTTCTTGGCCCCAGGACCAGGGATGTCTGCTGCACTACTTAGCAACTCTACAGCAGAGTCAGATTGAAAGGAGAGAGAAAATATAGTACATGGTAGTGGAGAAATAAGAAAGGAGGGAGTTGCGATCAGCAATGGCAACATTGGAAAAATATGGAAGTAACTTTTGTGATGGACTTATCATAAAGAATGAGATCCACCCATGACAGTTGCTGGTGTTGGAACAAAGACTGAAGCACATTTTTTGTTATTATTATTTGGGGGAGGGTGCAGGGCAAGTGGGGCTGGATGGCCTGCCTGGGGCCACATAGCAGGGTGATCTTTGGGAGCCTGGGGCCAGATTTGGACCCAGGTGCTCCTGGCTCAAGGGCCAATGCTCTGCCTGCCACCCAGCCACCCCTACTATTATTACTATTTTATTTTATGTTGGGTCTTTTTATTTTCTTCTTTTTGGTTTTTGCAGGGCAGTGGGGATCAGGTGGCTTGCATGTCACATGGCTGGGTGATTGTTGGGTTTACAAGGCTGGATATGGGCTTGGGTGCTCATGGCTCCAGGGCTGGTGCTTCATCCATTGCGCCACCTGGGCATACCTACAGTTATTACTATTATTTTTTTAATTTTAATTTTTTTCTGTCCCCTTTCCTTTTTTCGCCCAAGCAAGTCTATCTATATTCATGGGGGGTGGGGTATTTTGTTTACTTGTAAACAAGAATATTTTATTAATGTAAAAAAAATTTGTACAAAATGAGAATAAAAAATAAATTAAAAAAATGAATAGTTACATTTTCCATATTAAAAAAATCCTCAAAACACAAAGTAACTCTCAAAGTTCAATTATGCACAATATCAATATAATAAAAGAATTCTAATAAGCTAATCACACTTCACTCTATTTTTGAGAGCTGCTCAAATACAGATTTGTCCATCACTATCTTTATACCACAACTTGTTCAATCATTCCCCAATTGATGGGCATCCTTTTAGAGTTTCAGTTCTTGATGCCACCACAAAAAGACTACTATTTTATGCATATTTTTTCCTTTTTCTTTGATCTCTTTGGGGTACAGACCTAGTAGCTATTTTACTGGATTAAAGGTTACCCAGGATTTAATATAATACTCATAATAATATTTATTCATTAAGTGCTTACTTTTGTCCCCATAGGCTCCAAATTAAAATGTTCATTAGATGAATATAAAATATAAAAGCTTATTCTACTTTTAATTAGAAAAACTTAAATTATAAATTTTTAAAACTTAATTATAAAATACTTATGAATATTTTATATGTATCTGTAAGAAATAAAAGTAATTCAGCTAGACCTCATATGCTTACTATTATCTTTGAGACTTTATATATATATATATTCAATTTCTTTATTTTTATAAACTGTGTTGAATATAAGTAATATTTTTAATGAAATAAGCTGCAATATATTTCATGTAATAATAATCATATACAAACTTAATTTTGCTTTTTTTTCCCCCAAGGCAATGGGGTTAAGTGTCTTGCCCAAGGCCACACGGCTAGGTAATTATTAAGTGTCTGAGGTCGGATTTGAACCCAGGTACTCCTGACTCCAAGGCCAGTGCTCTATCCACTGCGCTACCTAGCTGCCCCAAACTTAATTTTGATATTGAACTTTTTATTTTAACAAAATATGCAATATTTTGGCTCACCATCAGACAGATCTGGTCTATATTAGCTTTATTTCTGTTTTTTTTGTTGTTTTGTTTTTAGTTTTTGCAAGGCATTGGGGTTAAGTGGCTTGCCCAAGGCCACACAGCTAGGTAATTATTAAGTGTCTGAAGCTGGATTTGAACTCAGGTACTTCTGACTCCAAGGCCGATGCTCTATCCACTGTGCCATCTAGCTGCCCCTTTTATTTCTGTTTTTGAGACAGGAATAAAATGAAATATTCATATACATATGTGATGGAAGAATAGCAGAAGAATTTTTGCAAGCTCTCTTGCTGAGAAATGGAAATTCATTTTTTATTTTTAGCCAAAAATATACATGGCTATCATTTTTGGATGATATTTATAATCTAAAATCTGTTGACATATCAATTAAATGTTCTTTTAACCACTGTTGATTCATCAGGTAGAAATATTAAAAAAATCTTGTCAAATGGTTTGTGAATAAAATTTAATTCACCGGAAATTTCAGGAAAATATTCATTGAATGTTAATTTTTGTAACCGTGTTATATCACTTATACACTTACTCAGTAGAAAGGCATGATCATTGAAGAGGCAACAAACCTTCCTCTCCAATCAAATAACCTAATAATAACACTGCCATGGGAAAGTCACCTTGCCAAAGTCATGTTCCTTGCTAATCTTTCTGCATAAAAAGGCAAACAATTGAGAATAAGTATTGATTTTATAAAATTAATTATTTTCACAGCATCATCTAACAATTTTAAAAGTTTTTTTGCATTCAATTTGGTGCCAAAATTTATCCATGTATGTTTTAATGTATTCATCCTATATTCACATTAATTTTTTTTAATGTTTGAAATGTTTGAAACATCAATTTTGTTCCATCTGTGCAAATTTCACAAGAGGACCAATTAATTTGTTTTCCTTCAAATTGTTTCTTTGAAGTGGTTTAAAAATATCTTCCTCACTTGCATATTCTGTTGACTGATAAGAAAACTATATATCTTTTCCCACTTTACAATCATGCAGATTTCTTACAAATACAATAAAATGGACTTCTCCAACTTTTTTTTTTGCAATTTGATAACTATAAAACTTCTATTGTTTTCTACTTTCTTGTGCATTCACAAAAAATAAATCAATATTGCATTTAAAAAAATCTTGTTCTTTCTACTAAAAAAAATGACTCAAAAGCCTCATCAGCATATCTTTTATGTTTTGATTATAAATGTTGAGGTAAAGCAGGTCTTAAGTTCTATTGACAAAAACTGCTCCACAAATTACATGATGCAGTTAATGTATATTCATTATTTCAAGAAATGAAAAACCAAATTTAATGTAGTCTTTTCTTTAATAGAGTCTTTTCCTTCAGCAACCTGAAGTGGAGTTTGGCCTCATGCCTCTTCCTTCTTAAAGCTAGAAGCCAGATGACCTAATGATTTTAAGAAAACTTGAAGGAGATTGAAGTATTCTCTCTTCCACTCTCACCAATTCTATCCCACTTCTGAGCAGGGCAGGACATTCATTTCTACCATTGAGAAGAGGGTCTTATATGTTCGGGCTTTTGGATTAGAGTTGCATTCACAATCAATTTTACCTTCCTTTTTCCCTCCCCCCCAAACAATACTATATCAATTCTATTGATAGAAATCTATATTCCTCCAAGTGATTGCTTTGTAGTGGTCAAACTCCACTCCTACCTCTATACATACAGAAGACATAGTTATCTAATCAAACTAATGAAAAATCAATGGTCAATTATGATATAAAATATTTTCTATAGCTGACAGCAGTAGTAGTACATATGTTTAAAATTCAATGGCATATTTTGATTCATTTTAAATAATATTTGTGAATGAACTTAACTTTGAAAGAAAAGAATATTTTCAGATAAAATTTTCTTCTCTTCTGCTACTGGTACATTAGCTATTTTCTCACAACTCTACTGAACTTCTATTAGTTCATTTGAAAGTTCTTTTGATAAAATAGTAATAAGGGCAGGGGAATGAGTTTAAATAGGGATGTCCAGTGATCATGGTTTTCAAATAGCCTGACTTTCGCATTGCAAGGATGCAAACATTTGAAACAACTTGATCATGTCATTACACAACTGATGGTATGATAAGAAGGATAACAGAGGGGAATAGGGGTGCTGTTTTAGTGTAGTGGATATAAATGAAAGTATGCACATGTATCTAACGATGTTTGTAAACAATTTGATGACAGGTTGAGAAATTACAATAATATGTTGTACTTAATCAGAATTGGTCAGTTTGGTGTATTATCTGCATTAATATCAAAATTGCTATATGTATAAGGTTATAATGATAACGAAGTGCTGCAGATACACATCTACAATGCTTAAAGATTAACAAGCTTGTCAGCACAGAAAAATGTATTTGAAGCATAATTGGGAAATTATTTACTGCTTAGGCACCATTAAAGTTTTTTTTTTTAAGCTAGAATGCTTTGGACATTGTTGTAAGGTATTTGTAAATAACTACACTGAAACTGGACAAGATCCCTTCCAGCCTTGTTCTTCTAGGAGGATGTAATAATGACTATCCCATAGAATATGTGTAGGGATAGGCTTGTCCTTTGGTTGGTTTTGGTGATTCAACACTGGATAAAACATTCCCATGGAATATTAACTAAGCCTGAACCCAGAATGAATAGCTGGCAACTTTTAGTGAGAAATGATCTTTAGATTTTTTTTTTTAGGTTTTTGCAAGGCAAACAGGGTTAAGTGGCTTGCCCAAGGCCACACAGCTAGGTAATTATTAAGTGTCTGAGACTGGATTTGAACCCAGGTACCCCTGACTCCAGGGCCAATGCTTTATCCACTGCACCACCTAGCCACCCCGATCTTTAGACTTTTATTTTTTTTATTTTATTTTTTTAATTCTCATTTTGTACAAATGTTTTTTTCATTAATAAAATATTCTTGTTAAAGAATAAACAAAATACCCATCTCCCATGAATATAGACTTGCTTGGGTGATAAAGTAAAGGGGAGAGAAAAAAAATTAAAATTAAAAAAAGAATAATAGTAATAATTGTAGGTATGGCCAGGTGGCGCAATGGACAAAGCACCAGCCCTGGAGCCACGAGCATCCGAGCCCACGTCCAGCGCCGTAGACCCAACAATCACCCAGCCTTGTGACATGCAAGCCACCTGATCCCCACTGCCCTGCAAAAACCTAAAAGAAGAAAAAAAAAGACCCAAAATAAAATAAAATAGTAATAATAGTAGGGGTGGCTGGGTGGCAGACAGAGCATTGGCCCTTGAGTCAGGAGCACCTGGATCCAAATCCGGCCTCAGACACCCAAAGATCACCCTGCTATGTGGCCCCAGGCAGGCCACCCAGCCCCATTTGCCCTGAACCCTCCCCCAAATAATAATAATAAAAAATGTGCTTCAGTCTTTGTTCTAACACCAACAACTCTGTCATGGATGGATCGCATTCTTTATGGTAAGTCCATCACAAAAGTTACTTCTATATTTTTCCATTGTTGCCATTGCTGATCACAGCTCCCTCCTTTCTTATTTCTCTACTACCATGTACTATATTTTCTCTCTCCTTTCACTCTGACTCTGCTGTAGGGTCGTTGAGTGGCACAGCAGACAGATCCCTGGTCCTGGGGCCAAGAGGCCCCGAGCTCCCCCCTACCACCCCTTAGGCCCAGCATCCACCTGGCCCTATGGTCCTGGACAGGCCTTCCAATCCCAGCCTCTTGCAAGAAGTAAAAAAGAAAATGTGTTATATCTGACCACTCTTCCCCCATGGTCCATCCTCTCCTCCTTTATTCACATCCCCACCCCTTCCCCCTGCTCCCCGCTCCTTCTTACTCCAGATGTCTATACCCCATTGAGTATATATGCTGTTTCCTCTCCTAGCCACCTCTGATGAGAGCAAAGGTTCCCTCATTCCCCCTTGCCTCCCCCCTTCCATATCATTGCAATACCTCATTGTAATAATAAAAAAGTCTTATTATATGAAAGATCTTGGCCTATTCCCCCTCTCCTTTTTCTTTCTCCCATTACATTTCCCTTTTTCTTCTATTGACTCCATTTTTACACCATATTTTATCTTTGTATTCAGCTTTCTCCTGTGCTTCAACTATAAAAGCTCCCTCTACCTGCTCTATTAACTGAGGAGGTTCATATGAGTATTATCAGTGTCATTTTTCTATGCAGGAATACATGCAGTTCATAATCATTAAGTCCCTCATATTTCCATCCTCTCCTCCAGTCTCCATGCTTCACCTGAGTCCTGTATCTGAAGATCAAACCTTCTGTTCAGCTCTGGCCATTCCAAAAGGAACATCTGAAATTCCCCTGGTTCATTGAAAGTCCATCTTTTTCCCTGGAAGAGGACATTCAGCCTTGCTGGGTAGTTCATTCTTGGCTGCATTCTAAGCTCTTTTGCCTTCCTGTATATTATATTCCAAGCCCTACGAGCTTCCAATGTAGTTGCTGCTAAGTCCTGTGTGAACCTGACTGCACCTCCATGATATTTGAACTGTGTCCTTCTGGCTGCTTGTAATATTTTCTCTTTGACTTGGGAGTTCTGGAACTTGGCTATAATATTCCTAGGGGTTGGTTTTTTGGGATCTCTTTCTCAGGGGATCGGTGAATTCTCTCCATTTCTATTTTGCCCTCTGCTTCTAGAATATCAGGGCAATTTTCCTGTAGTAATTCTTTGAAAATGATGTCAAGGCTCTTTTCCTGATCATGACTTTCAGGTATTCCAATAATTTTTAAATTATCTTTCCTAAGTCTGTTTTCCATATCAGTTGTTTTTTCAATGAGATATTTCACATTTTCTTCTAATTTTTCATTTTTTTGGTTTTGAAGTATTGATTCCTGATTTCTGGTAAATTCATCAGTCTCCCTGAATTCTATTCTTTGTCTCCTCAGAGAGTTTTCTTATCTCTTTTTCCATCTGGCCAATTTTGCTTTTTTTAAGGCATTCTTCTCCTCAATAACTTTTTGAACTGTTTTATCCATTTGACCTAAGCTGGTTTTTAGCATGCTATTTTCTTCAGCATTTTTTTGGATTTCCTTGACTAGGCTGCTGACTTCATTTTCATGTTTTTCCTGCATCTCTCTCCTTTCTTTTCCCAGTTTTTCTTCCAACTCCTTCATTTGATTTTCAAAGTCTTTTTTGAGCTCTGTCATAGCCTGAACCCAATTTCTGTTTTGCTTGGAGTCTTTAGATGGCAGGAGCTTGTACATCCTCATCTTCAGACTGAGTATTTTGATCCTTCTTGGGCTCATGAGCAAAATATTTCTCAAGTCTTCCTCTTATTTCTCTGCTTGCTCATTTTCCCAGCCTGAGCCTGGTTTTGGGGTGCTTCCTAGGCTTTTGGGACACTCCCACAAGGGTCTCAGTGTGTGAGGCTCTGTCCTCCCTCCTGGTCTGTGAATGACCATAAGTGCCCCCCTGTGCTATGGGCTGAGGTGGGGGGGGCCCTGCTGTTCTATGGGCGGGGCCTAGACTGTGATCAGGATCTGAGTGTGGTCAGAGCCCCAGAGTCCTGTTCCAGAGGCAGAGGACAGAACAGCTCTGTAGTCTCTCTTCACTCCCCTCCCTCAGCTCAATGGGCTCATGCACTGGAGGCTCCTGCTTACGGGCTATGTCTGCTTCTGTTTCCCTAGCTGGGCTGCGGAAAGACCAAGCTGCTTGCTGTGTGCTCTGAGGGCTGGGCTCCACATGCTGGCTTTGGCAGAGGTCCCCCTACTGTTCCCCCACTTTGTGCCTGGTACTCCCCGGGGTGCAGCTCAGGAGACTCCCCCGCTGCTGTGAGCCAGGGCTCCCAGTGCCCTGGGGCTGTCTCTGGGAGGCTGAAGTTCTTTTGCTCTGGTGGGCTGTCCCTCCGACCCCGGGGAGCAGAGCCTTTCTGCTCTTTTCCAGGTTACCTTGAGTAGGAGAACTGCCTCACTGGGTCCCTTTGTGGGTTCTATCTATTGAAAGTTTAGTTAGAGTCCTTAGTTTCATGTTTTATCAGAGAGTGCCTAAGACTTGATCCCTTCTTGTCGCCATCTTGGCTCCCCCCCCCCCATCTTTAGACTTTTAAGAAAAGGCATATTCAAGATAACTTGGGGACTCTGATAGAGGATCAGCCACTACCCAAAGACAATTTCTGCCCTTGATTTTTCCCCCCTCTTCAACTTCTATGGAAGGAGCGAAAGGGATTTATCTGTCCTTTCTCCTCCCCTTTGCCCCCAGAAATTATGAATGCTGCTCACACATGTGTTTGCCCAGATAAGCCTGAACCTGGATGAGTCTTCTTTTTTGTGGTTCCTTACCTTCATATAGATGACTGAACCTCAGTCCTGAGATGGATGTTTCTATCTTTGTAGCCTACCTCATGGACTGAAGGGGTCTCAAGTCACTCAAAAGTCTGAGTGATTGATAGTAGTTCCAACTATTCTTGGAGAAGATGCCAACTTCAGGGATGATGTACTTGAGTGATGTTCTGGTTAGCCAGAAGATGTTGGAAATTGAGTGAGTTCCTCAGAGAGTGATAAGACTGTTGAACAGTTTCACCTCCCTGATGTCTTTGGCTTCTTCAAGAATGAAGGACAAGTATCAATGCACGCTTAGGATTCTTTTTCTTTTCTTTTCTTTCCTTTTCTTTTTTTTGAGAGAAAAAGTAAATAGCTGTTCTAAACATGATCTACCTTGGACATTGAAAGGACTAGAAAAGACTCTGGTAATCCCTTTAGGAGAGTTCCTAACAAGGGCAGCCTATAAAATTTCAATATAAGCATTTATCTGGAAAATTCACAAATGCTACTAATTAGGGCTTGATTGTTTTGTTGATTGTCTAGACTTACAAAAGTGATGGAGAAAATGCTAATATTGCCAATTAAACTTAAAATAATACAAATTAAACTTTTTTTTTTGCAAGGCAATGGGGTTAAGTGACTTGCCCAAGGCCACACAGCTAAGTAATCATTAAGTGTCTGAGGTTGGATTTGGACTTGGGTACTCCTGACTCCAGGGCCAGGGCTCTATCCACTGTGCCACCTAGCTGCCACCAAATTAAGCTTTAACATGGTTCTGTATATCAAGGTTCTAGAGTACATTTGCCAGCACACTCCTGAGCCTCATACCTGAACAAGCCAAATCTATCCCTTAAGAAATGTTCCCTGAGTCTCTGGAGCTGGTGCCTAATGAGCCAGAGATGATAAGATAAAGCCAGACTCTTCATCTCTTGAGTAACCAGGGTCTAGCAGGACACAAACCCTTGAAGCTCAGAGTGAGAAAGTGGACTCTAGATCCCAGAGCTCTCAACTCTGACCCAAGTTCTATTATAATGGTTCCCATTTTTAGTATGGTTTATAGTTTACAAACCACTTTCCTTACAATAATGTTAAGAAGTAGATAGTACAAATATTTTTGTCCCTATTTTACAGATGAGGAAGTATAGAGATTTTCCCCCCCTAGTAGTTCATGATGGAGAAAAGATTAGAAATGACTAGAAAAGACTAGAATGCCAGGGATTGAATCCATCTTTATGCTTGGGATGCTTCATCTATACACAATATGTATGCTGAGCACTGTTAAGCAATAAGGAAAAATGTAAAGTTAAATAAAATAACTGGTTCCTTTTCTTGGGTAGCTAAGAGATGAATATGGCATAGGTCTATAATAATACAAAATATTGTAAGACAGATGCCTGACATATGCAAAGGAATCCGAGATCATCTCCATCTGAGGAGATGAAGAGAAGCAGGGAAAGCTTCAAGAACAATGGTGTTTCAGTTAGATTTTAAAAGTTGAGTAGATCTGAGGCAGTGAATCATAGTGGAAGGAGTGATGGACTTGAAGTCAGAAAGACCTAAAATGGAATCCTGCCTTTGATATTTATTGTGTGTCATTTAGTGACCTTGGACAAGTCACTTAACTTTTCTAAACCTCTTCTGTAAAATGGAGTTAGTAATAGTATCCATCTCATAAAGTTTTTTGAGAATTAAATTTAATAATTCCCATAAAGCCCTTTGCAAACAAATCTTTCAAGTGTTATGTGAAAGTCAGTAGTAATGACTGTAGCTCAAGTATTTATACATAGGGGAATAACATGAGCCAAGGCAAGAAATAATGGATATATTTGGTTTATTGAGTGATTATCTCAATAATTGTATTTTCATAACTCTCTGAGAATTATTCATGTTTTATCAGACTCTTCTCTTTTCAAAATGTAATTTTAGAAAGCTTGCTGACAGATTCCCTTCTTGGGTGCCCCTACCCCTCACATTCATAAGCACTTTAAGGTCTGGAAAACACTTTGCAAACATTATCTCATTTAATCCTCATAGCAATCCTGGGAGGGAGGTATTATTATTATTATCCCTACTTTATGGATGAATAAACTGAAGCAATAGAATTAAGGGATTGGCTAAGGGTCATACAACTAACAAGAGAGTCATATTTGAACTGAGGTCTTCATAACTCCAGATTCAGTGACCTATCCATTGCTCTAATTACCTGTCTCTAAATTTTGTTTTTGTTTTTTCTGGGGCAATAGGGTTAAGTGGCTTGTCCAAGTTTGAACACATGATAAGTAGCATGTCTGAGACAGGATTTGAACTCAGACCTTCCTGACTCCAGTGTTGGTGCTCTATCCACTGTGTCACCTAGCAACCCCCTACCTGCCTATAAATTTAAAACTATGGCTGTGAAAATAGGATTACATTTAATAGCGATAATAACTAGTATCATATGGCACTTTTAGACTTGCAAAATGCTTTATGTAAGTTATATTATTTGATCCTCACAACTATGTGAAGGGCTGTTTTTACCACCATTTTCAGGGTGAGGAAACTGAGACTGACTTGCCCAGGATCACACCCTTAGTATGAGGTAGGATTCAGATTGGTATCTTTCTAACTCTAAATCCTATACTTTATCCACAACTCTCCACATTCCTTTTTTCTGAATTGTAAAATGAAAGACCCCTCTAGCAATATCCTACTTTTTCAATGTCCTACAGAGTCCTAAGAATGGATTTCCTTCTTTTGTCTGAGGGAAGATATTTATGCAATTTCTTTTACACAGAGTTCAATAAAGAGTGGAGTTCAATAAAGAGTCTTATGAAAATGATCCATCAATATTCTCCAAGGGATCTGTGGAGGCTGGCCAAGCCACACCACGACCCTATACAGTCTTGAAATGTTAGTTATTGCTGGTGCCCCTTCCCCTGAGTGTTGGTGTGGCCCCTCTGCTGGGCTTGGCCTCAGGGAGGAAAGTCGAAGGAACACAGGGACTTGAAGTCACCCCTGGCCTTAGATGATCGAGGCACTCAGTTTCCCCCAGCTCACTCTGTTGTGATAATCAAATGAACTAAGGAATGGAAAGTGCTTTGGGATTTTAAAGTGTTTATAGGAATGTGGCTCCATTTGGTATCCTTTTCCCTTCTAAACAGGGGGAGGTTCTTGGAGCTCTAGAGCTCCCCTTTTCCTCTCCTTTGTTTGCTTCCCTAATCAATACTTTATGCCGAATCTTCTACTCCTCCAAACTGTGCAGGTTTTAGCTATCTCCCAAACCTGGATAGGTCGGCATTATACAAAGGGAGGGACTCAGCTTGGGTTCCACCAGGGGCTCACACTTCAGCCTCTTACCATTCCCAGGGAGACACAGTCATAACACTTTACCTTCACACAACAGAGGCTTTCATAGAAATCTTATTAGATTCTAAACACTTGCTCAGGAAAGAGGGGAAAGTAGGAAACTCGGGCTTAAGTGAGATCTCCAAGAAAAAGGAAGGAAAAAACTTGTTTTCCATATGGAGGGTATTGTCACTTTAACAGAAATCAAACTATTTAGTGAAACCAGGAAGATTCCACCCCAGAGAAAAGCCCTAGAGTTGAATGGAGGGACCAGCAGATCATTTCACATGATGAATGGATTAATTAATGGAGAATGGACCAAGAGTTCTTCCTAGAGAACTGTGTGTGTATGTGTCTGAGTTTCAGTTTTCTCAGAATCACATTTTTAAATGTTTAAGATAAAAATACACAGGATTACAAAAGAAATGAATTCTATTTGAATCAATTCCTCTTACCAGTTCATTGATCAAGGATAATCCTAAAAGACTTGTGATGGAAAATGCCATGCACAATCAGAGAAAAAAATGAATGCAGAGTCTAAAGGCAGACCAAAGAATTTAATGTTGACCCTTTCAAAACTTCTTTCATGTTTTTTTCTTTCTTTTCCATAGTTTTTTCCCCCCTTAGTCCAAATTGGGGTTAAGTGACTTGTCCAGAGTCAAACAGCTAGGAAGTATTAGGTATCTGAGACTGAATTTGAACAGTGGCCTCCAAGCCTGGGTCAGTACTCTAGCCTCTGCATCATCTAGCTGCCCCCCTCACTTAGTTCTTCCTTAACAACACAATTAATATAGAAATATGTTAAACACCATTGTATATGTGGTTGTACATATACAACCTATATCAGATGGCTCACTGCCCTGGAAAGGGGAGAGGGAAGGGAAAGAGGGAGAAAAACTGTAGAACTCAAAAGCTTACAAAAAGCTGAATGTCAAAAACTATCTTTGCATATAATTGAAAAAATAAAATAAATAAAAATAACAAAAAAGGAAATGAATTCTATTGGAATAATCCATAGCCAGGAAGATTTCAATCATGCACAAAGGTAATGTGGAAATATTGATGAGCAGATCTTGAGGGATAATTTGAGGTCAGCAATTTAGCAAGGATGACCTTTCTACCACCACGGTGTCTTGCACATGATCCATAATTCCATCTTGATTAGTGTAGATCTTCTTTCTAATGATGCCAATTTCAAATCTTAACTTAGATCTAACACGTAAGTAGGTGATTAATATGTTGAACTGGACACAAATGTATTCAGAACCACAGTTAGTTTATTTACCTTTAAAACTTTGAAAATAGTCCTTCTTGGCCATTTAAGTCATGTACAACTGTTTTCATCTCCATCATGAGGTGTATTTCTATGTGAGTACAGGAGTCTGTGTGAATGTGTGCTTTTTGTTCCAATCCCTAAGGCCCCACTTCACTAAAAAGAAAAAGAAAACTAGTCTTTATTGTGCTAACAATAACCAAACTTGAATAAGTATTCTCTGAGTTAAACTTTCTTCCCGTCAAGTTTCCTTCTCCTCCCTTGTTAACCAAGGCTGTGATTCCCTTAGGTTTTTGAAGGTCAGCATTCCTACTGCTCAGAAATGGAGGCCAGCTAGACTGTGTCCTTCTTGGCCATTTGACTCCTTGATCTCATAACTGTGACTTCCCCTGGTTTGGGAAGCTGAAATAAGAAGGTGTGGGGGGTCATGGTTGGGAAGATTTTGCTCAATTTTCTTCCTCATTTGGATGTTTCTTCACCTGGAATACAAAAGCAGCTCTATTAGGAGATGTGGTAGGAAGAAAGCTCCTTGAAGACAGGTCCTGACCTTTTTGTATTTGTCTTTCACTAACTGTTGAATTACTGTTGAAATGAACCTCAGCCAACCTCCCCAACCTCTGACCAGGAGATGCTGAGCTGAGAGCAGGGAGGTCAGTCAGTCAGAGGAGGTCCAGACTGTGGAGATACTCCATGGCCTTGCTGGTCCCTTTTCTCCCAAAATCTCCTCCTTGCAACTCCTTAGTGTGAGCAATTGCCTTCCTTGTACATTCCCTTGGAGCAGCTGTCAGATTGAGAGTGAGCCAAGCTCAAACCTGACCCAGAGCCCCTTCATCTGTCCACCAACCTTGTCTCTGGTCTTCCTCTTCTCCCTCCACCCAATTCCTGATCAGGGTCTCAGGTTTCCCAGAATACTGCTGATCTAATTCTAAGTGAGAAGGGCCTTTCAGTAAGAAAGGATATCCTATTAAGATGGTTTATAATGTAGAGTAATGCATTGCTTGTCTACCCATATATCTTATGTATTTTCTGATGTGTATGCATGAGGGGTAGAAATCAGACTGTAGAAAGACCTGGATGATACAGAGATTGACTCTAGACCCTGTGAAAGCCACCTCACCTCTCTGTGTCCCAGTTTCCTCTTTCTCAGGAGGAGTAGCTTCTTGATTCAGGGCTGAGGTTTCACTGGGCTTCATAGTCTATATGACAGGGGGTCTAGGGAGTCGAGGCAAGATTGGCTCAAGGGATGCAGTGTCCCTGTGATCTGGGAAATCTGTGTAGAATCTTTTGACCCTTCCTTGAGCCAGAGGTCTGGATTGTTTCTTCTAAACTATGCTTAGACTAAAATTGAGTTGATATGATGCAATACTAGATATACATTTTTAGTGTTTCTGAGTTCCTAAACTTTTTCTGTGACTGTGGCTTTCATAAAATTCTTAGGCCAACTCAGGAAATGTCGAAACTGTGATGGGCAAAGTCTCAACATGGAAGGGAAAGTTGCACTTCAGGCCCTAGCTTTACATTTACTGACCAGCTGACCCTCACCAGAAGGTGAGCCTTGGGAGGTGAGGCTGGTGGACCATGGCCCAGGCTGCAGAGAAATCAAGGAAGAGGACTGAGAAAGCCTCTGGGTTTGGCTATCAGGAGATCATTGGAAACTTCGGGGAGAGCAATTTGAGTGGAATGATGGAGGAGGGAGGAGAGGAAGGGGGTCTCCTAACATAGATTATTTTTCAAGCAACTGAGCAGAAAAGAGAGGAAGGTTTAGTCTAGATCAAGTGATATTTTTTTAAGGATAGAAGAGACTTGGGAATGTTTGTAAGTTATGAGGAAGGAGCCAGAAATATTAAGGGCCTAAAGATTAGAAAAAATTGTATGATAGAGGGGACAATTTGCTGCAGAAGATGGAAGAGGATGGAATCTGGGGTCTATGCAGAAGGTTTTGCTAGGCAAGGAGAAGGGCCAGCTCTGGTCTCCCCCATTAGCATCCTGTGTATCTGCCTTTGTTTGCATCCTCTAGTGTTTGACACATAGTAAATGCTTAATAAATGCATATTGATTGACTGTTGAATGATTCTTCAGGTTAAATAGAAGGGGAAATGTCTGAGTGATGGAGATAAGTAATGACTTGCATTTCAGTACCTGAGGGGAAATGTCTGAATTCTGCTTCTTGTCCTGTTCTGATTCCTCACTGTTTTCTTTGTTTATCTCCCCCTTTGGGTCAAGTTCAGTAGAAACCTGCAGAACATAGAAATCAGAGTATTATAGGGTCAAGAAATTTCCCAGGTGTGTTCTACCCTCCTCCCTGGACCATGTGGGGCCTCAATGCCCATTCATTGGGCATTATTACATTTCATTATTAAGTTCATTGGTAATATGGGTTACATTGTAGTTATAAATAAGTATTCAATTCTGTATGCTGTCCTTGACAAGTTTTGTTGAACAGTGGGACCCAGAAGGGCTAAAACGATGTATATTCATGTTTTTGGACTATTTAGCCCAAAGCTTTCACTTTATAGAGGAAGAAAGTGAGGCACAGACTGAGGCAGCTGTGTAGTGACAAACCAATGTGGATTATAAAGGAAGACTACACAGATTGGTGCTTGGTCATCTTCTGCTTCACTATTTTTTTCCATTACTTGGGTCAGGGTTCATCATATTTGGAGTGACACACCCTGAGAGGGATCAAAAAGGATCTTGACAAGGTCTCAGAGCATCAGGTAGAATCTGAGAAGGTGAAATTAGCTTGGGGACAAGACGTTGAACTTCATAAGTATAAGTTAGGGGGATGGCAAGCTCTGCATGGTACAGCAGTAGGATGAGGTAGTCCAAAATTCATAAATCAGTAGCTGCTTCTGGGAATATGGAAGGGACCATATCAGACCTTATCTAAAGAACCAAATTCAATCCTGGGTCTCACAACTTAAGGTGAAGATTTTAAGTCAGAGAACATTCAGAGGAGACCAACCAGGATGAATCTGAGGCCTTGTCATTTATTAGTTGAAGGAGCAGGAATGTTTAGCCTGAAAAAGAGAAACCCAGTCTTCAGGTCTTTGAAGAATTGGCACACTGTAGACTGATCAGACATGATCTCTTTGGTCCTAAAGAGGAGATGCTGGAGTTATAGATGGAAGCTACAAAAAAGGGGAATGGAGTCTGAGTATCAGGAAAAGTTTCCTTACAATTAGCACTGTCCATGAATGGATTGGTCTCCCTTGAGGGTCGAGGGTCTTTCCTCCTCAAAAGTCTTCAAGCAGAGACAAGATGGCCACACATTTATTATGGGGTTTCCTGATGTGGCCACTGAGAATTCCCTCCAATTTTCAAATTATGTGAGTTGATTGATAGCTATGTTTCCTACCAGTCTGTCTACATGTCACTTCCCCTTAGAACTGTAAGGTCCTTGAGGGCAAAATCTGCTGCATCTTTGTCTTCATAGTCTTTGTAGTTCCAGCCTGACACATTAAAGTTCCTTTAGTAAAGGCACTTCAGATTGAAATGACTGCCAAAAGGCTATCTCTTCTTTGAATACTTTCTGAGATGAGAAACTCACTATTCTACTTTCGGAGGGCTCCAAGGGCTACATGGGATATCTTTAGAAATTGGAAATTGTTAAATTCAATAAATAAAAGAAATATCTTTTATTGAACCATCAACTTTCCCTGAAACATATATGGCCCTAGTTTGGCTCTAAAGAATAAGTCTAATCCTTTCTTTTTGTTTTTTTTTCTTAAATAGTACTTATTATTTTTTTCCCCATTGCATATAAGAAGATTTTACAGCATTCATTTTTGTAAGATATTGAGTTCCAAATTTTTTTCCCCTTCCTCCCTTCCCACCTTTCAGCAAGACAGCTAGCAATCTCATATAAGTTATGCATGTACAATCATGGAAAACATATATCCATATAGTCATAAAAATAATACATTTAATATTTCTCTCTTTCAACACTTGATCATGAGGTTTTTATACTCTAAATACATGGTCACTCAAGAACATACAGACATACAGAACCAGGATGCCCAATTCTTAGACTTTTTCCAACTTACTTCACCCCAATCTACTCTAGTAGACTAAAGTCCCCACCATTCTGAACAGAACATACAGTTATCCCTTCTGTCTCCCAGGGGTAAAGGGTGTAGCATCCTTGTGATCTGGAAAATCTGTTTAGCATCTTTTGATTCTTCCTTTGCACCAGAGAAGTCTGAATTTTTTTCTTCTATGGGGAGCAAGGAGTAGTTCAAAGGCAATGAGCAGAGGACTTTGTCAAATTTGGGTTGATATAATACAATATCAAACATATATTTTATGCATTTCTGGGTCCCTAAACTTTTTCTGTGACATCTGCCAGCCTTCATGTATCATCTGTGGTTTCCACAAAATTCCCATTTAATTTCTTATGCCAAGCTAGGAAATATCGAAACTGTGATGGACAAAGTCTCAACATGGAAGGGCCCTAGCTTTACAGTTGACAACTAGTTGGACCCTAAGTAAGATACTTCTTTGACTGTTATGTTAACTGTGATGAACCAGTTAAAGGTGAGCCTTCAGGAGGAGAGGCTGATGAACCATGGCCCAGGCTGCAGGGAGGTCAAGGAGAAGGACTGAAAAAGCCTCTGGATTTGGCTATCAGGAGATCATTGGAAATTTTGGGGAGAGCAGTTTGGGGGAGGATGATGAAGGGAGTCAGAGAAGAAGAAGCAGGTCTCCCAATTGAGCAGATAAGGTAAGGAGAGTTTAATCTCGATCAAATGAGGATATTTTTAAGATTGGGGAGATTTGGGAATATTTGTAAGCACTGAGGAAGGAGCTAGAAATAGTAAGAGATTAAACATTAGAGAAAGTTGGATGATAGAGGCAACAATTTGCTGCAGAAGATGGAAGAGGATGGAATCTGGGGTCTATGTGGAAGGTTTTGCCTAGGCAAGGAGAAGGGCCAGCTCTAGTCTCCCTTATTTGAAAGTGGAATCCTGTATTTTCCCTTGTTTGTATTCCCCAGTATTTGGCATATGGTAAATGCTTAATAAATGCCTATTGATTGACTGTTGAATGACTCCAGGTTAAATAGTAGGGAAAATGTCTGAGCTAGCAAGGGTGATAGGAAATTATGATTTGTATTTCAATACCTGAAGTGAAATGTCTGAATTGTCCTGGTCTGATTCCTGACTCTCTTCTTTGTTTATTTCCCCTTTTGGGTCAAGTTCAGAAGAAACCTGCAGAACATAAAAATTATTAGGATTATAGTGTCATGAACCTCCCAGGTATGTCCAATCTATCACCTGTGGTTAATGTGTGACTCTCAAAGCTCACTCATTATATTTATTTTGTAATTATTATATTTTATTACTTGATCATTGGTAGTAAAGATTACATTGATATAATAAATAAAAATTCAATTGCATATGGGGCCCTAAACAAGTTTTTGTTGGACAATGGAACTCAGAAGAGCTAAAAGGTTGGACATCCATGTATTTAGACCAGTTCATTCAAAGTCGTCATCTTATAAAAGAAGAAATGATGCATAGGTAGCTAATTAGTGACAAACCAACGTGGATTATGTAGGAAGATTCCCCTTGAATTCCAACCTTCCTCACATCTATTGTGGACATGATATCAAGGTGATATCATAAAACCTTAAGAACTGGCTGTTATTTGCTTGTATTTGTCCATAATTAAGTTCTATCTTCCCAGTGCAAGAATTCCTTCATTCAGACAAAGGACAATGTTGTCATTCTCTCCATTGTATTATATTGTTGGTAATTGCAAGGCCAAGAGCAGATTCCCTTCATTGGCATGTCACTGATAGAAGATTTTCAGTGGAGCATACCACAGAAATAGGTGCTTGGCCATCAACTGCTTAAGAGTTTTCTCCATGCAGAGGCACACACCTAAGAGGGAACCAAAGAGATCTTCACAGAGTCTCTGAGCATTATGTAGATTCTACAAAGAGGAAATTAGTTTGGGAACAACTTCACAAACATAAGTTGGAAGGATGGCAAGTTCTGGCAAGGATGACAAAGCAGGAGAGCTTTCCTCTGATGGACCAGAGAATCTGCCATCTTGGACTTGGAAGTTATCCCTTCCACATCACAGGGATTATTAGGGCTGTAGAGTCCCTGTGATCTGGAAAATCTGTGAAAAGTTTTGTGGCCTTCTCTTCATGCCAGAGAAGTGGAAATTTTTTTTCTTTTTTTCTTTTCCTTATGTGCTTACAGTACCTTATTGTAAAATTGGGGTTGATATGATACAAAACTATATATATATATATATATATATATATAATGAATTTCTGAGTTTTCTCTGATGACCTTCATGTGTCAACTGTGACTTCCTCAATATTCACATTTAATTGCTTGTGGCAACCCTCATTATATTGAAAGTGTGATGGACAAAGTCTCAGTGTTGAATGGATAATTGGACTTTTAGGCCTTAGCTCTATCATTTACTGAACAGCTGACCCTAAGAAAGGAACTTTCCTGCCTATTATGTGAATTTTGATGAACCAGGAGAAAGTGAACCCTTGGGGGAGAGGCTACAGGGAAGTCAAGGAGGAATCCCTGGATTTGACTATCAGGAGACCATTGGAGACTTTGGGGAGAGCAGTTTGGGTGAGAAGATGATGGGATGACAGGAAGGGGGTCTGATTTTTCAATCAGTTGAGCAGGAAAGAGGAGGGTTTAGTCTAGATCAAGTGAGCATTTTTTAATGATATGGAGATTTGGGAATGTTGGTAAATTATGAGGAATGAGCCAGAAATAGTAAGGAATTAAAAGATTAGAGAAAGTTGGATAACAGAGGCCCATTTTGCTGGAGAAGATGGATGAGGATGGAATCTGGGATCTAGGTAGAAGGATTTGCCTAGGCAAGGAGAAGGGCCAGCCCTGGTATCCCCCATTAGAAGGTGGAATCCTATGTCTTTACCTTTGTTCGTATGCCCCAATTTCTGGAATATGGTAAGTGCTTAATAAGCGCATACTGATTGACTCTTCAGGTTAAGTAGTAGGAGAAATGTCTAAGTAATGGAAATAAGAAATGATGATTTGCATTTCAGTACCTGAAGGGAAATTTCTGAATTCTGCTTCTTGCTCTGGTCTGATTCCTGACTCTTTTCATTGTTTACCTCCCCCTTTGGGTCACATTCAAAGGAAACCTGCAGAAATAAAAATCATTGAGCATTATAGTGGCAAGAACCTCCCAGGTGTATCCAGTCCATGGCCTGCAGGCCACGTGTGGCCCTCAAAGCCCATTCATTAGACATTACATTTTATCATTAGGTTCACTGGTAATAAGGGTTACATGGTAGTCATTAATAAATCTTAATTCTATATGCAGCCTTTGACGAGGTTTTGTTAGGCAATAGGGCTATGTTGCTATTCCTCCATTGTTTTATATTGTTTGTAATTGCAAGGCTAAGAGTAGATTCCCTTCACTGGCACTTCATTGATAGAAGGTTTTCAGCGGAGCACATCACAGAGATAGGTGCTGGACCATTAGCTACTTAAGTTTTCTCCATACAGAGACACACACCTGAGAGGGAACCAAAAAGATCCTGACAGAGTCTCTGAGCATTAGGTAGATTCTACAAAGAGGAAATCAGTTTGGGAACAACTTCACAAATATAAGTTGGAAGGATGGCAAGTTCTGGCAAGGATGACAAGCCAGGAGAGTTTTCCTCTGATGGACCAGAGAATCTGCCATTTTGGACTTGGAAGTTATCCCTTCCACATCACAGGGATTATTAGGGTTGTAGAGTCCCTTGTGATCTGGAAAATCTGTGAAAAGTTTTGTGGCCTTCTCTTCATGCCAGAGAAGTGGAAATTTTTTTTCTTTTTTTCTTTTCCTTATGTGCTTATAGTACCTCATTGTAAAATTGGGGTTGATATGATATAAAACTACATATATATATATATATATTTTACGAATTTCTGAGTTTCTAAGCTTTTTCTCTGATGACCTTCATGTGTCAACTGTGACTTCCTCAATATTCACATTTAATTGCTTGTGGCAACCCTCATTATATTGAAAGTGTGATGGACAAAGTCTTAATGTTGAATGAATAATTGTAGTTTTAGGCCTTAGCTCTATCATTTACTGACCAGCTGACCCTAAGAAAGGAACTTTCCTGCCTGTTACGTGAATTTTTGATGAACCAGGAGAAGGTGAGCCCTTGGGGGAGAGGCTACAGGGAAGTCAAGGAGGAGTCCCTGGATTTGACTAACAGGAGACCATTGGAGACTTTGGGGAGAGCAGTTTGGGTGGGAAGATGATGGGATGAGAGGAAGGGGGTCTGATTTTGCAAGCAATTGAGCAGGAAAGGGGAGGAGGGTTCAATCTAGATCAAGTGAGGATTTTTTAATGATAGGGAGATTTGCAAATGTTGGTAAATTATGAGGAATGAGCCAGAAATAGTAAGGAATTAAAAGATTAGAGAAAGTTGGATGACAGAGGGTCATTTTGCTGCAGAAGATGGATGAAGATGGAATCTGGGATCTAGGTAGAAGGGTTTGCCTAGGCAAGGAGAAGGGCCAGCCCTGGTATCCCCCATTAGAAGGTGGAATCCTATGTCTTTACCTTTGTTCTTATTCTACAATTTCTGGAATATGGTAAGTGCTTAATAAACACATGTTGATTGACTCTTCAGGTTAAATAGTAGGAGAAATGTCTAAGCAATGGTAATAAGAAATGATGATTTGTATTTCAGTACCTGAAGGGAAATTTCTGAATTCTGCTTCTTGCTCTGGTCTGATTCCTGACTCTTTTCATTGTTTACCTCTCCCTTTGGGTCACATTCAGAGGAAACCTGCAGAAATAAAAATCATTGAGCATTATAGTGTCAAGAATCTCCCAGGTGTATCCAGTCTATGGCCTTCAGGCCACGTGTGGCCCTCAAAGCCCATTCATTAGACATTACATTTTATCATTAGGTTCACTGGTAATAAGGGTTACATGGTAGTCATTAATAAATCTTAATTCTATATGCAGCCTTTAACGAGTTTTTGTTAGGCGATAGGGCTATGTTGCTATTCCTCCATTGTTTTATATTGTTTGTAATTGCAAGGCTAAGAGTAGATTCCCTTCACTGGCACTTCATTGATAGAAGGTTTTCAGCGGAGCACATCACAGAGATAGGTGCTTGGCCATCAGCTACTTAAGTTTTTTCCATACAGAGACACACACCTGAGAGGGAACCAAAAAGATCTTCACAGAGTCTCTGAGCATTATGTAGATTCTACAAAGAGGAAATCAGTTTGGGAACAACTTCACAAATATAAGTTGGAAGGAAGGCAAGCTCTGGCAAGGATGACAAGCCAGGAGAGCTTTCCTCTGATGGACCAGAGAATCTGCCATTTTGGACTTGGAAGTTATCCCTTCCACATCACAGGGATTAGGGCTGTAGAGTCTCTGTGATCTGGAAAATCTGGGAAGAGTTCTCTTCACACCAGAGAAGTGGGAATTTTTTTCTTTTTTTTCTCATATGCTTACAGTACCTTATAAAATTTAAGTTGATATGATACAAAACTCTCATTATATATATATATGTATGTATATTTTATGAATTTCTGAGTTTCTAAGCTTCATGTGTCAACTGTGACTTCCTCAATATTCACATTTAATTGCTTGTGGCAACTCTCATTATATTGAAAGGGTGATGGACAAGTCTCAATGTTGAAAGGGTAATTGTAGTTTTAGGCCTTAGCTCTACCATTTACTGACCAGCTGACCCTAAGAAAGGAATTTTTCTGCCTGTTATGTTAATTTTGATGAACCAGGAGAAGGTGAGCCCTTGGGGGAGAGGCTACAAGGAAGTCAAGGAAGAGTCCCTGGATTTGACTACCAGGAGACCATTGGAGACTTTGGGGAGAGCAGTTTGGGTGGGAAGATGATGGGATGAGAGGAAGGGGGTCTGATTTTTCAAGCAATTGAGCAGGAAAGGGAAGGAGGGTTTAGTCTAGATCTCTGCCAGTGATAGGCTGTACTCCTTTTACCTGAGTGAGACAGAATTTTCCTGAAATCCTAAGATATCTTTTTTTTTGTTTTGTTTTTGCAAGGCAGTAGGGTTAAGGGACTTGTCCAAGGTTACAGAGCTAATTGCCTGAGGCTGGATTTGAACTCAGGTCCTCCTTACTCCAGGGCCAGTGCCTTGTTCAGGATACCTCTGTCTTTAAACAATCTCTAAAGTTGTTTCTAACTTTGACACTGTGTGGCACCTGGATGTTTAGCCTCCAGAAGCTATTTTAGTGAAACATGATTGCTGTCTTCAAATTATTTAAGAGCTGTCATCTGAAAGAAGCATTAGGAGGTGGAGCCAAGATAGCAGAGAGAGGCCAGTTTGGCTGCTGTGCATAGAGTATTGGGCCTGGAGTCAGGAAGATCTGAGTTCAAATGAAGACTTAGACATACTAGTTGTGTGACCTTGGGCAGGTCACTTACCCTCTGACAGCCTCAGTTTTCTGAAGTGTAAGATGGGGGGCAATAATAGCAGGTACCTCCAGGGTTGTTGGGAGGATCAAATGATATTCTATTTGTAAAGTGCTCAGCCCAAGGCCCGATACATTGTGGGCAATATGGAAATGCTTATTCCCTTCTTATTATCATTATGATTATTCTTCCTCTTTCCCAGAGCCCTAAAGGTTCAGTTAACTGGCCCTCTCACCTGCGTGATTGATAATTCAGGACAAACGCTTCCCTCAAGGCTTCTGGCATTGCCATCCTCTTGGCTGACTTCATGTGGGCATGTTCTTGGATTCTCAGCTGGCTTGATTTCAGCCAAGTGCCCTGGACTGGAAAGGGCCTTTGGAGAAGGTGGCTTATTGGATTTAAATAAGGCTTTGAGACTAGGTGGTCTCCCCCTTGGTGGACCTGATTCTTCATTACGAGGCAGGGATTTGAAGATGCCTGGGGTTGGTGATGGCATTTCCTTGTGAGGAGGCAAGATTTCAGGGGATTCTGGAGTTGTGCAAGAGGGAGAACCTTCATCTTGCAGCTCAGCCTCAACTACAGAAGAGGGTCGTGACCCAACTGGACCATTGCAGGGTGGTTCAAACTTTTCTTCTGCATTGAGGTCACTCTTTTCTTCAAAGGATTTATCCTGGAATTCAGGGGAATCTTCTTTGTGGTCTAGTTCCATAGCTGGAGCCTTTTCATTTTCAGCAACTGACCCTCTTTCCCTCTTCAAGGAAAAGGAGGTGATAGTAGAAGGAAGGTTTCTGAAAGAGGGGCTTACAGGAGAGGGACTTCTGGGAGAAGAATCTGTGGGGGAATGAGCGCTGGGGGAAGTGAGAGGACTGTCCTCCCCAGAGGTTATGGAAATATTGGATTTAGGGATTGGGGATGAGATGACCAAGGAGCCTCGGTGCCTAAAAAAAGAAAAGAGTTTGTTTTAAAAAATCAGCCCCTCTAAAGAGATACTTCATAAGAGAAACATAGTATCTGTAGCTGAATGTCATTAGTCTTCCTTGTTTGTTTGTTTTTTTGTTTTGTTTTGTTTTTGTTTAGGTTTTTGCAAGGTAATGGGGTGAAGTGGCTTGCCCAAGGCCACACAGCTAGGTAATTATTAAGTGTCTGAGGCTGGATTTGAACTCAGATTCTCCTGACTCCAGGGCCAGTGCTGTATCCACTGCACCACCTAGCCACCCCTCTTCCTTGTTTTCTAATAGGTTTCTTCCCCAAAATTTTCAGGTTATAACTCCTCTCAGTCCACTCCAGATACTGCTTATAAAGGGAAATCTCACTTCATTGGGTGGTTGGGATTAAGTGCTTCTCTCTTCCTGCCTGAAGCTACAATATGCCTACAAGTCAATTAATCACCAATCAACAAACTTTTATTTAGAATCATAACTTCAGAGATAAAAGAGTTCTTTCTGTTTGCTTTCTTGATCATCTAGTCAGACCTTCATTAGGGGCAGGGAAAACTGAGACTAGGCCTGGCCAAGTACTTTTCTAGAAGAAGCTGCTTTATAAAATATAGTATAAAAAAGCATTAGATTGTGAGTCCAAGATTGTGAGCTTAAATCAACAGCTCTTCCACTATTAATTATGGACTTTGAGCCAAGTCTCTTGAGTTTTTGGTCTCAGTTTCCCTTTCTCTATAATCTGTGACTCATTCTTTCACTTCACTTGCAAATGGATCTCTACATTTCCTCCCAGCAAAATCTCAAGATCAGTCAAGAATGGGGTGGGGGCTGGCCCAGTTGGAGGGAGAGTAACCACTGTGGAGGCCTACTGAAGGCTTCTTACTCAGGTGCAATACTATCAGACTGAGGCTATCACAATGACTAGCCTGAGAGGGCAGGATGAATTAAGGAGAAACTGAGGACTTGGGGGAGGGGGGTGTTTAAAGGGCTATTGTGAAATGATCCTGTTCTGGGTCAGTGAGATTGGAGAGGGTGGTGTCAGAACAGACCAGTCATTCCAGGCACTGAAAGACAACTATGGATAATCAGAGGCTGAATTCTAACCAGGGACTAGGCCATTTTCTGGTTTGTATCCCTGTCCTCGTCTAGCAAAATGCCTTGCACCTAATATGCACTTAGGAAACTGGTCTCTAGCTTTAGAAGATCCCAGACTAATGGATGATTTGTCCTAAGTTGCCTCATCTCCCTTGGAAAAAGAGTGGGTTGCAAAAGAGATCAAAAACCAAAATGAAAATACCTATATGTACAAGAATAGAGTAGTTCTTTTCTGATGGCCAAGAACTGGAAATTGAGGAGCTGTCCATCAGTTAGGGAATGGCTGAACAAATGGTGGCATGTGATAGAGATGGCATTGTACTCTGACATTATTGTGCTATCAGAAATGATGAACAGGATGCTCTCAGAAAAACTTGGAAAGACTTACATGAGCTAATGCAAAGTGAACTATACGGTGCACAAAGTAATAGCAATATTCTAAGATGATCAGCTGTGAATGATTTAGTGACTTTCAGATAAATGATCCAAATCAATTCTCCATACTATCCATCCAAAGAAAGAATTGATGATGTCTGAATACAAATTGAAGCATATTTTTTTACTTCCTTTATTTTTTTAGGTTTTTTTTGGGGGGGATCTGCTTTCACAATATGACTAATATGGAAATTTTTTGGATGATTACACAGGTATAACATATTGAATTGCTTGTCTTCTCAATGAAGAAGCATAGAGAGGGAGAAAGGGAGAGAATTTGGAACTCAAAATTTTAAAAATGAACATTAAAACTGGTTTTACAATTAAAAGGGAAAAATAAAATACTGAACAATAAAAAAATAAAGGGGAAAATAGTTGGAGAACTAGGGAAAAAAGAAACTATAACTCATAAGAGCAAAACATAAGAATGCTTGAAATTTTAGAACATGGTTGTGTTTTTAAAGCAGTAAAAGAATTTTTTCTGAAAAAAAAAATAGTGTGATGAAGCAAATAATTTCCAAGGTCCCTTGCAGCTGTGATATGTTATGTACCTATGAGCTTCTAAAATAGAAGAAGAATAGGAAATGGGAATAAATGATGTATTAAAGGGAAATTGAATATGTATTCTGTTAAAGGAACCTAAACTTGGGACTAATCAATTCATATGTCATTCGTAATAGATTCAACTGCATGCTGAGAACCTGCACAAGTAAAGTTTTGACAGATGCTTTCCCAGAGGTAGTGAATTTGGATCCAGTCTTCAAGAAATATAGAAGAGGGCAGTCCTCAAACAGGGAATAGCCTGGGGTGGAGGGCTTTGGTTGACTGGAGAAGAATTTCCTAAAGGGGTGCGGAAGGAATGGTTATTAGTTGGAGTTACCCCCCAGAGAGGTCAAGAGTAGTGGTGATTAGAGGGATGCCTCCCATCTTTTATCTGTTTTACATTTTAATAGCTATGGGAGAAAGCAGCACTCTGCTCAAGCTCAGGCTCCACAGTTTGGCTTTAACCATAATTCACCTTCCTCCCACCCCAGGTAAATAATACTCAAGTCAGATGGGATTCTTCACCACTCTCTGAATAATTTTTTTTTTTAGGTTTTTTGCAAGGCAAATGGAGTTAAGTGGCTTGCCCAAGGCCACACAGCTAGGTAATTATTAAGTGTCTGAGACCAGATTTGAACCCAGGTACTCCTGACTCCAGGGCCGGTGCTTTATCCACTGCGCCACCTAGCCGCTCCTCTGAATAATTTTCTATCTCTAAAGTACCAAATATTTCTTTCCCTCCATTTCTCCCTGTTGAAATTCTATTCCTCCTTCCAGATGGGCACACTTGGAATGACTCCTACTCCGGCAGGTCCTAGTCTGATGTAATCTATTCCTTTCAAAGCATTTTTCTTATACCTTTCTTTTGCAGTACTATTTCTTTGTGTCCATGTCTCATTATTCCTAATATATTGTAATAAAAGCAATAGCTAACGTATAATGTGGAACATTTTACATACCTCATTTGTCCTTGGAAGGGAGGTGGTACCATAGGTTATATGACTTGCCCATGGCCACATAGTTAGTAAGCAACCCAAGGTAGAATTCACATCTATCTTTCAGAACAATCTTAAATCTAGCACAATGCCATGAACATAGTACAGATTCTATGAATGTTTGTTGATTTGAATGTAAGAGCTACACAAGAAAATGAGACAAGACCCCTGTTCTTCAATAAAGGAGAGTTTAGTGGGTGGGTGTTGGGGAAGGTAACAAAATAAAAATTGATCAATAGCAGGATATACTTGGGAGCAGAGTTTTCATAATATAGCATGACTGTTTGCCAAGGAAGGGGCACAAATTTCAGGGCCTACTCAGTTTCCCCTCCCCAATGAAGGTTTCTCTGGTCACTGCAGTTCTTCTCTGAGCCTTGTAGAGCTGCCTCAGACAGTTAGTCTGTCATTTAACATATATCCCTTCTCCCCTCCTAGGGTTGCCAAAGCAGGAGGATGGAGATACACGTTTTTTCCAATGACAATGGTTAGAATTTTAAGTCTGGAAGAGGGCGAGATAACAGGCCTAGAATGGTCAGAGAAGCTTCATAGAAGAGGTGGATTCTGGCCTGGGGTTTGAAGAATGAGTGAGATTATTTACAAGTAGAAAAAAAGGGCATTCCAAGAAGAGGGTGGAGGGCAACTGTATGAACAATGGCATTCAGGCAGGAAAAAGTACATGATAGAATTGGAGGGCAGAAAGGAAGTAACAATAGTAAGTAGACTATTTGACTGGAGAGGAGGGGTTGCAGAAAGGAATCTCATATCAACTTTGTAATACAACATATATGCAGGGATACATTCTCAAGCACCCACCATGGGGAAGGCCATGACTTTGGATTGAAGGAGGAGAAGGAGATAAATGTACAGAAAGAAAAAGGAGGGAGAAGAAAAGGACATAGAGGAGCAAAATTGACTCTGTGATAGAAAAAGACAGCAAAGATTGCTTACTTGGACACTCCCTTGACCACAAACACTTTGCTGGAATATTGCTTCTCCAGTTTGCTCATTACATCATATAGGTCATGGTTCAACTACAGTCAACAAAAGAAAAGAGGAAGAAATGGTTGTATCGGCTCAGCTTGGGCCATTCCCTCCAAGACCTTCATCCCTATCCCCTTTCTTCTTCTCAATCCCATTCTATGTTTCTCTTCCCCTGAAAACCTATGGGATCCCTCCTTTTCAATTAATAATGTCCAGAGCTCCATTCAGTTACCCCCAGACTCTTTGGGGTCTTGTGAACTCTGTGTATATACTGTTATATACTATTTCTGTGTGTGTATATCCTATTTCTCTGGCTATTGTTAAGAGCTCCCAATAGAAGTGTAGGAGCTGAGTCTCCTTCTCCCAGTAGAACTCTCTCAGTTTAAGTTTCTGCGCCCAGCCAAGTATGTATGTTGTTTTGGGGTGGAACAAATGGGCATGGGAGCATTTGAATACTGAAATACTGGCTTCCAGGCATAGAGAAACTCTGTAGGGCCCCTTCCTCAATGCCATTCTTCTGGCTCTTTGATAACAGAATGCAGTTCACTTTCCATTACCCATCTGTGGTTTATCTATGTTGTAAATGGAATATATGCAGGTAATATCTGATTCTGTGTGCCGACTTCCTTCATTCTGGGTCTGTTTTGTTAAATAAGCAAATCTCACCTGGCTAGATGTCAACTTGTTAGAGATTCCTACTTCTGGCAGGAGTTATACTGCATTTTTATCAAACTGAAATTATAATTAAACCGAAGAAATCCTTTCTTCAAAGGGAGAGAGATTTAAACGTAACATAAGGAAAATTACCCAATAACCAATAATCATTCCAAAGTGGGATAGATAAACTTCTTGAGAGCACCAGGAGTTCTTATCATTGGAGCTATTAAAGCAAAGACCAGATACTGCAGTAGCAGGTCAGGGTTAGATTAAGTGACTCTTAGGTCCCTCCCAATTTAGTGAATCTGTGACAGTGGCAACAATGGAGGGGGATGGAGGTAAAGATGTGGATCCAGATATAAAAGAATCTGAGACTTCTACAACTGCAAAGGATATGGGAGATCATTTGACCTACCTCTTCTTCTGCCTAAAAGGACTACCCAAAGCCAGATAGTTACTAGAGAAACTTTTCCAGGGTTTTAGAATTCACCTCCACCTAGCTGGAGATTCTATGACTTATTCATTTCAGTCTCATATAGCCTTCTTTACTGGGAAGTTCTTCCATTAAAAAGAGGCATTGCCACCTGCTTGGTTGGGGAACTCTAGGGACAGCTAGAGATGCCTTTCCATCTGACACCTTTCATACCCTTATCTTATAAGAATGTAAGCTCCCTGAGGGAGCTTAGCACATAGCAAATTCTTTATCAATAATAAATTCATGTATAAATTTAACTCACCCTAGATCCTCTCATTTTGTGTACCATTTTTTCCAGTTTTTGTAAGCCAGTTAAGTGACTTGTCCAAGTTCATACAGCTATGTAATTAAGTGTCTGAGGCTAGATTTGAACTTGGGTCCTCCTGACTCCAGGGCCGGTGCTCTATCCACTGTGCCATCTAGTTGCCCTATTTTAGTATTATTTCTTTGTAACCTTTGTGTGCTCTTTATTTTTCATGTGTTTATGTCCCTATGTAAGGACTGGCATGTTTAAATTACTGTATACAGGTGAAACAGAACACACTACTCCATGGATGCTGTTTCATCCTATCTACCAGGGATTATGGCCTTGAGAAGGTGATATGGGCCTCACACCATCCTCAGAAACACTTTTTGTCATCTTATTTGGCCAGTGGCTTCTTACCTTGCTCATTTCCTTATAGAAAACATCCCTGAGGTTGGAAATGTTCTGGAAGATGGTCACATAGCAGCCAATTCGACTAATAGGGAACAGGCAAAGGAAACAGTAAGTGAGTAATCAGAAAAGAAGGACTGACAGTATTTAGAAAACTCTTAACAGATGGGGGAGGCTGCATGTTATAATGGAGAGAGCATTGGCTGGGAAGTCAGAGGCCTTGAGTTTGAATCTTGGTTCAGTTGCCAACTAGTTCTGTGTCAAGTCACCACTTGTAATGGTGCTCAGTGTTTTAGTCTTTAAAATGTGCCATCTATCCTGTTGAGAGGATCAAATGATTAATAATGACAGTCATTCATACTATGTAATTCTATAATTTACAAAGAGCTTTCCATACAATCACTCAGATAAAGGTGGAACAGTAAGTATTTTTACCTCCATTTTAGAGATAGGAACTGAGACTCCAAGAGATGATTTGTCTATGATCTCAGTTAGGATTTAAACTCAACTCACTTGACTCTAAGGTCCAGGCTCTTTGCTCCACAAAACAGGTCCTTCTCTAATGTTCCTTCAATTCTCTGCCTCAAATGCCAGAACCATTCTTACCTCCTTGGTCTGAAGGCTCCAGCATCCTGGGGTTGGGTGGAAACCAAACCATCCAGGAGGAAGGGGCAAGGGTGGAAGGGAGCATTGGCAAGGAATAATTTGTTTACCATGAAGGTAGTATTATTATGATGATGAATACCTCCTGTGATATATGTGCTCCACAAAAACATGCGAGTAAAGAAATGTTTATAAACTGAATCTAATTTTAAAGACCTCAGGAGATCTCCCAAAAAAATCTTGTTCCAATTAAATTGGATTCTATGCAAATTCTATTTAAAGGAATATTATACTCTTATAAAGTAATGATTTCTTCATAATGAACCTCCCCCCAGTTATATTTTTCTATTAATCTGGAGGCTCCTATTCAGTTTTGTTTAAAGCAATATATTTGTACAGGAAACTACACTATTATCATCAGCTAATTTTGTATGGCATTTAAAAACATGACAAGTTGCCTTTTCATATCTTCTTAACCTGTAAACCTTGAGAATCAAGGAGGACAAGATTTTTAACAGGTAAGGCCACCAGGACCCAGATTTCCCAGGAATCACAAAGTGAGTCTGTATCAGGGAAACAAGGGCTCCTGGAGGTTCTGGTCAGCCAAGCTAGTAGGGTTCTTTTCAGGATACCACATCCTTGCAGAGTGGGTAGCCCTGGCCTCCTCACTGCCACGATATTCTTTCATTTCTCCAATTCTCCCTTTACCTGCTGTAGAGAAG
Source organism: Macrotis lagotis (assembly GCF_037893015.1). Taxonomy (NCBI): domain Eukaryota; kingdom Metazoa; phylum Chordata; class Mammalia; order Peramelemorphia; family Peramelidae; genus Macrotis; species Macrotis lagotis. Next base: position 256,574,909 of record NC_133659.1, on the reverse strand, counting down.
AGGCAGTTCTTCCTGTAGATCCTGGTTTAGGTCCTCAAATACTGTTTGTGCTTTGAGGAACTCCTCTTCTGCCTGGGATGGGGGTGATAGGGGGTCAGACAGTTGAGCCTCTAGCTCTTGCCCTGCCCATGGCGTTGTCTTCTCCTACTCAGATATCTATCCAAGAGCCACCAAGAACAGGATACCCTCCTGGTCCTGTCCCCACCCACCTTCCTTCTCTTCCTAGAGGACAGGCAGGAAGAATGGGCTAAAACTCTCCTCTAGCTCCCAACTTGAGGCCTCTCATAGTCTTACCTTGAGGATTTTAACCTCATCTTTCTTCTTGGCATTCTGTACTGCTTCCAGGTGGTGTCGGGCACTGTCATAATCTACTAATTTCCGACCTCGCTTGGAAATTCTCTCCTGGTCCAGAAAAGAACAAAAAAGGAATAAAGTGAAGCAAAAAACAAGGAAACAATATATGTGTATATGTGTGTGTATATATATGTATATATATATATATATATATAATATGGTGACTACAATAATGTAAATGGAAGGAATTGATTCACATCCCAAATAAATTAAAAGTAAACATCACAAAATTGAACAGATTGAGCAAGACTCAATGAATGGAGCTGAGAGCATGTTCCACAGCTGTGGGAAGTCCACAGGGGTTACACATTGTTACACCATTGCATGATTTTCAGATTTTTTTGATGTATCAATAAGTTGTGCTGATTTTCTTCCTCTCTAAAAGAATACTATTTGTTATATGGGATGACTCTGAGAGGGGAAGGAGGGATAACTGTGGTGATGTAAAAAACAGAAAGTGTCAATACACATTAATTTTTTTTTTGCAAGGCAAACGGGATTAAGTGGCTTGCCCAAGGCCACACAGCTAGGTAATTATTAAGTGTCTGAGGCCAGATTTGATTTGAACCCAGGTCCTCCTGACTCCAGGGCCGGTGCTTTATCCACTATACCACCTAGCTGCCACCATATTAATTTTTAAAAGAAAGAAAGAAGGGGCAGCCAGGGCAGCAGTGGATAGAGTGCCATTCCTGGAGTCAGGAGGACCTGAGTTCAAATCCTGCCTCAGACATTTAATATTTACCTAGCTGTGTGACCTTGGGCAAGTCACTTAATCCCATTGCCTTAAATAATAAAAGAAAGAAAGAAAGAAAAGGTCCAAACTGTCTTAGTGCAGGTGGGTTGAACAGCAGAGCACTAGCTTCTCAGCAGTCCCCCTAGGTCCCAGTCTTGGGATATAGTTGTAGATAGTACCAAGACAATAACCTGCCTTCTAACCCAGAAGGGAAGAGGAGATAGGGAAATAAAATTAAATAAGGAGGGCAGGTTTAGGAAAGTCCTGAGAAACTAACTTGAATGAGAATATCCATAGATATTCAGCCCTTAGACCCTTCTTTCAAATTTCCTATAGAAAGAATTGGCTCATATGAAGATCACCGAGCCATCTACATGGAAAGACAGTATGATATAGTAGAAAGAACATAAAATTTGGAGAACAAAGAAGCTGATTTGGAACCTGTGCATGCCTGCCTGCCTGCTGTGGGACTGACTGCTTTGACCTAAGGCAGTTCCAAAACTAAGCCTTGAATTTAAATATAAACTTTTTTGGCCCAAAAGGATTATACTGATCTCCAAAGACCACTCTTGCTGTAGATCCCAAGAAAACTTTGAGGGAGACTATCCCCTTATTCAAGCCATAAGTCTAGAGATCCTAGGAATCTAAACCATAGCCTCCAGAGGTTCTTAGAAAAATAGTGTTCATCACATTCACACACATGAATTAGTAGGGCAGTGGTGCTACTGTTGGATAGCTGATACTACCAACTCTTGTTTTGAAGGATAGCATGGTCCAGTATATAATCAGGAAGGTTCAAATTCTACTTATGATACATACTAGCTGGGTGACAGTAGACAAACTCCTTAACATTTCTAAGTGTATGCTACTTGTAGGAATGACCTTGCAGTGTGATTGTGAGACTGAAATAAGATCATTGACATAAAGTACTATATACATCAATTACTGTCATTGTTAGCTGACAATCAGCAGAATTATAAAATTTTCTTCTGATCATGTGTCTTAAAAATACTCACCCCCTCTTCCTGGAACCCCTGGGTTCCACCTCTGGGGGAATGTGGAAAGCACTCTTCTCTTTTTCAAGTGAATCTTTATTATTCTCTCATTTTATTCTCCCTTTCTATTTTTTCTTCCTCTCTTCTTATATTTCTTTTCCTCTATACTACATTATTTCTTTCTCTCCTGACTGTGTCTTAATCCCAGAATTGGGAATACTAGAATTCGGAATCTGTCTAGGACCTTCAAAATGATCCAACATAGTGTTTCTCACACTGATTAAGTCACAGAATGCCTTTGACCTTGAAAATAGTGCTCTGTGGGCCTAGACAAATGAGATACTTCAGACACAAGAGAGTGGACAAGGCAAAGAGAAACTGAGGCTACCTCAAAATGGGCATGTATAATAGACATTTTTGAAACTTTATAAATCCATATTTAATTCTTTTCTGAGAAAAATAATACTACCATCAGCATTTTTCTAGAGAAACCTCTAATCTTAACACACAGACATGTATTCTTTCAGACAGTTTGGATCTATCTCTTTTTTTTAGCTTTTTTGCAAGGCAATGGGGTTAAGTAACTTGCCCAAGGTCACACAGCTAGGCAATTATTAAATGTCTGAGGTCGGATTTGAACTCAGGTCCTCCTGACTCCAGGGCCTATGCTCTATCCACTGCACCACCTAGCTGCCCTTAGTTTGGATCTATCTCAACAACAATCCAATCCCCTAATTTAGAGAAGGGGAAACAGAGGTCCAAGAAGGTAAACTGAATCCTCTAGGATCACAAAAAGTGTGATTTAGAGCTGATATCTCTTTCTTCTTTAAAATGTTGTAGACTCAAAGGGGCTTCTCTGAATCGAGGCAACATTAAACCCAATCTTGAATTTAAATGTATTCTAAGTCATTTTAAACCATTCATCTAGTCTAGTTACCTTCAATCTTAGCCCTTTCTCTATTCTTTGATCTTAACTTTAAGTCTAACCCCAGCCTAACTTCCTACCTCTCCTACCCTCCAACATCAGAACTCCCCTGGTGCTTTGTAGTTCTCCTAGGAACTAATCTGGCCTATTCTGGTTTGTTGTTGTTTGTGTAATGGTCTTATCTCCCCTGCTAGACTATTATAAACTTTTTGAGGAATCAAGAATTCAGATTGTAGGATCAGAAGTCCTATTTATATCATCTAGGCCTATTTACTTTTCATTTTTTAATTTTTTTTAGGTTTTTTTTTTTTTTTGCTAGGCAATGGGGTTAAGTGGCTTGCCCAAGGGCCACACAGCTAGGTGTCTGAGACTGGATTTGAACCCAGGTACTCCTGACTCCAGGGCCGGTACTTTATCCACTGCGCCACCTAGCTGCCCTAGGCCTATTTACTTTTAAATCTTCCTCAGCACCTAGCACAACATTAAGTGGTGCTTCATAAATATAGACTGTGCCCTGATCTCTGCCTCAATTTTGATCCTAACCCTAAAACTGAGCTGATAAAGCAGATACCTTAACGTCGTTGAACTGGTATATGTAGTTCTCCATGGTTCTCATGACCTGGTCAGTCAGTTTCTCTTCATAATCTTCCCAAAGGAGATTATTATTCTGTGGGGAAGCATAAAGAGGTGAGGGAGTAGTTTGCCAAGCATCCTCTTTTTCAGTAGCAGTCACCAACTAAGTTAATGTACCGGACTACTTATGGACAATCAATCCCCTGCCTTGAATTGTGTTCCTTGTACCTTGTCTTGGACTCTGTGGGGGAAGATCCAGAGGAAGAGAGACAGAGTCCCTGCCCTCTGCACTTTTCCAATCTGATATATTAACCTAGGGGGAAATGAGCAACTAATATTGGGGGTGAAGGAGGGATTGAGAGGGAGATCCAGATGAGACTTCCTGAAGGAAGAACTCAGACAGAAGAAAAGGACCTGGGCTCTGGGGAGGACTGTTACAGTACAGATAGATGATAATAATTTTAAAAACTCCAATGAAACGATCTCATAGGTAAGAGCATTTTCTTCAATGGTGCAGACCTCTACCATCCAGGCCTGTTTGCCTACATCTTCCCATTAATTCCAAGGGCCTCCTAAAGCCTTTTTTGTATTGTAATCCATCAAATTCTCATTTTATCAAAAAATTTCAACTCTCCCCCTTTTATATGTACTGAACTTAGCAATTTAGTGGCAAGAGACAAGGAGTACTTCTTAGTTTTCTATTGCCCTGACTTGCCAGTCAAGAATGCTGGCTTGGACTGAACTTCCAGGGAGGAGTTAAACAAGGTGGGGGAATGCAGCCACTAGCAAAGGGACATTAAGGAATGAGGAATGGCTTTATTGTGGATTTTCCCAGGCACCCTTTGAAACTCATCTCAAACCACATCTTCTTTCAAAATCTTTCCCTAGTCCCACTGCTTGGCAGTGACCTTCCTTCTCACCTAGCCCTTTCATCTGGACCTCTCTACAACACTTCCCATTGGCATTATTTCTGTTTGTGTCTCATTCCTCTGCTAGATATAAGTCCCATGAAGGCAGGGATCATGACTATATCTTTACAAATTTCCTATTTCTCTGGCACAGAATGTCTGCATAGGGTAGGTGCCAAATAAATGGTGGAGGTTGTCATTGGCCCCAGATCTTCCTCAGTACCGATGCTATGACTTTCAGGTCCTTGTAGCCTTCCCACTCATTATTGTAGATGTCCTGCAGAGTTTGGGATAGTTTCATCGAACTCTCGTGCATCACTGGAAGAAAAGAACCCAGCTTTGGTAAGAGAACACCCCAAAATTCATTCTGCTAATTATATAAATGATACGCAAATTAAGGCATTATATGACTGATCTGAGAAAATACTTAGCTAGCTTTGGGATGTGCCCCCCCCCCCCCCAAGATAAGCTGGCTAAAGTTTATGGTAAGATTAATCTAACCAATACAACAAACTAAATCTCAAGATATGAGATTCTGGGAAAATACTAGAGACAGACAGGATATGGATATTGTCTAAACCAAAAGAATCTCTGATTTGATGGTTTCTTCTCTAACAAGGTACTTCTCTCTCCTTTCTTTACACACCCCATCCTCCAGCTATCTAGTATGATATGCTCTCTGGGATCATAATTATTGGGATACCTTTTACAGCACTAAGGAAATGTTTCAAGTCCTTGTGTAGTCTTTGGCCTTCAGTCTGAAAGAGAAGTTAATTTGATTACTTGACTAGAAAGACTATTTAGGATGAAAGGAAAGCAAAGCTGCCTTTAGAATAGGGTAGAAAAGACATTTTGGGACTGGGATCTCTTTTCTTATTTATTTAAGTAATTGAAAGTCCTAAAGGCTATAAGTGGATTTGCACACTATTTCCATAAATTCTTACACTAAGTTCTATTTTCTTCATGATTAACCCAGAGGCAGCCCTCCTGTTCTTGGAGACTAGGGAAGGAGCACAAGTCCCTCATATTCTAGCTAGCTGAAAAGGCTTCAGGTACAGATCTGCCAGCAGCTCTACTACCCAAGGGATAAGAGATGCCCTACTGAATTCAGAGAAGCTCAAGCTCATCACCACAATGTTGGCAATCAAAAGATGATTTTTGAGGGGTTTTTTTTAGCCACCGTAATTCATGAAACTGTCTATTAAGATGTAGATGAGTTGTGATCAATCAATTAATAAAATATTTATAAGGGCCAAGTACTATGATAGGCTCTGGGGATACATAGTTTAAAAATGGGATAGATAGGCTTGGCCCCTCAAAGAACTTGTATTTGATTCAGAGAGCTATGCATATTATATTTTTGTTGCTATTGTTGTTCAGTCATGTCAGACTCTTCATGACCCCATTTGGGGTATTCCAGGCAAAGATACTGGAGTGATTTGTCATTTTCTTCTCCAGCTCATTTTATAGATGAGGAAACTAAGGTTAACAGAATCAATTGACTTTACCCAGGCTCACACAGTGTATATTTGAAGACTAGATATGAACTCAAGAAGATGAATCTGTCTGACTCCAGGCCCTGTGCATCACCTAATTAGCCTAAGTGTATTATATGTGTAAATTCCTATGTGTATGTTAGGTGCACATCACCTACATGTATATTTGTGTATATGTGAAAAATACAAAGTTCCACAGGTTCACATGGAAAGCAGTACTAGAGCTGAACTGAGAGTCAGGCCTGGAATGAGATGAAGAGCTGTATGGCAGAAGATTGGAAAGGCAGGAGCCAGGTTATAAAGGGTTTTAAATTTAAAATGGAAGAGTTTCGATTTGATCCTTGAATCAACTGGGAACCAGTGGAGTTTACTGAGTGAAGGAACGACACTGACAAACTCGCAAATTTGGAAAATCATTTTGGCAGCTGAATAGGGGCTGATTTGGAGACAAAAGGACTTTGAGGAAGACAGAACACTTAAGGATTATTTCAATAGTCCAAGAGAGAGGAGGTGACAGCCTGAACTAGGGGAGTGTCTATGTGAGAGGAAACAGATGGGAGAGATGTTATAAAGGCAAAAATGATAAGGCTTGGAAAATGACTACAGATATGGGCGGAGAGAGGGGAGAGTGAGGGGGACTCCAAGGCAGCAAATCTGAGCAGTCAAAAAAGTGGTGGGATCCTTGACAGACCCTGTGAAGTTCAGAAATGATGTTGATTTTTGGGGCAAAGATAGTGTGTTCACTTGTTCACTTTTGGATATTTGAGTTTGAGGCCTCAGTTTGGAATATCTAAGAGGAAATTTGGGATGTGGACTAGACCTCAGATATATAAATCTGGATAATTGGTACAATTACCTTATGAGATCATGTGAAAAAAGAAGAGGGCCCAGAACAGAACCTATGGGGTGAACTCATAATTAGGGGAAGGAGGGGGGTGATATGGATAATGATCCAGAAAAAGAGATGAAGATGAAATGGACAGATGGATGAAAGAAAAATGGGGGTAGAGCAGTTTCATAAAAACCCAAAAAGTAGAAAGCATATAAGAGGAGAAGGTGGAACAGTGTCAAATGTAGCAGAGCAGTGAGAAGGATGAGAATTTAGAAAGGGCCTTCAGGTCTGACCATTAAGATAGATCAGATTTATTGAAGTAATGAGTTTAGAGTCAGAGTGTAAAGTGCTAGAAAAGGCAATGAAGACAATAAGTGTAAATGACATTTTCTAGGAGTTAATAAAGGGGAAAGAACAACAGATGATGATTTCTTGAGAGGAGGTTTTTATAAGTGATCTGCTGAATGGAGGGAACATCACATCATTAAAATTACAGATCCAGATCCTTGAAGCATGGGGTATTTCACAGATTAACTCCCCCCTCTGCCAGAAATTTTTCTTTTGGACCCATTTAAAAATTAAGGAAGGGTAGAAAGGTAGTTCAGTGGATAGGGCACTAGGCCTGGACTCTGGAAGACCTGAGTTCAAATCTAGCCAAATCACCTTAACCTGTTTTCCTTGGTTTCTTCCCTGTTAAAAAGAGGTGAAGAAGGAATCAACAAACCACTCCAGTACCTTTGTCAAAAAAACCCTAAATGGACTCAATGAAAAGTCAGATGATCAAAAACCAAATAGCAACCACAAAATTAAGGTGTAACTAGGACTCTCACTGAGTTATCTCTCCTCTATTTGATCTGTACATTAAGGGTGGGAGAGCTGAACTGGGTAACTTATAAGGTCCTTTCTAGTTCTGGAGTTCTCTGTGTCTATGAAACTCTTCTCTCCTAGTGCTGATCTTCCTTCCTCCTCACTGACCATGCCCCTACCCAACTTCCACCCTTATGTGATGCTGTATTAAAGTCTATTAAATGTAGGAAAACCTGTTCCTTATTCCTCAAGGGCACTTGGCCCTAATCTTTCTCTGAATCTTCACATAGAGCCAGTCCCCCATCCTCTCCTTACCTCAAGACTTCCCCTAAACCTTGGCCAGCTTGGCCTTCCTCTCTCCTGTATCTTAATGTACTTCAGATTCTTTGACTGTATTCAGTTTGTTCCAGTAGACTTTTCCCACCCAAGGCTTGTCTTTTCCTTCACCCACGGTACCTTTTTTGGTACCCAAATTATAAGAGGTAAGAGTAAGGGAAAATTATTGATGGAGAGTGAGAATAATAATAGCTGACATTTTAAATGGCACTTCATAGGAATTGTCTTCTTTGATCTTCACACCAAGGTAGGTAAAGTAGGTATTATTTATTATCCCATTGTACAAACAAGGAAGTCAGGATTCAGAGATAACAGTAACTTGCCCCCAGTCACATAGTTGATAAATGGCAGAGAAGGGAACTAACTGGATGGAACCCAGGTTTTCCAATTTCAAATCCAGTGTCCAGAGCACCATGAACTGTTATGCTATTGCTGTTTATTGTTAACCAAGTACAAAGTCAGGGTCCCAGTGTACGTGGCTTGGGACAAGGTAGGAAAGGCCATGTCAGTCAGAGTAGGAATGTGTAGCTTTCTGAAAAAAGTATATCTCAAAGTCCAGGTGATGGCCATAGACACCAGAACATGGGCAATATTTTGTAAAACAAAAGGCATTACTACAAATTAAAAATAAAAAAGAAAATAATTTAATACATCTCCTGTTCTAAAGACCAGCCCAAACTGTTGAGAATCTTCTAGGAAGAGTCTCAGGGTTCTTTATCAAAAGAGATAATTAGTTATATCACATAATCACTTCAATTGAGAATCAACCGAATTCCCTATGCTTCCCTTTAAGACCTTGGTCTGTCTTCAAGGGAGATGGGTACAGTTGGAGAGTAAATCTGGATGTCAATTTGTTTCTTGCCTCTTATCTCTTAGTCTTTTCATTTCTAGAAGTGGAACTTCCAGGTTCCTTTCTTTTTGCCTCCCTGATCTGATTTTCTTGGAAAGAACCTTGGCTGAGGGAGTTGGATACCAACTAGCTATGTGACAAGACACTAAGACAGTCACTGCCTCATTCTGGGCTTGTTTCCTCATCTCTTAAAATGAATAGTTTGGGTTTAGATAATCTGTAGTTTAGTCCCACTCAACTCTAAAATGCTGTGATCTCTGATCTCTGAGCCTTTGCCAAGCTCTCCACACCCATCAGAAGCAGAGCTCCTGTCCCACCCCTTATATAAACAGGGCCAGCCTTCAGCCAACCAGCTAGTCACACTTGCTTGGTGCTAGTGCTTCCATTCAATGCACACAATTTTATAAACTATAGAGAGGGGTTGCCTAGAAGGAACTGGGGACCCTGGGATCTCTGCCCTTGAGGACCTTCCAGTAGGATTGGGGACACTTGTTGGGTGAGATAGGTCACACTTGCAGAAAACAGAAACATAGTGAAATAGGTCATAAAGTAAGGATGAATGAATAGGGTTTAGAAAATGTAGAGCTCTGTGAAGTAATGGGAACACTAGAGTTGTCAGTTGGGGGAGCAGTGGATGGAGCATTGGATTTATAAGATCTGAGCTCAAATCCTGCCTCAGGTCCTTACTAGCTTGTATTAATGTGTTAAAGGTATTTAACCTTTCTTAAGATCAGTTTTCTCATCTATAAAATAAAAGGGATTGGTTTCAATAGCCTTCCAACATCACTTCCAGGTCTACTTCTGTGAGGGATAGGGACAAGACTTCTTAGGATGGAGTTGAAAGTGCAACAACTTGTACATTTGCTGGGGTCAGAAGTGGTTCTATTTTCTGCCCTGGCAGAGCCTGTATTAAACTCTATTCCATATAGGAAAGCCTATTCCTTATTCCCCATGGGCACTGGCCTAATCTTTCTCTGAATCTTCACACAGTACCCCCATCCTCTCCAATGTATCCACAAAAGCTATTGTTATAATTAATATATATATATTATATATATATATTATACACACACACACACACACACACACACACACACACACTAGGGCCTATTCTTTAGATTGGGGCTTTTAAGAATTTTTCAGAATTTTAGAATTTAGAATTTAGAATTTCCAGTTATGGGAATTATCTGATGACTTTATTTTGATCTTTTTTTTTTCAGTTTTTTGTTCTATGCAATATTGAAAATTAATTACTATAGCTCCTCACAAAACATTTAAGAAACTTATTAGGGAATATTTTGTGGATTGTAATTAGGCAATTAGGGAGCTATCATAGCTATTGTGATTAAAATAGTACTTAAGAGATTAGAGAAGAATTATAAATTTTTGGTTGTATAGATCCTTAGAGTTTAGAAATTCACCAGGTCTGGAGTTTTTAACCTTGGAACTTTCAGGGCAAACTGTGAAGCCCAGAGACCTCTTTCAGAATAATGTTTTGAAATGTACAAAATAAAATATGTAGGATTACAAAAGAAACCAACTATACTAAAATATAGTTATCAAAATATTTTTTAAAAATAAGTTCAGAGATACTAGAAGAGGAAATCCTGGTTTAGTTTCATCTTTCCATTTGACAATATGAGCATGCTGAGGCCTAGAGAAGAATAAGTGGCAGAACCAGGCAATCCTTTGACTCAAAATCCATCATTCAAAGGGAGACAGGGAGATAATCAAAGCAGAAAGTTTGAAGTGATAAGGCCTGATTATGAGAGAAACATTCCAGATATCTGAGTGTTCTGGATACCGCAGGACTTTTCCTCCTTTTTCCCTACCTCATAATTCCTATTCCTCAGATTTGAGATTTCCTATTCCTGAGAGTCTGAGTTTTAGCCAGCAAAAAACAATTTAGACTTTAGTGTGAATGATTAATAGACTTAACCTTCACAGTAAGTATGAATCTCAAATGAGTGAAATTCTGGTAGAGAAATTGTTCAGCCAGAAGAGTCAGTCAGTCACTATATTCATTAAGGGCCTAAGGACAGTGAGTGCTAAACCCTAGGAATACAAAGAAAGTCAAGACTGTTTCTGCCTTCAAGGAGATTGCAATGGGAGAGGCAACATGCAAACAATTTTATAGACACAAGCTATAAATTAGAAATAATCAATAGAGGGAAGACATTAAAATGAAGAAGGATCAGTTAAAGTTTTCTGCAGAAGGTGGGATTTTAGCTAGACTTGAGGAAGTCAGAGAAGCCAAGAGATGGAGATGAGGAGGCAGCACAATCCAGACCTGGGTGGGGGGGGCAACCAAGAAGGAATGTCTGGTATAGGAAGATAGTGTCTTGTTCTAGGAACAGGACAGGGCCACTGCATTCCAGGGTCTATGGTGGTATATAAGATATAAGAAGACTGGAAAGATGGTGGGATGGTTATGAAAGGCTTTGAGCACCATACAGAGATTTTATATTCGATCCTGGAAGTGATAGGGAACCACTGGAACTGATTGAGTAGGGAAATAACATAGTAGGACCTACTAGATCACTTCAATAGTTAAATGGAGACTAGAATGGACTGGGGAGATAACTATGGTAAAGAGACCAACCACAAGGCTTTTGCAGTAGTCCAGGCGTAACATAAGGGCCTGCACCAGAGTGGTGGTGCTATCAGAGGAGAGAAGGGTGTGTATGCAAGAGATATTACAAAAGGGAAATCAACAGGTCTTGGCAATAGCTTGGATATGGGTAGATGGAGAGGAGCCGATGAAAGTGAGGAGTAGAAAATGACACCTAATCTGGGTGATTAGGGAATCACCTCAACAATAATAGGGAAATTTGGGGAGTAGGGAGGGAGGGAAAGATTATGAGCTTAATTTTAGACATACTGAATTTAAGATGTCTACTACAGAACATCCAATTCAAGATGTTCAATAGACAATTGGAGTAATGAAACTGGAGGACCCAGAGAAGTTAGAGCTGGATAAACTGACCTGAAAATCATTCAAGATAAAGGTAATAATTGATAAAATCACTATGTGAAATAGTGTAGAGGGAGAAAAGAAGTGGTTGTTTAAGTCAGGAACACCCAAGGCTATTGGTCCTGACCTGGATGTGGATCCAGTAATGGAGATTAAAAAGGAGAAGTCAGGTAGGAGCAACCAAAAACCTAGAGAGAAGAGAGCAATTAATAGTGTCAAAGACTGCAGAGAGGACAAAAAAGATGAGGACTGAAAAAAAAAACCCAATAGATTTGGCACTTAAGAGATCATTAGTGACTGTAGAGAAAAGCTTCAGTTGAATCGAAGTCAGATTGTAGAAAGTTGAGAAGAAATTGAGAGGAAAAGAAATGGAGACACCTACTGTAATCAGCCTTCTCAAGTTTAGCCACTAAAGAGAGGAGGGGTAAGAAATGGATCAAAGGAGGGTTTTTTGAGGATCACAGACATGTTTGTAGGAAGTAGGGAAGCAGTAGGGAAGCCAGTGGACAGGAAGAGATTGAAGAAAAGTGTCAGAGTAGGGAAGGTGAAGGGATAATCTGCTAGAGAAGATGGGATGGGATGGAATCTTTTGTGCATAGGGAGGGTTTTTTAGTAAGGAGAAAGACTGTGAGAAAGTGGAGAAGGTGACAGTGATGGGTGATGTGAGATGAAGAGGAGAGGGGAAGAGGTAACTTTCTGGGAATGGTCTTGACTTTTTCAATAAAATGAAGCAGGAAGTTTCCTCCTGAAAAAGTTGAGGGAGGAGAGCTGAAGGAAGTTTGAGGAAAAATGAAAAGATATTGAAGAGTAGTAAATGGGATAGTGAGATTTGGAGTTAGGAGTTCCAAACTTCAGCTCAGATACTTTCCACAAATCTGTGATTGATTGCGATTTACTGTTATGTTATGGGGGTGGGATATGTGGCAAAATGTTGATTTTTTATCATTTGTGGTTGTCGTAGTTATAACTATGATGCTGTTTTTCAGCATTTAAGTTCAATCAGATTGAAATATACCTCTTCTAGCTGTTAATTGGTCCAGCCATTCTGGGAAACATTTTGCAGCTATTCCTCAAAAGTTATTTAACTTTTAAAATAGCAATGCCACTTCTAGGCCTTTACCCCAAAGAAATCAAAGAGTAAAAGGACACATGTATGCATGTATAATCTCTCTCTAATGCATATCACACACATACATATACATACACATATACTTACAATGTACATACACGTGTGTTTTGTAAATGTGTGTATTTGTATATGTGTGTATTTTATATATATATATATATATATATATATATATATATATATATATACACACAAATTCTCAAAAGGGGATGGAGCCAAGATGGCAGTGTGAAGGCAGCAGCAGCATTTCCTGGGAACTCCTTCCCCCAAATCTCCAAAAGCCAACAAATTATAGCTCTAGCCAAAATTTAAAGGGGTAGAACCCACAGAAAGACTGAGTGATACATTTTCCCAGTTCAAAATAGCTTAGTTATTATATATATATATATATATATATATATATATATATATTATATATATACATACATACACACACATTCTTTTTGTGGTGGCACGATGGAAATTGAGGGGAGTGTTCATCAGTTGGAGAATGGTTGAAAAAATTATGATAAATAAATGTAATGGAATTCTAAGAAATGGTGAAGGAATAGGTACAGAAACCTGGAAGATTTGTATGAACTGATCCAGAGCAGAACTAGAAGAACAATTTTTACAATAAAGCAACATGTAAAGTTAAGCATCTGTAAAAGACTAAACTTTAATCAATACAATGACCAACCATGATTCCAGGTCACTAATGATGAAATATGTTACCTAGGCCCTGACAGAGAAGTAAGGAACCCCAGGGCACAAAATGAGACATAATTTTTGGACGTGGCCAAAGACAGAATTTGTTTTGTTTGATCTCACATATTTGTCAAAAGAGTTTTCTTTTTCTCTGTCCCTTTTCAATGGGAGCAGGTGAAAGTGAAAGGGAGAGAAAATTGATTTTAATTAGTTGAAAAAACTTTAATCTCATAAGTAAGAAACCAGAAATATTTCTTCACATCCACTTAGTGGTACTAAGTAAAATACTTACTTGATATGAATCCTGTTACAAACACTTCATTTAAAATGTAAATAACTCTTCTTTGGAGGGGTATTTATTCTTATATCTATCAAGTCATTCATAATGAGATCTGAATTACTTTGCTACTTCCACCTATAAATGAAGTGAGGCTCCAAAGGTGTCAGAATTGGGAAGAAGGCTTGTTAATTTGTGAAAAAGAGCATTTCCAGAAAAGGAATGCTTGGGCAGGCCTTTGTTTGGAGGTTTGGACAGCCTGAAGGTATGGGGAGGTGGAAGAGGGGTTTAAAAACTGGCATTCACAGTCATTTTGCTTGAGTCCAGACAGAATGTTGTTGGGAAGGATGGTTCAGGGAGATGGGGAGACTTGGAATCCCTTTAGGAGAAAAGAATAGTGAATCTAGCCCTAGGACATGCTGCAGTAGTAGAAAGAAGAAGAAGAAGAAGAAGAAGAAGAAGAAGAAGAAGAAGAAGAAGAAGAAGAAGAATTATCTAAACAAATCTCTAACTTTTTAAGGTTTGGAGAGTACTTTACAAATATTCTTTCATTTGATCTTCATAACAACTCTGGGAATTAGGTGTTATTCTTAACCCCATTATCTAGATGAGGAAAAGGCATAGAGAAGTTAAATGACTTGGCCAGGGTCACACAACTAAGAAATGAATGAGACTAGAGTTAAACTTCAGGTCCAAATGTAATCTGATGCTCTTACCCACTGTGCTCCCCAGCAATATTGACTCTGGAATGCAAGAATGGGTCTTGGTTGGAATGTTGACTACACTGTGTCACTCATTCATTACCTTTATGACCCTGGACTAGTCATATACTACATCTGGACTTCAGTTTCAATGTCTGTAAAAGAATATTAGAATAAGTTCCTCATGAATTAAGATTGTTTCATTCTTTGTACTTGAATCCCTAATATCCAACAGAGTACCTGGTACATGGGGGCACTTAACCTGGGGGCCAGGTTACTTGTTGATTAAATCTATGATCCCATATAGTTCCTCTTGTTTCTGAGAAAGATGGGGAGTCATCAATAGCTCCTTCCCTTGGAGAAGAGGAAGTCTTGGCAGACATGATCCCAGGTATGCAGAAACAGGAGTGGTTCTTCTTCATCCAGGATCCTTACTTGCTATATGTGATCACTGGGTCTTCATAGTCTTTCTCCTCCCCTAACCATCACTCACCTGCTGCTGGTAGAAGTTTTGGGCAGCTTGTTCAAAGCGTTCATCTTTGGTTTCTGCTGTTTTCCCTAGTTTCTGCAGCACCTGGAAAAATAAGAGATTCCTTAATAGTCTTTTCTTGTTTCTTAATCATCTTTTCCTCTTAATCATGAACCAACTAGATAAGTGACCCCCCCGCCCAGCTATATTCCCTCTATTTCTATCTATAATTCACTGCCCCTACTGTGTTATCCATAGGAATCCAATGTGCCTACCAGTGGAATTAGGAAGGTAGATAATGCTGTTTCCCCATCACAAGACACATTTCAATATCAGTTAGAAATAGCTTTTAGATGATCTAGTTCAGAACTGTGTTGCAGGGTCCTTTAAAAGAGCTGAAAACTTTTGCATGTTCAAAATTAATGAAACAAGGTTTAAAAGGGAAGCTATCAAATGAAGAAAAATTTATATCGATTATCTGGTCTTGGTCTGATATCTGATATATATGAGAAAAGTTATTGCCTGAAGGATTAGTGGTCAAAGAATCCCAATAGAAGAATTGTAAACTAGAGAGCATATGAAAGATTGCTCCAAATTATAAATGTAAAATAATGTAAATCAAAATTTAATGCAAATGTACTTTAAGATTAAGCATATTGCAAATCCAAATAACTCATCTACCAAATTGGCAAAGATGACAGAATTGGGAATAGTCATTGTTGACTATTATAAATAAGAATCCTCCAACTAGGTCCACTGTTGGTGGTGAGGCTGTCAATAGTTCCATTCTGTAAAGTGATTAGAAATTGTGCTCAGAAAATGACCAAAATATTCTATATAGTTGAATCTAAGACTCCATTGCTAAACCTGTATCCAAGGGTATTAAAGATAGAAAGGAGGATCTTACATATCTGAAATATTTATAGCACAACTTTTTGAAGTGGTAAAGAACTGGAAACAAAGTGGATGACTGAGGAATGGCTATGCAAATTGTAGTTCATGGATGTAATAGAATATTACTACATTGTGAGATTAACAGCTCAGTAAAAGATTGAAGAGAAGTATGGGAAGACTTTTATGAACTGATGAAAGTAAAGTAAACAGAACCAGAAAAACAATATATACAATGAATGTAACAATGTGAATGAAAAATTGACAATGATAACAACTGGATAGGGAAAAGAAAAGGAAACAGTGTAGAAATGAAGGTGATACAAAAACAAAAGAAATCAACAAAAATTTTAAATAAGGAGAAGAAAACTGACTGGTTGACTTCCATCTTTTTTTTTCCTGACTGTTCTCAGCCTTCCCACTTTTACAGGTCATTCTCCATTGTTCAGGGCATAAGAATCTTAGCTAGAAGATTCCTATTGTTTGGGTCCTTTGCTTAGTTTCACTTTACTTCCCGTGGAGACATTTATTAGCTCTAAAGTCTTCATAAACTCTATGGTTTGTTTTTTTTCCTTAGGTTTTTGCAAGGCAAATGGGGTTAAGTGGCTTGCCCAAGGCCACACAGCTAGGTAATTATTAAGTGTCTGAGACCAGATTTGAACCCAGGTACTCCTGACTCCAGGGCCAGGGCTTTATCCACTACGCCACCTAGCTTCCCCCATAAACTCTATGGAAATGACTCTAATCATCAGCTGAATAAGAAAATAATAACTTACACTTTGCTCACTTTAAAGATCATAGGATTGTCAATTTAGAGCTAGAGATAATCTAACCTTAGAGATAATCTAATCTAAACACTTTATTTTACAGAAAAGAGAACTGAAGTCTGAAAGTTGTTATTTAAGTAAGTAGTAAAGTTGGAATTTGAACCATGTCATATAATTGAAAATCTAGTGTTTGTTGCTTTTTTTCTCTCTTCTTTTAAAATTTTGAGTTCTAGATTCTCTCCTTCTTTTCCACCCCTCCCCAACCCACTGAGAAGGCTAACAATATATCAATTTTGATTTCATTTGAAATCATGCAAAAATACTTCCATGTTATTTATTTTCAGTCATGACCTGATTTAGGCTTTCCTTGGCAAAGGTACTGGGGTGCCATGTTCTTCTTCAGCTCATTTTATGGATTAAGAAACTGAATCAAAGAGTGTTAAGTGACTTGCCTAGGGTCACATATCTATTAAGTGTTTGAGGCCAAATTGGAACTCAGGAGGCTGAGTCTTCCTGACTACTGGTCATACAGTCTATCCATTGTGTCATCTAGTAGTCATATCATTAAAAAAAATTAAAGAAAACAAAAATTAAAGATAAGAAAATGAATCTTTTGGCATTGCACTGATCAGAGTAGACAAGTCTTTTCAGTTAATAATCATTATAATTTTGCTGTTCCTGTGTACAGTGATCTTCCAGTTCTCACTTCACTTTTCATATAGGTCTCACTAAGCTTTTTCTGAAACCATTTCCCTTGCAATTTCTTATAATAGTACTCCATCACAATCATTTATCACAACTCATTCAGTTATTTCCCAATTTCTAATTCTTTGCTACCACAAACATCGCTGCTATAAATATTTTGTAGATATAGGTCTTTCCCCTTTTCCTTTTATCTCTTTGGGGTAATAAAATCTAGTGTTCTTCCATAGCACTGGGCTGACTTTCCTGACTTGATTAATCAGTAAATGTTGCAGACAATATACAAATCTTGTCTTTCAAATTAGTGTTCATTTCATCATATCACAATTGCTTCTTTAGAATAGGATAAAAATGTTTTGGTTTAATCTGTGGAATTTGATCATTCAGATTCAGAGTGGATTGTTCTTATATGAAAGATTTAATCTATAAGTCTTAAAAGACCTTATCAGAAGGGTTCAGTCAGCTAGGAGCAACATGGAAATGGTGACACATCTCTGCCTTTCAGAATAGTTAGAGCTGAATGAGGAGATGGGAAACCCAGGATATTTCTTTTACTAGTTATATGACCATAGTCATGTTACATTGAAAGGCAGAAAGACATAGTAGAAAGAATTTTGGATTGTGAGTATAGGACATGGACAACTCTTTGAGCCTTAACTTCTTTATCTGCAAAAGAGGATAATAATAGTATTTGCCTTTCAGAGTTGTGAAGATTAAATGAGATAATGTATGTAAAGAACACTGAAAACTTCAAGTATGAAAGAATTTGTTACTCTAAATCTTAGTCCTTTTGTTTCTTCTGGGTCCTCATTCAGTGTTTCTGAACCTATTGTTTGTCTTGATATTAATCTCTTGTACATAATTCACCCCTGATTTCCTGTTCTTTCTTCACTTCTTTCTCTTCAGTCTTTTTTTCCCCAAAGGCAAGGGGTTAAGTGAATTGTCCAAGGTCACACAGCTAGGTAATTATTAAGTGTCTGAGGTCAGATTTAAACTCAGGCCTTCCTGACTCCAGGGCTGGTACTGTATCCACTGCACCACCTAGCTGCTCCTCTCCTCTTCAGTCTTGACCCTAGGTTTGAGGAGTTAATAATTTGCTATCCTCCACCATTGCATATTTTGTCCTCAAGATATTCTTTTTTTATTGATATTTTATTTTATTTTTCTGATTACATGCTTTAGTAGTTTTTCAACATTCATCCACTTTGCAAATTTATAAGTTACACATTTTTCTACCTCTCTCCTTTTCCTACTCCCTATCCATGGTGGCAAATAGTCTGGTAAAAGTTGTACATGTACATTTATATTTAATGTATTTACATTATTAGTCATTTTGTATTAGAGGAATTAGGACTAAGGGAAAAGAAAGAAGACATGAGATTGGAAGAAAAAACAGAAATTTTAAAAAAGTGAACATAGTATAAATTCAGATTCTGTGGTTCTTTTTCCTCTGGATGTGATTGGCATTGTTCATAATAGGTCTATCAAGGTTGCCCTTGATCTCCGAACCACTAAGAGGAGCTGCATCCATCATATATGATCAATACACAATGTAGTTGTTCAATGTTCTCTGTCCTCAAGATATTCTTTTTTTTTTTTAAGGTTTTTACAAGGCAGTGGGGTTAAGTGGCTTGCCCAAGGCCACACAGCTAGTTAATTATTAAGTGTCTGAGGCTGGATTTGAACTCAGGTACTTCTGACTCCTGGGCCGGTGCTCTATCCAAGGTGCCATCTAGCTGCCCCCATGAAATATTTTCCAGGCCAGCTGTTTTAAATATCAGATAGCTTATATTTTCTAGGATTTTACATTCTGCCTTGATTTTTTTTTTGGTGAGGTAATGGGGTTAAGTGACTTGCCCAAGGTCACACAGCTAAGTAAATATTAAGTGTCTGAGGCTAGATTTGATCTCAAGTCCTCTTGATTCCAAGGTTGGTGCTTCTTTCCCTGCACCATCTAGATGACCCCTGTTCTAATATTTTTTGCCACCTCAGGGATTCATTGATTTTTGTTTGGACAGCTAAGTTTTTGAGTATCTACCATTTCTTTTCTAAGCTATTTATTCTCGGTCCAGTTCTTTCCCATAGAGCTTTTATTTCATATTTTATTTCTTGCTTTATTTCTTATAGGTATTCAGGTAGTTTTTGTGAAAAATTCAATTTCCCCCCTTTGGAATCCATATTTGTAGTTGCTATAAAGTTAGATTTATTATAGTTTTTGATAAGGGGCAGTTAAGTGGTATAGTGGGTAGAGTGCTGGTCCTAAAGTCAGGAGGATCTGAGTTCAAATTTAACCTCAGACATTTACTAGCTCTGTGACCTTGGACAAGTCAGTTAACCCTGATTGCCTCGCATCCTGGGCCATCTCCAGTCATCCTGATTTATATCTAGCCACTGGATCCAGACGACTCTGGAGGAGAAAGTGAGGCTGGTGATTTAGCCTAGGGAACTAGGCTACCACCCCACTGAAATCTAATTCATGTGCTTGTCATGGCATCACCGCCCTCATATCCTTCAAGAGTGAAGAATAAACATTATTAATTAGTTTTTGATGTATGTTGGTATCTTCTTTGACTTAATCCAATGTTAGTGGCCAAAGTGGGGCTTTAAGCCAGGGTCAGGCTCTATCCTCTCCTGAAGTTTTGAGTTGGACCACTGGCCCTTCTTGGTCTTGTCCTGAATCCCCTGGATTCTTGAGCTGACTTCTACCTCCTAGGGTTAGGTTCTTCTATATGAAGTTAAGAGTCTAGGTCTTCAGGGCAATATTAGGGACCTGAGCTGCCCTGCTCTGAGCACTGCCTCACTTAGCTGGTTGTAGCCTATCACTCTTCATCAGGCCTGCTATTGTCCCCATCCTGGGACTTTATAATAATCCTGGCATTTTCTCAGGAAAACTCTCTGCTCTTGCTCCCTTCTAAAACAGAGGGAGGAACACTCTCCAGGTCCCGTCTTTGGTTATCTGGTGCTTACCTTGCTGGGGGTGGAGAGGACTCTTTCTTATTGCTCATGGGTTGCTAGCTCACTAGCCCAGTCCTGAGGTAAAAGAAGCCACTTACTCTAGTTTCTCATTGGATTTCTTGAACATCATTCAATCTGGTAGAAAGGTCAAGGTTTTACTGGACTAGATCTAGAGGAGCTGGGTGGTATGCCTCCCTGTTCAGATAGCAACCTTGTCAAGAAGGCTATCAAGGATCTCTTGTCTTTTCCTCATTTTTCATTCTTTTTTTTCTTTTTGATATTTTTTAATTTTAAACTTAAATACAAAATGAGAAAAGAAAAAAACCCCACAAACATTACTATGTTCACAGCAGACCACAATAGAAGATTCAATACAATAAATTTCCATTTCAAGAAAACTTATATAAGAAATACTATATATTGCTTTCAAAGCTACCTGGCTTTTCTTGGCTTCCTCCTTGGTTTTCTTTTGTTCTCTGCCATGTACTTCTTTATTTTTTTCCCTTCCTCTCCCAATCCCATCTAAAGAAGTTTCCAAATAAGTGTGGAGATATATATGTGTACACACACACACACACACCAGATATCTATAAACATACACATAAATAAATATATGCACTCATACACATATATGTAAGATTGTACTATCCTTATTTCTACCTGTCATCTGATTTTCTGAAGGTGCATAGCATGTTCCTACAAAAGACATGTTTTTTAATCTAGGTATTTTAAATAGTATGAAACAATATTGAATAATATTGTTTTCATATAATAGTTTCTTTATTTTTCACTTTTGTATATCTTTAATTTTGTCTGAGATCATGATTACTGTCACTGCTTTTTCTTTTTTTATCTTCATGTGTATTCCTGAAATAGCATATTGTTGAATTCAAAATTTTAATCTGCTATCCATTTGTTTTATGGTTAAATTTGTACCATTCATATTCCAAATTATTTTCCTCCTTCCTATTTTTCTCACTACCTTTCTCACCTTATTTATCCTATCTCTTACTCCTCTGGATTTATTTTAATCTACTATCTTGCCCTCCTACTCTATCCCTCTAAAAGTTCCACCCTTATCTTTTCCCCTCACCCTCTTATTTCTTTCTGAATTTAGAAGACTTTTATGAATACATACTTACACACATGCCCACATAATGCATAGTGTTAGATGTTAAATTTTCCCTTAAGGTCTGGGTTTTTTTTGGGTCACAAAAACCTGAAAGTCAGTTTATTAAATGTCCATTTTTATTCATTCAGATTTATTCTTAACTTTGCTGAGTAAACTCCCTTGGTTGTAACCCTTCAATGTAGAAGTTACTAGGTCTTGCGTAATTCTTATTATAAGTCCATGATATTTAAATATTTTTTTCTTGTTGCTTCTAATATTTTCTCTTCAACTTGGGATCTTTGAAACTTAACTATGATAGTTATGCAAATTTTTCTCCTGAAATCTCTTTCAGGTGGTGATTGATGGATTTTTTTTTTCAATTTCTGATTTGCCTTCTTGTTCTAGAATCTCAGGGAAAATTTCCCTGAAAATTTCTTATACTATTGTATCAAGATTTTTTTTTTAGATTTTTGCAAGGCAAATGGGGTTAAGTGGCTTGCCCAAGGCCACACAGTTAGGTAATTATTAAATGTCTGAGACCGGATTTGAACCCCGGTACTCCTGACTCCAAGGCCGGTGCTTTATCCACTACGCCACCTAGCCGCCCCCAAGATTTTTTTTTTTATCATAATTTTTAGGTATTCTGACTATTCTTAAATTATTTCTATTTGATTTGTTCTTCAGATCAATTGTTCTGTTGATGAGCTGTTTCATTTTCTCTATTTTATCCATTCTTTTGTTTTTATTTTATGATTTCTTGACATCTTAGAACAATACTCTAGTTTTCAAGAAATTATTTTCTTATGTTTTTTATTCTCTATTTCAAATGGGTTGACTTGGGGGCGGCTAGGTGGCGTAGTGGATAAAGCACCGGCCTTGGAGTCAGGAATACCCGGGTTCAAGTCAGGTCTCAGACACTTAATAATTACCTAGATGTATGGCCTTGGGCAAGCCACTTAACCCCATTTGCCTTGCAAAAAAAAAAAATCTCAAATGGGTTGACTCTTTTCACAATTTTGTTTGAATTGCTCTTACTTTTTTTTTCTAATTCTTTCCTCAATCTCTCTAATTTGATTTTTAAAGTCCTTTTTAAGGATTCTCAAGGAACCATTTGGCATGTCTCATGGAAAAAGGAATGGCTTTTTAAGCTCCATTATCTTTTACAGAATATGAACTTAGATCCTCTCTATCCCCATAGTAACTATCTATACTTGGGTTTTTTCTCATTGCTTATTCATTTTTATTTATTTATTTTTCTTTTATTTTGTTTTTAGGTATTAGTGTATTCAAGTGAGGTATAGGGAATGATGCCCCGATTTTTCAGTTGCTTCTGTTATTTTCTGAGCTCTTGGGACCCAATCTTGGGCTCTCCCTTCCAATCCTAAACCACAGTTAGGGGTCCCAGCTCTAACATATGATCTTTTCCCTGTGGTCCCTCAGGTGGTTGTGAACTACAGAACTAACTACTGGAACTAAAACCAGGGACTCTGCTCTCCAGTAAATGCCCTTACCCAACAGGGTCCCTACCCCTCAATACTGAGCTCACCAGGTATGTGCTAGCTCCTTCCCTCTGCAGCCCAACCCAGAAGTGTGGAAGGCCCTTCAATCTTCTACTCAGAAGTCAGATCTCCCCTCACTTTCTTAGGGATGAAGTCTTCTAAGGCTGAGGCTGCCTTTCTATCCAGCTGCCTCCAGGACCTATTTTGCTAATTCCGCAGAGTAGGCCTGGAGGTGTTTGCACTTTACTCAAGTTGAAGAGCTGCTTTCCCAGGTCAGGTCTTTCCCGGGTGTTGAGGAGACTAGACTTCAGCAAAATGTCTTGCTCCTCCCCACCCCATATCTCTGCCTCTAGGCATAAAATAAGCTCTCAAACAACAAGAAAATAAAACCCTAGGCACAAGAGGAGCCTTCTAGCCCCCGCCCCCCCCCCCCCCCCCCCAGCTTGAAAAGATTGTCTTTGAGCTATAGGACTTTCATTTACACATCCCTAATTCCTCATCTCTCTGAATCTTTAAAAGCCCAACCTCTCCTGGTGAGTTGTGGGAGGCCAGTTTATTCCTGGGGAGCATGATTCCTCCAATAAATGCCTTTTGCTTGATTTGGAGAAAATTTGAGTCTGAATCCTTTTTTTTTAATTATTATTTTAGTTTTTGCAAGGCAATGGGGTTAAGTGGCTTGCCTAAGGCCATACAGCTAGGTAATTATTAAGTGCCTGAGGTCGGAATTTGAGCTCAGGTACTCCTGACTCCAGGGCTGGTGCTTTATCCACTGCGCCACCTAGAGGCCCCAACGCCACCTAGATGCCCCAATGCCACCTAGCCACCCTGGGTCTGAATTCTTTTGAGACTATCTGCATCTTGATCCTCAACATTGAAGTCTTCTCAAATTGTATTAGCATAACTACTTAATCCCATATTTATTTCTGCTGCTCCAAGGAGATAGTCTTTTTTGTGGAGAAAATTTGGAGAGCTGAAAGTTTTCTGACTTACTCTACATTCTTCCCAGAATTCTCATTTCTCATTCTTCTTGATTTTTCTTCAGTCTTTGTCATTGTTGACCATACCCTCCATTCAAATATTTTTTTTCCTCCCTAGGTGCTGGTGAAGCTTTTTGGACTAATCTTTCCTCCTTCCTATCAGACCACTTCTAGATCTCTTTCACAGTCTGCTTCCCTCAAGCCTCATTACTGACCTACTTCCCTTTATACTCTTTCTGGTGAGTTTACACATTTCTATGACTCCTAAGAGGACTTCCATGCAAATGTCTCCAACCTCTTTGGAGAGCTTCAATCTCATTTCTAACTTCCTGATGGCTGTCTGTCTCCTGTACCTCTCTTTAACCTAATCTTCACCCAATAGGTAAAACCATCTTCTTAATGTGCAAGTGTAACCATATTATTCCCCTACTCAAAAATTTTCAGTGAGTTCCTTATTGTATCTCTAAATAAAAACTTCTCACTATGGTATTTAAGGCCCTTCACAGTCTGGCTCAAATCCACCTTTCCAGCCTTATTTCATTTTCATGTTCTTTATACTCTACTTTCTAGTCAAGCTAGACTCTGAAGTCTTATCCTCTCTTATTCCTAGATGTTCCTATTCCTAGGAAACATATTCCTAGAGCACATTTCCTCTACATCTTCATTTGACATAATTGTTCTCTTATGCTATCTTCACTAAGAAACCTTTCTACTGTGGTATAATGGGGAGGAAAACATCCCAATACATTTGGACCCAGAAGTTCTAGAACTAAATCCTGATCTTTACAAACTTTCTCCTCCATGAGATAGTTTCCTCATTTGAAAACTGAAATAATAATACCTAACCTCCCTAATTCACAAGATTGTTGTGAGGATCCTAGAAATCCAGATATATTATTAGGATAACCTAGTTCAATTTGCTCATATTACAAATGAATAAACTGAGGCACAAAGAGATGAAGGATTGCTCAATTTGTCATTTGAATCTAGGTTTTTGACTCTTATTCAGTACTTCCCCCCTTTACTTCACATTGCTCAGATGATCAAGTAACATCTTCCTATTTCTCAAAGCACTTTGCCCTTCAGCTTTATTACATTTAACTTCTTTATTTGTATCCTTACCTTCTTCCCTTTTTGAGGGAAGTAATTGTATTGTTTTCCATCTCCATTCCCCCAATACCTAGCACAAGGTCTTGCAAATCACAAATCAGTGATGCAAAAAGAACTGACAGTAATATTTATCCTCTCATACTTCACAGGTTTGTTGTGTAGAAAGCACTTTGTTTTTAATGGTTTATTTTTTTAAAATTAACTATCAGTACAAGTAACTAAAACTGGCTTAGTAATTATTTACATTTTAATTTCAATGAATAAAGGATCTTAAGACCATCAGTCATGCCCCTAATTAAGGGTTTCTTAACCTATGGGTTAATATTATCAAGGGGATTTAAGTTAATGTCTACATTCACAGATGGGAAAAATTTGAATTTTTACTTTCATTAGTCTCTACCTAAAATTTGCTTCTACTATTTAAAATCATTATTCTGATAAGGGATCCATGGGTTTCACCAAACTACCAACAGGACCCATGACACAAAAAAAATTTAAAAACCCTCTTCCCCTCTATTTATATTCTTCCTAAAATTGTAGCTAATGTGTACTCTAGTCTTTGGGTTCTGCTTTTTTTTTCCCAATTTTTAAAAAAATAAAGCTCTTCTCATATTTCATCGTATTTCCCCTACTTGTTGATCTTAATTGCATCCATTATTCCATTACCTGGAGCAGGTAGTTGTCACAGTGGATAGAGTGCCAGGTTTGGAGTCAGGAAGACTTATTTTTGTGAGTTCAAATTTGGTCTCAGATATTTACTAGCTGTGTGATTCTGGGCAAGTCTTTTAATCCCATTTGTCTCGATTTCTGACTTGTTAAAAAAATGAACTGGAGAAGGAAATAGAGATCTACTCCAGTATATTTAACAAGAAAACCCTAAATGGGGTTACTAAGAGTTGGATACAAACAAAACAAATGAATAATAAAAACTCCATTACATTAATGTATCATAATTAAACATTTCCCTATTGTGGTCATTTAAGGTTGCTTCCTAGTTTTTGCTATTACATATAATGCTGCCATGACATTGGCACCTACACAGTAAATGTTGGTAAGTCCATTTGGGAGTTGCTTTGAGATGTAACTCTATAATCCATATTTGTTGACTGTGAATAGTGGAGACAGTATTAGAACCAGGCTGAAGTCCTGTCTTTTTCTTATTAGTTGGGGACCCATGGGTAAATCAATTTCCCTAAGTTTTCATCATCTGTTCAATAGGGATAATACCATTTATGCTACTTATTTTGGGGGATGTTTTTGAGATAATGGATCTGGACTGATTTAGTAGCATGAAAAACATAAATTATTCCAACAGCTCACTCTCTCTGGTTTGAGCTTTCTTATGGGCTTTGCCTGGTGTGAAGCCCAGCAGTCTCAAAACCATTTCAAGCCTGAGGTTTTTTGTTCCTTTATCGAATCTTCACTTCCCTCTTACTCTGTCTTTCTATCTCTGGTTTTGTTATGTGCTATGACTAGATTGACATCCAGCCCTGAGTATAGGGCTTCCTCCCCCTCTCTAACCCAACATATCACATACTTCCCCCAATAGAATGTGGCAAAAGTGTTTTGTGAAGTGATAGGTGTGGCTGACTTCCTTCCCCTACCTCCACCCTTCTCTTCCTCTGCCAGGGTTGGGGCCCATCTCTGAATTTAGAAAGGAAAGAGATCTCCCCTTCCCAACATTCTTTCTAAATCAAGAACTCTGGCCCAGATCAATCTTTGGTTCCCAAGATTTGTTTAAAGGACACTGAGACAGAGAAAGTGATAATGGAGGGAGCAGCCCTAGTTTGAATCTCTGAATTTTGTGGCCTGGCCTATTGAACTCTTAGTCTGATTGGTAAAAGTCTTCCTAACCTACCTAACGAGTCAAAACTTTGCCTGGGTTATCTCAGGCAAGTCACTTCTGCCTGGACCTCAGCTTCATCAGCAAAATAAGAGGTTCTTCAAACTATTTTCCACTTCTCGAAATTAAATAAACTATGAGGACATGAGCATACTTAGCTATAAGGAAGAGTTCTGTTGTGTGTAGTGATGAAGGGGAAGAAGGACAGAGGGAGGGAATCATTGTAAAATGGCAATGATCCAAAGAATATATCCCCAAAAAGCAATTAAAAAGAAAAAATATTTATGAGTGTAATTCATAGCAGGATCATCTGTAATTGCAAAAATAAAAAGAAGCAACTTTTAATGTTTAACAATGGAAAATAGTTTAATAAATTGTGATATAATAACATAATGGAATATTACAAAGTAAAATGGAAAACAATGAAACAATTAAAATGTACATGTTTTACAAAGAGATCTAGGAAGATTTTTACTAAATAATGCAAAACCTAAAACAAAAACCCCAAACTAGAATCATGGAATAAACATTAATTCTGATTAATTCTGATCCTATGAGCCAAGAATGAGAATGGAAAGGGAATCCTTATGAGGATTAAAAGGAGAAACTAAAAAAATTTGATGGTGATTGCTGCATTGACATTTATTAATTTCAAAATGCAAATAATTATTAAGAAAGTATGGTTGTTTATATTATGGTTTAATTCTTAGTTTCTAATAAAATATTTACTTGTAGAAAAAATTATCTATGGAATGTGTAAATCCAGAACCTCAGCTTTTTTTCTTCTTGAATCAGGATAGACATTTGAAGATTGACCCTGGATCACACCAGACCAGAGAAATTTCTTTCAATGGAGAGAAGAGGAACAAAAACCTGTGCTTGCTTCTTCTCTCTCTCTCTCTCTCTCTCTCTCTCTCTCTCTCTCTCTCTCTCTCTCTTTGAGACAGATATATGGTAATGGTAAGAAATGTTGGTCAAGGAAAATATAGGGAAAGTCATGAGAGGCCAGAAGGACCAGAGATAGCTAAAGAGAAAGGCAGATTCAGTTGACTTCTGAAAGAGATCCTTCTATTTGGGCAGAGTCCAGACAATCCCCCCCCCCCCCCCCCCCGGGACAAAACCTGAAAACCCATTGAGAGGATACCTCTTTCAGATTCAGGAAACTGCAGATTCCCTAGAGGAGGAGGAAATTTTGTGCCAACTTACCAGCCTCATCACTCATGAAACTCCATCACAGACTGACTCTTGTTCTCCTGTAGAATGAACCCAAGGTCCCTCTCCTCTTGTCATTTAAGACATTCCCTTTATTTAGAACACCTTTCTCTTAGCTCTCCTGGTTCAAAACTTCTCATGTTTGTGTCTTGGGTCTGTGGCCCATGAATCCTCTATCCTAGGACTAGCAAAGAAATGAGCTCAGGAAATCATCCTTAAGGTACAGTAACAGTTTGGTATCTATCCCTTTGCTTCAGAGGTGGGTGGTAAAGAACCCTCCTCATGCCTCTCTCCAAAGATCAGGCCCTTCTCCTCTTCTGATGCAGAGCTTAGGAAAGGAATAGACATTAGCTCAAATTTATATAGACTCCCCCCCCCCCCCAACATAACCCTATGTGGAGGCTGATAGTGCAAATATATTTTATCCCCATTTTAAAGATTGAGATTGTGCATGATCGTGGCACTAATAAGCTTCAGTCAGGACTAGAATCTAGATAGAGATTTAGATTCAAATGAGATTTTAGTCTAGTCCAGCACCTTGATTTTACAGAAAAGAAAACTGGAGTCCAGATGCACAGGTAAGTAGGCAAAAATTAGTAGTAAGTAATCAGGCTTAATTTTGAAATAAGGTCATTTGACTCCATTCTTACCCTTTCTACCACAACCATAGTAGCAATTCTGGTAATAGTCTGGATGGTAAGAGGAGTAGAGGAATTGCCTAAAGTATTTGTTTTTAAATATACAGGGGTTTGATAAATTTTTTAATTAATTACTTTTTTGTTATTCCCTCCATCCTTCCCGTTTCTCCCCTACCCATAGAGAAGGTAAAGAATGTATCATTTAAACATGTGATATCTTGGAAAACATATTTGCATATTAGCCATATTGAAAAAAAGGCCAAGAAAAGTAAAGTAAAAAAAATGCTCCAATTTGCACTTATAAATTCTTGAAAAATATCATCTTCTGTATGCAGAACTCTGTACTAGCCACTGGGTGAGGAAAAATTCAAAGTTTACTCTATAAATAAAGATTCACAAAATCACAGATTTGTGAGTTGGAAAGCATTTTAGCAACATTTAATCCAACCCAACCCTAAAAGAAATACCTATTATAACATATCATTAAGGCGGTTAGTTGTTCACTCAGTATACCCACAATCTCCAAAGGCTTTTGTGAATTTTTGGAAGGCTCCAACTGTCAGAAAGCTGGGTTTTTTTTCTGATGCTAAGCTTAAGTTGCTTTGACTATTGATCCTATCTATTGACTATTGAACCTCTAACAGAACAAGACCAATCCCTCTTTTACAAGGCAACTCTACAAATACTTGGCAATAGTCATGTTCTTCTAGAATCTTCTCTTCTCTAGATTAAACATCCTAATTTAGAATCATTCTGATTGTTATTATTATTAATATTCTCCAGTCTATCAGTTGAGATGCAGACATAGCATCTTTGATTTCATTTGCACATGAGACTCTCTGGTTAGGAAACTCTCTGTACTCAATTGCAACTTGGAGTCTTAGGGAGTTACTTGGACTAGAACATTAGTTTCTGTGACTTGCCCAGGGTCACAGTAGATAAACAGGGTTAGTCCTTCTGGTCCCAAGGCCAGTTTTTCCATCATTACAGCACTCTCAATGTTCCTCTCACGTTGTGGTATCTAGGAATGGTCACAATGTTGTGACCAAGCTAGAGGACAGGGGGAACATTGTCTTCTTATAACTGTAAATTAGGTTTCTCTTAATACACTTAATTAATTCTAGGAAGTGATATGATTCACACATTTATGGTACAAAGTAATAGGAATATGTTGTTTTACAAGTCCATAGGAATGGTATAAGCAAAGTGTACTTGGTCCCTTTTAAACTGGTCACTCTTTTTCAGTGAACTCATCCACAGATTCTTTGATCAAGCTCCATTGGCTTTCTCAAGCTTAATCCCCTCACTCCCTCCGCACAAAAACCCATGCCTAGATGACTCTACTTTTCACTGATACTACATTTTTCTGACTTCTTTAAGACTCGGCTTATGTATGGGGTGGCTAGGTGGTGGAGTAGATAAAGCACCAGCCCTGAAGTCAGGAATACCTGGGTTCAAATCCGGTCTCCGACACTTAATAATTACCTAGCTGTGTGGCCTTGGGCAAGCCACTTAACTCCAATTGCCTTGCAAAAAAAAAAAAAAAGACTCAGCTTAAATCCTTTCTTCTGCCTCCCATCTGCTTAAACTTTCCCCTCCAAGATGACCTATCTACATATTTACATGCAGTTTCCTTCTTAGATTTCAAACTCCTTCAGGGCAGAGAATATTCCTGCCTTTCCTTGTTAGAACTAGATCTAGAATGGAGTAGTTGATATTTTGCTATTATTGCAAATGAATTCAATTTAAGCGACGCAGAGCAAAATCATCAGCCTCACTTTCTCCTGAGATATTGGAAGTCAGTGGCTAGACAAAGGTCATGAGATGGCCCCAGATGCAATGGAAGGCACTGACCTTTTTAGGTCAAGGTCTCAGTTTGTCTGAAGCAACACCCATTCAGTACTTAAAGGCTAGGTAGGCCTAATTTGCCTTCACAAAAGAACCTCATTATTTCTCTAGGTTAGAGAGCTGATCTAGAAGTCAGAGCTTTCCCTCCCCTAACCACATCTGACAGACTCTAGTCCTGTGACCCTGGAAAAATTTACTTCTCAGAGTTCTCTCAAACAGAACTGTATATCCTCTCAACTACAGCCAGATTTACATGAAGTGGGATATATTTAATAAAAAAGATAAAAATTCAGTAAAACACAGATAATGTTACTATATGGTTTTCTAAGTCAATATGTGGCCTGAAAGGATCCTTCTATACAATGGGCCCTACATAGAGTTTGACTGATTCTTCTACACAACTGTCTGAGACTATTTTGTAGAGATGGTTCTGATCTCACTGGTAGAGGGCATTTCTTCCCCTGGGAATTCCCTCTATCTGAAGTTCTCAAACTTTTTGGTCTCAGAACTCTTTTTCACTCTTAAAATTATAGGGATACTCAAAATTTTCTTTATGGGGGTTC
Source organism: Macrotis lagotis (assembly GCF_037893015.1). Taxonomy (NCBI): domain Eukaryota; kingdom Metazoa; phylum Chordata; class Mammalia; order Peramelemorphia; family Peramelidae; genus Macrotis; species Macrotis lagotis. The sequence continues at coordinate 256,543,750 of NC_133659.1, read as the reverse complement.
CATCAATAACATCTTAGTATTATGAAATTTAGTTTTAAACTCAAGATGCCCTGAAAGAATTGGAGAGTCCTTGGAGAGCTGTAACCCCATGTCAATGGGTTACATTGCTCCCTTGTATCTCCAGTGCTTTAGCACAATAGTAAATATATGGTTATTGTGAGACACTACCTCTTGGCTCACATCCTGCCCCTGACCCACTTCAGGTTGTCACAGTCCACCATCTGGCTCGTATTTGAGTTCTCAGCTGAACTGGCTAAAGGATTGTTAGAGCAGGGTCTAAGAAGATGTGAAATTGGACATCCCAATGCCTTCTCTCCTACTAGAAATGATTTTCCATACTCTTATGATTTTCCAAGAGTGAATCTGCTCTCCTTTTGGACTGAGCAAGCCCCTTAAGAACTGAGACTAGAATCACTTCAACATAGTAATGCATAACCCCACTCACCCTTCCCAGTCTTAATTGTTTAATTTTTGTGATGTTTAGATGAGGTAAAGAAACAAAAAGAAAAATCAAGAAATCATAGCCAGCAGCTCATAGACTTTTGAACTGGAAGAAATTTGCCCAACATCACATAGATCATAAATGTCAGAAGCTGGATTTGAATCTAGATCTTTTTGATTCCAGGAAGCATTTAAAATCGCAGAGAAAAGGTTGAATGGTTTTTTATAGACCTAGACAAAAGATATTTCAGTAGTGCAGTGAATAGAGCACAGGTTCTGGAATCAGGAGGTCCTGAGTTCAAATTTGATCTCAGTCATTTAATACTTACTTAGCTGTGTGACCTTGGGCAAGTCATATACCCCATTGCCTTGCAAAAATTTAAAAAAAAACAAAAAATGAAAGACATCTCAATAACAAATTGCTTAATGCAAATACATGGGAACTAGGGGGTTGGCACAGGTCCAAAGTAGAGTTGCCACTTCCTTTCATCATCCTAGGTATTTCTTATGTAGGAAGGGCATAGGGAGTGGCTGCCAATTTCTCATACCATCAGCATCAGGAACATGCCCAATGCTGTTTCTAGGTGCTTGTCTAAGCAAGAGTGAATTTTACAGGCCTAACCCTTACCTTTGGGGAACTTCTGGTCTAAGATCTCCCATCTATTTCACTCTCCCCAGGGCTGGATTCTCAGGATTAGAAAACAGCACCTTCCAAAGGTCTCATTAAATCCTCCAGTAGACTGGAGTGGAGTGAGGGTAATCTGAAGTGAGGCAAAACACTTAACCTGGACCTCAGACACTTCTTTCCTAGTATGAGGGGTTGGGCAAGATGATCACTTCTCAGCCTTTTTGGTCTTAAGACTCCTTAGTTGATAAGAACTATGTTTTAGTGAATCATATCTACTGATATTCACTCTATTTAAAGGTAGGAACCTTTTTATACTCTTAAAAGTAATTAGGAACAACTTCTGTTGGGTGGCAGGGAGGGAAGGGTCATATCTATCGATATTGACCTTAATTTAAATGATCCCTTTATGCTCTTAAAAATAATTGAAAAAAGTTTCTGTCTAGGTAACCCTAAGTGAAATTAGGTCCCTTTTGTATTCTTAAAAATTAGGTTTGCAAGAGAATATTGTACACATTAATAACAACATTGTGAGTTGATTGGATGCAGCTCCTCTCACCAGACAGCTAGGACAACTCTGGGAGACCAGCTAATGGACAATGTCACTCATATCCAAATGGGGGAAAACCCCACAGAATCTGATTGTATACTATTTCCCTTTTTAAAAACTCCTCTTATGTTTTTCCTTCCTATTTCATGGTTTTCTTTTTTCCCCTTAGTCCTAATTCCTCTTGCACAAAATGACTAATGGATAAATACGTTAAACACAAAATCTGCATGTACAACTTTTACCAGATTGTTCTCTACCAAGGGGAAAGGGAAGGGAAGGGAGGGTGGTAGAAAAATGTGTGACATAAATTTGCAGATTGATGAATGTTGAAAAACTTCCATAGTATAACATATAATTGGAAAAATAAAATATCAATTAGAAAAAATTAGATTCAACTAAGCAAAAGAGGCTGTATTTGGTTTCATTTCTTTCTTCTCTTCCTTACCTACTGAAAAACCCTGAGGATCTTGCCCTTCTGCATACATTTTTTTAGACTATGTAAAAATGATCATTCTCTTTCTCTTACTTATCTCTTTCTTTTTTAAAAAAATTTATTTAAGGCAATGGTGTTAAGTGACTTGCCCAAGGTCACACAGCTAGGTAATTATTAAGTGTCTGAAGCTGGATTTGAACTCAGGTCCTCCTGACTCCAGGGCTGATGCTCTATCCACTGTGCCACCTAGCTGCCCCCACTTATCTCCTTCTTACCTAGCCTTAATCACTTGAATGGGTGCTGCCTTAGTCAAGAAGAGAATTGAAAATACCTTTTATAGCTTAAAAAAAAGATCAAGGACTCCTACTATGTCCAGGGCCATCTTCCGACTTTCTGGTCCATATCTGGCCATTGAACTCAGATACTCCAGAGGAGAAAGTGCTGTGACTTAGCATAGCAGCCCTCACTTTAATTTATTTACATGTCAAAGCATTACCTCCCAGATGTCATGGTCCTCTTTGAGAAGGAAGGACAAGATAATAACAGCAGCAAAAACAAGACCCTAGATGAAATTAGGACTGCTTTACAATCTTAAAAATCATTGAGAAGAGATTTGTTTAGGTAGGAGATATCTATCAATATTGAAGCTAACTGAAATGCAAACACCTTACTGTTATTAGGACAGTAACTTTGACTTCAAGGATACCCTGAAAGGGTCTGGTGGAGCCCCAGGGCTTCCTGGGCCACTTTGACCAGAGCGTCCCTTTCCAGTTCAAAATCTACCAAACCCTCACCTGAAAAATGGGGAAGTTGGAGTAGAGGACCTTAAGGTCCTTCCCAGTTCTGAAACCTTAGGAAGCCCCAGAATGGTTAGGTTCCAATACCTGTACTTAGCATCACCCATTCATCAAAGGAGATTACGTCTGGAAAGTGCTTTGCCAACCTGACCCTAGATAATTTCTTCCTCCATCTTTTGGAAGGGCCAGAGAAGGCATGATTCAAGGAGTCTGAGGACTTGAGTTCAAATCCCAAATTAGGTGTGTGTGTGTGGGGGGGAGGTGTTGGATTATGAATCCTATTTCTGCCACATCTATTCCATCCCACTCCCTTAGGGGGCTTGGATCTAAGCGACAGCAACAAGGACCTTAGAGATATTTCCTCTTTCTCCTCAAGCAAACTTGGGGGAGTGGAAGGAAGCGAATCACTTTCCCTCTCTGATCCTCGGAGTCCCCATGTGTAAAATGATGGAGGAGGAGAGGTGGTGTCAAGCCCCAGATCTGTGAAAGATAGTAAATAACAATGGAGCGGGTGAAGGGTCAGGGCAGGGGCTGATGAGCTCCGGGGGAGGGGGCCCTGCCTGACCCACCCCCAGCCCTGGGGGACGGCGTGGAGGAGGCCTGGGCTCTCCACCTACCTTCTCCTGGGCCCGGCTGAACTTCTTCTGCACCTGCTTGGCCAGGAGGCCCGCGCTGCTGCCGGCACGCTCCGCCATCCCGGGTTTCCCCGCCAACCACCCTCTCCTGCCCCCACCTGCCGCGGCACTCGGCAGAAGTCTCTGGCACTGTGGTTTTCCTCCAGGGCTGCCTGATAAGGAAGTGCCCGGCTCCCAGCATGCCTTGCACCCCGGGGGGGCAGCTCTTGTCTCCTCCCTAAACTACCCCCTGGTTGAAAGCCAGATTCTGGGCCCAGACCAGGCCCAGACCTGGCTACCCCCAGGATTCACCCCAATGTAAGAGTAAGGAGGTCTCCTGGGCCCAGACCAGGCCCAGACCTGGCTGCCCCCAGGATTCACCCCAATGTAAGAGTAAGGAGGTCTCCTGGGCCCAGACCAGGCCCAGACCTGGCTACCCCCAGGATTCACCCCTAGTGTAGGAGTTGAGAGCATCTCCTGGGCCCAGACCAGGCCCAGACCTGGCTACCCCCAGGATTCACCCCTAGTGTAGGAGTCGAGAGCATCTCCTGGGCCCAGACCAGGCCCAGACCTGGCTGCCCCCAGGATTCACCCCAATGTAAGAGTAAGGAGGTCTCCTGGGCCCAGACCAGGCCCAGACCTGGTTACCCCCAGGATTCACCCCAATGTAAGAGTAAGGAGGTCTCCTGGGCCCAGACCAGGCCCAGACCCTGGCTACCCCCAGGATTCACCCCTAGTGTAGGAGTCAAGAGCATCTCCTGGGCCCAGACCAGGCCCAGACCTGGCTACCCCCAGGATTCACCCCAATGTAAGAGTAAGGAGGTCTCCTGGGCCCAGACCAGGCCCCAGACCTGGCTACCCCCAGGATTCACCCCTAGTGTAGGAGTCGAGAGCATCTCCTGGGCCCAGACCCAGGCCCAGACCTGGCTACCCCCCAGGATTCACCCCTAGTGTAGGAGTCGAGAGCATCTCCTGGGCCCAGACCAGGCCCAGACCTGGCTGCCCCCAGGATTCACCCCAATGTAAGAGTAAGGAGGTCTCCTGGGCCCAGACCAGGCCCAGACCTGGTTACCCCCCAGGATTCACCCCAATGTAAGAGTAAGGAGGGTCTCCTGGGCCCAGACCAGGCCCAGACCTGGCTACCCCCAGGATTCACCCCTAGTGTAGGAGTCAAGAGCATCTCCTGGGCCCAGACCAGGCCCAGACCTGGCTACCCCCAGGATTCACCCCAATGTAAGAGTAAGGAGGTCTCCTGGGCCCAGACCAGGCCCAGACCTGGCTACCCCCAGGATTCACCCCTAGTGTAGGAGTCGAGAGCATCTCCTGGGCCCAGACCAGGCCCAGACCTGGCTACCCCCAGGATTCACCCCTAGTGTAGGAGTCGAGAGCATCTCCTGGGCCCAGACCAGGCCCAGACCTGGCTGCCCCCAGGATTCACCCCTAATGTAAGAGTAAGGAGGTCTCCTGGGCCTAGACCAGGCCTAGACCTGCTATACCAAAGATTTATCCTAGTGTGGGAGTGGGGAGGGTTTCCTGGCTCTAGGCCAGGCCCAGACCAGGTCACACAAGGATTCACCCTAGTGTAGAAATGGGGAGGGTCTCCTGGAATTCCCCACACCTAGAGTAAATCCTTGGTCTAGTTATCTGTACCCTTCCTCTAGCTCAAGTCTTATTTTTGAAGCTGGGAGAGAGTTCTGAGGAGCAATTTTGGAGGAAGGTAGGAAGTCCCAAATAAAAATTCATCTTCTAGGAACAAGGGAGACACAATGCATAATCTCTCCTCTTCCCCTAGGAGAAGCCTTTTCTGATTCTCCTTAATGTTAATGTCTTCTCTTTTGGTTACTTCTAGTTTAACCATCTATCTTGTTTGGGCAGGGGTTTTTTTGCACTCCTTTTGACTGTGAGTTCTTGGAAAACAAGGACTGTCTTCTGTATTTTTTTATCAGTTCATAGTTTGTCTTTTTGCACCTTTTACATTGGTCTCCTATAGCATCTAATCCTCCAACTTTGGTTTGTTTTTTTCCCCCAATGGTTAGAACATCCCCAAGCCCAGATCAAGTTCATTCCTCTTCATCTTCTGACTTCCCTGGCTTCCTTCAATTTTCTGTTCAAGTCCAAAGTGAATCCTTCCCTAATTCCAGTAAACTAAAATATGCTCCTCGAGGGAGTGTCTACTTATTTCTCTGTGTGTTTGTCATAATATCTCTGGTCCAGTGCCTAGCTATTACTAGTAAATCATCAATAAATACCATTTAATTGATAACCTGGCCAGAAGGAAGCTGTCACAATTGGCTAGGCCTGAGAAAATGAAGTTCCAGATCAGGGTCACAGCTATGGTTTTTAGAAAGGAAGAATAAGAGCAGAGAAAAAGAATAATATAAGAAGGTGATGGGGGTGGGGTAACTAGGTAGTTCAGTGGATGGAGCACTAGCTCTGGAGTTAGGAGGAGCTGAGTTCAAATGTGGCCTCAGACACTTAAAAAATACCTAGTTGTATGACCTTGGACAAGTCACTTAAATCCATTGCCTTAAATAAATACAATTTTTTTTAAAAGAAGAAGATGGGGTGTTAGTATCTCAGAAGAATAAGAGGAATAGGGGATGAAGTCTACACACATACATGAGCATATATAGATAGGCAGATACAAATACAATGTAATTTTTTAGGGGAAGACACTAACTTGTGTGGGAAGTGGGAGGGCTGGGGAGATGAAATCAAGAAAGATTTCATTTGAGGAAGACAGCATATGAGCTGAGCCTTGAAACTGAGTTTATCTTCAATTTATCCTGTGTGCATGGAAGAATGTCAAGGATTCTTGAGAGAAAGAGACTGCAAGTTTGGAAGAATTAGGTTGTAAGAGGAGAAAGATACATAGTTCTGTTTTTCACCTGTGGAATGTAACTTCCAGTTTGACTGAATGATGTATGTATGATTGGTGCTCAGCAGAAAGACTAGCTTAGATAAGTCAACTAGGTGAGTCGGAGAATAGAGTACTTGACTTGAGGTCAAATCCAGCCTCAGATGCTTACCAACTGTGTGACTTAACCTCCGTGCACCTCAACTTCCTCATCTGTAAAATGGGAATTAAAATAACTCCAAGGGTTGTCATGCTGATAAGATAATGTTTGTAAAGGGCTTTGCAAAACTTAAATCACTTTATCAATAAGAGCTATTAATAGTTCTATAGATCTGGGATTCATTTGAAAAGATAACTAAATCTATGTGCGATGATGTGGTTACTTACAATGTAAGATGCTGTAAAAATAGAAGAGGACCCAGGGCAGAGTCATTAGTTTCTCTCACAGTTAGGGGGAGTGATAGATCCAGGAAAGGAGATAATGGACCAAGAGGTAAGAGGAAAACCAGGAGAGAGCAAGATCGTGAAAGTTCAGCTAGGAAACAGTGTCAAGGAAGAGAGTCAAAGGTTACAGAGAGGGCAAGAAGAATGAGGATTAGAAAAAGTCCTTTAGATTTGGCAGTTAAGAGATTGAACTTGGGAGAAAGCAGTTTTAGTTGAATAAAGAGGTTAGAAGTCAAAATGCAAAGAGCTGAGAAGTTAATGAAAGGAGAGGAAGAGAAGGTCATGAGTATAGACAACTTTTATAGGAACTTGACTCTATAAGAGGAGAGGTAGAGGATGATAGCTTTAAGGAATGATAAAATCTTGAGAGGGTTTTTTAAGGGTAGGGGAGATGTGGCTGTTGAAGGGGCAATTTGCTGGAGGAGATAAAAAGAGTGATGGGATGAATGATGGATTATATAGAAAAGTTGATCCTGTCAAGGAGAAAACCTACCTCTTTTTCAGAGATTGGAATAAATAGAGACTGCCCAAATGACTGTGAGTTCATTATTTTCCTTGTTTCTCATGACCCCTTGATGTCATTCTCCCCCCCTTTCATTCTCCCTTTAGTCTTCTTTTTTTTTTTTTTTGCAAGGCAATGGGGGTTCAGTGGCTTGCCCAAGGCTACACAGCTAGCTAATTATTAAGTGTCTGAGGCTGGATTTGAACTCAGGTACCCCTGACTCCAGGGCTGGTGCTCTATCCACTGAGCCACCTAGCCAGCCCCCAGTCTTCTCTTTTCCTGAAGAATTATCTCCTCTTCAAGTTTTCCATGTTGCCTTCTGTGGTTGGCTCAGAATGGAACTCACTGACCTTCCAAAGGGCTGCTCCAAGCTGATGATGGAAGGTTATCTTCTTATTCATAGTGTCAAGATCTCCTTGCATATTTTAGCTCTAGTTCTGTTTGTGCTGATTCATATTCAGTTTGTGGTCCTCTATTTTTGACTACCTCCCTCCTATTGTCCCCATGCCCAGCCCCCTTCCTAAGCCTTCTTCCTTTTATTTTCCTTCTCTGAACTGGCTTTTAACTCTTTGCTTTCCTCTCTCTAACTGGTTCCTCTTTCTTATCTTTTTTCTACCTTATTGTACCCATTATTCCTTTATACTCTCCCTCTTTTCCCCTTTGCTCCATCTTTCCTCATTCTTCCATTTCCTTCCTCCTCTCTCTTTTGTCTCTTTCTTTCTTCTCTTCCCTTCTATCTTTACTTTTCAGAAAGGATTATTTGCTAGCTTATCTCTATATGGTTATGTTATGGCATCTGATTCTAATTCATCATGCATCTTTCTAGTTATTCAATGAATACTCCAAGGATACTGACTGAATCATTACTGTGTTATTGTACTTTGGGGTCTATTCTGTAACTTTATCATTATGAATTTTCCCTTCACCAATGGTGACTTAGTTAATCAAGTTTTTACCAAGTGCCAGATAGCTAAGTGCTATGTATACAAATAAAGGCAAAAGACAGTCCTAAATCTTAACAAGCTCACATCCTAATGGGGGAGGCAACATGTGACTAATAGTAGTAATAGCTAACATTGATACAGTAATTATTACAGGTAAGTATAATTATCATATTTGTATATATAATATATATTATAACAATTTAATATGTATTATACTATAATTATTTTCTCATTTTTTCCCCTTCTAACAGCCCTGGCAGGTGGATATTGTTATTATCCCTATTTTATCAATGAGAGAAAGAGGGGTTAAGATACTTGTCCAGAGACACACAACTAGATAGTAAGCATCTGAGGTCAGATTTGAACCAGGTCTTCCAGATTCTAATCTGGGCACTCAATCCACTGTACCACCTCACTGCATATAAGATATAGACAAAGTAGATGGGAGGGTAATGTCAGAGGGAAACAGACTAGCAGCTTGGGAGACCAAGTAAGGCCTCCTTTATGGGATTTAAGGTGAACCTTGAAGAGATGGAATTGAAGAAGGAAGGCATTTTACACAGTCTACACATTGGTTCTCCTCCTGAGTCTTTCTCTTTCCTCCTTTTCCCTGAATTTCTGCAAGGACACATACAGATCAGTAATGCCTCAGTTGCCTACATTGATCATATTGAGAAAAAAAGAGAAAGCAAACCTTTAAAATTTGTATTTCTAGGGGCAGCTAGGTGGCATAGTGGATAGAAACTGGCTCTTGGAGTCAGGAGGACCTGAATTCAAATCCAATCTCAAATATGTAATATTTCCTTAGTTATGTGACCTTGGACAAGTTACTTAACCCCCTTGCTGTGCAAAAATCAAAACAAACAAAAATTTGTATTTCTAGGCATAGACCTAAGTGTGGTGTCTGAGGAATAGTAATTCAGATTAAAACCCTTCTTTGACTTAATAGATGGACCCAAGAGTTCCTGTGACCTAAACTCTCTTTTGCCTCTTTTTTGTATCCCTAGAATTTATACAGGGTCTGGCATATTGTGGATGCTTAATAAATGTTGAGTATTGATTGATTGCTTGTTGCCTAGTGATAAGCTTCTCTAAATTTAGCTATGTTGGACTTCAGTCAAGAGAAATACACTGATAACTTGAATCATTCTCAGATTTCCAATTTCATGGAGAAGGGGAAACTTTCCCCAAGTCTGGTAAGAAGTTAAGGATCAAAGAAGAAAAGGTGAGAAATCAGGTGGAGGGTGCAATCAGTAGAAAGGCTTGAAAGGAAGGACTTAACAAAAGCTCTGGTCTTGCTGGTGCAGTCTTTGAGCACCGAAGGACACACACACACACACACACACACACACACACACACACACACACACACACACACACACACACACTGCAGAGAGGGCCCAGGCAGTGTAACAAGATGAAAGGATGAGGCCCATTAAGGTTGGCTGATAGACTTATAGTCATTTTTTTACACTGTAGACAAAATCCTCAGATCTGGTCTTTAGGAGGAATTTAGAAAGGGAGAACATTTAGGTATTGCAGTAGGAAGGACAATTCATGTCAAGTAGAAGAGTTCAAATTCTGCCTCAGATTTTTACTTAATCTCCTTAAGTTTCAGTTTCCTCATGTGAAAAGGAACGATAATAAGAGCACCTACCTCAAGGATTAATGTGAGGATCAAATGAAATAACCTATATACAAGGTTTTGCAAACCTCAAAGTGCTACATAAATATAGGCTATTATGTTATCAATTTGCTTCCTCTGTTTTAGTTATTATTATTATGTCAGTGTTAAAGACTCAATATGAGAGTGGTTATCAGAAGGAACTGCATGGCTTCAGAAGTTCCTTGAAGTAAATATAGCAATGGTGTTGTATAGCACTATGTTAGTCTGGTAAAAGATCCTTCTCAAAACCCCCTGCAGCCTGGACTGGGTTAGATTATTCCTTCTCAATCATTTCCTCTGCTCTTGCCCTTAGACAATCACTTTCTCTCAGGTTTCTTCCTTGACTTCTTTGTTCTGAACAGTTGTTTTACTTTCAAATCTAATTGAAGAAAAATAATTGGTAGGAGAAGTGAATTCTGAGTTCTCAGTTTCCTGAAGCCAAAGCTTCTGACACACTTTCCTTAAAAAGGTCTGATTCCAAGTTTCCTTCCCTCCTCTAAAAAGTATTAAGTAGTGAATGAATAATTCTCTTTCTATGACTCAAGCCCCCCAAACAAAAAATTTTTTTTTTAGGTTTTGGCAAGGCAGTGGGGTTAAGTGGCTTGCCCAAGGTCACACAGCTAGGTAATTGTCTGAGATCGGATTTGAACTCAGGTACTCCTGACTCCAGGGCCGGTGCTCTATACACTGCGCCACCAAACAAATTTTTTAAATAAATATTTTGTTTTCCAATTATATATAATAATAGTTTCTTCCAATCTTTTTTGCAAGATTTTGAATTTTACAAATTTTCTCCCTCCCTCCCTTCCCCCCTCCCCCCAACAGAAGGCAATCTAATAGTCTTTACATTTGTTTCCATATATGCATATATATATATATATATATCAAAATTGAATGCAAACAGATTCTCTGGCAAACTATATACTTCAGTTGTAAAATGAAAATCTCTCCTTCTAGGTCTTCCCACTTCCCCCCTCCCCCCCCTTTCCCTGTATCTGTGCAAGGACATAATACTTATCAATAATGCCACGGTTAACTACTTTTTGATCATACTTAAAAGGGGGGGGGAAGAAAAAGCAAACCTTTAAAATGTGTGTTTCTTAAATAAATTTATTGGTATTTTGTTTTTAATATCACCTTTATTCCCCAATGTATTCCTTTTTCTTACCCATTCCAGAGAGTAGCCATTTAAAAAAGAAGAAAAATGATGATTCAGGAAAACTAACCAACTTAACAAAAAGTCTTGATAAAATGTTCCAAACTCACAGTCCTCCACCTCTCTTCTTTGAAACTAAGCATAGTCATTACAATTTTGCAGCATCCAGTTTTAGTTGTTTTATTCATGTTTTTCCCCTATTTCCATTGCTTCTGCTCTTCAGGGCTTCTGATCTTTCCCTTTCTCCCTCCACTGATTATAAGGAATCCTTCCTTAGCCACATCTCCTGTCACATTCTTCTGGCTTCTGCTTGCCCCATTTTCTTAGAATGAAATGGACTAACTTGTCAAAGTCTGACTCTGGCAATCCAGTCAATCCAACTCTGAAGGGGATGGCTAAAAAAGGGAAGAAATCTTGATCAAGATTTATGATTGAGCCAGGAGATAGATCCAGCACTCTGACCACCATGGCAAGGTGCTACTGAAGAAAAATGTCATAACAATTAGATCTATCCCCAAATAAAATGAACTTCCTGAGGAGGTCATGGGTTGACCCTAGCTGGAGATGTTTAAGAAAAAGTTATATGACTACAAAGACTCGCCCCACCCCCCACTATAGGACATTCTTCTATTGAAAGTCTTCTCAATCCCTCTTAATTCTAGTATCTTCTCTATGTTAATTTCTTTCTATTTGTCCTGTATATAGCTTATTTTGTATATATTTGTATGTTTTCCTCTCCATTGGATTGTTTCTTGAAGGCTGAGACTATCTTTTGTCTCTTTTTTGTATCTCCAATAACTTATCACAACCCGGTAAACAGTAGGAGATTAATAAATATTTATTGATTGATAAAATACAAATTTGTAGGGGGAATTCTTGTATAAGTGTGGATTAGACTATATGATTATAAGATCTCTTTGAATTCTGAGATTTTGTGACTGTGAAATTTTATTTAATTTCAACTGGATCCTGGATATGTTGCCTGTTATTTAAGCCATCCCTCCATTGGACTCCAAACTGAATTTTCAGCCTTATTTCATAATACTACTTTTTACAAACTACCTTCTGGCTGGACAACTGATTTATACTTTTCTTCTCCATGTACTTCCACAGGTAAGTCATTTCATTTCCCTAGGATTCAGTTTCCTCCATCCTACCATGAAAGGGTTGGACGAGATGACTATTTGGCCTCTGAGGTTCCCTTCAGCCCGAGATCAGGTTTCCTACCTAAAATATGCTCCTTCTCCTATCGCCCTCCGGGAAACTGTCAAGGCAGCAGTCTGCCAGAAGACTTCCCTGACCTCCTTCCAACTGGTTTTTCCTTCCTCAGTTTACCTTGTATCATACTCATCTGACTTGTATTATACTCATTTGTGCATTGGTTATATCACCATCAGTGGACAGCAAAAACCCTTAGGGTGGAAAACTTTTTTTTTTGTATTCTCAATACCTACTACAATACCTTATTGTATTGAATTCCCTAGGATTCGAATATCTGGGTATAATTGCATCTTTTATTTTGCTAGTTATGTGTCCCTGTGCAATTCACCATTTATCATAAATCTTGAACTGCTATATGGATGTGAGCCACAACAACCACTACCACAACAGTCAGCATTATAGAGTTCTTTAAGGTTGGTCGTGAAGTCAGTGTTTTTATATGTTATTTTCTTTGATCTTCACACCAACCCTGGGAAGTAGGTCATATTATTATCCTCATTTTATAGATGAGGTAACTAAAGTTTAAAAAAAAAACTAAGATAAAATGACTTGCACAAAGTCACGTGGTTGGTAAGTATCTGAGGCAGATTTGAACTCATTCCTGATACCAAGATCAACATTTGTTCAATCAACATTTATTAAGCATTTACTATGTGCCAGTCATGCTTAGATAATAAAGAATTAACCAACTGTCCATATGTTGGTTTATTTCTAGCTAGAAGAAAGCATAAGACAATTATTCTTTTGATATTTTGATTTTATTTGGTATATAGTGTTTGCATTTGGCACAATGTCCCCTTGATCTGAACTTTCTCCATGATTTCAACTTCTGCTGAGGAGCAGAACTTTGGTCTCAGGGAATCATTTAGTTGAAAGCAATAACCTGAAAAAAAGGAAAATTGGAGTCAGTATTCTTCCTTTGCTTTGACTTTTGAGTCCTTGGGTGAGGAATGAAGGAGGTAGGAAAATACAAAGTTTTTTGCCCTGGGAAATACCCAATTTAATGAAGAAGTTGGAATAAACTTTCAGGCCACAGAGAAACAAGGATATGATTTGACTAGCTTATGGAGCTCTGGGTATGGCCTATAAATTAGATAATGGCAAGAGAACATTCTTGGATCCCTGTGGATTAGCCCAGTGGAACTTTTCCTACTATTAGCTAGGGATGGTCAGTGTCATCTGCAGTGAGACAACCTCCCTCCCAAGTAGAAACTCTCTTCTGCTGGATGGCCTGGTAGCTATGAAAGAGGCATTTCCTCCTCTTGTCCATGGAACTGCCCAATCTTTCTGCAGACAACACCGGCTCTGTCCCTGCCCTGCTATCCATTTGAAATAGACTTGAAGGTGATAGTGTCTCAGAATCCAACTGGTTTATTTATTGTTGAGATAATTGAGACCCAGAGAGAAGTGATTTACCCAAGATCACATAGATGGCTATCAGCTGACCCAAGAACTGAACCCAGATTTTATTTTGACACCATAGTCAGAGTTTTCCCAACATACCACAGTGTCTCTCTCCTTAATGATCAGGGTGAAGAAGATTGGCTATGTGAAATGATAACCAAGGAGTACATGTGTGGGGAGCGGATAGTGCTCAATCCTAGCTCCCCCATCCCACTCCCATATAGTGCACCTGCCTGGCAACTGGGCCCACTTACATTATTGATCCAAGAGATGTAATTGGAGACACGGGTGAAGACAGTGGGTTTCCTGACCACATTACAGCCCTGGCTGGACACAAAACTGGTCACTCCATGGACAGCATACTGACCATCAACCAGACAGTGAAGAGGACCACCAGAATCTCCCTGTAGAAAAGAGAGACTTATCTTAAGAGCAGGCTTAAAGATTCCAGAAGCCAGAAAGGGCCCATCAAAGATCCATTTCTTAGTTTCTGCAAAGGATCTTTTGGCTAGTTTCCTAGTTTCCTCAATGCTGACAAAACCATTAAAATTCCAGGGAAGTTGATGTATAAGAAGAGGCTGGTTTAGGGGTAGGGTCATCCTTCCTGAAGATTTTGTCTTCCTTGCTGCCCCAATTCAGTGGCATGCTCTCTCTGTCTCTACTTTCCAAATACTTGGATGCCCATCCTGGTAGGGTAGAAGAAGTTCTGGCCATCCAGGAATCTACTGATCTATCCCAAGAGAGAGAAGGCAAGGACTTCTTATTCCTGCTGCTGTGTGTTTGTGCATGTGTGTGTGCGTATGTGTGTTTGAAAAGGGGGATAAATATGAAAGCTCTCTCTGATCAATGCAATGACAGTCAAAATTTCACAAGGTCAGTTGATTACATATGCTTCTTGACTCATAATGATACAGGATTGTAATTTTACAGGAAAAGTAATTTTACCTCAATATAGAACTTCATCCTCATCAAGAATAAGAGATGTTCTTGACTCATAATGATGCAGGAAGCTTACATTTTTAGACATAAAACAATCTAGAAATTTGTTTTTGCATGTTTATTACAAGGATTATGTATTTCTTTTCTTCCCCCCTCCCTTAATGGTAGGAGGAGGTAGAAAGGAGAGAAAAGAGAAGTTTGTTAATTGAAAAAAACTAATTAAAGAAAAGGAGACAGGTGACTAGTATCTAAAAACTTTGAATGAGTCCTTGAATATTTAAATTATGAACAACTCTTTAAAATGGGATTTCTTAATCTGAGATCTATGACTGTGGATAGATTCCAGAATGGTCTATGAATTTGGATAGGAAAAAACTTGAGTCTTTATTTTCAATGAAACTGCTTTCCTTTGTAATCTTATATGTTCTATTTTATTCATTTAAGGACATGATTCTGAGAAGTGTTCCACAGACTTCATCAAACCTCCACAGGGATTCATGATACAAAAATACCCAAGAAATCCTGCTTTGAAAGATGAAGCAGAATTACCTAATCTCATTTGCTTCTCATTTGAGAAATCTTTTGATCACTGAAGTAACAATAATAATAGTAGTTAAAATATTTGTATAGACTTTTAGTTCTAATGGTGAGTTTGGTGCTTATTACCTCCATTTTAAGTATATGGAAATTCAGATTCAAAGATTGCCTAAAAATCTCATAGTTTATAAGTATCAATTTTGAAAGCAGGTTTTTCTTGACTCCAAGATTAGTATCATATCATCTCCAGTTAAAAAAAAATCCATTTTCCACAATTCATTTTGCGGTTTGCCAACCACCTATTCGTATTATTCATAAAATAGGTATTAAAGGAAGGTTTCAATCCTGAAGGCTGAGTAAGTAATCTTGGGCAAAGAGAATTCTCTTATAGATGTACTTTCCATCCTCTGTTATAACTGAAAAAACTTAGAAAAGAGTGTGGTATATTTGGAAAAGAAGAGAAAAGTCTGAAGAATGAAAGTTAATGAGAACTAAAAAGAAGCATTAAATTCAAGAAAAGGTTAGATATAGTTGGAGGGATAGGGACAAGAAAGGCTAAAGCACCATAGTACTCTCAATGGATCTGTGATCTCTTGAATTTGGGTATTTCCTTCAAAGAAGAGGCTCACAATCCATTCATTCCTCCTTCTCCCAGAAGGTCCACCCATTATGCTAGAGTTTCCTTAATTTGTTTGGGTGTCCACCTGTCATCCTTTGCCTTCCCTACGTGGCCAGTCCATCTTTTCTTTCTATTGTATAATTCATATTACATGAATTTCTATCTACTATATGAAATAGAAAGAACCTATAAATCCTATCTAATCACACAATTCCTTGACTTTAGAACAGAAAAACTAATTCAAGGAAATTTAACCAGAGAAGACATTAATGAGTCAGAGTTTTAGGAGAGGCATAAGATGAAAAGCAAGTTGCTTCTCTAGAGACCAAGGAAACAAATTCTCAGCTTTATTTAAGGGTCATTTCCTTCATGAAGTTTTTCCTAATCCACTCACTCAGTAATGGCCTTTTTCTACTGATACTACACAAAATACATCTATTATCCATTGTGCATTATTTTGTTTTAGGGTTAATTGAGTCTGCCATGCCCCCCTACTAGATTTTAAGTTTGAGAAGGCACAGTGTATAATGGAGAATGCTAGGCTTGGAAATAGGACAGAATGGGTTTGAATAGCATTTTTAAGACTTCCTCTAGCTGTATTTGCTTCTTAGCTCTCAGTCTCTGGTTTCTTTATCTTTGAAATGGGGAAAAGTAATTTTACCTCAATATAGAACTTCATCCTCATAACTAAGAAATGAGATAATGTTGGCAATGAAATCATGGCTGTCAAAGTATATAAAAATGTCAATTGCTTTTGTTTTTATGTATACAAAGCCTAATGCTGTACTTTGTATTCAGTTAATGTTTGAATTTAATTTATAAGTAAAGGGATTATCTTTTGTGAACTATACGGCAGAGTGACCCTGCATATAAGATTAAATTCTTCTAATTTTGAGCTGATAGAAATACAGTACTTGCTTGATGTAACCCTGTCTCTCTTGAAGGGGAGGAAGAGAAGAAGATGGAAATGCAATAATCACTGAGTAGGTAGGAATATAGGGAAAATATCCCCCAAACCAGTCATGAGATCAAGAGATATCCTTATTGTCTGAAGAAGATTACAGTAATTAGAAGAGTACAGTAGAGACTGGATCAGTGATCTGGATTCAAGATGAACTTGGATTCCAGGCTCAGAAATCTCCAGTAGATCTGGGGGGTTTTCCTAAGGTGGAAGCAATTATTTTCTTTCTTGGACTCTGAGGTAGTTGGTAGTATTTTGAGACTACAGAGAAGGTTAGGCTCAACTTCTTGGGGGACTAAAGATGGGTCATTCGAATACGTTGTCATTTAGTACCACTCCGTTTGGAGCTAAATACCTTTTTCTTTTATTTACACATCTAATTACTCTACTCTGCAATATTACTTCTTTTCTTTATTTTTTGAGGCTACCAGGGTAAAGTGACTTGCCCAGGGTCACACAGCTAAAGAGAGATGAGATTTGAACTCAGGTTCTCTATCCATTGTACCACCTACTGTATTACTTCTGAATCTGTATCTATTTTTTTCTTGTAAATAAATCACAGAAACATGCTCTTGTCATCTGGAACAAATGGTAGCTTTTATTGGCAGAAGTAGGGTTGAATCTGGTCTATCTTTGAACCTAGAATCACCCAGGTTCAGGGATCAGGAGAGTCTGAGAAGTTCAGGGCCTACCATTAGGATTTGGTGATGGAGGAGGCTTACAGAGTTGTAAAACCTTGGGGCCAAATGGGAAAATATTTTGTATCTGTTCTAAAAGGGAGATGAAATTCCTGAAAAGTTGATTGATGGGGAGAGATAAGACCTAAACCTATATTAGACTTTCTCTTGTTTTTGTCTTTGTAAAGCAAGTGACTTGCCCAAGATTATATAGCTAGGCATTCATTAAGAGTCTGAAGTTGGATTTGAACTCAGGTCCTCCTAACTCTAGGGTCAGTGTTCTATCCACTGTACCACCTAGCTGCCCAGTTAGGTTTTTTTTCAAAGTCTTAGACTAAGTAAGGGAGATTAACAAGAAAGGACAATGACCCATATGATTGGATTCTAGGAGCAGCTAGCCTATTTGGGTAAAACATGGAAGGGCCTGGAGGAGAGATTCAACAATGATTAGGGAGTTAAGTGAGAACTAAACCAGGTAAACAGTGGTCTGTGTGTGTGTGTGTGTGTGTGTGTGTGTGTGTGTGTGTGTGTGTGTGTGTGTGTATGTGTGTGTATGTGTATGTGTGTTCTGGATAGAGACTGAGGCAGAAAATGACTACAGAAAGTTAAGCCGGCCATTGAAACTAAGCAGGGGACTTTCTGATAAGAGCAGAGATTGGTCATAATTACATTAATTCACTCCCCGCCCCAGTACTGCTCTGTAGTCCCAGGCAAAAATCACTGAAAAGAATAAAACACACAAACACAGATATACATTGTGGGTCCATATATGTTTGCAAAATTAAACAGAGAAAGATGAGAGATGAGTGTTCCTGGTTCATTGGGTGAATCAGAGAAAACAGGTTTGTTGGGTTCAGTTGTGAGAGAATGAAGGAAAGGGAGTGAGAGGAGAAAGGGGGTCAATGAAACCCCTTAAGAGAAGAGGAAGGTGGGGGCATCAGTCCCCCAATTTGCTCTCTTCACCTTGGGGGGGGGATCCTACCTGGCATCCAGATCTCACGCCATCTCCACCTGCACACACCATGGTGTTTTTGACAGTGGATCCCCAATAGGAGCTGCTGGAACAGGTTGCATAGTCCACCACTGGCAGGTAAGCCTGCTGTAGGGTCTCAGCTAGCTGTCCATTAGCTATATGAAATGCAAAAAATACAAGGAATAAGCTAGGGATCTGTGTCCTGAATCCAGCTTCATACATGAAGCATGGCTATATTCTCAGTTTGCCAGATCTATTGACCCCTCTACAGATCATTCTCCCTTAAACCTCCCAGTCCCTTTTCCTTCAGTGTTTTGAAAATTACTATGTTTATATAATATTAATAACACTTTATCTATCCTCTTTCTCCTGTTATACTATAAACTCCCAAAAAAGTTCTATTCCTGATCCTATCCCTGATTAATATTACATTAATATAATTTTGAATTTATAGAACTAATATTTATAATGCTTGTTCCTCTCCTGCTTCTGAACCTTTGACCAAGCTGTGCCATATACCTACAATACCCTACTAACCTGACTGTCATCCTGTCATCAATCATTTAAGAGTTATTTAGAGCCCTTTTCCTCTGGGAAGTCCTCTGAGGTTATCTGAGAAAAGCTGATAGCCTTTCTTGATTCTTTCTAATCTGAACCTGAATCACCCCAGCTCCATCTACTCATATCCATCTCTAATAATATAACTACTCTACCTTTCCCTTCTATGGTGACAGTAAGGGCACTGAACTCTAAGTCAAAGAGTTCTAATCTCAGTTCTGCCACTAATTAGAAGTGTGACCTTGGGGGGAACACTTTACCTCTGGCAGGTTTCATTTTCTCATGTGAGGGGGTTAGACCAGATGATGGTTAACATTCCTTTCAGCTCTATAGTCCTGTGACTGAGTCAAGAATGTAAGTACCTCGTGGACCATTCTGGTCTTAGTTTATATGTCCTTCATACTCCATCTCTATGTATTGATATCCTCTCGTGTGAGGAGCACCCTGAGACTACACACTGTTATGTTATGTGCTCGTATAGAGAAATGCTTCATGGGTGAATGACAAATTGAGTAACTTACTCTTGGTCCTGCCCCAGCCTGTGATATAACAGGGGTTATTGTTGGCTAAGATCTGACCAGCTCTGGGCAAGACGCCCAGTTGGACGTAGCTGTTGAGGGTGACTCTCTGACTCAGACGGAGCATGGCAATGTCATAGCTGTGGATAGAAAGGAGATAGATCATTCACATGCCAAAGATGGACTCTGTCCATTTAGAAAGTGCCTGGTCTTCTGTCTCTGAGCATTTGTCCAAGTTATATATCTGTCAGGAACATGCTGGTGAATGTTTAACAACCAGTTCTTCTAAAATACAGGAAACACTTTTAAATTTAATCTACATCATAAACATTTCCTTCATCATTTTAAGTCTACACAACAAAGCAATCATCTTAGCATTTGACGATCCCTTTGCAGCTGCTAAGTAGGTAAGTACTGGCCCCTGAAGTCAAGAAGATCTAACTCCAAAACTGGCCTCAGATTTTGGTTAGCTTTATGACCTGGGGTAAGTCATTTAACCTTGTTTGCCTCAGTTTTCTCATCTGTGAAATGATCTGGAGAAGGAAACAGCAAATCATTTCAGTATTTTTGCCAAGAAGATCCCAAATGGGTCACAAAGAGTCAGACTCAACTGAAATGACTGAACAACAAATGCTTACACTGAAAAATTTGACAATTGGTTCTCATGATGCTTATTACCCATGTGACCTTGTTCAAGTCACATAACTTCTTTAGGTCCAAGTTACTCTAAAAAGAAGTTGGATTACATAATATCTTCAGCTCCTTTTAAAACTAATGAGTAAGAAATTTTGTCCAAGTTATATACCTGTCAAGAACATGCTGGTAAATCTTTCTGGGTCCATAGCTTGCCCAGAGCAGGCTGGGTCATGAGGCACAGGATTAAAGACTTAGGTTTCAGAGATTTCCTGCCCCCTAGGAAGGGGTTATGAAAAACAACCAATACAGCTCTCCCCACTCCCATATACACACTACTCTCAGATGTTTCCCAGTCCCCTTACCCCTCAGGAGTCATTGATTATCACTCACCCTGCAGCCACATTGTTGGGGTTCCAGTACTCATGTTTCACAATTTTGCTGACGCTCACGTACTGTTCGGTGCCATCATTCTGGCTCAGGTTGTGATCTCCAACCACCACTCGGAAATTCAAATTGCTGGAGGAGGAAAAGAAAGTCACCGGTGACCTGTCACAGCTCAGGACCCTCATTCTATCTACTATATTAAATCTTCTTTGGTGTGATAATAATTGGCAAGATGGTTTGGTTTCACATTAATTTCAACAATTCACATTTATCTAATGCTTAAGGTTACTAGAAGTTGCTATATCCATGATTGCATTTGATCTCTCCTCACAACAACCCCAGGGAGATTAATTATCCTCTATTATTATCCTCAGCATCTAGGCAAGGCCACTGGACTCAGAGAGGTTACAAAATACTTCAGTCAGAGATCTTCCTGACTGCATGTGGTCTATCGACTAATTCAGAATACATCAACCAGATTCAGCAGATGATATGGTCCTATTTAAAGACTTCAACCAAAAGATCAATATTTTATCTGTAGTCCTTTTTGCTCTTGTGTTTCAACAGTTTGGGTCTGTGGCCAAACCAGTCTAGACAAGACAATTGTAAAGATAATATTAGAATGTGGATGTGATCTCTTTGAAGGGTTTGTTTCGGTACAAGCTCTTCCCTTTCCCATGGACATCCAGTCTTCTCAGAAGGGGCTTTGATATGTAGATCCCCTTATTAAAGTCATCAATTCTTTTTTTCTTTTCTTTTTTTTTTTACCTGTACCTGTACCTTGAGGCTCTGAGACAAGAATACAATTTTATAAAAGTGTTTAGAAAAGTGTTAGAATTTGTATACTATTTGTATACTATACCAAAAAATTTGTTCATAATCTCTCTAAACTGATTTGAAAATGAAAAGAGAGTGGTTCATCAAAATCAAAATTTTGGAGTAAAGTCACTGATTCTTTTTTTTTTTGCTTTACCACCTCAGTGTAACCTCTATCCAACAATCAGTGCTTTTGTAAGGCCATTTGTTCATCCTCTTCTGAATCCATCAGGCCCATATCCTTCCACTATACCAATAAGGATACTATAAGAACCTTCATCTAGTAGCTTACAGAAAAATCCAGCCAATGGGGTTAAGTGGCTTGCCTAAGGCCACACAGCTAGGTAATTATTAAGTGTCTGAGTCTGGATTTGAATTCAGGTACTCCTGACTCCAGGGCCGGTGCTCTATCCACTGTGCCACCTAGCTGCCCTTAAGTCACTGATTCTTCATATAGGTTATGAACATTCCTCTCTTGACCACATTGGAGGGTGGATGATATACACAGAATTAATTCTCAGATGCTAGATACCCAAATCTCTCTTTCTCCTAACCAATAATAATAGCTTATATTTATATAACACTTAAGAGCCTTGAAAGCATGCTATAGATATTATTTCATCTGATTCACACACACACACACACACACACACACACACACACACACACACACACCACAGTTAGAGATTGAGAGATTAAGTGATTTTTCCAGGATTACATACATAGCTTTAGAAGATGTTTAGGGCAAGATTTGAATTTTCAGATCTGGAACATTAGTGACTTTCCTACACCAGCTTCCACTGACACTCAAAGAAACTAGTATCTCCTTTTTCCTTACCTGTCCACACAGTGAGCTGCTGTCATCACCCAATTCTGGGTAACAAGAGTTCCTCCACAGGTGTGATACCAGTAGCCCCCAGATGAGTACTGGAGAGAAATCTAGAAGGAACAGGTAAAGGAACAGAAGAATCAGTAGTTGTTGCTACTCATCTCCCCCTTTAT
Organism: Macrotis lagotis; assembly: GCF_037893015.1. Lineage (NCBI taxonomy): Eukaryota > Metazoa > Chordata > Mammalia > Peramelemorphia > Peramelidae > Macrotis > Macrotis lagotis. The sequence continues at coordinate 256,521,476 of NC_133659.1, read as the reverse complement.
CTCATCAATCTCTAAGTTCCATACTCCCTTCTCAATCAAAAGATGATGAAGTTGTTTGAAATGGGAATAATACTAAACTCTGCCTGAGAAGACAATTGACATGAAGCAGCTGTGAAGAGTTTTGGATTCTCTATAACTATTTCAAAATATCCTGGAGATATACTTCCTTTTCTGATTTATGGAAACATTAATTTATGCCTACAACCTAAGAGTTACAAACTGGATCTACTTCATCAATATATGACATTGACTTTAAATATTATGAATAAACCTACCATTCAATTATATGTCTGGGCTTAACAATCTGAGAGGAAATGGAATTTTTTAGTAAGTCAAACTATATCTCTGAGAAACAGGAATTTTTATTGAAGTGAACAGAGAGGGGAAAAAAGGAACTGGAGAACAATTTATGTAACGGCTATAATATTGTAAAACTTTGAGAGACATTATAACTTGGATCACTGCAATGGGCAATTCTAACTTCAGTTATGTAGTAAAACATTCCTCTCAGGAAGGAGATGATGACCTATAGGCATAGAATGAGGCATATACCATCAGAAATATTGATTTCTTTAGTTTAACTATACTTTTTCCAATACAAGAGGCAGTTCTGTTGTGAAGGTAAGTCCCTGAAAATGACAAAGATGTTGAAAAATGAGTGTCAGTAAAACTTTAAAAAATATAGTAAAGGGGCAGCTAGGCCACAGTGGATAGAGCACCGGCCCTGGAGTCAGGAGTACCTGAGTTCAAATCCAGCCTCAGATATTTAATAATTACCTAGCTGTGTGGCCTTAGGAAATCCGCTTAACCCCATTGCCTAGCAAAAAAAAAAAAAAAACCCTAAAAAAAATATAGTAGAAGAACTAAAGGGAAGTCATTGAAAAGTCATAAAAGATGTTAAAATGAGTATTAACAGAACATTTTTAAATGAGATTCTCAATGTAATTTTGGGTTTTTTTTAGGCTTTTGCTAGGCAAATGGGGTTAAGTGGCTTGCCCAAGGCCACACAGCTAGGTAATTATCAAGTGTCTGAGACTGGATTTGAAGCCAGGTACTCCTGACTCCAAGGCCGGTGCTTTATCCACTATGCCACCTAACCACCCCTCAATGTAATTTAAGAAATAAAAGATTAGGGAATCCAACACTCAGTATTTTCCTGATTGATATAATAACTTCTTAATAAATCAATTTGGTAAATTAGTATAATCATAATAAAATTCATTTAGTCCTTTAAAGTTTAAAAATCATGTTCCTCTCATTAAGTAGATAGTAAATCATCACCCCCATTTCTCAGATAAGAAAACAGGCTCAGGGAAATACATGATAATAAAGCTGGGTCATGACTGAAGATATCATATTTTCCAATGTACAACTTGCATCCACTTATCCAATATGTTTAAATTAGAGCATGGCTCTTTTGACATGAACGTGGGAAAATGCCTTCTGAGAAGCCTCAAACATGTGTGGTTACTGTGGGTGAGACATGAGGATATATATGAGTTGTATATGCTGTAGTGGATATGGAAGCTGAGAAGAAAGGATAGGTACATGTTTAGAAGTGTGGGTTTATGGATTTTAACCTAGAATGTCAAAGCTTGAAAAGGGATTTTAAGGATCAGTAAGTTCAATGTCTCCATTTTACAGAAGCAGAAACAGGGACTTAGGAAGGCTAATGAATAATATATGATATGAGAATATAACAATATAAAACATGACATAATACATGAGGCAATATTATCATATAGATATCTATCATTTAGATATAATACAACAAAACATGAGACAAAATAGCACATGATACAGTGCAACATTATATATATAAAATGTTGCACTGTATTTATATGTATGTATATAGTCACTATCAAAGAATGAAACCCAAATCTGACTACTAGTCCAATACTATAGTCTGGAAGCATCTGTGAATGATGCCTGGATGATGTGTGTCTAGGAGATAAATGATGCATGGAGAAATCATAAAATAATAGATTTAGAGTTGGAAGGGACATCAGAAATCATTAGATCAAAATCCTTCACTTTATAGATAAAGAAACTAAAGTACAGAGAGGACAAATGACTTGACCACGGTCACACAACTAAATTAGGCTTGGAAACACAGGTCTACCTGACTCCTACTCCACCCTCTATCTAGTATAAACCTCCTTTCTCTTATGAGTGCAAGTGTGTAACATATATCGGCTTGGAGGGTATGAGTCTTTGCTATGTTTCTAAATCCCAATTTTCAGTCCTTCTTCGATCTCCAATCTTCAATCCTTCCCAATCAGAAAAAAATTGGTGATTCTATATATCTTCAAAACTGGAATTCAAGACTCTTGAGCTCTCCCTCCAGATGTATGTGACTTATAAGGGAATCCTAAGTTTGAGGAAAGTCAGTTATGTGGTCATACCTACCTGGGAAGGCCAGGAATTTCTTTGGGCATTGGTTCCCCCCACAACTCGGGCATTAGTATCTGGGGAGTCCTCCAAGCCATGTCCTTGGGGAAAGAAAAAAGAGTGAGTGATGACTGGACCACAGGGGTTACAGAGGGTTAAGGAATGTCATGTGGAATTGCAGGGGATATAGACTCAGGATTGTCTGATATTCACTCTCCTTTATCTCTAGGAGACTAGAAAATTTCATAGGAAAAAGATGAATACCATTCCCATATTGTACTTATTGCTAGAATTCTGGGGTTCTAATGCAATTGAACTGCAATGAAGAATCATGACCTTTTTAGTTTAGGTGTTCTCAAACTTTCAGTTTCAAAGATTCTTTATATTGAGGTGATGGAGGGAATAAGATGGGGGAGAATGAGCTTGTTGACTCACCTAGAATCACATGGAAGATCTGTCCAGAATGATCCTGACTCATCCAAATGCTTTTGATCTAATTACCTGGGGGTATACCATTCTGCATTCTCAACTATAGCCATTTGTTGAGGAGATCTCTAGCCTATGAATGTCCCATAAATAATGGATTGGGGTTCCCCTCAGAGTTCCTAGAGGAGCCTCATCTTTAATTGACAGATCCAAAGACCTATCAATGGGTGATGACCCACCCCAGTGATGGCTTAATAGTAAAGTAACTCAAACTCTGCCATTGGAGGTCCCAATAAAGGAAAACTGTTCAAAGTATTAGGGCATAGGGTAGGGGCCAAACTTTATTTTGAACCTAAGAGCAGACTCAAGGCCTGGGAAGACCCACTGACCCTGCCTGACTCTATAACACAGGTCAGACTTACCATAAAGGACTAGGGCAGCGAAGATCAGGATTCGTAGCATGGTGCCTAAGGGTCAGACCATTCACTGATTTCTAACCCTTCTTTATAGGGTTCTTATCACTCCTTACTAGTTGACAAATACCATGTGATGAGAGTTAGGAAAAATTGCAGGTGACTGTGGAAATACAAATGAAGTACAACTACCTCTTTCCGTAAACTCATTTGTCTTCTGTTCAAAGACAAACCAAGGTTAAGGCTAAAATTTTAATTTGTATTTAATTGATAATCTCTGGCTTCTTCATTAGAGGGAAAAAACCTCAGAAATGAGATGGTGGCCCTTCTTTAGTTCCCCACTTTGAGTCATTCTGTGTGCTTTATGATGGGTACTGAGAAAAAAAGGATCCAGATGGAAGAGGCACATACTCCTTGCCTTCACAGAGTTCAGCAAAACATATACTCAGGACAGGTATGAACACAAAGAAAGACAAAGATGGAAATAAAAGGAAGATGAACAGAGTGTAGTGTAGTGTAGGAAGACTAGGATTAATTTTAGGGAGTGTTAATTAGGAAAGGAGGGGGAAAAAAGAGGTTGGAGGTATGGATTGAGATTGAGATTGAGAGCTGGGAAAGGATAGGAAATAGTATCCAATGAAAGACCCAACTGGACCATTCCAAAAGAATTGCATGACACCAGGTAAAGAAAAAAGATATTGAACTAGAGGGGCAGCTAGGTGGCACAATGGACACAGTGGTCCTGGAATCAGGACTACCTGAGTTCAAATTTGGTCTCTGTGTGACTTTGACTTAACCCCATTGCCTTGCAAAAACAAACAAACAAAAAATTAGAAGAGTCCTTAGAGGTCATCAATCATTTTATAATTTATGGAACTGATTTATGGACATTTTTAAGTTACTTTCTCTGGGTCACACAATTAGTAACTATCTGTCCATTTGAATCCAGATCCTTTCAAATCTAAGGTCATTACTATTACTCTGTGCCACCTTGGAGTTTGGATTGGACATGCCATTATATGTCCTTGAGTAGGAGAGTAATGGGAAGTACAAGGTTTTATAAAGCTGATTTTTTTTAACATTTTAACATTTTATTTGTTTTCCAATTATATACAATAATACTATGTACCCATCATTTTTTTGCAGGGCTCTGAATTCTACAATTTTTCCCCCCTCCTCTCTTCCCTCCCCCCCCCCAAAGGCTGTCTGACAGTCTCTACATTGTTTCCATGCCATACATTGATGTAAATTGAATGTTATGAGTGAACATAAGAATAAACATAAACCCCCTCCCCCCAAGAAGATGAGAAACCTCAAGGCGAGAGAGAGAAAAAAATGTACTTCAGTCTGTGTTCAGATTTCAATGGCTGTGTCTCTGGGGTGAGTTGTTTTCTTTATCATAAGTCCACCAGAGAAGTTGTGAAGCTGATTTTGAAAGCCTTATTGAATTAGTTCAGGGGACTGGCAGAACAATAGGTAAGCAGTGAATCAAGGGTCAAATACCAGCTTGTCATTCCAGCCACCTGGTGTTTTATATTTACTCACAGTCCAGAGTCCAAACTTTGAAAGGAAGAATGGAGAGATCTTCATAAAGGCCAAGTGGAGGGAAATCATATGAAACCCTTCCCAGGGTATCTTTCATGAAGTTGGTTTTTCTGCTTCCAGGGATTTCTATCTTTTCTGATCTCATGACAAATCGCAACTCAGGAGTGAGGACTCACCCATATTTTGTTTCCCTTACCTTCCTGTCTCATTTATAGAGAAAGAGAATGACTTTAATGGCAGAGTTTGACTCGAGCCCATCTTTCTGGGTCAATTGCACATTACTCCCTTTCACAAATATTATATGTCACTTTATCTGGCTTATTTGTTGTTCTTCATAAATGATATTCCAGGATTGCACTTCCTTTTCATTATCTTTTCTTTGAATTCCTAGCTTCCATCAAAGTTCAGCTCAAGTGATACTTCCTAGACAGACATTTCCTGGTCCTTCCATTTCTTTATATGTATCTCTTCCTCTTTCCTTCCTTTGTGTTTATTCATGTAACAGACCCACTGACTACCTAGAATCTGAAGCATTTGCTCCTGCAAAATAGGTTCCATTTCTTTCTGTCTTTCAGGTTTATGGTCTTGCCCAAAGATATTAACAGGATCTTTCTTTTTTTTTTTTAAAGAATTCAGTATTCAAATTAGATCAAGTATAGGATAGATACTTATTTCCTTCATCATAAAAGAAATGCTAACAATACAAAAGACTAATAGCATACTGACAAAATGCTTAAAAGGAGAAACAGTAAGTTATCACTACTATTTATGCTTTCTAGGGTGACAGATAATTAAAACATGAAACACTTTGTGGGACTGCTGAATGGACATTTCACAGTCACCTTGGCTTTGAATAGTCTGAGAACTCACTAAAGGTCTATGTCTTCTCTGAGAAGTGTTGTATTACTCAAAAGAAGCAGATCCTGCTACCAGTCACCCAGATATCTCTTGAGTTCATGAAATCCCTGTCACAATGAAAAATGTCTATCTCAGGATTTGCTTTTTGATTACCTGTGCTCAGGTGAAGAAACAGAAAGCAACTAGCTCCTTGAGATCCAGTCTCAAATTTACCTAGAACCACCCCCCTCCCAACGTATATTCATTGCTGCTAAGTTAAGAGCAGTCTTCATAGTTGGCATGGAGGGAGGAAAGATGAAATCCATTCCTCACCCCCACTCCCACCAGGAGAAGCTTAAGGAGTTGGCTATTAGAGTCCTTAGTCACCTATTTAGAAGAAAGACAATGAAAGCAGAAGTCTTTCCTTTGAAGATCCATAGAATGGGAGACTTTTTCTGCTCAATGGCCATCAGTTTGTAACATATTCTTTCTTTCCCCCTCTTAATACATGGGGACCATTTAGAAACAACTGATTGCATATGTTCTTTATCAAGAGGCACTAGACATTTCCTTTTGAAAGTGGTTGGGTAAGTGTAAGTAAATCTGCAACAGGTTTCCTCAACATACATACACAATGTGGAGGAACACTGATGGAGGGAGTTTAAGCTTTAGGGGAGAGATCTCCCCTTTCCAGAGTGCTCCTTTGAAAGCCTGAGGGAGTATTGTAGTTGACCTGGCCCCAGCATGGGAATCCAGAGAATATTTGCTATACTGGATACTTAAGCAAACATTTAATGGAAAAGTCCCTAATTGACTAAACTGGAAAGAAAACACTTCCAAAGGAATAGCAAAAACTAGTGTTTATATTGCATTTTAAGGTGTAAAACTGGTTTACAAATATTTCATCTTATGCTTACAATAACCCTGGGAGACAGGCATTCTTATTAGCCCCATTTTACAGATGGGGAAAACTGAGGCAGACAAAAGTTAAGTGTGACTTGCCTAGGTTCACACACCTAGAAAGTGTCTGAGATCAAATTTGAATTTGGATCTCTCCCAATTCTAGGTTCAGTGCTCTATCACCAGGCTGCTTCTAGATGGTGCAGTGAATAGAGCACTAGCCTTGGAGTCAGGAAGACTGCAGTTTGAATCCAGCTTCAAACACTTGATATTCACTAGCTGAATGACCTTGGACAAGTCACTTAAACCTACTTGCCTTGTATCCATGGCCATCTCCAGTCATCCTGATTCATATCTAGTCACTGGATCCAGATTGCTGTGGAGGAGAAAGTGAAGCTGGTGACCTAGCACAGCACCCCTCACTCAAATTCAATTTGTAAATTGTCAAGACATCATCTCGACAATTTTGAGAATGAAGGATATGACTCAGATAGAATGATCTAAAAAAACACTGCCTCCTTAAAAGGGGGGGACAGATAGGAGACTGGAGGAGGGAGGGCATTGAATGGGGGTAAATCTCATTACACTAAGAGGTACAAAATACCTATGGTAATAGAGGGGAAGAAGGGAGATGAGAAACATCTGAATCTTCTTCTCATCAGACTTGGCTTAAAGTCAATTTACACATAGTTAACTTAAAAAACATCTAAGCTTTCAAGTACTAAAAGGGGAAAAGGGGAGGGGGAATGGAGAAAGGGAGAGGGAGTGGGGAAAAAAGGGAACTAACAAAAGGAAGGGAAGGGAAAAGGGAAAAAGGGAAAGGGGAAAGAAAGGGGAGGGGGTGATATAGGAGGGCAAACACACTGAAGGGGGTGGTATTCAGAAACAAAATACTGGGGAATACAGATAAAGGGGGAGAAAGTGGGGAAAACACAAACAGAGGGAAGATAGCATGGAAGGCAATAAAGAATTAATAATCATAACTTTGAATGTGAATGGGATGAACTCTCCCTTAAAACATAAGCGAGGGGCAGCTAGGTGGCACAGTGTATAGAGCACTGGCCCTGGAGTCAGGAGTACCTGAGTTCAAATCTGGCCTCAGACATTTAATAATTACCTAGCTGTGCGGCCTTGGGCAAGCTGCTTAACCCCATTCACCTTGCAAAAACCTAAAAAAAAAATGTAAGGGAATAGCAGAGTGGACTAAAAACCAGAATCCTACAATATGCTGCTTACAAGAAACTCATTTGAAGCAGAGAGATACATATAGAGTAAAGGTAAAAGGTTGGAGCAAAATATACTTTGCTTCAGCCGAAGTAAAAAAAGCAGGGGTAGCAATCCTTATCTCAGACAAAGCAGCAGCAAAAATAGATAGTGTTAAAAGAGATAAGGGAGGAAACTATCCTCCTAAAAGGTACCATAGACAATAAAATTATTTCTTTTCTTAATTTATTTTTATTAAAGATATTATTTGAGTTTTACAATTTCCCCCCCAATCTTACCCCCCATGGAAAGCAATCTGTCAGTCTTTACTTTGTTTCCATGTTGTACACTGACTGATCCAAATTGAGTGTGATGAGAGAGAAATCATATCCTTAAAGAAGAGACAAAAAGTCTAAGAGGTAACAAGATCAGACAATAAGATATCTGTTTTTTTTCCTAAGGGAATAGTCCTTGAACTTTGTTCAAACTCCACAGCTCCTTATCTGGATACAGATGGCACTCTCCTTTGCAGACAGCCCAAAATTGCTCCTGATTGTTGCACTGATGGAATGAGCAAGTCCTTCAAGGTTGATCATCACTCCCATGTTGCTGTTAGGATGTACAGTGTTTTTCTGGTTCTGCTCATCTCACTCAGCATCAGTTCATGCAAATCCCTCCAGGCTTTCCTGAATTCCCATCCCTCCTGGTTTCTAATAGAACAGAATAGTGTTCCATGACATACATATACCACAGTTTGCTAAGCCATTCCCCAACTGAAGGACATTTACTTGCTTTCCAATTCTTTGCCACCACAAACAGGGCTGCTATAAATATTTTTGTACAAGTAATGTTTTTACCCTTTTTCATCATCTCTTCAGGATATAGACCCAGTAGTGGTATTGCTGGCTCAAAGGGTACACACATTTTTGTTGCCCTTTGGGCGTAATTCCAAATAGCTCTCTAGAAAGGCTGGATGAGTTCACAGCTCCACCAACAGTGTAATAGTGTCCCAGATTTCCCACAACCCTTCCAACAATGATTATTATCCTTTCTGGTCATATTGACCAATCTGAGAGGTGTGAGGTGGTACCTCAGAGAAGCTTTAATTTGCATTTCTCTAATAATCAATAAAGTTATTTCAATACTGAATATATATGTATATATATATATACACTCAATGGGATAGCATCCAAATTCTTAGAGAAGAAGCTGAAAGAATACAGGAAGACATAGACAGCAAAACTCTACTAGTGGGAGACCTCAACCTCCCGCTATCAGATCTAGATAAATCGAATCATAAAACAAACAAAAAAGAAATTAGGGAGGTAAATAGATTGTAAGAAAAATTAGATATGGTAGACTTATGGAGGAAATTGAATGGGGATAGAAAGGAATATACCTTTTTCTCTGCAGTACATGGAACTTATACAAAAATTGACCATGTACTAGGACATAAAAACCTAATGATCAACTGCAGAAAGGCAGAAATAGTGAATACATCTTTCTCAGATCACAATGCAATAAAAGTCAATACTGGGCCAAGGAGATATAGACCCAGAACAAATTGGAAACTGAATAACCTCATTTTAAAAAATGAGTGGACCAAAAAACAAATTATAGAAAGAATTAACCATTTTATCCTAGATAATGATAATAATGAAACAACATACCAAAACCTATGGGATTCATTCAAAGCAACTCTCAGGGGATATATTATAGCTCTAAATGCTTATATGAATAAATTGGAGAAAGAGGAAATCAATGAACTAAGCATGCAACTAAAAAAATTAGAGAAAGAACAAATCAAAAATCCCCAATTAAATACCAAATTACAAATTCTAAAAATTAAAGGAGAAATTAATAAAATCAAAAGCAAAAAAACTTATTGAATTAATAAATAAAACCAAAAGTTGGTATTATGAAAAAAACCAATAAAATTGATAAACCTCTGGTCAATTTGATTAAAAAAAAGAAAGAATAAAACCAAATTGCTAGTATCATAAATGAAAAAGGTGAACTCACCACCAATGAGGAGGAAATTAAAGTAATAATGTGAAATTATTTTTCCCAACTCTATGCCAATAAATTTGATGATCTAAGTGAAATGGATGAATATTTACAAAAATATAAGTTGCCCAGGTTAAATGAAAAAGAGATTAAATACCTAAAAAACCCTATCTCAGAAAAAAGAAATTCAACAAGCCATCATTGAACTCCCTAAAAAAAAAATCTCCAGGGCTTGATGGATTCACAAGTGAATTCTACCAAACATTTAAGGAACAATTGGTTTCAATCCTATATAAACTCTTTGGAAAAATAGGGAAATATGGAACTTTGCCTAACTCTTTCTATGAAACCAATATGATACTGTTACCTAAACCAGGAAGAGTTAAAACAGAGAAAGAAAATTATAGACCTATTTCCCTGATGAATATAGATGCAAAAATCCTAAATAAAATCTTAGCAAAACTATTACAACAAGTCATCACTAGGATAATACATTATGATCAAGTAGGATTTATTCCAGGAATGCAGGGTTGGTTCAATATTAGGAAAACTGTTAGTATACTCAATTATATCAACAACAAACCTATCAAGAATCATATGATCATATAAATAGATGCTGAAAAAGCTTTTGACAAAATACAGCATCCATTCCTATTAAAAACACTAGAGAGAGTGTAGGAATAAATGGACTGTTCCTTAAAATAATTAGTAGTATCTATCTGAAACCATCAACAAGCATTATATTCAATGGGGAGAGGCTAGAGGCGTTCCCAATGAGATCAGGGGTGAAACAAGGGTGCCCATTATCACCACTACTATTCAATATTGTATTAGAAATATTAGTATCAGCAATTAGAGAAGAAAAAGAAATAATATCTTTAATAAAAAAAAGAACTGGAAAGAGAATGAAGGATAAACATCATCATCATCATCGAGGCTCATTCTTTTAAATGTGGCTGTTGTTGTTCAGTTGAGCCTGACTCTTCATGACCCATTTTGAGTTTTCTTGGCCCATATACTTGTCATGTTCTTCTCTAGTTCATTTTGCATATGAGGACACTGGGGCAAACAGGGTTAAGTGACTTGTCTAATTAGGTTCATACAGCTAGTGGGTGTCTGAGGTTGGATTTGAATTCAGGTCTTTCTGACTTCAGATTCAGAGTACCACCTACTTGTGCTTTCTATATACATATAGGAGACTGAATTTCCATTCCTTACTACTTGCTTTAAAAAAAGTTTATGATAAATTCTGTCACTTTCTTTTTAAAAAATATTTTCTAAATTAATTTTTAATTTTACTTCCAAATTCTCTCCCTTCCTTAAGTCCTCTCCCCACCTACTGAGAAGACATGAAATATGATGTTCATAATATATATGTTCACACACACACACACACACACACACACACACACACACATACTCTTTTTTTTTAGGTTTTTTTTGCAAGGCAAATGGGGTTAAGTGGCTTGCCCAAGGCCACACAGCTAGGTAATTAAGTGTCTGAGACCAGATTTGAACCCAGGTACTCCTGACTCTAAGGCCGGTGCTTTATCCACTACATCACCTAGCTGCCCCACATATATAGTCTTGCAAAATTTATTTCCACCTTAACCATGTTGCAAGTGGGAGGAGCAAGAAAAATAAAGTGAATGAAAATATGCTTCAATCTGCACTCAGAGTCCATTTGTTTTCTCTCTGGAGGTGGATAGCATTTTTCATCATGAATTGTGGATCATTGTATTGATCCAAGTAACTAAGTCTTTCACAGTTGATTATCCTTTTAATATTGCTGAGTTTGAGCCCCTTGGAATAGAGGCAGGCTTTTGGGAATGGAACATACATGCCATTATGGAGCAGATGATGTTTTCTAGTCAAATCCTAAACTGACACACCTGCTACAACCATGTGGAGATGAGTGAGAAAAGATGCTGAAGTTAGAGATAAGGCAGAATGACTTTCCCCAGAACAGGTACCCCCCCAATCCCCCCCCCCCAACCTTGATGTGTTATCCTTTTAGTGTGTCTTTCTTCTCTTCAATAGAAGCAGAATTGGAAAGTATGTAAAGAACAGGCAGTACAAACCTGAAGAACAAGGAAAATCAGTTAAGGTGCCAATTTGGACAAAGGTGCTGATAATATGTTTCTATAAGACTCTTCAGTGACAAATAAATTTCACTTATTTATTTATTTATTTATTTATTTATTTATTTATTATTTATATTTATTTGAACATTTCTAAAATAGTCTTGTTGTAAGATTAAACATAATCCCCCCTCCCTCCACAAAATAGAAAAACTTCATGAAAAATAAAGTGAAAGAAAAAGAAAAAAATTGTACTTCACTCTGTGTTTCAGATACTATTAACTCTGTCTCTAGGATGGATAGCATTCTTTATCATTAAGTCCATCAGACAAGTTGCTTCAATATTTTTTTCCCCATAGTTGCTATTGCTAATTGTATTTCCCTCCAATCATTCATCCTCACTCCTGTTTATTCTACTCTCGCTCTCCTCTCACTTTGTCCCTCCTCACAAGTGTGTTATGGGGCAGCTGAATGGTGTAGAGGACAGAGCACCTGCCCTGGGGCCAGGAGGACCCAAGCCCAAATCCTGCCCCAGACACCCAACAACCAACTAGCCACATGGTCCCAGGCAGGCCACCCAACCACACCACCTTGAAAAAAACAAAAACAGTGTGTTGTATCTGACTACTCTCTCCTATGAGCTTCCCTTTCCCCTAGGTGCCAAATAAATTTAAACAAATTCTTGCCAGTTGATCCTCAAGACGGATGTAAAGTTGCTGTGGAAGTATTTTTTTCCTCACTTGGTATATGAAGAAATGAATCAAAGAGAAATTAAATGACATGCCAAACAACAATGTCCTTGACAATGGTTGTTATAGTTCTCTGTGTTGGCATCATTTCTCTCCTGGACTGTGAGATCCTTAAGAGGCAAGGATGGTAATTGGTCTAATTCCTGGAACCTTCTCCAGGACTTGGTATGGTGTTTTGCACACAGTGGAGCTTTAGATATTTATTGTTGTTGCCCCACTGGAGTCCAGATCTTCTACCTCTGAATCTGATGTTCTTCCTGTCGCCTCAGGCTCTGTCTCTTATGTTGGCATCAGCTGATCCCTATCCTGGGGGGAAAAGAATATGAGTGGAGGGTAATGGAACCTCTTAAATTTAAAAGTAGGCACTTCCTTTGATGGCTCCAGGTTATGCCATTCTTAGAGGATGGAGGCTGTGGGGAGGAGATTAAGGACCATTGGTCTCTTTGGCACAGCACTGCAGTATTTTCCAAACTACTGTATTGGTCCCAATAGAGACTACTCTTCAATATGAAAAAATGAATGAATGAACAAAGCATTCATTAATCTCATTATGTGCAAAGTACCACACTGCATGTTAGAGATACAAATACAGAAGTAAAATAATCCCTGCTCTTAGAGAACTCACATTTTAATGGGGGAAACAATATATATGGAAGATTTTAGCAGACTTGCACTATAGAGTACATCCTGAAATGTAATCCCTTTGAAATAAAAAAAATCTATATGTACTTTATGAATATCATTAGTGTTTCATGCCAGTCAGATTTTTTTTTATTGTTGGTTTGTTGTTATTTTGGTGAGGGGGAAGAGGAAAGAGTAGAAATGCAATCTCATGGCAATTTCAACACTGTCTTACTTGCCTATATCCCTTTCTTAATTATCTTCTGCTTTCTTCTATGGGTTATTTTTAATTATTTTTGCTTCACTGTCACTTCCATAACTCTCCCACCTCCAAAAAAAAAATAATAAAATAAGCCTTCCAGTTACAAGTGAGTATAGTAAAACAAAACACTATGTCTGAGCAAACATGTCTCTTTCTGCATCTCTAGCTCAACATCTCTCTGCCAAGAGTTGGCAAACATGATTCACTATGAGTCCTCTGGAATCCTATTTGGTTATTGCATCAGCCAGAGTTCTCAAGTTTTTCAAGTTATTTTCCTTCACAATGCTGTGATCATTTGTAGAAATTGTTCTTCTGTTTCTACCTATTTCATTATACATCTTTCTATACAAATTCTTCCCAGACTCCTTTTTTTGTTGATCTTACAGCACAATAACACTTCATTATATTCATTGTGTTCAAAAAATGAATTGTTCAGTCACTTCATATTTTGTGGACACCCATTATCGAGTACATTACAGTGAGGATTCTTTACATATATGGGTTGGGAGTGGATGTCTGTTAATCTGAGTGTTAAATATTTTTGTAAAATATTCATCTACTGCATTTGAATGATCGCTTTTGCTGACTTATATAATCAGCTGCTGGTATTTTGCAGGTGGCTCAGCCAACCTTGATCACCAGTGCCACCTGGTGATTATATCTGTTATTTCACCACTTCTACTTCGTTGCCCTCTCATTTGTACCATGTTGTTGTTCAGTCATTTCTATCTTGGCCAACTCTTCATGACCCCATTTGGGATTTTCTTGGCAAAGATACTGGAGAGTTTTGTCATTCCTCCTCTAGCTCAATTTACAAATGAGGAACCTGGGGCAAATGGGTTTAAGTAGCTTGCCCAAGGTCATACAGCTAGTATGCATCTGAGGTAAAATCTATACCATACAGCCTACTTTAACAATAAAAATCACTTTTATTTCACTTCGGAATGCATTTATTTTATGTATCTGTAAAGGTGCAAGTATTTATTGCCTTAATTTCATTTTTTTGGAGTAACTATTAAAAAATGACTGAGTTTGATGAAATGATACAATATTCCTTAATTGCTTAATTCTTCTCCCCCTTTTGCCACCCGTTCTTGGGTTTTCAATGAAAATTAAATTTCATCATTTGTTTCTCACAATTCTATACAGGTCATGCAACCTGTATAAATATTCCTATATATTAGTCAAAGAACCAACATGAGGGTCAATGGAATGAACTTACTCAAGGTCACATAGTAAATGACAGGACTGAGATTTGAACCCAGATCTCCTAAGTACAAGTTTAGCTTCTTTTTTTTATTATAGTATATTCTCTTCCTACACCATATACAGTATATTTATCATGAAACTTCTTGAGATGTTGATTTTGATTAAACCAGTAGGTGGATGTTGGTGGATTTTTAGAAGGTATCTATTGAAGAGAGCAGTAGTAATGTCTTATTCCTCAGAGGAGGGCAGACAGAATGACAAAAAGTCTGTAGTCCATGATAAATTAAGACAGATAGAAGGAACTGGATATATTTGGCCTGGGGAAGAGAAAACTTATGAGAAAGTAATACTTGATGTTTTCTAATATTTGCATAGACCAAACTGTGAAGAATGGACTAGATTCTTTGCATGCCTAGTGTTTGTCACAGTGCTTAACTCAGAGAAGGCAGTCTTTGACCCCAGAGGGGAGGAATAGGAATAATGGGGAGAAACTGATAGAAATTGAAAAGAACCATATTTAGACTTGTTTCTGACTATTAGAGTTGCTCTAATGCAGAAGAAAAGTAGTGAAAGGTGGTGTGTTCCACCTTCTTGGAGGTCTTCAAGTAGTGACTGGATGAACACTTATCAAGTACATTACAGTGAGGATTCTTTTCATGTATGGGTTGGGAGTGGATGTCTGTTAAAGATCTTTCTGACTAAAATTCTGTAATCCTTCAGTCATTATGACCCAGAGGTTCTCTATCTTTCACTTACTTGACAGTATCATCTTTGTGTCTTTTCCCTTAACAAAGGGGGATCCCTGCCAATTAAAAGTCAGTTGCTATTTGAAATTGCCTCATTTGTGAAATTTCATCATTTGTTTCTCACAATTCTATACAGGTCATGCAACCTGTATAAATATTCCCATATATTAGTCAAAGAACCAACCTGAAGGTCAATGGAATGAATTTACCCAAGGTCACATAGTAAATGATGGAGCTGAGATTTGAACCCAGATCTCCTAAGTACAAGTCTAGCTTCTTTTTTTTTATTATAGTGTATTCTCTTCCTACATCATATACAGTATATTTATCATGAAACTTTTTGAGATGTTGATTTTGATTGAACCATTAGGTGGATGTTGGTTTTTGTTGAGATTTGTTGAGATCAAGAGTGACACTAATTATGCTCACCACTGCTCACTGATATTCAGAAACCTGGGCTGAGAGGGGCTCCAGCTAGCTATGTAAACATTCACCTCCCAATCTAAGAAAAGAGGTGACAAGACTGCTAATTCATAAATTACAAATCTTTCACCTTCAACCCCAAGGCAGATCCAGTAGAAAGAGAGAATAGTAAATCAATTAGAAATTAGTAAGTGCCAACTATGTACTGGGCATTGTGTCTTTACATCCCAGTCCTCAAGGAGCTTACAACCTGATAGGAAAAAGACATTAAAATGAGGAAATATAGACTATCTAAAGATGGATGGTCAAAAAAAAAAGATTGCTATTGAGAGGGAGTAGAAAGCTCTGAAATTAGAACCATGAGGTTTGGTAATGAGTAGCTTTTTTATTTGTTTGTGTGATCATGAGCAAATCACTTCACTTTTTTGGGTCTTAGTATCATCACAGGTAAAAAGGAGATTATCATATTTACATTGTCATGGGTATAAGTAGCAAAGTAGTCTGTTAGTTGTAAAAACACTATACAGTTATAAGCAGGTGACAAACTGGAAGGTAAACTGCTGTTTCTGGAGGGGACTGAATTAATTTGTAAGTAAGAAAGCCAGATCATCTCTGGTGTAGTTAAACCAGATTATCTGAAAACTCAGGGTGGGCCCAAAAGTTTGTCCTAAGTACCCCCTTTCCTTGTTAATATCGGTTATATACTTCTTTGGATAGATTGAAGCCATTTTGTTTTCTTTCCTAGAGATATCTGTATCCCAAGGCTTATCCCAAATTGTGATATAAATGATAGGCTGAAGGAATTTTGGATATTAGGTGGAGAAGATTATTTTTTTGGGGGAGTGGGAAGGATAGGACATCTCTGTACCATGAAGGTGAAGGCACAAAATATAAGTAGGTTGTTTGTAGAGATTCCTTCCTCATAATGATGATTAGGGTCCAGGGCCTAATCATAGGATATGGAAATTGCATTCTGAAGACAAATCTAAATGATTCTTTTTTTTTTTTTTTTTTTAGGTTTTTGCAAGGCAAATGGGGTTAAGTGGCTTGCCCAAGGCCACACAGCTAGATAATTATGAAGTGTCTGAGACCAGATTTGATCCCAGGTACTCCTGACTCCAGGGCCAGTGCTTTATCCACTGTGCCGCCTAGCTGTCCCTAATCTAAGTGATTCTAAACATTTCTCCATTGTTTTAGATTATCTATGTCTCTGGATATCCTTTCTCAGGTCTGCGAGGGGTTTGGGCATGGAAAAGTGTCTCAAAGAAGTGGGAGAGTCAATGCCACTTTGAATCTTAGTTTTGGAAGTCCAACTCCACATTTTAAAAGTAAAAATCACTTATATTGATGGAGCACTTAAAAATTTTTTATAAAATCATTTTATTATATGCAATTATCTCATGTGATCCTCACTTCAGGTCCAAGAGAGACCAATGTCATAAAGAAATCCCTCCTGATCAACCAAGAGTCTTTATTTTGGCATAAGAAGTCTAGGTCCTTTTGACTCTTGGGAAGATTCTTCCAGAAAGTTCTAGAAATTACCATATACCACGGGATTTGCATTTGAGTTACAAATTGAGAACAGAAGGTTACTAAACAGAAAACAGAAAACAAATCAGAGATATAATTTGTGATGTTCTATCATAACAGTTAGTCTCTTACAGTTTAAAGGACTTCCAGGATAAGATAAAATTATTGCAAGGCAATTTTTGATTCATATTTTGCCTAGTCATATAAAATTGTATCTTTGTGTATCTTATAGGGCATGCTGCAATTTGCACTTTGAATTTTTTCTTTTGAAATTCAGAGGCCTTGTGAATCAAACTAAAATTTTCACATTATCTCTAAACTAGAAGATTCTAATATTTTACTTTGTTAGAGGGAAGCTGAGATCCAGAACCAAGCTGTCTTATTCCAAATCCAGTGCTCTTTCTAACATATGATGTTGCTTCCTCTTTTGCATATGAGTATCATGTCCTGTTGTTTTTGGGTTATGGATGAGGCTGTATTGCTTTTAATTTCTTCTTAACTTTCTGTGCTCTGACTTCTGACTATTCTATGAAAACTGCTCTCTCCAATTCTATCAATGATCTCTTAATTGCCAAATCGTTTTTTAAAATTTTTTATTTATTTAAGGCAAAAGGATTAAATGACTTGCCCAAGGTCACACAATTAGTTAATTATTAAGTGTCTGAGGTTGGATTTGAACTCAGGTATTCTGGATTCCAGGGCAGGTGCTCTATGCACTTATCACCCAGCTGCCCCATTAATTGCCAAATCTAATGAAATCTCAGTCCTTTATCATTCTTGACCTTCCTGAAACTTTCAACACTGTTGATTATTCTCTTCTCCTTGGTACTCCCTTGTCTCTAGATTTCATGACATTTTCATTGCCTGGTTCTCTTCCTACCTGTCTTGTCATCTCTTAGGTTCCTTTGCTGGATCTTCATGCAGGCCACAACAGCTAATTGTAGTTATCCCCCAAGGTTCTATCTTGGGTTCTCTTTTCTTCTTCCACTATGTTGTTTCACTTGTTATCTTATTTGCTCTCATGGATTAAATTATCATTCCTACGTTGACAATTCTCAGATCTTCTTATTTAGCCCAGCCTCTGCCTTAAACTCTGAATTTGACAATATTTGTCTTTTGTTTTCAAAGAAGACCATGACATCAGGGAGGTGATGCCAGGACAAGCAAGTGAATTGAACTTGAGTGAGGTGGAACTGTGCTAAGTCAGCAACCTCACCTTCTCCTCTGGAGCCATCTGGGTCCAGTGATCTTTTCCAATTTTTCTCAATTCTAGTGCCTTCCCTCTGTTGATTATTTCTTATTTATCCTTTATCAAACTTATTTGTCCATAACCATTTGCGTGTCATCTCCCACATTTGATTGTGAGCTCTTCAACAGTAGTTATTCCTTTGCCTTTATATTTTCAGAACTTAAGCACAGTGTTCTGTATAGGCACTTAATAAATGCTTATTGACTGACTAAATAGCAGACCATTTATTCACTCAGGGTGTCATAGTCAAAGAACTATACCTATGCAATCCTTTGCCTTCTATGGACTAACCTGGAGAAAAAGAGATCTGCAGTCCAGTACCCTCTCTTTTGGGAACAATTCCTATTCTGAGGAAAGTTGCCTCAGGTCCATCTCAAACCCATTTCTGTAACTTTTTATACAACAGTTTCAGCCTCATTTTTTCCCAGTGTAAATTATTAGGGCTACTCACCTCAAGCAACATCTTAAAAACCCAAAGGAAATTCATGGTGCCCTGGATAACCCAGGGCCCCAAAGTGTCACAGGATGTGGGTTTTGTGGCAAGAGATAGGCAAGGCAATGATCTTTGAATGCAACAAATGCCCTGGGGACTCCATTCCCTAGGGCCCAAGTCTCTGGTTTCCCTGCCCCTCTTCTATAGGAAGTGGGTTTTCTCTATGTCCCAAGTGGGGCTAGCCTCATAACTGCAGTATGACAGTCAAAAGAAACATCAGTCATTAAATCCTGACGTTCTAGGGACAGTGGGAGAGACAGTTGAAATAACTCACTCCAACAGTCTTTCCTATTCCAATTCTAGACCTATGTACTTACATTATTCCCTGTACCTTATTCTTGGCATATGTCCCTGGTCTAAAAACTGAAATGAAAGTAGAGAGAATGGAAGTTCCTTGAGAGCAAGGTCTATTTTTGTTTTCTCTTTATATTCCCAGAACTTAATTCAGAGGTTGATCCCAAATAAGTAATGATGCTGTTTGAATTCTCTGGTATAATAGCTTCCCCAAATGATGTGGGGCAAGAGTGGGCATTCTTTCAGGTTACTGCCAGTTCATTGGCAGGTATTGGACTGTTTTCCAACAGGAAGGTCGGCAAGGGAGTAGAACTCTTATTTATGCATTTAACATTCAAGCCTACTTGGATCACTTGGTATTTCCTAATCTTGTCTTACATATTTACCCCCACCCCACGCCTTTTAACTCACTATTTTATATCCAGGGAAGGGTCTTGCTCACATCACTATCTGTTGAAATGCTTCCGTTTCCACAAGGTCCAACTCATCTACATGGTCCATCTTCCATGAAATCTCCCCTGACCCTTGTTTCCCATACCCATTCCCTAGTTATAATTAATTGTATCCCTTTAAAAATTGCTCATGCATTGGATCTCTCCTATTCTCTTAACTTATTAAAATTCATGTAAATATTTAGGCATTTGTCTTAAGATCACAGATTTAGAATTGCAAGGAACTTCAGAGGTCTCTCACTTCATAGATGAAGAAACTGAGTCCCAGAAAAATTAAGTGACATCACTTAGGGTCAGCATTTGAACAGGTCTTCTGCCTCCAAATCTAGCATTTTGAACTATGCTACCTCACCTTAGTCCCTCTAATAGATATTATGAAGACTCTTTTGTCTTATTTTTTCTTTGCATCTCTAACACTTAGAATATGATATTCTTCATATTACATATACATAAATACTTTAAAAGTTTAATTCTCTTACCATTTCTTTGGATGACAAGAAGGAAAGAAAGAAATAGAAAGAAAAGAAGGAAGAAAGGACGGAAGAAGAAAAAAAGAGAAAAGGAGAAAGTCAAAGAAAAAAAGCAAGAAGGAAAGAAGAAAAGAAAGAAAAAGAAAGAAAACAAAAGAAATGTAGAAGGAAAGAAAGAAGAAAAGAAAGAAAGGAAAGGAAGAAGGAAAGAAAAAAGAAAAGAAAAGAAAAGAAAGAGAAAGGAAGAAAGAAAGAAAAAGAAAAGAAAAGAACAGAAAGACAAAGGAAGAAAGAAAGAAAAAGAAAAGAAAAGAAAAGGAAGAAAGAAAGAAAGAAAGAAAGAAAGAAAGAAAGAAAGAAAGAAAGAAAGAAAGAAAGAAAGAAAGAAAGAAGAGATGCTATTATGGAGTAAACATACTCCTAAAAAAAATAATAGAATGTTCAGACCAAATTTGGTGTATTTTCTCTGGAAGGTGTTTGTGTTGCCAATTTTGTTATGTGTATGCACACATAGATTTGTCTAAATATGGATTTCAGGGAGATGTGAACTGATATCTTTGGAATAGTGCTCACCTAAATATTGTCATTTTAGGAGAAATGTTTTTTAGGTTCAAGCTGTTTTCCTGCTTGCTATTCTTTAAAGGGTAAATATGTGTACCTTAAACTTGTAGCAGAAGGAGCAAACTTGTAACTCCTTTCCACCAACTGCCATTGCTATTCACACAAAAGATAATCTCAGATAATGAATGGGGAATAAATCCATTTATCCAAGCAAATACCAAACAAAAATCAGAGTAGTTTTGCAGATAAGAATATACTAGACAAAATGAATGAGCTTTATTGTTGGGAACTGAACCAAGAGTTCAAGTCTCCTATCTCATAGAGGAGGAAATTCCCAGAAGTCTCTAAGAGACAAGTTGGAAATCAGGAACACATAAGGATGCTTCCCAAGGTCTCCTCTCTCTCTCTCTCTCTCTCTCTCTCTCTCTCTCTCTCTCTCTCTCTCTCTCTCTCTCCCTTCCCTCCTCTCCCATCCCTGCCTCTAAGGTTTTCTCTCCAAAGAAGGTATACAACCATAGATGTCATCTCATGAGCAGGAAACAACAAAAACTTACTCTCTCCCTAGTTCTCACACCACCTTTAACCTTCATACAAGCATAAAGCTTTGATTAGTCATTCTCATCACCAGTGAGAAATTGTTATCATTTTTTATAAAAATCTATTTTTCCAACTACATGGCAGACATTTTCAACAATCATTTTTTGTAAGATTTTGCATTTCACATTTTCTCCCTCCCTCTCTTCCCTCTCCCTTCCCCTTGTCAAAAAGCTATCAAATATAGACTAAACAGGAATTATTATTGTTAAGTAATTTTCAGGTGTATATGAGTCTTTATGACACATTTTTAGAGTTCTCTTAGCAAAAATACTGGAGTAGTTTGTCATTTTCTTCTCCAATTCATTTTACAAATGAGGAAATTGAGGCAAAAATGGTTAAGTGACTCGCCTAGGGTCTCACAGTAAGTGTTTGAGGTTGGGCTTGAACTCTGCTAGGTCTCATACTCTAGTCACTGTACCACCTAGCTGAGGAGAGTCTCATGTAGATTCTTGAAGCCTGGTTTACGTGTCCCCTTTCTGGTCATTTAACAGAGACATTGACAAATTGCAGATCTTGTAGAGAAAGGTGGTGAAGACAAGAAATATCTGAAGGTACTGGGACCTTTTTGGTTTGGAAAATTGAAGCAAAATGATAAGTGCTTTCACATATTTGCAAGATTTTCATATAGAAGTAGAATTTGGCCTTTCATATCCAGAGCATAACTAGGACCAAAGAATGGAAATTATAGAGAGATAGGTTTTAGCTAAATTGGGAGAAACATCAACAACCTTGAATGTGCAGACAAGACCACAGTGGTGGAAGAAAGTGAAAAAGTAAGAAACCTCTTGATGAGGGTGAAAGAAGAGTGTAAAAGCTAGCATGAAAATTAACATCAAACAAAAAAACCAAACCAAACAAAAAAACCCTTTAAGATCTTGGCAACTGGTCCCATCACTTCCTGGAAAATGGAGAAGAAATGAAAGAAATATCAGATTTTATATTTTTGACTCAAATATCACTACAGACAGTGACTGTAGCCTTGAAATGAAAAGATGCTTGTTCCCTGGAAGGAAAGTTATGGCAAATCTGGGCAGCATATTTATTTATTCATTTATTCATTATTTATTTATCTATCTATTCATTTATGTTTTTGTAAAACAAATGGGGTTAAGTGACTTGCCCAAGGCCACACAGCTAGGTAATTATTAAGTGTCTGAGGCCAGATTTGAACTCAGGTACTCCTGATTCCAGGACCAGTGCTCTATCCACTACACACCTAGCCGCCCCATGGGCAGCATATTTAAAAGCAGATGTCACCTTGCTGACAAGGGTCATGGTTGAAGCTATGGTTTTTCCTATAGCAATATTTGGCTGTGAGAATTGAACTGTAAGGAAAGCAGATGCTTCAAATTGTGGTTCTGGAGGACTTTTGAGAGGCCCTTAGACAGAAAGGAGATCAAACCAGTCATAGCTTAAAGAAATTAATTCAGGCTATTCATCAGAAGGTCAAATACTGAAGTTGAAGCTTAAATACTTTGACCACATAATGAGAAGAGAAGACTCAAGGAAAAGTTTGAAGGCGAAAGGAAAAGATGATGGCAGACAATGAGAAGGATAGATAGTGTCTCAGAAACAATGAATATGAGTTTGTATAGATTTTGAGAGATAGTGGAGAATAAAAGGGCCTGTCAGGTTAAGGTCCATGGGGTCATGAAGAGGCAGACATGACTGAACAACTCAACCACCACCACCACCACCACAACAAAGAATAATAGCAAAGAATCTACTAACTGCAGGTCCAAAAATAGGGTTGTCTAATGAAATAGTGAAATCCCTGTCACTAGAAACATTTACAATGAAACTTGGTGGCCACCTATATTGCAGAAGGGGTTTGGGTAGGGCTTAGGATATTGAATGACATGAACAAATTTAAGATTCTATGATTCTGTGACTCTTAACAGAGAGAGGCAGAACCAGAAAGCAAGGGTATGAGGGAACATATAAGGAAAAGGTATTGAATCTGGATATCATGGAGGAGAGGAACTTTTGGGGGAAGTATCAAAGAGAACAGAAAGGGAGTGATGCTGGATGATAGAGAAAAGATTGCTACCATGGGTGAAATGAAGTAAAAGTGGGAGAGACAGGCTTAAAGCAAAGCAAGACATAATCGAATGACACCTGAAAGATAAAGGGGAAGGAGATAAAAAGGCAACAAAAAATATATTAAGGGTCTATCATATATGGTACTGGGAAAGATATAAAGTTTAGATAAAATATGGATGTATCTTTACTTTATGGATCTTAGAAATAGGGACATAGACACACAGAGAAACTAAAATGTTACATGTTAAATATATTAGAGGATTGTAAAGCAAAGTGAAATCTGAAGTTCTATAATCTGGAAGCATCAGGAAATGGTTCATGGAAACGATGGCATTGAAGTAGGGTCGCCTTTAGGTTTTCATGAAGAAAAATATATGGATGGATAAATACACAGACAGACAGATAGGTAGATAATTTAAAAAATAGATAATAGAGCATTTATTAAGAGCTGTATTAAATAATGGGGATAACAAACACAAATAAGCAAGACAATCCCTGACCTCAAGAAGCTTGAATTCTAATGAGGGAAGGTAACATATACAGGGATATTGGAAAGGAAGGGAGGAGGAAGGTACCATGTTGAGCAGAGTGAGGAGGCTTCCAGGAAATGTCATGGAGGCATAAGGATAAAATTCACTTGTCAGAACTAAGGGACTTGGGGGGGGGGGTCCATTTTTCTGCTGGGGTTGCAATGTTTGGAGAGAATGACCAAAGTGAGACACCAAGAACATGGCAAGATCCATCTCTCTGAGGGCTTTTTTAACTTGCTTCTGAATTATTACAAACTATTCATTAATGCCTCTCAGCTTTCATTGAGTTTCTAGCAAACTCTCTTTTCTTTTCTGTTCGATTTTCCTTTTCAACTCTGTTCTATATTTTCCTCCTCTAAGAGATCTTTCTTGTCTTGTCATTGACTTGGCTTACCCACTGACTCCCACCCCAGTGGTATAGGCTGCTTATATGTGATGAATTTCCATGCATATTAATCTTCCTTGATGTGCGGTCTATCATTTCTACCAGACCAACAGTTTCTCAAAGGCAGGAAACACATTTTCTTTGATGTTTAAGTTCCAAGAGGGCAGGGTCTGTGTCTTATGAGAACTTTTTATCTTTCCCAGTGCCTAATTTGGGATACTCAGTGATTATCTGCTCAATGGTTGTTATTTCATAGTTAACATTTGAATTTAAAATAGGATCAATCTATAAACATTTCTTGATTAAAAATATATTTATTTTTATATGCTTTTATTTTTTAAGTTTATTTTATCTATTTATTTATTTAATTTATTTTTAAGAGAAATCAATTTTTAAATTTTTATTTTTCCCTCTCCCCTCTCACAAAAATAAAAAACCTCACAAGAAATAAAGTGGAAGAAAGAGGGGAAAAAATGTGCTTCAGTTTGTGTTCTGATACCATCAGTTCTGTCTCTGGGGTGGATTGCATTCTTTATCATAAGTCCATCAGAGAAGTTACTTTCATATTTTTCCACAGCTGCTGTTGCTGGCTTGTAATTCCCTCCATCCATTTTTCTCCACTACCAGTTATTAATTTTCTCTCTCCTTTCACTCGGTCCCTCTTCAAAAGTGTGCTATGGGACAGCTGAGTGGCACAGTAGACAGAGCACCAGCCCTGGGGCCAAGAGGCCCAAGCCTACATCCCTGTAACCACTCAACCCTTGGTCCTGGACAGGCCACCTAGTCCTACCACCTTGCAAAAAAGTAAAAAAAAAAATGTATTCTATCTGACTATCTTCCCTCATGATCTACCCTCTCCTCTATCCCCTACATGCCCTGTGCCTTCCCTCATCCCCTTTCTCCCATCCCCTTTCTCTCATTTTTCTTCCAGATTTCTATATCCTATTAAATATACATATATACATATATACATACATATATATATATATATATATATATATATATATATATATATATATGTTGTTTCTTTCTGAGCCATTTCTGATGAGAATGAAGGCTCCCTCAATCCCCCTCACCTTCCCCCCCTTCCATACCATTGCAAAAGCTATTTCTTGACTCTTTTACATGAAATATCTTAGTCTATTCTACGTCTCCTTTCCTTTCTCCCATATATTTCCTTTTCACTCACTGACTCCATTTTAAAAATATATTATACCTTCATATTCAGCTCCCTTCTATGCCTTGTCTATATATATATATACTCCTTCTAACTGCTCTAATAAATGAGAAGGTTCATACGAGTATTATCAGTATCATCTTCCCATGCAGGAATACAAGCAGTTCATCATCAAGTCCCTCATAATTTACCTTTCATCCACCCTCGCTCTATGCTTCACCTGAGTCCTGTACCTGAAGATCAAACTTTCTGTTGAGCTCTGGCCATTTCAACAGGAACATTTGAAATTCATCTGTACATCGAAAATCCATCTTTTGACCTAAACTAGTTTTTAGTATATTATTTTCTTCAGCATTTTTTTGGATCTCCTTGACTAAGCTATTGACTTAGTTTTCATGTTTTTCCTGCATCTCCCTCATTTCTCTTCCCAATTTTTCCTCTACCTCCCTTACTTGATTTTCAAAATCTTTTCTGAGCTCTTAAATAGCCTGAAACCAACTTCTATATTTCTTGGAGTCTTTAGATGCAGAAATTAGACTTTTTTCATCTGAGTGCATATTTTGATCCTCCATGAGACCAAAGTAATTGTCTATGGTCAGGTTCCTTTTTTTCTGTTTACTCATTTCCCCAGCCTATGCCCTGGTTTTGGGGTGCTTCCTGAACTTTTGAGTGTTATTGGGACACCCCCCACGAGGACCTCAGTTCCTTCAAGGTCTTATGGGAGGCTCTGTCTGCTCTCCTGGTCTGTGTTTTGGTCTTTGGATGACCACAAGTGAACCCCTCTGCTCTGGAACTGTGAGGAGGGTCCCTGCTCTATGGCATTGGGTGGTCCCAGAATGCTACCAGGGTCTGAATATGGACAAAGCACAAGAGTCCTGTTCTAGGGCCAGAGGAGAGACCATGACAGTCTACCCCCACTCCCTTACCTTCTGTGGCCTGAGCTCTTTGGAAGCATCTGCTGGATGGCTCTTGCTGGGTGACTCTATAGGCTGGCTTCTGTTTCCTGGGATCTTGGCTGCACTAATGGCTGTGGCTGCACTGAGGAGGGCTACACTGGCCTGAGCTTCACAAATGCTCTGGCAGAGGTTTCCCTTCTGATCTCCCAAGTTGTGCTTGGTGCTACCTGGGTTGGCAGGTCAGGAAACTGCTTCTGCTGCCAGGAACCGGGGCTTCCAAGGACCCAGGTGCCCTGTGGGCTGTTCCTAGAAGAATGGAGCTCCAGTGTGATATTCTTGGCTGTGCTGCTGCCCCCTCCATCCCCATGGAACAGAGCTTTCCCAAGATCTTCCAGTTTACCTTAGGCTGGATAATTGCCTCACTGGATCTTTCTGTAGGTTCTGTCTCTTGAAAATTTAGTTAGAGCCATTATTTTAAGGTTCTGGGAATATTTTGGAGAAAGCATCTAGGAAAGACTTCTCATGCTGCCATCTTGGTTCTGCCCCCCTTTATATGCATTTATAATTTGTCCCTTTCATCCCTCCCTCAAACAATGACAACAACAAACCATGAAAAATAAAGCCTTATCATAAAGATACAATAGTCCAGAAAAACAAATTTCCCCCTTGGCCATAGCCCAAAATATATATCTCTGAAATTTAAAGTCATCTTTCTTTGAATTTAAAGAATTAAATTTAAAGTCATTCTTTCATTGAATGGCATATTTCAACTTCAGGCTTCTGGACTTATGATTTATCATTGCATTTAATCAAAGTTCCAAAGTCTCAAAAATTTTTTTCTTAGGTAGGTAGGCACTTTCTTTTTTGCCAGACACTGCAATGGGTACTGGTTGAATTGTGCTACAATGCCCAAAATAGGACTCTGTTCATGTCAGATGTTAATACTCTACTCCTGGATTGTATAAATTAGCCTTGGAGTACAGTTTTATGAAGGGGATAACTTCATCATATCCAGGACATAATGACAACTTGAGCAAAGAGATCTCCTTTCTGCTTTTGGTTAGCAGATGAAAAAAACTCTGTTAAAGATCAATTAAATAAAATTATTTCTGGCAGAATTGAGCTTAAATTGAAGAATCAAGTATTAAAATTTTAAATATTTTGAATAATATTAATTTTTATTAATTAATTTTATTAATATTTTCTTTAATACTTTTTCTTTTTGGATTTTTTTTACCTCAAAACTCAGATCAAATCCCTTCTGAAAGAGGGCTTTTGTGGTTACTAAACTGATCATAAAGTCAGTAATAACACTCAACTGTATCTTCCTTTTGAGATTGCTTTACAAATGCTCTGCACATATCTTCTTTTTATTTTTAAAATTTTTTATTTTATTTTTTAATTGACATTTTATTTTTCCAGATACATGTTATGAAAGTTTTTCAACAGTCATCCATATGCATATGCATATTTTTAATTTACATAATTTTCTTCTACCCTTTCTTCCCACCCCACCTCCCTTCAGTGCTTAACAGTCAGGTGAATATTGTACACACATATTTCTGTTAAACATGTTTACAGATTTGTAATTTTCAGCATGAGGAATTAGGGTAAAGGGAAAAGAAAGAAAACTATGGGACAGGAAAGAAAGAGATAAGAGAAAAATTTTAAAGAGTGAATGTCATAGGGCTAGCTGGGTGACACAGTGGATAGAGCACCACCTGGAGTCAGGAGAATCTGACTTCAAATCTGACCTTGTACATTTAATAATTACCTAGCTGTGTGACCTTGGGCAAGGCACTTAACCCTATTGCCTTAAATAAATAAAATTTTTAAAAAAGTGAATGTCATGTTCATCAGATTCTTAAGGGGTTTTTTGTTTTGTTTTGTTTTGTTTTTCTTCCTCTGGAGATAGAATTTCCATAGTCGGTCTAAAGGGTTGACCTAATTCTTTGAACTGCTGAGAAGAGCTGCATCCAATCACCTCACAATGTTGTTAAGGTGTAGAATGTTCTCTTGGTTCTGCTCGCTTCACTCAATATCAGATCCTATAATTTATTCCATGCCTCTCTAGAGTACAATCATTCATGATTGCTTATGGAATAATAGTATTCATATACCATAACTTGTTCAGACTTTCCCCAATTGATGGGCATCCCCACAATTTCCAATTCTTTGCACTACAAAAAGAGCTACTATGAATATTTTGGAACCTGTGGAACTTTCCCCATTTTTTATTCTGGATATAAGCCTAGTATTGGAATTGCTGGGTCAAAGGGTATGATCAGTTTTATTGCTCTTTGGGCATAGTTCCATATTCTGCACATATCTGGTTGTATATTGCTTCCTTCATTAGATTGTAAGTAAGTAAATTTTCCTTTGATCTTGAAGTCTAAGACACCAAGAAAGAGATGTCAGGATATGTAAATAATTTGGATTAAAGTGTAATTTGGATTAAAGTGAAGGAGTTTTATACAAAGACACCATTCCCACTATCTCTTCCAGAGCCATCAAAACTCAATGACCTGGTATAAAAGAACAGAACGACTGATATTGGTCTGGATACGATGGGAGATCTTGACCTTTTAGAGATAGGCCATTCCTAGATTATTGAGGTACCTGGGTGAAGTGGCATCATCAGGTTTAGGGGGATTTTTACTTAGAGACCTTCAGTCAGATTTTCCTGACTGGTAGCTTCACCTCTTTGGCTCCTCAGTCAAGCAGATACATATGTGACAAAGCTTTATCAGGAAGGTAAAAAACTAGCCTAACCTGTCTTATGGTTGTCTATTCTATTCAGTTTTGCAACCATACTGCTACTGAAATCCAAAGACTAGTTTCCTGGAAGCTCTCTGATGGGTCATGGGAATAATGCCAGATCGATAATTGGCATCATTTATGATCAGAACTATGATGGTATCTGATCATCTTTGAAACTTCCTTTAGGGGAAAGACTTTGCTTTTGCCTTTGTATTCTCAGAACTTAGTACCCTGTGTGACACACAATAAGTGCTTAATAGTTGCTTGTTGTTGATGATGACTGAAGATTAGTGCATATGTCCCATTCTCAAGTACCAGACTAAAAGGGACTTTAGGTAAGTTTCATCTGAAGAAATTAAGGGTTTTTTTGGGGGGGGATTAGGTTTTTTTGGCAAAGCAAATGGGGTTAAGTGGCTTGCCCAAGGCCACACAGCTAGATAATTATTAAGTGTTTGAGGCCAGATTTGAACTCAGGTACTCCTGATTCCAGGGCCACAGGGCCACTGCACCACTGCGCCACCTAAGGTTTTTTTTTTAGATTAAATATAATATTTATTTATTTTTCCAATTCATGCAACAGTAGTTTTGACCAATCTTTTTTTTTGCAAGATTTTGAGTTTTATGATTTTTTTCTCCCTTCCTTCCTTCCCTTCCCTCTCCCTCAACAGAAAGCAATCTAACATAAGCTCTATATCTATAACCATGGTAAACATAGATTGATACTGAACATGTTGTGAGAGAGGAATCCATCTAAACAGAAGAAAGAAAACATTAGAGAAAAACATGACATAACACATAAGACAACTTTTAAAAATTGAGATAATAAACTTCGGTCTTCATTTAAACTCCACAGTTCCTTCTCTGGATATGGATGGCCTTTCCATCACAAGTCTTTTAAAATTGTCTGATTATTGTAGTGCTTAAATGAACAAGTCCATCATGGTTAATCATTACACCATGCTGTTGTTAAGGTGTATAATGTTCTTCCGGTTCTGCTCATTTCACTCACTATCAATTCATCCAAGTCTTTCCAGGTTTCTGGAATTCTGTCCCTCATGATTTTTTTTATAGAACAATTATGTTCTATCAGACAAATATACCACAATTTGTTCAGTCATTCCCCAACTGATGGGCATCCCCTCAATTTCCAGTTCTTTACCACTACAAAAAGAATTGCTATGAATATTTTTGTACATGTGAGATTTTTATGCTTTTTCATTATTTCTTCAGGATATAGACCCAGTAGTGGTATTGCTGGATCAAAGGGTATGCACAGTTTTATTGCCCTTTAGGTATAATTCCAAATTGCTTTCCAGAAAGGTTGGATCAGTTCACAGCTCCACCAACAATGCATTATTGTCCCAATTTTCCCATAAGCCTTCCAACATTGATCATTTTCCTTTCTAGTCATATTGGTCAATCTGACAAGTGTGAGATGGTACCACAAATATATCTTATTTATTTTTATTTATTTTTAGGGGGGGGTTTTTTGGCAAGGCAAATGGGGTTAAGTGGCTTGCCCAAGGCCACACAGCTAGGTCATTATTAAATGTCTGAGATCGGATTTGAACCCAGGTACTCCTGACTCCAGGGCCGGTGCTTTATCCACTGCGCCACCTAGCCGCCCCTACAAAGATATTTCAAATTGCATTTCTGAATCTTAAGATTCTTAATTTGAACTGGGACAGCCCTGGACATATATGCTCCTTTTCCAGAGTTGTCATGTATTTCAGGATATACCTTAAATTTTGAAAGGAGAAATACACACAAAAATGAGGAGTAGTTTCCTTTGGTGGAGAAAAATAGCACAATGGAGTCAGGTTTGCACAAGGAGGGAAGAATGCTATGATCTTCAATGTCTCTTCTATAACTATGATTAGAATCTTATAACATATGATTTAGGCACCAAAACTATGAGTTTTGGTGTCCAGATATTCACAGAAACATGAGACCCTGTAGTTGGAACCATCTAGTTCAATCTGTCTGTGCACAGAAATCTTCATCAGTAACAATCAGTCTTTGGTGGATGATTTCCACCAGTGATGGAGAATGTACTTACCCCCTTGGCCATTCCATTTCATTCT
Source organism: Macrotis lagotis (assembly GCF_037893015.1). NCBI lineage: Eukaryota > Metazoa > Chordata > Mammalia > Peramelemorphia > Peramelidae > Macrotis > Macrotis lagotis. The sequence continues at coordinate 256,490,142 of NC_133659.1, read as the reverse complement.
GGATAACTATAATTGAGACTTAAATCCTTTAGATATCTGAGTTCTTTGAAGAATTCAGAAGTCCTTGCTCAGATTGCCTTTCCCACATGCCTCCTCTACTCTTCTCCAGGATACTGAACCTGAGATGAAAACCTTAGCACAACCTTGCATAGAAGTTATTCATTTGTGTTAATAACAAGCTGTGTGGGTGAGGTGAGTGATTCTTATTTTAAATGTCAGATTCTGTGCCAACCACTCTAATATTCTATGTTCTTTCTTTATTTACAGATAAACACTATAACCTATGCTACCTCTGAGGCTTCACATAGGATTTCTCCCAGTCTGAGCTGTTAATCGACTACCTGGGAGTCAGGAAGCTTCAAGTTTAAATGCTACTTTCAGACACTAACTATGTGACTCTGGATAAGTCATTTAATCTCTCTTAAATTCAGTATCTTCATTTCTAAAATGGAAATAAGAATATTTATCTCAAAGGATTATTATAAGAATTAAATAATATTGTATTATTGAGATAAAACAAGAATAAAATTTTGCAAAATTTAAAGTACTACTTAAAACATTTATAATATAATATAATACTATATACAAGTTCTATAAAAATAACTATTATTATTATTTATGTTTCTTTCAGCAAATCTTCCTTGGTTAATCTGTCCCCTCAATTCTCTTCCCATCTCTCTTGTAAGTCAAATGATCCTAGTCTGTCTTATTTGTCTGAACATGTATCTCACATATTAGGCTCACTTAAGGGCAAGGTTGCCCTTTCCTCCTCCTCTTTCTGGCTCCCTCAACCTACTATCCTGGCAAAGACTACATAATGAGATTGTTCTCAGGTCAGGCATTTGACTTGAGTGCTCCAAACACACACCCAGGAATGCCATCATGTTTTTCTTCTTTCATGAGGTTACCTGTGTCCTCAGTTTACTCCCAAGCTCATATCCTGTGTCTTTCTATGTATGTAGAGATTCTCTGTGTATATAAATACACATGAGGGGATAGAGTTTGGTCAGTGTACAAGACTTATGATTTCATCTGTGTGGGGGCCTTCCTGGTATGGAAAATCTCTGTACCATCACAGGTCAGTATCTATTAATTATAGCTGTAGAGAGTGGTCCTGGGTGCTGAGAGTTGTGATCTGACTAGCATATGTCAAGGCATGACCCAGGTCTTTCTGACTTCAAGACTAGAATTTTTCCACTCTGTCCCTCCAAGTTTTTTTCATTTCCCTCCTTTTCATACCAAAGCATCCTATTAGCTGTTTCCCTCAAATTAGTAATTCATTTCTTTGGCTTTCCATGGAGCGTTCCCAATGTCTCTGTCCTTTGCCCTTTAGATTCCTTATCTTCATTTTAAAGTCCCCCTGCCTATGAGAAATCTTCCAGCATTATTAATGGTCTCTCTCTCCTAAAATTATCTTATTCTTTCCAAATTGCCTTATATTATACATATTGGAATCTCTTCAATCAGTGGTGACTTGGTAAAATAACCAGCTCTCTGGTGGGAAGAAGATCAGAGGGGGAAGGTAGGACTCATACACACTTTTAAATTTAATCTGCATTATAAACATTTTATCCATCACTTTCTTAAATCTAAATAATCAACCAAATGTAGTGTTTGCTAATTTCTGAAGTTTATATGTTCACAGTAAAATTTTAATAATCAGTTTTGGTGGTTGCAGCTTGCTCTAATAGAATGTAAACTACTTTAGGTCAAGGATTATTTAATTTCTGTTTGTGTGTCCCTAGTGTTTGGCATATAATAGGAGCTTAATGAATGTTTTCTCAAACAACAAGCATATATAAAATATCTTCCATGTACCAAGAACTAAAGGTACAAAAGCCAGACTTTCCCAAAGAGTTTATAATCAAAATGAGTAGAATTCTACCCTATGACTTTTAAGAGGCTCCTATTAATCCTCAGAAAGATCATCACTAATAACTTAAGAGTTCAATGAGACCTTCTAAATCCATCTCCTTCAGGAAACCTTCTTTGACTCATATAGCTTCAGTTTATCTACTCCATCCTTCTCTTCTGACACCTTGGTAGGACCTCCTCATCTCCTATTAATTTTCACTCCTTACTCTTTTTTTAAATTCTCCTAGAGAAATGCTCTCATGGAGAGAGAAACTCAAAATGATACTAGTTACATTGATATTGAGATTTTGCATGCACAGGCTTTATCTCATTTGATCATCTACTTATCCTCATTAAAGAAATAAGGAAATAGCCGTTGAAAGGTCTGAATATCAGAGTTTGTGACATTATGTTATTGTGTCTAGTTTGCTTTCCAGAATTGTCATGCTATAGTGCCTCTTTCATGGAGCCTCTCCTATGCTTGCTGTCTAAACCTTTGACTTGAGCTGTTTTTCTTTCCTGGACCCTTACAAGCAATTAAGATGTTGAATTCAAACCAGAAATCTATCATAAACCTTAGCAGAAAAGGAGATTTATTTAATTAATTAACTGAAAATTTATCTATACATAAATAATTAGACTAATCAAATAATCATTTATTATTTTTGAGTAATCAATTAATTAATAGCTTTTCTCTTTTGCCCAGAACGTGACAAGATTTTTGCCTGGTGCCAGAAGTAAAAAAATGAATCTGAGACACAGAAATCAGATAAGCAAGATCCTGGATGTTATCCCTCCACTCATCCTGACTAAGAGACTGGAAAACTATTCCTATTCAATCACTTTCTAGAAGCTCTGACTGAGAATCCTTGACCCACTTCCACCCTCCCACAAACCTTGATACCATAACCCAGAAGGCAAATGTCTAATCCTAAACCCCAGCATAGGCCCTCGTCAGCCAATTTTGTTTAAAAAAAAATCCACCTGCTTTCAGAACATAGTGTTTTGTACATGATAAGCTTTGTTTAACTGAAATAAACTGTACAATGCGGGGGGGGGAAATGTTTGTTCTAGTCACCAGAATGTCAATTGTCAAGCTAAATCCAGGAACAGGTGTATCTAGAGAGGAGGGGACAGATCTATTTTCAGTCAACAGGGAGAACTTAAGAAATATCTTTGCTAACTAACTGTCTCCTTGTCTTTTTCTTCCAATCCTCTCAATTGAATCTAGAGTCATTTCTTTTCCCTTTCTGCAAGGTCAGTCTACAGACTTCACCTTCTTACATAGCTTCCTCTCCCATACCCACCTCCCTTTAGACCAGGAAGACTGGAAGATTTTTCAAAATCACCCTCTCAAAACACTTCAGCTGCTTCTCAAGACTAGAACTCTGTGACTGTGGCTTGTTTATTCCAAGTGATGGCACTGGAAAGTTATTTCTGAACTCATTCTACCAGGTTTCCCCCCACCTCCCCCAGATATCATATTGCTTGCATAAATTTGAATATCCAAAATGCACATTCTCTCCTCAAAGTCCTAGACCTAGGTTTATAAAATATAAAACATACAACATACAATATACATGTTGCCACCAGGAAGTATGTCTTGTATTCATGAATGTGGAGGTCCTAAGAAATAGAAGATAGTTGCTTCAGATTAACCCTTGAAATTCGGCATTATTCTAGGGCTTTGGAATCTGTCAGGGCCTGAGGCACCATGAAAGGGGAAGGTGACTTCTGGAGGAACCTAATTCTGTCTCATATTACCCAGGCTGAGCCTGAGATAATAAGGGGAAAAAAAGGAAATGTTCTCTAACACTTGCCACATTGACAAAGGGAAAGAAGAAATGAAGAAAGGAGGCAAGTGTACATTCCAAGTGGTTTGTAGGCATTCCAAAATGAAAGCTGCTCCCTTTTGTTTTCCCCAATTTAAGAATATCCCCTTAGGGATACAGGAAACTCAATATGTCACAGACTGAACTTCTAACAATATCAATAGCTGACATTTTGTAGCATCTTATGGTTTCCAAAGTACTTTATACAATCAATGCTTTTTCTTAATTACCATCCCAACTTGTACTTACAGGTCACATCAGATCAAGCAATCATTTATCAATCAACCTATATTAAGTTATTGCTTTATGCCAGACATTGGGGGGGGGTACAAAAAGAGGCAAAAAAAGTTCCTGCTCTCAAGGAGCTTACAGTTTAAGAGGGGAGATAAACAAATATCTAACAACAAGATATACACAGGATAACTAGGAAATAATTCAGAGAGGGAATGCACTAGAATTAAGAGGGGTTGAGAAAGGTTTTGCATAGAGGCCTTCTGCAGAGATGACTACATGAGGTTGAAGGTACTCTGTAAGTCCATACTCTTAATAGCTTTTAATTACTAAAGGATACAGTCTCCAAAGCACAGGCATTCATTCAAATGGTTTCAGATGAGCAGAAGGAATAAAATATTCTCCCCCATAAACATGGAGTGTATTCTCCACAAATACATACACATGCACATCAGTTGGAAGAATGGACACATATATAGTGGCACACTTGTGACCAGGGCAACTGACATCTCATTCATTCATTCATTCATTCATTTATTTATATTTAATATTTATTCTCATTTTGTACAATGGTTTTTTACATTAATAAAATTTTCTTGTTTAAGAGTAAATGAAATAACCCCTCCCCCCATAAATATAGACTTGCTTGAGTGATAAAATAAAGGGGAGAGAAAAAAATTAAAATTAAAAAAAATAATAGTAATAATTGTAGGTATGGCCAGGTGGCGCAATGGACGGAGCACCAGCTCTGGAGCCACGAGCACCCGAGCCCACATCTGGCCCTGTACACCCAACAATCACCCAGCTGTGTGATATGCAAGACACCCGAACCCCACTGCCTTGCAAAAACCAAAAAAAAGGAAAAAAGACCTAAAAATAACGTAAAATAGTAATAATAGTAGGGGTGGCTGGGTGGCAGACAGAGCACTGGCCCTTGAGCCAGGAACACCTGGGTCCAAATCCAGCCTCAGACACCCAAAAATCACCCTGCTATGTGGCCCCAGGCAGGCCACTCAGCCCCATTTGCCCTGCACCCCCCCAAATAATAATAATAATAATAACAAGAAGAAGAAGAAGAAGAAATGTGCTTGAGTCTTTGTTCCAACACCAACAACTCTGTTGCAGGTGGATCACATTCTTTATGATAAGTCCATTACAAAAGTTACTTCCATATTTTTCCAACGTTGCCATTGCTGATCGCAACTCCCTCCTTTCGTATTTCTCCACTACCATGTACTATATTTTCTCTCTCCTTTCGCTCTGACTCTGCTGTAGGGTAGCTGAGTAGTGCAGCAGACAGATCCCTGGCTCTGGGGCCAAGAGGCCCTGAGCCCCCGTACCACCCCTTAGGCCCAGAATCCACCTGGCCCTGTGGTCCTGGACAGGCCATCCAATCCCAGCCCCTTGCAAGAAGTAAAAAAGAAAATGTGTTATATCTGACCACTCACCCCCCATGGTCCATCCTCTCCTCCATGACTCACATCCCCACCCCTTCCCCCTGTCCCCCCTCTCTCCTTCTTACTTCAGATGCCTATACCCCATTGAATATATATGCTGTTTCCTCTCCTAGCCACCTCTAATGAGAGCAAAGTTTTACTCATTCCCCCTTGTCTTTCCCGATTCCATATCATTGCAATAGCTCATTGTAATAAAGAAAAATCTTATTATATGAAATATCTTGGCCTATTCCCCCATCTCCTTTTTCTTTCTCCCATTACATTTCCCTTTTTTTCTATTGACTCCATTTTTACACCATATTTTATCTTCGAATTCTGCTTTCTCCTGTGCTTCAATGATAAAAGCTCCCTCTACCTTCTCTATTAACTGAGAAGATTCATATGAGTATTATCAATGTCATTTTTCTGTACAGGAATACATGCAGTTCATCCTCATTAAGTCCCTCATATTTTCCCCCTCTCCTCCAATCTCTATGCTTCACCCGAGTCCTGTATCTGATGATCAAACCTTCTGTTCAGCTCTGGCCATTCCAAAAGGAACATTTGAAATTCCCCTGGTTCATTGAAAGTCCATCTTCTTTCCTGGAAGAGGACATTCAGCCTTGCTGGGTAATTCATTCTTGGCTGCATTCTAAGCTCTCTTGCTTCCTGTTATATTGTATTCCAAGCCCTACGAGCTTCCAATGTAGTTGCTGCTAAGTCCTGTGTGATCCTGACTGCAGCTCCATGATATTTGAACTGTGTCCTTCTGGCTGCTTGTAATATTTTCTCTTTGACTTGGGAGTTCTGGAATTTGGCTGTAATATTCCTAGGGGTTGGTTTTGTGGGATCTCTTTCTCGGGGGGATCAGTGGATTCTCTCCATTTCTATTTTGCCCTCTGCTTCTAGAATATCAGGGCAATTTTCCTGTAGTAATTCTTTGAAAATGATGTCAAGGCTCTTTTCCTGATCATGACTTTCAGGTATTCCAATAATTTTCAAATTATCTTTCCTAAGTCTGTTTTCCATATCAGTTGTTTTTTCAATGAGATATTTCACATTTTCTTCTAATTTTTCATTTTTTTGGTTTTGAGGTATTGATTCCTGATTTCTGGTAAATTCATCAATCTCCATGAATTCTATTCTTTGTCTGAAGGATTTATTCTCCTCAGAGAGTTTTCTTATCTCTTATCCATCTGGCCAATTTTGCTTTTTAAAGCATTCTTCTCCTCCATAACTTTTTGAACTGTTTTATCCATTTGCCCTAAGCTGGTTTTTAGCATGCCATTTTCTTCAGCATTTTTTTTTTTTTTGGATTTCCTTGACTAGGCTGCTGACTTCATTTTCATGTTTTTCCTGCATCTCTCTCATTTCTTTTCCCAGTTTTTCTTCTAACTCCCTCATTTGATTTTCAAAGTCTTTTTTGAGCTCTGTCATAGCCTGAGCCCAATTTCTGTTTTTCTTGGAGTCTTTAGATGCAGGAGCTTGTGCTTCCTCATCTTCAGACTGAGTATTTTGATCCTTCTTGGGCTCATATGCAAAATATTTCTCAATGGTGTTCCTCTTGTTTCTCTGCTTGCTCATTTTCCCAGTCTGAGCCTGGTTTTGGGGTACTTCCTGAGCTTTTGGGACATTCCCACAAGGGTCTCAGTATGTGAGGCTCTGTCCATCCTCCTAGTCTGTGAATGACCATATGCGCCCCCCTCTGCCACGGGGCTGAGGTGGAGGGTGCCCCTGCTATTCTATGGGGGGCCTAGACTGCGATCAGGATCTGAATTAGGTCAGAACCCCAGAGTCCTGTTCCAGGGGCAGAGGACAGAGCTCTGCAATCTCTCTTCACTCCCCTCCCTAGATTTAATGGGCTCATGCCCTGGGGGCTCCTGCTTACGGGCTCTGCCTGCTTCTTTTTCCTGGATTTGCCCTGCTGAGCCCACAGTGCTTGCTGTGTGCCCTGAGGGCTGGGCTCCATGTGCTCGCTCTGGCAGAGGTTCCCCCGCTGTTCCCCCAATTTGTGCCTGGTGCTCCCTGGAGTGCAGCTCAGGAAACTCCCCCCCTACTGTGAGCCGTGGCTCCCAGCACCCTGGGGCTGCCTCCTGGAGGCTGAATTTCGTTTGCTCTGGCAGGCTGCCCCTCTGGCGGGCGGAGGAGCAGAGCCTTTCTGCTCTTTTCCAGGTTACCTTGAGTAGGAGAACTGCCTCACTGGGTCCCTCTGTGGGTTCTGTCTCTCAAAAATTTAGAGTCCTTAGCTTATAAGTTTTATGAGAGAGTGCCTAAGAGATGGTGCTCTCTTGTAGCCATCTTGGCTCCACCCTCTGCCCCCCCCAACTGACATCTTTGATAAAATAGAACTTCTTTAGCATTTTTCTGGTGTTGTCCATCACTTAGCTAAGTAGCAACCTATTGGACTGGTTGTACCACTGGGTTCTCTGGGTCAGGTCTTTGTTGGGCTAACCCTACTGAAGATATTGTTCTTATGCTAGGCAGTGGTTGCCAATCAAAAGAAGTTACTCCCAATCATATGGTAGAAAAACACAGAGTGTCCTCTAGAAGCTGATTCCTTCATCTTAGATGATCTGAGCATGCTCAAAATCCTCATTTACACACATATGTTTTCTTATTTGAGCTCATAGACAAAAACATTGACTTTACACAGGTAATGGAGACCAAGATTGGGCTTGAATTCCATTTCTTCTCTCAAACCAAAGAGCTTTTCAGACACACTAGGCTGTTTCCTTGTAATGAACTCCCTCTCCTATTGTCTTCATATTTGTTTTTGGCTGGGACTGTGCTAGCCATATCTATTCAGATTTCATCCAATCTAGGCCTGGGTTTAGGTAAAGTAATTCATCTTTTTTTTTCCCTCAAGGCAATGGGATTAAGTGACTTGCCCAGGGTCACACAGCTAGGTAATTATTAAGTACCTGAGGATGGATTTGAACTCAGGTCCTCCCGACTCCAGGGCCAGTGCTCTATCCACTGCACCACCCAGCTACTCCAAAATAATTCATCTTAAAGAACTTCAAACAGTCTTCATACTGGCCGCCTCTGGTCACTAGTCTCTGTCACCTACTATTCTAATACATAGTCTAGGGGTCAAATTCCTGATCTTAGGGGTTTCTGAAAGGGGAACAGGGAAATAGTGTAAGGAGAGTATGTAAGAGTTACTAACCAGCCAAATAAATCTAGTGGTGATTGAGGCAAGAACTATGGTAAATCTCTGGGTGAGGAGAGAGAACTAGTAACAGAAGTCTTATCTCTCCACCTAGGCTACAATGGAGAGTAGTCCAGGGAACAGTTGATTTCATATCTCCAATGTGCTTCATTATTTCCTGCACTTAGGAGAATGAATATTGAAGAAAGAATGGAATGATCTACAATCTTGCTTCAGTCACTATCAGGAAAAAGACAGATTGATATAGCCTTTTTTATTCAGTCTCTGTTCTGGTTTAGTACCCAATTAAAAGGCTTTTCTTCCCCATAATCAGACAGGGGAAAGTCACAGAACACTTGCATGTACCCTAAATTGGGAGAAGGATCCTACATTCTTTGCTTTCTTACCTAGCCTAGATCCCTGAATAAGTGTTGTCTCAGTCAAAATGAGACTTATTAAAGGTCTTAGCTTAAGAAGATCTCCCCATTCCATCCAGGGCCATATCCACTCATCCTGATCCATATCTGGCCACTGGATCCAGATAGCTCCTGAGGAAAAAGTAGGGCTGGTGACTTTGCACAGTCCTCCCTGACTTAATTTACTTGTATGTGATGGAACCACATCCCTGATATCATGGTCCTCTTTGAGAATGAGGGACAAACAACAACAATCATTTACTTGCAGAAGGAGCTCACTCAGCTCCCCACACAGGTTTGCTGGCAGGCATAACTTATGCTCTCAGAACTAGAACCTTAATTGACCAGTCCCCTCATTGCATTTATTTGAGTTAAATTTACTGTACTCTCTCTAAATATAGGGTGGGAACTATGAGGGTTAACTCATCTTACTCTATAAGGAAGATCCATAGGATCAAGAAGGATATGACAGGAAGGTAGGGCTAGAGGCGAGAGACAGACACAAAAATGCTCACTGGAAAGGAGTGATTCAAAATGGGGATTCTTTATTCTCAGATCCCTCTTCAATTAAGCCAAAACAAATGTAGCTAGACTTTTTCTAGTCTTTTGTAAAGCTCTGAGGTGATGGTGGAGGAGAATGGAAAGTAGTTATCCTTTCTACACTATGTACTTGGAGGCTTGAGTAGCATGATCAAGATTTCAGAAAAGTGATGTCAAATGCTTGAATGGGCATGAAAACTCCTTCCCCCAATAGTTCCAGGTCTGTCTAGATTCCTTACCTCCCAGCATCCCTTAGTCTTTCTAGCTCTCTTATAATTCTTATCTTCCTAGATTAGGTCTTTAGCCAGCAGAGGGCCTCCTTTGCTACCCTGAAAGAATGAAAAGGCAAAATGAATTACATATTATTTAGCATGGAAAAAAGGTAGATTCTGAATTGTTCATAAATGCCAAATTTGCCTAGTTTATCTGAAGAAACTGGATTTCTCAAATGTATAGAAGTATATAACTTTAAAGGGAGGGAAACTTGTAGAAGTCACCTTTTCTAACCTTCCATCTCTTCAGGTATTAGGGATAAATGCTTAAGAACTGAAAAACAAACAAAATGTACTCACAAGTCTAGGCAATTAACAAAATAATTAACCAAGATCTGATTTGTAGCATTTCCCAATTTCCAAGGTAAAAATTTTGGGCTCTTAAAAGAGCACATCCCTGACCCTATCTAATTTCTCTTACCCATTTCCTTTTTTAGATAACAGATTTGTCTGATTTTCAAGTTGTTCAGAGATGTTACAATTTACCAGCAATCTGTACAAGTGTCTTTACTCCCTAACTCCCTTCTATTTTTTCAGTCTTATTCCACCATCTCTCGATGTTCTGTCATCCAGTGACTCTTCTAGTACATAACACTCCATTTCCCCATTCCAGGCATTTTTACTGATTGTCCATTTTCTCTCCTCACCACTGCCTTCAGGGTCCCTTTGATATCCTTCACGTCTCATATAAAGTCCCACCTTCAACAAGAAACCTTTCCTAGTCCTTTTTAATCTCAATGATTTCCAATGAGAACATGTCCAATTTATCCTGTGTATACTTTGTCCCATGGTTATTTTCATGTTGTCCCTGCCATTAGATTGAATGAGTTCCTTGAGAATAGGCATTGCATTTTTGCCTTTCTTTGCACCCCCAGAGCCTAGCGTAGTGCCTCACATACAGCTGGCACTAATAAATACCTCTTGATTAACTGAGTAGTTGACATTACTTTAAAACTTTATGAACCCCTTTCCAATTCATTTCTTTGCTCTGTAGAGATGAGAAACAGTTTATCCCACTCCTTGGTGTAAGAATCCTCCATATTCTTGATGCTATGCTACTTAAAATTCTATTTGAGCTCAGCTCCTACCATTCCTAGCAGTGGTCTTCAGAGGGTAACTATCCCTGGCCTCAGGGTTCTATGGGTAACTCTGAACTGGCATTTCTAACACTATTACTTCTAAACTCCCACATGTGGGCTTCCCAATATCAGTCAACAATTTAAACTCCAGTAGCTTTACAAAAGGGATTTAATGAGAAAGCTTAGCAAGAACATTTGGTACAGAACAATCTCTTTTTAAGCTGGGACATACTCTCCCTTTGTGCACAAAAGGTTCTTGGAGTAAAAGGGTTCAAACTTAAGGTATAATGGCAACGAAACTCATGCGTACATAAAATGTGTGGCAAAGGGATTCCTTCTGGTCTTACTGAAGTTTCCCTTATGTTCAGTTTCCTACTTGACTGACATTTTTTAATTTAATTAATTAATTTTAAATTTAACAATTTTCCCCCTAATCTCGCTTCCCTCCTCCCACCCCCCCACAGAAGGCAGCCTGTTAGTCTTTACATTGTTTCCATGGTATACATTGATCTAAGTTGAATGTGATGAGAGAGAAATCATATCCTTAAGGAAGAAAAATAAAGTATAAGAGATAGCAAAATTACATAATAAAATAAACTTTTTTTTTAAATTAAAGATAATAATCTGGTCTTTGTTTAAACTCCACAATTCTTTCTCTGGATACAGATGGTATTCTCCATCACAGATATCCCAAATTTGTGCCTGATTGTTGCACTGATGGAATGAGCAAGTCCATTAAGGTTGATCATCACCCCCAAAATGCTGTTAGGGTGTACAGTGTTCTTCTGGTTCTGCTCATCTTGCTCAGCAACAGTTCTTGCAAATCTTGGTTTTTGTTTTTGTTTTTTGTTTTTTTTTGGTAAGGCAACAGGGTTAAGTGACTTGCCCGAGGTCACACAGCTAGGTAATTATTAAGTTTGACTGACATTTTAGAGTTGTAGCTGATCTTCCTGTTTTCAAGGGTCAATTCTCTAATATCAATGATGTATTTCTCTGCCTGGTGTTCCACATCTATTTGTGGATAATTTCTCCTTTTTTAGTCACTGGAAATCCAGTGGTCAATCCTACCAAATCCAATTGCCAAAGGAATCTCTCCTGGGTCTCCTGTGCCCATCTGGATAATTCCAATTTCAGAGGCATCATGGATACATTATATTTAGATAGGGGAGTGTAGTTTGTCACTGTGGAAGAAAAAAATTAGTATTTTACTATGGTCTGAAGTTTTAAGCTCATGACTAGCAGAAATAATTCAATCTATCTATGAGTCATTTCTAACTTGGACCTCCAAACTGTCATAATCCTCTGACCTCTCCAGTGATATGATTCTGCTCCACGATGATTTCAAATAACATTATAGGTATATTGAACAAGGAAAATATCATAATATGCTAAAATACATTCAAGATTAATACTCCCAAATCCCATTCTATACTAAATTGCTCCCCTCATTCCTCGTGTTAAACAAAAGGCCCTCCTCTTATCTATCTCTGTTGATTATCTACCTATTCTAAAATTTCATTTATTTTTTCCAATTACATAAATAGGTATTTTTCTACAATATTACATTTTGCAAACTTTTGAGTTCCATGTTTTTTCTACCATATTCTAACTACATTTTAAATATAGATATGTTTCCATACTGTTGTCTACTACCCACCAAAAGCTCAAAGCAATTCTGTCACTCAAAGGGAAGCAAAAACGGAAAGATGAAAGGGTTGACTCTTTTGTAGCAAATTAAGTTCTACTGCCTACTTGCTAAATCATCATTCTTTCCAGTTCTTCAGTCCAGTTTGTTACTTTCTGACATCATACAGTAGGAAGACCTCAGTTATGCATAGATGGAAACAAACTCCCCCCCACCCCCATTTCCATGTAGGCAGGAAGGGTACATGATTCAAGGACTGGGTTGTTATTTGCCGGTCTCTCCCTTGCATCTCTCATTTCTCTTCATGTGAGTCCCAGGAAATACCTGTTCCCTCTTCCTTATAGATTTGAGTTTCTAAATCTTGTCTACTTCACACAAATACTTCTGAACATATCTCATATTCTTCAGAGATTGTAAGCTACAAAAGTCTAGGCAGTACCTGACTTGACCTAAGAGGGATGAGGTGGGTGGGATGAACTTACTGGAGAAGGTAGCAACCACAAAATTTTGAATCCTTAGAACAAACTGTGCAAATGGTGCCCAGGCTTCGCGCTGAATAATCATCAACACCTGTGCAAGTGTACTGTGTGTTCAGGAAACTAATTATTCAGAGAACTTTACTTAGGCTGAGTCTGTTCCTTAAACACAGCTTTGAGTCCTCAAGCTAATCAGCAGTCTAATTTGGAGGTACTTGTTTCTCCAGAGGCAGAAAAGTAGAGTGGGAAGGGATTTTGACAGGTGACTATCCATTTGCCTGCTTCTAGGAAGGTCTCAGGTTTAAAACTATCATACTCTTCAGTATTTAATTGGATAAGTGATCTTATTGGTTCAGATGACTAACCAGCTAACCCTTCTCATGAGTAGTGACAGCTACCTATTTAAAAAAAAATAGGTCAAGTATTTGAAGGTCACCTGGAGGAAGAATGGGACTCCTTTTACTTGGTGCCAGAGGAGCAAACCCAGAGGAATAATAATATCAATTAGCATCTATGCAAAAATTTACTCTTAACAACACAAAAATGTTTTTTATGTCTTTTTAAAATTTTTTATTAAATGTTTTATTTATTTTGTGTTTTACAATTTTTCCCCTAATCTTACTTCCCTCCCTCATCCCCCACAGAGAGCAATTTGTCAGTCTTTACATTGTTTCCATGTTTTACATTGATCTAGATTGAGAGTGATCAGAGAGAAATCATATCCCCAAGGAAGAAACATAAAGTATAAGAGATAACAAGATCAGACAATAAGATATCTGTTTTTTTTTTCTAAATTAAAGGGAATAGTCCTTCAACTTCATCCAAACTCCATGGTCCTTTATCTAGATACAGATGGTATTCTCCATTGCAGACAGTCCCAAATTGTCCCTGGTTGTTGCACTGATGGAATGAGGTAGTCCATTAAGGTTGATCATTGCCCCCTTGAAACAACATGAAAATGTTGATGAGGACATTGGCACCCAAACTGCTACAATGTTGCCCAGCCTCAAGTTTCCTCTAATTCCATACTTAATTGCCAGTGATCTTCCTAAAGCCCCATATCAGCCCCCTACTCAATAAACTCCAATGATCTCCTGTTTATTTTCCATGATTATTCTTTTTTCTTTTTTTCTTTCTTTTTTCTTTTTCTAATTACATGCAAAGAAAATTTTCAACATTCATCTTTTTTTTGCAAGCTTTTGGGTTTCCAATTTTCCACCACCCTCCTCCCCCTCCCCAAGGCAGCAAGCAATCTGATGTAGGTTGTACCTGTACAATCCTGTTTAACATATTTCCATATTAGTCATATTGTGAAAGAAGAGTTAGAACTAAAGGGAGAGAGAAAAAAAATAACATAAAGGAAGATTTAAAATGTGACTAGTGCTCTGCATTTCAGACTCTATAGTTTTGTTTTGTTTTGTTTTTGGATGTGGACATTTTCCAAAACAGATCTCTCACTATTGTCCATGATCACTGAACTGCTGAGAGAAATTGTGATCATTACACAATGTTGCTGTTAAAACCTATTCTGCCTCCCCTTAAATGACAGGTGAGCCTCATTACATATGTAGGCCATGACTACTATTAGGGATTTTCCCATCAGAAAATCAGGAAGAAAACATGGAGAGGAACTGAAACTTAGTGGTGTGAACACAAGAAATAGCAGCTGAATAGCAGAGGCAACTCTGGGTCTTTATCAGTTTCTCCATTCAGAACAAGAAACAATAGGACAGGATGAATGGAGTGGAGGAGACCTATAGGAAGAAATGATTTCTTCTCTGTAGAAGGGAAAGTTTTGAAAGAAGGTTGTGTGAAATGTTCCAAAGGAAAATTAGCAGGTTGTAGCCCAGCTAACCTGAACCTCCTCCTTCCTCCTCCTTCTAGCCTCCTTTCTCTTAATCCTGAATCAGGGAATATCTGAGAAGTAGAAGCCAGGGTTTTTCTGAGGCCAGTGAGCTATAAATGGAAGATAGGAAAGTTTGAGAAGATACTGAGAATTAGGAGAACTGGAAGGGCAATTTTAAAAATGTAGTTAGTAGCACCAATCCTGGAGTCTGGACGACCTAAATTCAAATTTAGTCTCGGACATTTAATACTTACTTAGCTGTGTGATCTTGGCAAGTCACTTAACCTCATGGCCTTGCAACCCCCCCCCCCCCCCCCCCAGCAAATGTAGTTAGTAGGGAGAGAAAAAATATTCCCGCCTTTGTCAAGAAGTGGACAACTTAAATGCATATAACTTATCCTAAGGAAAGGACTACATATTTAAAAAGTCAAAGACATTCTTACTCTTGTGACAAATCGAAATTATGACCATTAAATGTGATCAGCAAAGTGAACTAAAGCTCTTAAACATGGGAGAACCCACAAGCTACAGAATGCTGAGATCTTTGGCTTATAATGGCATTAAGCAAATTGAATTGCCCAAATCTCATCATCTGGATTCTAATTCCTCAAAATCATATAGCTGGGATGCTTCATCTTTGAGTGATAAATTAGCTGGAAATATTGCCTATACATGTATGGAGGTCCACATGGGGAATGAGTTGGGTAGAGTGTGCTACTCATACTTATAAGGATGGGTTTTATTTGACCTATCCACAAATTTGGCATAAACTAGAGTTCTTAAACTGTAGGTGATTTGCTATTCCAACCTTCCAAAGCTTGTTGGATTGTGATCTGGTCTGATATATTTTTACTGAAGACCAAATGCAAAGAAACAAAAAAACAGAGGTCTATATTCACAGATAACATGAAAACAGCAAGTGAGAAGGGTATGAAGTTTATAGCATCTTTTTTTTACTCAAACCAATCAGGAAGAAAGGAACTCTTCTGAACATTAAGAAAAAAATACTTTAATAAAACTCTCTCCTTTATATAAGTAATAATTCTTAAAATTATATTAACATGACTCAACATTAGGCAATTAATATCTTTTCAATTATTTATTGTTCAATTGTTTTCAGTCTTGTCTAACTCTTGATTTCATTTAGGGTTTTCTTGGCAAAGATTTGTCATTTCCTTTTCCAGTTTATTTTACAGCTCAGGAAACTGAGGTAAACAGCCTTAAGTGATTTATCCAGGGTCACACAGCTAGTAAGAGTTTGGAGGTCAAATTTGAATTCAGGAAGACAAGATTTTGTAACTTATAGACCTTCACTCTATCCATTGCACCATCTTGTTACCATTCAATTATTTAGTTTATAATTATCCTTTATTACTACTTATCCATTTCTATAATAAATACATTATAGTTATGTTTGTGTAGGTCCTCTATGGTTAGATGGATTCCCAAATATTCTACACATTTGAAACTATTTTAAATGTAATTTCTCTCTTTCTCTTTATGGTAAGTTTTGTAAATAATATATGGAAAAGCTGATGATAAGTGGATTTATTTTATATCCTCCTTTGCTGATATATCCTTTGCTTTTATATTCTAACTTTGCTGATGGTATTATTTCAATTAGTTTTTAGTTGGATTCCTAGGCTTTTCTAGTAAACTAAAATATCATCTGCAAAAAGCACGTGTGCTTATTCTTTTGATTTCTTTTGGATGTCATATACAATTTCTTAGAACTATCCAAAAATCACAGTGATTATTAGATATCTTTGTTTTACCTCTGATTTCCTCCATCATGTTAATGTTGGTTGTACAGCTGCTGCAGAGGTCATCTTCAGACCAGGATTGCCTAGATCTGAGGTTTCTACAATTTGTCCAAAGTCATATCAGAAAAGGCCTTGAAGAGCTAATGTTCAAAACCCCAGTATCAACGAGGAGGTACATCATGTGTTCAGAATAAGAACATAAAGGATACAAGAGGGATACAAGGTAAGATTATACAGGACCAACAACCCCACAGAAAGCAGAGGAGTGAGTGAAGCCTGGCCCTGGAGCAAAGTCCAGTTGAGGAAATAAATCTGGATTTATGAGGAAATCAAATAAAACACTAGCCAGTATAAAAAATTATTAATGATTTCAAGCAGAGACTCAAAGGAAAAAACAGATTTTCCAAAAAAAATTACATCAATATATAGAAGAAATAAAAATTGAAGTAAAAAAGTGAAATAAAATTCTTGAGGAAAAAAATTGGAAGATAAGTAACAGAAGAAAAGGTGGCAAGCCTTACTCAATAAATAGAATCCCTGGAAACTTGATTAGGTCCAAAAGAAAACAATGACTCCATAAAAAAAAAGAAATAATGAAAAAAATCCAAAGAATGATAAAAAAGAATAAAATATAAGGTATCTACTATTTTTAAAAACCCACAACTGACTTAATTTAAGAATCTTTGCCCACCTCAAAAAAAACCCCATGATTTTAGCAAGCCTGGATATTATATTTCAAGAAATAATAAATGAAAACTGCCCAGATCTATTAGAAACTGAAGGTAAAGAGAAGATAAAGTTTCTGTTGATAATTTTCTGAAAGGAATTTACAAAAGAAAAGTCAAAAGAATGTCAAAGTCAAAATTTGGAGTTACAATGCCTGCAAATATCCAGAAAGAAAGAGTATAACTATCAAAAAAAAAAGGCAGAATCACATAAGACCTAGCAGCTTCTGATAAAAATGAGAGGAAAATCTTTGGATTAATGTCCCAGAAAGCAAATGATACAGGCTTTCAGTCAAGAATAATATACCCTGGAAAACTATGCTACAGGATGAAAAATGAATCTTTAATGAATAGAAGACTTTCAAACATCTCTGGGGAAATGACCAGAACTGCAAAGGAATTTTGAAATATAAATGCAAGATTCCAGAGAAACTTAGAAAAGAAAATTTATTTAGGAAATTTGAAGAAATTGTGGGATAACAGTACTAATGAGGGAGAATTTTCTTTTACAATGCTTTGGATCTCAATTGCTCATATTGCTTTCCTGGTGACTCCCTCAGACATTTGGGCTATCCTTTTATAAAAATTTGGACAAGATCAATGGATTATTATAGTTTATCTTTTGTATTCTTGAATATTATTATTAACTGGTTTTTTTTTTTGGAGTACATGTGGAAAAGTTTGGGCTCTTCTGTGACCTTTCACAGTCATATTGACTGGGTACAAATTAAGACTTTAAATGGCAACAAAATTAAACTCAAAAGCAATATGAAATACTGGGACTAACTTATTAAAGTAAAAGTACTGGGTTTTTTGGAGGGAAAAATAGCAAAATTATAAACTTTAAGGTTTAGGTACTATCAACTGAAATCATTGGTATTGTTTTGCTCAACTGTTTGGAAATTATATTTTGTTAGGGGGGGATTTAGTTTTATGTCTGCTTTATCGAAACAAAATTCATTTAAAAATAAGATGGCAGATTAGGGAAATTCTATAAATATAATAAATTTAGATTTCAGTAACGAATGAGACAAAACATTTCATTTCTGTCTTTGTGGAAGAGGGCGAAATGTGAGATAATGGAATCATAAAGTGGACAACTCTACCCAAAAAGTGCTGATTAATGAAGTGATGGTAGCCTGGAAGGAACTTTCCTTTGATATTCCAAAGGACTCTGAATTCAACTCTGTACTGTTAAATATTCTTGTTGTTGTTGTTGTTGTTGTTTGCTAGGCAATGGGGTTAAGTGAATAGCCCAAGGTCACACAGCTAGGTAATTATTAAGTGTCTGAGGCTGGATACTATTAAATATTCTTATCTGAAACTTAAAAGAAGATATTTTAATGCAAGTCTTGACTATAAAATCTGTGAATGGCACAAAATAGTGAAGAAAGTTAATACAGTTTCTCACCCAGCTATACTCCCTTGCATATCTTCTTCATATTGCTAGGAACCTCATCATCAAGAAATTCATCATCCTGCAAAATTATATCAACCTTGGTACTTATACCTCATCAGTACCTTTATCCTCCTGATTAGACACTTTATGATTAGATAATAGAAGACAACTTGTCCCAAAACCTTTATGCAGGAGGGCACTCCAGCCAGCTGTATCTTTATTGTCTATTTGATTAAAGTCTTTTGGACTTTTCCATTATGGCTTCCTGCAGGATTCTTCCCCCCACCCCCCGCAATCCTTTTTCAGTATCTTTTGTGTATTATTTTCCCCCATTAGATTGTAAGCTTTTTGAGGGTGGAACTTTCTTTTTCACATTTGTGTCTCCAATGCTTAGCACAGTGCCTAGAATGTAGTAGAGGTTTAATAAGTCTTTATTGATGAACTGGCATTAAATGGCAGGATTGGAACTCGCTATTTTAATAAGTTGCAATTGTAAAATACTCTTTCCCTTTAAAAATTATTTTATTGGAATGTTTTGCTTTCAAATCATATTTATCAGGATAATCTCTTTTTATTCCCCTATTTGATGGGAATTGTATCACTTGTATCAAAGATTTTAAAAGAAGAATAAAAACATTTCAGTAATTCTAACTAACACACTGACTGCCATATAAATAATATACCACACCTATAGTCTTCCAACTCTACAAAAAAAAAAAAAGAGGAATTACATTTTCTTGACTCTTCTATAGGGCCAACCTTAGTCATTATAACTTTACAACATATGGTTTTACTTCTTTTTAGTTGTCTTTAAGATGAAATTTAATAACAATAAATATAAGTCTAGCCCTACGGTTAAACAAAAATCAACTGTGAATGTATAAAAGAGGTAAAACATGCTGTATCAGCAGTTTATGGAAGAAGATTTTGGGGTAATGGATAACTAGAATTTCATTAATGACACAGTCTCTAAACAAGCTAATACACATTTCTTTTTCTGTTTTTAGTTTTTGTAAGGCAATGGAGTTAAATGACTTGCCCAAGGTCATCATTGTGTGTGAGGCTGGATTTGAACTCAGGTCTGTCTGACTCCAGATCCGATGCCCTATCCACTCTGCCACCCAGCTGCCCCACTCATACATATTTCTAACATGAATTAATAATAGTAGAAGTGGAGTGTTTAGAATGAGGAAGGAATGCTGTATAATGTCCTAGGCTAATCATATCTAGATCATATGTAGAACCTCAGTTTTGGGCACCACATTTCTTTTTTAATTTCTTTTTTTTTTAATTTTTTTTTATTCTCATTTTGTACAAATGTTTTTTTTACATTAATAAAATATACTTGTTTACAAGTAAACAAAATACCCCTTCCCCCATGAATATAGATAGACTTGCTTGGGCGAAAAAGTAAAGGGGAGAGAAAAAAATTAAAATAAAAAAATAATAGTAATAATTGTAGGTATGGCCAGGTGGCGCAATGGACGAAGCAACAGCCCTGGAGCCACGAGCACACGAGTCCATATCCAGCCTCGTAAACCCAATAATCACCCAGCCATGTGACATGCAAGCCACCCAATCCCCACTGCCCTGCAAAAACCAAAAAGAAGAAAGAAAAAAAAAGACCCAAAATAAAATAAAATAGTAATAATAGTAGGAATGGCTGGGTGGCAGACAGAGCATTGGCCCTTGAGCCAGGAGCAACTGGGTCCAAATCCGGCCTCAGACACCCAAAGATCATTCTTCTATGTGGCTCCAGGCAGGCCACCCAGCCCCACTTGCCCTGCACCCTCCCCCCAAATAATAATAACAAATAATGTGCTTCAGTCTTTGTTCCAACACCATCAACTCTGTCGTGAATGGATCACATTCTTTATGATAAGTCCATCACAAAAGTTACTTCTATATTTTTCCATTTTTCCATTGCTGATCGCACTCCCTCCTTTCTTATTTCTCCACTACCGTATACTATATTTTCTCTCTCCTTTCACTCTGACTCTGCTGTAGGGTCGCTGAGTGGTGCAGCAGACAGATCCCTGATCCTGGGGCCAAAAGCTCTGAGCCCCCATGCCACCCCTTAGGCCCAGAACCCACCTGGCCCTATGGTCCTGGACAGGCCATCCAATCCCAGCCCCTTGCAAGAAGTAAAAAAGAAAATGTGTTATATCTGAACACTGTCCCCCCATGGTCCATCCTCTCCTCCTTTATTCACATCCCCACCCCTTCCCCCTGCTCCCCCCTCCTTCTTACTCCAGATGTCTATACCCCATTGAGTATATTTGCTGTTTCCTCTCCTAGCCATCTCTGATGAGAGCAAAGTTTCCCTCATTCCCCCTTGCCTCCCCCCTTCCATATCATTGCAATAGCTCATTGTAATAAAAAAAAATCTTATTATGTGAAATATCTTGGACTATTCCCCCTCTCCTTTTTCTTTCTCCCTTTCCATTTCCCTTTTTTCCTATTGACTCCATTTTTACACCATATTTTATCTTCAAATTCAGCTTTCTCCTGTGCTTCAACTATAAAAGCTCCCTCTACCTGCTCTATTAACTGAGGAGGTTCATATGAGTATTATCAGTGTCATTTTTCTATGCAGGAATACATGCAGTTCATCAAGTCCCTCATATTTTCCCCTTCTCCTTCAATCTCCATGCTTCATCCGAGTCCTGTATCTGAAGATCAAACCTTCTGTTCAGCTCTGGCCATTCCAAAAGGAACATCTGAAATTCCCCTGGTTCATTGAAAGTCCATCTTTTTCCCTGGAAGAGGACATTCAGCCTTGCTGGGTAGTTCATTCTTGGCTGCATTCTAAGCTCTTTTGCCTTCCGGTATATTATATTCCAAGCCCTACGAGCTTCCAATGTAGTTGCTGCTAAGTCCTGTGTGAGCCTGACTGCAGCTCCACGATATTTGAATTGTGTCCTTCTGGCTGCTTGTAATATTTTCTCTTTGACTTGGGAGTTCTGGAACTTGGCTATAATATTCCTAGGGGTTGTTTTTTTGGGATCTCTTTCTCAGGGGGGATTGGTGGATTCTCTCCATTTCTATTTTGCCCTCTGCTTCTAGAATATCAGGGCAATTTCCCTGTAGTAATTCTTTGAAAATGATGTCAAGGCTCTTTTCCTGATCATGACTTTCAGGTATTCCAATAATTTTCAAATTATCTTTCCTAAGTCTGTTTTCCATATCAGTTGTTTTTTCAATGAGATATTTCACATTTTCTTCTAATTTTTCATTTTTTTGGTTTTGAAGTATTGATTCCTGATTTCTAGTAAATTCATCAATCTCCCTGAATTCTATTCTTTGTCTGAAGGATTTGTTCTCCTCAGAGAGTTTTCTTATCTCTTTTTCCATCTGGCCAATTTTGCTTTTTAAAGCATTCTTCTCCTCAATAACTTTTTGAACTGTTTTATCCATTTGCCCTAAGCTGGTTTTTAGCATGCTATTTTCTTCAGCATTTTTTTTGGATTTCCTTGACTAAGCTGCTGACTTCATTTTCATGTTTTTCCTGCATCTCTCTCCTTTCTTTTCCCAGTTTTTCTTCCAACTCCCTCATTTGATTTTCAAAGTCATTTTTGAGCTCTATCATAGCCTGGGCCCAATTTCTGTTTTTCTTGGAGTCTTTAGATGCAGGAGCTTGTGCTTCCTCATCTTCAGACTGAGTATTTTGATCCTTCTTGGGCTCATTTGCAAAATATTTCTCAATGGTCTTCCTCTTATTTTTTTGCTTGTTCATTTTCCGAGCCTAAGCCTGTTTTTCTGGGGGGTGCTTCCTGAACTTTTGGGACATTCCCACAGGGGTCTCAGTGTGTGAGGTTCTGTCCTCCCTCCTGGTCTGTGAATGAACATAAGCGCCCGCCTCTTCCACAGGCCGAGGTGGGGGGCCCTGTTGTTCTATGGGGGAGTCTAGACTGGGATCAGGATCTGAATGTGGTCAGAGCCCCAGAGTCCTGTTCCAGGGGCAGAGGACAGAGCTCCGCAGTCTCTCTCTCTCTCTCTTTCACTCCCCTCCCTCAGCTCAATGGGCTCATGCCCTGAGGGCTCCTGCTTACCAGCTCTGCCTGCTTCTGTTTCCCTATCTGGGCTGCGGAAAGACCAAGCTGCTGGCTGTGTGCCCTGAGGGCTAGGCTCCATGTGCTCCCTCTGGCAGAGGTCCCCCACTGTTCCCCCACTTTGTGCCAGTGCTCCCCGGGGTGCAGCTCAGGAGACTCCCCCCGCAGCTGTGAGCCTTGGCTCCCAGAGCCCTGGGGCTGCCTCCGGGAGGCTGAAGTTCTTTGGCTCTGGTGGGCCACCCCTCTGGCGGGCCACCCCTCCCACCCCGGAGAGCAGAGCCTTTCTGCTCTTTTCCAGGTTACCCTGAGTAGGAGAACTGCCTCACTGGGTCCCTTTGTGGGTTCTGTCTCTAGAAAGTTTAGTTAGAGTCCTTAGTTTATGAGTTTTTATCAGAGAACTCCTAAGACTTGATCCCTTCATGTCGCCATCCTGGGCACCACGTTTTTATTAAATTCTTTAATTCCAAGAGAATAAACAGGATAGTGAAAGGTCTGATAAATAGGAATGGATAAAGGGAATGGAAATATTTAAGCTGGAAAAGAGATGTTGGATGAACATGACTTCAAAGGTTTGAAGGATTGCCATCTGGAAGAACGGATTCTAATCAACATTTATATTGCACTTGTCATTCTAAGAAGACTATGCTAAGCCCCTGAGGGTAGATACAATGCTTAGATAAGACATAGCCTTTGCCTAAGTAAAAATAATACAGAAGATGCATGATAAATTCATAAAAGATATGTAAGAAAAGTTTACATATATATTTGAAGGGAAGAGGAAAGGGGAAGCAATAATCATTTATATAGCACTCACTATGTATCAGATACTGCATGAAGTGGTTTTACAAATACAGTTAATTCTCAACATTTGTGACTTTTAACTTTAGCTTCAAGCCTTCATATGATTTTATTAGTAACCTCATTTCCTTTTTGCATTGGCAATAATGCACATTTGAGGCTATATGCAATAGAGTAAAAATGAGATATGTGATATGCACAAATTTTGGTGCAGCTGGTAAACTTCTAGGCACTTCACTGGTCTTTGTAGTAAAGAGCTATAGTAAAGAGTAAAGAGTAAAGAGCTTTACCATAGTAAAGAGCTCCTTGTACATTCAATCTATATTTTCATTGTTTCAAGTTTTGTGCGGCAATTATACCCTCAAAATAAAGTGTAAGGTATTTAGGTTATAAAGGTAATATTGAAACCTTACCATCTTGATGTCTTTTGGCAGTTTTGGCTTCGGACAGTTTTGATTTTCTGAGGGTGGCTAAGGAAAAGAGGTTTATGGTAGTATTCTGTATAGAGCAATGTCCTCACATTGCTATTTGATACAGTGTGAAATAAAATTCAGATTTAAAAATTTTTTAGCTTTAAAAATTTTGCTACATGGTATTTATGGTACTATAGAGTTCACATGTTGTGAAAAGTAATTATTGTCTGAAATCATTGTTTATTTTTAATTCTTCAGCAAAAATTTGTATCTCTTTTTCCATCTGGCCTGTTCTGTTTTTTTTCTCCCAGTAATTTAACATTTTATTTGTTTTCCAATTATATACAATAGTAGTATCTACCTATCATTTCTTGTAAGGTTTTGAATTTTACAATTTTTCCCCCACCCTCCCTTCCCTTCCCCCCCAAGAAGGCAGTCTGATAGTCTTTACATTGTTCCCATGTTATACGCTGATCGAAATTGAATGTGTTTTAAGAGTAAACATAACCCCCCCCAAGAAGATGAGAAACATCAAGAATATATATATATGTATATATATATATATATATATATATATATATATATATATATATATATATATATATATAAATGTACTTCAGTCTGTGTTCAGATTCTAATGGCTCTGTCACTGGAGTGAGTTGCTTTATCATAAGTCCACCAGAGAAGTTGCTTCAAGATTTTTCTGACAGTTGCTATTACTAACTGTACCTCTACCCTATTCCTCCCCACTCTCATTTATTCTATTCTCCCTCTCTCTCTCTCCTTTCATTCTGGCCCTGTCCAAAAATGTGTTGTATCTGAGTACCCTCTCCCTCAATCTTCCCTCTCTTCTCTCACCTATTCCCCCCCTTCCCTCCCCCCTTCCCCCCTTATTCAGTCCCTTTCTCCTTATTTTTCTCTAGGATAAGATAGATATCCTAACCCCATTAAGTGTGTATGTTATTTCCTCTCTGAGACACTTCTGATAAGAATGAAGGCTCATTCATTCCCCCTTGCCTTCCCCCTTTCCACTCCATTGAAAAAGCTTTTTCTTGACTCTTATGTGAAATTTCTTAGCTTCTTCTTCATCTCCTTTCCTTTCCTCCCAGTACTTTCCTTTATAACTATATTATCCCATTATATTCCACTCCTTCCTATGTCCTGTCTATATATGCTCATTCTAACAGCTCTTATAAATGAGAAAGTTCATATGAGTTATGAATATCTTCTTCCCAAGCATGAATACAAACAGTTCAATATCATTAAGTTTCACATAGTTAGTCCTCTTCCACCCCTCTATGGTTCACCAGAGTCCTGTACTTAGAGATCAAACTTTCTATTCAGCTCTGGTTGTTTCAATAGGAAAGTTTGAAAGTCCCCTGTTTCACTGAAAGTCCATCTTTTCCTCTGAAAGAGGATGTTCAATTTTGCTGGGTAGTTGATTCTCAGTTGTAAACCAAGATCTTTTGCCTTCCAGAATATCATATTCCAATCACTACAAGCCCTTAATGTAGATGCTGCCAGATCCTGTGTAATCCTAACTATGGAGCCCTGGTAGTTGAATTGCTTATTTCTGGCAGTTTTTAGAATTTTCTCTTTGTTTTGGGAGTTTGGGGATTTGGCTATAATATTCCTGTATGTTTTTCTTTTGGGATCTCTTTCAGGAGGTGACCGGTAAATTCCTTCAATCTCTATTTTATCCTCTGCTTCTAGGATCTCAGGGCAATTTTGCTGTATTCTTTCTTTCTTTCTTTTTTAGGTTTTTGCAAGGCAAGTGGGGTTAAGTGACTTGCCCAAGGCCACACAGCTAGGTAATAATAATAAGTGTCTTGAGGCTGCATTTGAACTCAGGTACATCTGACTCCAGGACTGGTGTTCTATCCATTGCGCCACCTAGCCGTCCCTGCTGTCTTATTTCTTGAATACTGAAGTCTAGGTTCTTTTCCTGGTCGTGACTTTCAGGTAGTCCAAGAATTTTTAAATTATTTCTCCTGGATCTGTTTTCGAGGTCGGTTGTTTTTCCAATGAGTTATTTCACATTTTCTTCTAATTTTTAGCCTTTTTTGGAAGAATTTTATTTATTCCTGATTTCTTGCAAAGTCATAAGGCTTCCTTTAGTTCCAATTCTGCATTTGAAGGAGTTATCTTCTTCAGAGAACTTTTTTTAATCTCCTTTTCTAGCTGGCCAATTCTGCTTTTTAAGGCATTTGTCTCCTCATTTCCATTAGGCCTAAACTGGTTTTTAACATATTATTTTCTTCAGTATTTTTTTTGTATTTTTTTCACCAAGCTGCTGATTTGGTTTTCATGATTTTTCTGCATTGCTCTCATTTCTCCTCTCTATTTTTCTTCCATCTCCCTTAATTGCTTTTCAAATCTTTTTTGAGCTCATCCATAGTCTGAGCCCATTTTCTATTTCTCTTGGAGGTTTTGGATATGGAAGCTTCGATTTTGTCATCATCTGAGTATGTGTTTTGATCTTTCATGAGACTAAAGTAATTCTCTATGGTCAGATTCTTTTTTTTCCTGTTGTTTACTCATTTCCTCAGCCCAAGACATCACTTCCAAGGTTTTGGGGTTTTTTTTGGGGGGGGGAACACCCCACTGGGACCTTTATTCCTCCAAGGTCTTATGCTCTCTTGCCTGTGCTTTGATATATAGATGACCACCTCACTTCCTGCTGCCCTGGAGCTGTAAGGAGTCCTGCTTGGCTACTTAGTATGGAAGCCCAAACTGCAACCTGGATCTGAGTGTAGGAAAATAGCTGAGAGAGCAGAGAAATTTATGCAGTCTTCCCTGACCCCCACCCCTTACCATCTCTGGGGTTGCAGGCTGCTTTCTCCATATTTTTCACTGTAGATTCTGCAGGTGCTCCTCACTTCACACTTATTCTGGTGTAGCAGAGTTCTCTTGTTGCCCCTTCAAGCTATTGCAGGTGATCTCTTGGCTGGGTTGGGCTGGGCTGCCCTGTGGCCTCAGCTTTTTTCCAACCCCCGGTCCTGGTGAAACACACCTTTCCCATGAAATTTCTAAGTTATCTTGGACTGGGAAAATGTATCACTCAGTCTTTCTGTGGGTTCTGCCCCTCTAAATTTTGAGTAGAGCAGTAATTTGTTGGCTTTTGGAGTTTTGGGGGGAAGGAGTTCCTGGGAAATGCTGCCTTCATGCTGCCATCTTGGCTCCCCCCTCCAGTTCTGTTTTTTAAGGAGTACTCTTCAGTGTATTTCTTTGTCTTTTTTTTAATTTGGCAATTCTGTTTCTTAATTAAGGTATTATTTTCTTCACTATTTTTGGTACCTCTCTTACTAATATGTTGACTCTCTTTTCATAATTTTCTTGCAATCCTGTCATTCTTCTTTTTTTTCTTTTGGCAGGGCAGTGGGGTTAAGTGATTTGCCCAAGGTCACACAGCTAAGTGAGACCAGATTTGAAGTCAGATCCTCCTGACTTCAGGGCCTGTACTCTATCTACTGTGCCACCTCGTTGCCCCAATACTGTCATTTCTTTTGCCAATGTTCCTTCTACATCTCTTATTTTATTTTTAAAGTCCTTTTTGAGCTCTTCCAGGAATTCTTGTTGACTTGGGCCCATTCACATTGTTCTTTGGGGTTTTAAAATTTTTTCATATTATTTTCTTTTTTTTCCAATTTATACCCACTTTTACAAGATTTTGAATTCCAAATTTTTCTCCCTTCTTCCTTTCCCCTCCCTCTTTTAAAAATGTTTGGAAATTTCATATACGTCATAGATATACAATTTTATAAAACATTTCCATAATAGTTCTAGCTATTAAAAAGCCAGGTCAAAAGGGAAAAAATAAAAAAAAATAAGTGAAAAAAGTATCCTCCAATCTGCATGGAGTCCATCAATTCTTTATTTTTATGTGGAGATCATTTCCACTTGTCTGAAATTGTCTGAAATTATTGTGCTGCTGAAAAGAGCTAAGTCATTCATAACTGATCATCATACAATGTAAGGAACACTATGTGCAATATTATCCTGGTTCTGCTCATTTGATTCAATGTGTATAAGTCTTTCCAAATTTTTCTGAAATCTGCCCTATCATTATTTGTATTGCACTTCAGGCTTTTCTTGTAACTGTTTTGACATCATTATCGTCTTCTAAGTTTATGTCTTGATCTTCCCTGTCAACATAGTAACTTTTTTATAGTCAGCTTTTATTTTTCTTGTTTGCTCCTATCTCTTGACTTTTAACTTTATGTTAAAGTTAGACCCTACTCTCAGGATGGAGAGGGCATGGTCCCAAACTTCAGGTATTTCATGCTGCTGTTTTCAGATCTAGTTCTAGAGTTCTATAAGTTTTCAATGATTTGAAAGTGGTATGATCCAAAGAAAGGTACTCTTCTGGACTGTGCCCTATTCTTTTCCCAGGAACAGACCTTATTCATCTGCAGCCACAAGTGCAATGCTCCTCTTGGTTGGAACTGTGACTGGGTCCCCCACTCTCCTGCAGTCCCAAGGGTTCTTTCTGTCTTTGAAATGGGTTCAGGAACCCCTGATCCTTAGTGAGTGATCACCAGCACTCTTCTCAACCAGTGTCCCTGCATCCTTGTTTCCTCAAGAGCTAGTGCTCTTCTTTATCATGAAAGTGTGACCTGGAACTGCATATGGGAAATACAACAGCATTCCAGTGCAGTCAATCGTCCCCCCGTAATCTTTCTGACCAGTTGTCCAACCCTCTCATGGCCTATAAGCAGAGAACTCCCAAACTGCTGGTGCTGCTGTTACAAAGATGATGGTGTTGTCTTGGACTGTACCAAGCTGGTGTGACAGATCTTTCCTAACTATTTTCTAATTTGTCTTAGACTGGAAAAATTTCTCACCTGAACCTTTTATTGGCTATGCCACTTCAAAATTCAATTGGAGGCATTATTTTAAAGTTCTTTGGAAGAGTTCATCTGAGATGCTGTCTATGCTCTTCCATCTTGGTTCTGCTTCACAATGGTTTGGTTTTTTTTAATTAAAGATTTTATTTTGAGTTTTACAATTTTTCCCCCAATCTTACTTCCCCCCCACCCCGAAAGCAATTTGTCGGTCTTTACTTTGTTTCCATGTTGTACATTGATCCAAACTGAGTGTGATGAGAGAGAAATCATATCCTTAAGGAAGAAATAAAAAGTATAAGAGATAACAAGATCAGGCAATAAGATATCTGTTTTTTTCTAAATTAAAGGGAATAGTCCTTGAACTTTGTTCAAACTCCATGGTTCTTTATCTGGATGCAGATGGTATTCTCCATTGCAGACAGCCCAAAATTGTCCCTGATTTTTGCACTGATGGAACAAGCAAGTCCATCAAGGTTGATCATCATCCCCCATGTTGCTGTTGGGTGTACAGTGTTTTTCTGGTTCTGCTCATCTCACTCAGCATCAGTTCATGCAAATCCCTCCAGGTTTCCCTGAATTCCTGTCCCTCCTGGTTTCTAATAGAACAATAGTGTTCCATGACATACATATACCATAGTTTGCTAAGCCATTCCCCAATTGAAGGACATTTACTTGATTTCCAATTCTTTGCCACCACAAACAGGGCTGTTATGAGTATTTTTGTACAAGTGATGTTTTTACCCTTTTTCATCATCTCTTCTGGGTATAGACCTAATAGTGGTATTGATGGATTAAAGGGTATGCTCATTTTTGTTGCTCTTTGGGCACAGTTGGTTTGGTTCTTTTTTAACTGGAAAGTTAGCACAGAAGGCCACAAAATTCTAGGAAATTACTAGTAAGTAAGAAAAAATATTTTACATGTTACCAATTTTATTTTGGATACTACATTTTATGTGCAATGTCATGGTTACAGTGTTAGGAAAAGTTCATATTATTAGAATTAATGTTTCACAATAAGGAATTATATGCAGAAAAGTATATTTTGAGCAGTCTCTAGTGAAAGATTAGTTTGTGGAAGTTGTGAGAACCTAACCCACTTTTTCTCTAGATACAGTATATCAACATTCCCATTTTTTTTACTTTTGCTTTTTTTCTAGAACATTATCCATGAGAAAGTTGAGGATTGAATGTATTACATTTCATCTTTTGAAGGGCTGAGGTCATTAATAAGTGAAGGATCAGGGAAGGTGTAATGGAAAAAGTAGCATTTGGTTTTGTATTTAAAAGCCTAGGAGTTAAATAAAAAGAAAGGGTTTGAGGATATTCTAGGTGTCTTGTTTTCTTTTGACTCTCAGGGGCTAACTAGGTCAAATGGCATTGATAATATTTCTTCATCATGGAGACCCAGAATAGAATTAGGCTAAATGCATCAAGACCAGATTTTTGGTAAATCCTAAATATAATGAGGGTAGGAATTTGGTCCCTAATCTGAGCTAGGTGGTGTAATTTCAGAAAGTAACAAACAGATAGTTAATATTCTAATTAAGTTCAAAGGCTTGACTAAACTCTTCCTGTTTTGCAAACTTTATAGAGCTCTGTTTAAATTGGAATGATATCTGTCCATTGTCAAGGCATATATCAGCCTACACTTGGATACCTTCAAAAAGCTAAGACTAGGGGGCGGCTAGGTGGCGGCTAGGTGGCGTAGTGGATAAAGCACCGGCCTTGGAGTCAAGAGTACCTGGGCTCAAATCCGGTCTCAGACACTTAATAATTACCTAGCCGTGTGGCTTTGGGCAAGCCACTTAACCCCATTTGCCTTGCAAAAACCTAAAAAAAAAAAAAAAAAAAGCTAAGACTACCAAATCCTAAAGAGGATCATTTCAGAAAGTTTGAGAAAGGGAGCTGAGATACACATCTTTCAGAATAGACACAGATACAAAAAAGCAGAAAATCAAGGCAGGAAGAAGCTACAAAGATTTGAAGCTGCTGGCAGTATAGAAGAGAGCTGACTATTGATTTAAGAGACACCTAACCCTGGAAGTTAGAACTGGGTAGAAGAGCAGACCCAGGAAGCCCAGATGATTGTCTCACCTAGAAGTGACAATGCTCCCAGTGGGGATGTATTGTGAGGACTCCATGAGAAGAAAAGGACACTGGGGTTAAAGCTATGAGTTGTCTTTGTCACATTATGTTCCCTATATGAATACCTCATTACCCTAGTTCTCTAAGTTCATACCTACCCAACTATCACCAAGAAAAATAATGTGTGTAGTGACTACACCCTATTAAAACAGTCTCAGCAGATGGACAAAACCTGATGGAGGGTAACTGACAGACCTCAAATCCATTGGTGAGTTAGGGGGATGCCCCCTCACCCCAAGCATATGAAGACTTCTTTCAACAGAATGGGCCAATAGCCCAATATGTTCCAATAGTCATGAGGGCAGCTAAAACAAATTGCTATGGAGCTTGGTCAGACATCAAAAATTCTAAGATCTCTGACAGCATCCCAAGTCATTATCAGTTGTTTTGACTTTTGTCTTGCCACTAGATTCTGATGACTCTGGAAAAGAGAGTAATGCAAACCAGGATATCACCTGTGATATCATTGATCCTTTTATAAAAAAATAAACATTTTTTTATTTTTCCAACTACAAACAATGGTAGTTTTTAACCAATCATTTTTTTGCAAGGTTTTTACAATTTTACAATTTTTCTCTCTCCTCTCTTCCCCTCCCCTCCTGCTCCTGACAGAAAATAATCTGATACAGGCTTTCCATTTGTAATCATGCTAAACATAGTTCAAAACTGAATATGTTATGAGAGAAAAATCATATTCAAACAGAATAAAGAAAATGTTAGAAATAACAAAATTACATAATACATAAGAATTTTTAAAAGTTGATAATAAGTTTTGGCCTTCATTTAAATTCCACAGTTCCTTCTTTGGATATGGATTGTATTTTACCATCACTAATCTTTTTAAATTGTCTTTGATTATTGAATTGCTGAAATGAACAAGTCCATCATGGTTGATCGTGTTATTGTTTGTATGTATAATGTTTTTCTTGTTCGGTTCTACTCACTTCACTCAGCACCATTGATACTTTTTGAAGATGAAGGGTGAACAACAATGACAACCCACTCTTCCCCTGGATATTACATGTTTCTATGGGAAACATGTTAGTTCTCGCTTGAATCCAGCCCCAGGTGTTTGGGGTAATGTTTTTAAGTTACCTTTCTTTTTTAAAAATTTAAATTCATTTTCATTTTTATTTAGTATTTATTTTTCCCTAGGTACACATAAAAAAACAATTTTTAACATTTATTTTTAAATTTTGAGTTCAAAATTCAATCCCTTCCTCCTGCTCTCTTCCTCATTGAGAAAGCAATCAATTTTATATGGGTCAGGGGCAGCTAGGTGGCAAAGTGAATAAAGCACCGGCTCTGGAGTCAGGCGTACCTGGGTTCAAATCTGGTCTCAGACACTTAATAATTACCTAGCCGTGTGGCCTTGGGCAAGCCATATAACCCCATTGCCTTGAAAAAAAAAAACCTAAAAAAAATTTTATATGGGTCATAAATATGTAGTCATATAATAGTCATGTAGTGAAAGAAACAAGACTCCCCACCCCCAAAAAAGAAACCTCAAAAAATAAAATAAAAAAGTATCCTTCAATCTATATTCATACACCATCAGTTCTTTCACTGGGGATGGATATAATTTTTCACCATAAGTCCTTCAGAGTTGTCTTGAGTCACTGTATCGTTGAGAAAATCTAAGTCTTTCACAACGGATCATCCTACAGTATTGCTATTACTTTTGGTTTTTTTGAGAGTGTCCTGCTTATATCATTTCTTTTAAAAATGTTTTTATTAAGGCAATGGGGTTAAGTGACTTGCCCAAGGTCATATGGCTAGGCAATTATTAAGTGTCTGAGATCAGATTTGAACTCAGGTCCTCCTGACTCCAGGGCCAGTGCTCTATTCACTGCACCACCTACCTGCTCCTCATCATTTCTTATAGAAGAATACAGCTATTTTTCTTACTATGTCATCTTAGTAAGATGGAGTGAAGAGAGACTTGGAGCCAGGAAGACAATTAGGAGGCTATGGCAAAAATCCAGATGAGAGATGATAATATCTGAACCAGGATAGTAGATGTATGAGTAGAGAGAAGGGATTTGTGTAAGAGATATAATACACATAGAAATGATTAGATTTGGTCGTTGAATAGATCTGTGGGATGAGTGAGAGTGAGGAATCAAAAATGACATAAAGGTTTCAAGCCTTTGTGACTGGAAGGGGCAGAAGTACCTTAGACTGAAGTAGATGGTTTTTTTGGGAGAAAATTTATGAATTCAGTTTAGGATATAGTTGGACATGTCTATGAGACATTTAAAATGTCCAGGAAGCTACTGGTGATACAAACTAGACTTCAAGAGAGAGACTATGCTAAGAAATATAGAACTGGAAGTCATCATGATTGAAATTATAATTAAATTCATGCAAGTGGATGAGGTCATCAAATCAGAGAAAGAGAAGGTAGTTCTGGATAGAGTTTTGGGGAATGAAGTCTTTAGTGAAGACAAAGCATAAGACCCCAGTTCACTGGGTCCAGAATTAGTTCTTATTGCTAAATATATATATATATATATATATATATATATATATATATATAACATCAATCAATAAACATTTATTAAGTTTCTATCACATGCCTGATATTGTACTTAGTGCTGGAGATACAAAAAAGAGTCAAAACACAATCCTTGCCCTCAAGGAACTTACAATTTAGTTGGGGAGAAAAACAGTCAAGTAAATATATATACAATGCATGCAATATAAAGAATAAATAGGAAATAATTAACAGAGGGAAGGAATGGTAATTAAGAGTGAGGGACTAGGGAAGATTTGCTATAGAAGGTGGGACTTTAGTTGGGACTTCGGGAAAGAAAGCCATGGAGTTGGAACAGAGGAAGGTAGAACATTTCAGGAATGGAGACAAGCCAGGAAAAATGGCCAAAGCTGAAAGAAGTCTTGTTCATGGAATAGCCTGGAGGTAATATCATTGAATGAAAGATGTGAAAGAGTAATAGCAGTGTCAGGAGAGAGGGGGGCATATTTGGGAGATGTTGCAAAGTTGAAACTGAGAGGTCTTGGCATGTGGGTTGTGGTAGTACTCTGAATATGGGTGGTGGTGGTGGTAAGAGACTGAGGAAATCAAGATGACTCCTAGGTTGTGAATGTGAGGATTACCTTTGACAGTAATATGGAAGGTAGGAGGGGAGTAGAGTTTAGGGGAAAGAATAAAGAGTTCTGTTTTAGATATGTTTAGTTTAAAATGTCTAGTGAACATCTAGTACAAGATGTCTGAAAGGCAGTTAGAGATGAAAGATTGGAGGTGAGCAGAGAACTTGGGATAGGAAAGATAGATCTGAGAATCATTAGCATAGAGAACTAAGAAAAAGTCATTTGATTTGACAACTAAGAGATCATTAGTAACTCTGGAGAGAGTCATTTTGGTGGAACAATAGGGTCAGAAATTGGATTATAAGAGAGTAAGAAGAGAGTGAGAATAAAGTTGTTTTTTATTGTTTGGTCATTTCAGTCATAAGTTTGGAAATATCAGAGAGAGAGAGCACCTAAGAGAGGATCCTCTCCTGTCACCATCTTGGCTCTGCCCCCTTTGGTCATTTCAGTCATGCTTGACTTATTGTGACTCCATTTGGGTTTTCCTGGCAAAGATACTGGAGTAGCTTGTCATTTCCTTCTCCAACTCATTTTACAGATGAGGGAACTGAGGCAAACAAGGTTAAGTGACTTACCCAGGGTCACACAACTAGTAAGGCCAGATGTGAATTCAGGAAGATGAGTCTTTCTGATTCCAGGTCCAGCACTCTATCCTAGTTAACCATATAAACCAGTTTGTTAAAGGTTAAGAAGAGAATGAGAAGGGAAAGTGCAGGCATCTAATGTAGACATCATTTACAAATTTAGCTAAAAAGAGCAGAAGAGTTATAGGATGGCAATCACTAGAGATGGAAGGATAAAGTGAAGATTTTTTCCAGGATAGGAGGATGTTTATAGGTAGTAGGAAATAAGCCAGGAGAGAGATTGAAAATAAGTGAAAGAGTGGGGATAATACAAAGAGTAATCTTTGGAAAGGATGGGATGAAATGGGATCACTTGAACAAGTAGAGAAGTTAGCACTGGTGAGGAGTAAAGCCAGTTCATCACTTGAGATGGGGTGAATGAGGAGAGAATAGCAGAAGGCATCTGAATGACAGGAGATGAGGAAGAGGGAGGAAAGTGAATGGTAAATGGTCTCAGTTATTTTTTGGAACATAAGACAAAGTTCCTAACTGAGAGAGTGGGGGGGGGAGTTGAGGAAGGATGAACAGATTTGGAAGAGCCTCTGTGGAGAGTGGGAGAATGAGTTGGTAAGAGATAGAGTAGGATTGCCTAGCAGCAGGGAGGGTCCATTTGAGGACGTGTAACATAAATATGGAGCAATAACATAAGTATGTAGTCAGAATGGTTATCTGATTTTTCTCCACCTTTCTTCAGTAGCTTGTTTGTAGATAGGAAGGTGGTGGAAGCTTGGCTAGGCATAACAGATAAGATCAGGAAGCGAGGCACTCAAAAGAGAAGACCAATGCAGAACTGAATTGATTCAACCAAAGAATCAAGATGGGAAGAAGAGTGGTTAGTGCAGAGGAAGATGGCCTAGAAAAAAAAATTGAGGGGTCAAGAGATTGTAATTAACAGTGCAGATGGAGTAGGATTAGGTAATAGAAAGCAGAGGGAGAGGTTATAAGACAATCAATTGTAGTCAGATAAGATTCTTCAGAATTCTTGAACACAGGTGGTACATTTGTGGGTGATGGTAAGATTAAGGATATAATCATTTTTTGTGTGGCTCTCCTCAAGTGGAAAAGTAGCTCGTGGGAGGTTGACCTTGAGTATAGCTGAGAAGGGCTCCCTTGATCACTTTCAATAATCCATGTAATTCAGTATAAGAGAAATTATGCTTTGCAATCACAAAGCAATCCCCTTCAATAGTAGCAAGGGGTGCCTACCAGACCAGGAAAAATGGTCCACTTATAGAACAAAAAAGAAGTGATTTCACTGGCTCTTTCTCTTTCCTTTCTCCTGAATGACATGGAATGATCTCTTTGACCTTTCCATTTGATGTAGGAAAGAAGCTTCAGCTGCCAGAGTATGTGCTCATCTGTAAGTGAGTATGTAAGCTTGAGTCATGTTCTCAAGGATCTATATAGCACTTCTGCCTTGTGTATCTTTCCTTAAATATAGGAAACTGAACAAAGATTCTGAAATGGAAGTTTTTAGACTCACAAGTCTAAGCAGTATCATCTGTCTTGTGGAAAGTGCTCTTGGGAGATCTTAGATATGAAACAAACCTAAGCTTTATGAGATTTTCCCTGGGGTTCTGGGATGAAGGTACAGAGAGCTAGAGAAAAGAACTTGTCCTTTCTTTTTAGAGGTCAGGCTCCCCTAGCTCAGCACTGAGGAGGTCTATGCTACTGAGTTTAGAGCTGGAGCCCCTTAGAGTGAGAAGGTCATTATTATATATTGTTACAAATTTTAAAAACTTTTTTTGGTAGTGCTCTTGTTGTGTGGCCCTTAAGGGCAATTATTTTCAAAAGTATCTTAGTTTCTACTTCCATGAGACTTAGCCATCCCCAGAGACTGTATACATACATACATACATACATATATATATATATGTATGTATGTATATCAGGAATAGGAGGCTAGGATAGGACTTAGATGGAAAGGAAATTAGGTAGAAATAAAGTCCTGGTTCAGGGTTAGGTAGGGTTAGTTTTATTTTAAGTACATTGGTGGAAATAAAAGCAGAATTTTTATTATAACTACAGGAATGTAAACCTAATTTCCTTTTCAAAGGACTGTCACACAGAACTTGCTGTCTATGACTGAGTGACTTCTGTTAGTCTCAATTCTCTCATCTATAAAATGGGGATAATAATAGAACCCCTTTCACAAGGTTGATGTAACAATCAAATAAGAAAATAAATGTAAAGTGCTTTCAAAGCCTTTATGTTAGCTATTGCAGTTATTAGTGTTGCATGGTGATTGAGAATGGTTCACTTGCAAATGGGTTTATATATATTTATATATATTAATATTAAATGTCATATAAGTTTCCCTTAGAAGGGATTCTTAACTTCATGGGCAGATTTCAAGGGAGTGTTAATTTGGGTGTGAAAAAAATTACATCGTTATTTCCTCTAAGCTCTAACTGAAATTTGGTGATTGCTTCAATTCTGAATATAGGCCACAAGTCCCAGTAATATTAGGCTTAGACTGCCAAAGGAGTCCGTGACACAAAAAAGGTTAAGAACCTCTGCCAGATTTGCTGACTCAGAAGTGAATAAGCGTGGTTTATGAAATAACAGCCCCCATTCACTCCCCTTCTTACATGCAGGATTTGCTTAAGACACGTTTGTTAAATTGGATTCCTAGATAAAGGGTTGACCTCGGGCCAGTCCCTTGTACTCTCAAGCCTGGATTGAATTAAAGTGGCTCCTCCTGATGTTCTAAGCTCAGCTCAGGTCAGCGGCTCCTGTTTTCCCTTAGCGCTCTAGGCCCCTGGAGCCGTAATGGACAATTAGTTTGATTAGTGGGCCTCCGACTCTGCCCACCCCCACCCGGCTTTGATTCCCCATCATTCTTTTCTGCAGTCCAGGCTTCGGATGGAGAACGTCTTCCTTCTGAAACTCCCGGGGACGGTACGCTCGGGGTGGGGGGTGGGGGGATGGGGGTCCTCATCGCTTTCTATGGTTCATAAGCAATGGAGGAAAAAAGATAAACCGTCCCCGCTTTTAAGAAGTCAGGTGCAATGAGGTTACAAGCACGCGATTTTCAGCTGGTCTACAGGAACTGGGTGGG
This sequence comes from Macrotis lagotis, assembly GCF_037893015.1. Lineage (NCBI taxonomy): Eukaryota > Metazoa > Chordata > Mammalia > Peramelemorphia > Peramelidae > Macrotis > Macrotis lagotis. Next base: position 256,452,427 of record NC_133659.1, on the reverse strand, counting down.
GGCTTCGAGCTCCCAGGTCCCCGCAGGGAGGAAGGCGGTTACCACGGCAACGGCCCCGGAGCCAATAGGTGCCCTGGCTTGCTCTCTTCTCTCTCCGCCCCCTCCGCCCTCCTTCTCCGGCCGAGGTACCCACCGGTCGGCGTCCCCCTTGCTCGGCGCGCTGATTGGCCGCCGCAGGCCGGGCGCTGATTGGCTATGGAGGATGCCTCGCTGGCCCGTGGCTATGGAGGCGGCGGCGGCGGTTGATGGTTGACCGCGGGCGCTCGGGTCAGCGTCCCTCGGAGCCGAGGCGCGGGGCGCGGGGCGGCCGCCGCTGGGGTGCCCGCGGCGGGGACGCCGGCTCGGGGCGGCCATGCCGGCGGGGCGCAGCGAGGCGGGCGGCGTCCTCAGCTACCAGGTACCGGCCCCGCCTCCCGCCCCTCCCGCCCCGCGGGTGCCCCCGGCCTGGGCCGCGCTGGAGCGCGGGGCGGGGCGGGGGCCGCCGGGGGCCGCTCCGTGCGGCGGGCCGCGCCGCGGGAGCGCGGGTCACCTTGGGCCGGAGCCGGGCACTGCGGCAGCCGGGGCCGGGGGCGGAGGGGCCGGGGCGGGCGCCGGGGCCGGCCTGGAAGGGGACGCGCTCGGGCCACCTTTGTCGGGGTGGGGGGCGGGGATGCCCCCGGGATTGGGCTACCGGAGAGAGAGGAGCGAAAGGCGGAGATGGAGGCGGGCGGCGCTGCTGCAGGACCAGGGACAGGTTGTGGAAGGAAGTGGCAGATGTTGAGGATGCTTCGGAAAGGGCTGGGACCGGAAAGTTTGAATGGAGGGCGGTGACTGTCAGGCGCCGAGGGGGTGACATCAGGAGACCTCACAAGCCCTGCATCTTGGGGTGTGTGTGTGTGTGTGTGTGTGTGTGTGTGTGTCTGTGTGTGCGTGTCTCTGTGCGTGTCTGTGCGTCTGTCTGTGTGTGCGTGTGTCTGTGTGTGTGCGTGTGTGTGCGCGTGTGCGCGGCGGGGGGCAGCGAAAGCAGACATCCCCGAGACTTGGAGAAACCTGCCAGGGCCACATGTGTGCCTGATGTGATGAAGGGCAAGAAGCAGGCTTGCACCCCATCTTCTCTCTCTTCCGATTCAATGACGAGGTAGTCAATTCTATACCATCTATCTTCACTGGTGAAAGTTGGATACCTGTGATCGGGGTTCACACCGATCCTAGTTTGGAATAGAAGGTTGGAGTGAACAGAGACTTCATACTATATTTAAGTTTTTTTTTTTATTAGCACCTTTCCTTTTCCTTTTTATTTTTTTTGCAAGGCAATGGGGTTAAGTGGCTTGCCCAAGGTCACACAGCTAGGCACTTATTAAGTGTCTGAGGTCGAATTTGAACTCATGTCCACCTAGCTGCCCCTGCTTCTTTCTTTTTTTTTTAAGGATTTTGCAAGGCAAATGGGGTTAAGTGACTTGCCCAAGGCCACACAACTGGGTAATTATTAAGTGTCTGAGACCGGATTTGAACCCCTGACTCCAGGGCTGGTGCTTCATCCACTGCCACCTAGCCACCCGAGCTTCTTTCCCTTTTATATTACCTATATTTCTTTCTTTTTTTTTTCTCTTTCTTTTTCTTTAGATTTTTTTCAAGGCAATGGGGTTAAGTGGCTTGCCCAAGGCCACACAGCTAGGTCATTATTAAGTGTCTGAGGTCGGATTTGAACCCAGGTACTCCTGACTCCAAGGCCGGTGCTCTATCCACTGCACCACCTAGCTGCCCCTATATTACCTATATTTCCCCAAATAACCCCCATCCCTAATTACAGTGAATTTTTAAAAGAAAAAGTTTAGCATTTTAAAGGAAAAAGTTCAGCAAAATGAAAGAACATTTCAACTAAGGCAGGCATTTTAAGCAGTATTTCATACCATAGAGCTCTACCTCTTCAAAGAAGGGAGGCCAGTACATCCCCTTATCTCTCTTGGGGGGTGTATGTCAATCTTGGTCAGTACAGTTTCACATTAAGTTGAATTTTTTTCTTTTTTATGAATTTTACAAACATCAATAAACATGAATATTTACACATATAAAGTACAGAAGAGAATTACATATGAAGCCATGAATCTACCTTATATGCAGCTTTTTTTAAAAAAAAGTATATATTTTGATTTGCCAATACTTTCCTCCTTGATTGTATTAGTTTTTTTTTGTTTTGTTTTTTAGTTTTTGCAAGGCAATGGGGTTAAGTGGCTTGCCCAAGGCCACACAGCTAGGTAATTATTAAGTGTCTGAGGCCAGATCTGAACTCAGGCACTCCTGACTCCAGGGCTGGTGATCTATCCATTGTGCCACATAGCTGCCCCGATTGTATTATTCTAAACTTGTTCTGTTTCGTTTTGTATAACTGAAGTAGCCTTTCATATGGTTATTTTAATTTTAATTTTTTTTTGTTTTTGTTTTTTCAGGGCAATGAAGTTAAGTAACTTGCCCAATTCAGCTAGGTAATTATTGTCTGAGATCAGATTTGAACTCAGATCCTGCTGATTCCAGGGCACTATGCCCCCAGCTGTTCCCTTTCATATGGCTTTGCAGTTCCCCCCCCCCCCCCATCAACCTATTCCTTTCTTGTGCCAGTTGCATCAACTTTGTTCATAGAAAAGCTTTTCAATTTCGTGTCATCAAAATGATCTATTTGATCTCTTGAGATCACCCCTGTCTCTTAGTTGGTTAAGAATTGTCATCCTAGATAGGACTGTGAAAAGTACTTCTAGTACTTTTTCTAGTACTTCTAGTTTTTTTAATGGTCTAACCTTTAGTATTCAGATCACATATGATATTTGAAACAAAGTGTTAGTTCAAACCTAATTTCTGCCAAACTATTTTTCAGTTTTACCCAGCAATTCTTATAACACAGGAAAGTCTTCTCCCAGTAATTGATGCTCTTTTGTTTGTCCTATACTAAATTTTGAGTTCAACTATTTCTCCTTCTTATCTAGCAAAACATACCTTTGAGGGGCAGCTAGGTGTCTCTGTGCATAGAGCACCAGTCCTGGAGTTAGGAGGACCTGAGTTCAAATGTGGCCTCAGACATTTAATAATTACCTAGCAGTGTGACCTTAGGCATATCACTTAACCCCACTGCCTTTCGAAACCTTCCCAAAACCTAAAAAAAGTCAACCCCCACCCCAAAATACCCCCCCCCACCTTTAAGTTCCAGATCAAACAAGATCATCCCACAGAGAAATAAAGGCAGGGAATCATAATGAACAACATCTTTCCTCACATTCCTTGTCCCTTTAGGGGAAATTTTAATTAATGCCCTTCCTCAAAAATGCTTTTCTGACCTCTCCACCCCCCCCCCCCCATCCTGCTCTAGTCCAATATAAAGAAATTCTGTGAGTGTAAGTTTGGACTGGGTATGACTTTCTAAAGTCACTATCTAAAAATCCATGATTCTAGGAAATTTGGAGAAGACAGAATAGGAATAGCCATTGAGGAATTTTCTGGAGGAGGTGAGAAATGAACTGAGCCTTAAAAGAGAGAGAATACTTGGGTGTAGGCAATATTTTACTTAGGAAAAACAACAAGCTAGTGAAGTCAAAGTATTGGGAATTAGTGTAAAGTATGCAGGATGCAGGCAGACTAGACCACAAAAAGTTCATATTAGAGAGCAATAGGAAATAAAGTTGAGTCTATTAGGGGAGAGCCAGATTATAGAAGATTTCAAAGTCAAGAAGAGTTTAGATATTATGTAGTAAGTAATTGAGAACTATTAGATTCTTGATCAATGAAGTCACATGGAAAATGTTTTAAGAAAATCAATGTGCCAGGAGCACACAAGACAAATTGGTTAGGGACAAGTGGGATTTAGAGAAGCAAAGTAATGTAATAGATGATATGCTGAATCTGCAGTCAAAACATATTCATCTTTCTAAGTTCCAGTCTGGCCTCAGACAGTTACTAGCTGTGTGACTCTGGACAAATCTCTGACCTGTTTGCTTCAGTTTCCTCACTGTAAAATGAGCTGGAGAAGGAAATGGCAAACCACTCCAGTATTTGTGCCAAGAAAACCTCAAATGGAGTCACAAAGAGTAAGACAGAAATAAAAAGACTGAACAACAACATCATCAAAATGTAGAAAAAGTTGTAAATCAAATGTGAAATGAAAAGGATCTGGATTATTGTATAGCAATAGGAGGGAATGAAAGGAAGGACATTTTGAAAGACTGCAAAAATAAATGACTGAACTTTCGGACAGGTGAGGTTAGAGTAGATGACAGAAAGAAAGAATATTTTAAATCTAAATCTAGGGTTTTAGGATTTCGAGGTTTCTAGTCTGGGAGCCTGGAAGACTAATGATACATTGAACAAAATAAAGAACTGTATGTGTAAGTATATGGGCATGAAGTCTAATTTTGGAAACATTGAGTTTAAAGTGATAGCATAATATTCAAGTATGCATGCCTTACAGGGGAATGGAGGTACACGTATAGTAGAAGCTATCCCATATAACATGCTTATGCCCTAGCTCTTTGCTAAGGGACATATGCTATCAACTGGTGTTGGCTATGCCCCAACAAAATGGTTATTTCCTAAGAGCCTAGAAGCTATTTCTTCACTTTCTCTCACAGAATAGGTGATTTGTTTTCCTGACTCAATTGTCGATTCTTTCTGCAGAGGAGTGAAGGTGAAGATATATTTTTATGAGTCTTCAGCATAAACGTGTGTGTGGGGTAGAGACTGGGGGGGGTAGATGAGGTACTAGTGGAATAAGGCAAAATGTAAGGAATTCTATCAGGAATTATGTATAAACCTGCTCTCCTTAGGATTATTGAAACATCTCAACCAAAGAAAATTGACAATTGTTTGTCATCTGGGGAGGAGTGCAAATGTGAAGGAGGTGGGCTATCAAATGGGAGGAGGGTTATAGAAGGACCTCAGTGATGTTGTAGAAGCCTCTGGCAACCATGCTTAGTGCTCATGATTGGCAGAAGATTGGAGTAATAGTGGTAATTTGTTTCATTTATTTGTATAATTCTTACCTACCCTCCTTCCCACTCCCCTGTGTACACACCAGGAATAGTCTTTTGCTTTTTATTTCCAATGACCAGAACTACTGGTTAATGGTTGCTAGGAGTAACATGGACTTGACTTACAGAACAAAGAATTGAGGCAGCTGTTAGAACAATTCAACCAGTAAATTCTCTTTTTCCTAAATTATCAAAGTATTTGTCTTTGCTCAGTATTTAGCTTTGGCCTGTTAGTTAGTCTTAGAGTGGCTGCCTGGAGCATTAATAATCAGGAAACTGAAAGGTAACCATGTTTATTTTAAATCTGCTGCTAGGTAACTGCATTAATATTACAGAATAGCATTTGTTTTTCTCACAAAAAGTAGTAATAAGTTTACTATTAACTTAGTGATTAGAAGACCATGATGTATTGACAAGAAATCTCTACTGAATAACCAGGACTTAAATGAATAGTAGTTCAATAGGAAATCAAAATATCACAACTCATAACTTGAAATAATTAAAGTTTATGTAGAAGGCAGCACAAAACTCAGGATGGCACTTAATTGGATTTTTAAGAGTCATGGTTTATTGTGGATAAGATATTTGGAACATAAGCAGGGGGAAACTAATCAAAGGATTACAGATTTAGAGCTTGAAGTGACACTGGAGATGATTGGATCTGGTGGTTTTTAATCACTTTTTGTACCTTGGACCTGATGAGGCCTATGGATTCCTTCTCAGGATAATGCTTTTACATGTATAATATAAAATACAAAGGAAACCAGTTATATTGAATTAAAGGTACATCTCCCCTCCTCCCCATTCAAATTAACTGACCCTGTAGGGAATACTTAGGATCCTCTGATCTAGTTCAACAGTCCCTTTAAATTTTATCTATCTGTGTATCTATCTATCTATCTATCTTATTTAAGGCAATGGGGTTAAATGACTAGCCCAAGGTCACACAGCTGGGCAATTATTAAGTGTTTTAGGCTGGATTTGAACTCAGGTCCTCCTGACTCCAGGGCTGGTACTCTGGTACTATCTACTGTGCCAACTCTCTGCCCCCAACAGTCTCTTTACAATGATGAGGAAACTGGATGCTGGGAAGGTTAAGTGATTTGTCCAAGGTTATAAAGGGTAGTAAGTGTCTACCCAAATCTTCTGACACACAACCTTCACCTTCCTCTGTGCTCTGTTGACCTTTGGCAGCAGCCTGTAGATCACAATTCTCACGTCAGGGATCAGTAGTGAAGCTGAATAGGACCTGGAGGATCTGTGAAAATGAAGTCATGGGCATAAATTCTTTAAGGAGTTGGAATCTAATGAGATACTGAAGATAAAAGAATTTGGTGGTAAAGAACTTGGAAACTGTTGAAAGAAAGAATGAATAATATAAGTCAGTAGATGACTGACTGATTAGTTTTCCTAACTGCAATTCTCAGGAAGGAAAGTTTGAAAGTAGAATGATCCAGATCTGATTTCCATTTCAGCTACTGATCCTTTCTATTGTGCTACTTCTACTTTTCAGGTGATCCAGGAATCTGGGGCCATTATGTAAGATCTATCCCTACTTCTGCCTTTTGATCTATCCACTAGCAGCAAGCTTTGGGCTGTGATTTTGGGCTGCTTTTCAGCAATGATTCATCCTGGTTCAAGATTTATAACAATTCTTTCTGTTGCAGGGCCTTTATTCTTTCCTATTATCAGTGTCCATTCTTCTTTAGTAGCATTGTATTTACAGTATTTTGTGTCTATTTAACTTCTTGACCATTTATTCCTTTATTGTCATTTTAAGATTTTAGAGCCTTTCTCTCCAAATTTAATTCATATTCACTGGCTGTAAAAGAATAAAAGGGAAAAAATAGAGACAAAGTCTTCTCTATGATTTTTTTCTCATTTTTTTAGATTGAGGAATTTGATATCATAGAATACATGTGGAATATTCAGTTAACACAGACCAATAAAACTATACTCTGACCATGCACGGTTGACCTGTCACATGCTTTTGATAATGACTGTGTCTTCTCTGACAAAGTAAAATGAAGAGATAAACATTTTTTCAGTGAATTCTGCCTACATATAGCCAATCTGAATTATTGAAGTTCACCCTACCCCATGCTTGAATTTCCATTGGTGGCAGATTGTTTTGCTTGAATTTTCCTTATATTTGCCTCCATTTTTCATTTTTTTTCTCTTAGAGAACAACAGTCAGTGTAAGTTTCATTTATTTAGTGACTATCAAGCAGGTACCATTGCATTATGCTAGGTGCTTTGGTGGATACAAGGTTGTATAAGGTATATATCCTTGTCCTTTCAGAAGTCTAAAATCTAGTTGAGATAGAAGCATAAAATTATAAGAATTAATGCTATCAAACAGTTGTAGGAGTGAACAAAAGGCAGCATTAAATTAAGCATCAAATGATAGGTATAGCAATTCATTCAGTAAATATTTTCAGTCCCTATTGTTGACTTATATGCACTTTAATGAAGATGAGTATGACATAGCCTCAGCTCTTGGGTAGCTTAAATTTTAGTGAAGAATATAAGGCATACTCATAAATATTTATAAGGCAAGACAATTGTTATAGAAATTTCTGGGAGGGACAGTTCACTGGAATTGGGAGTGGTCAGGAAAAGGCTTCATGGAGAAGATGAATCCTAAGCCAGACTTTGAAAGAAGATGAGGAATTAGGTAGATAGAAGTAGGTGAATATTGCCAGAAGGTGAATGACATTAGGAAAATCATAGAGGAAAGAAATTGTATGGCATGTTCCAGGATCAATGACTAATCCAGTCTATCTGGAGGAAAGGGTTTATGAAGGGGAGCTAG